>NC_142472.1:85800480-86425480 GCF_049115385.1 Moschus berezovskii
GAATAATGGAAATAAAAACAAACGTGACCTACTTTTATTTTTCCCCTAAATCTCATCTAGATCCCTAGCAAAAAGGGAGTTGGGGAAATATGATTTTATGCTTCCCCAGTCCCTGTGATCCAGAGAAGGGGCTACTTAAACTCAAAAGCCTTTGCACAGCAAAGGAAGCAATAAATAAAACAAAAAGACAACTTATACTGAAAGAAAATATTTGCAAATGATGCGACCGACAAGTGATTAGTCTTCAAAATTTACAAACAGTTCAAGGCTCTTAATAGCATCAAAGCAAGCAACCCAATCAAAAAATGGGTAGTGGCATACACACCGAGGAAACCAGAATTGGAAGAGACATGTGTACCCCAATGTTCATTGCAGCTCTGTTTATAATAACCAGGAAATGGAAGCAACCTAGATGTCCATCAGCAGATGAATGGATAAGAAATCTGTGGTATATATACACAATGGAATATTATTCAGCCATTAAAAAGAATTCATTTGAATCAATTCTAATGAGGTGGATGAAACTGGAGCCTATTATACAGAGTGAAGTAAGCCAGAAAGAAAAACACCAATACAGTATACTAACTCATACATATGGAATTTAGAAAGATGGTAATGATAACCCTGTATGCGAGACAGCAAAAGAGACACAGATGTATAGAACAATCTTTTGGACTCTGTGGGAGAAGGTGAGGGTGGGATGATATGGGAGAATGGCATTGAAACATGTAAATTATCACATGTGAAAGGAATCACCAGTCCAGGTTCGATGCATAATACAGGATGCTCGGGGTTGGTGCACTGGGATGACCCAGAGGGATGGGATGGGGAGGGAGGTGGGAGGGGGGTTCAAGATGGGGAGCACATGTACACCCGGGGCGGATCCATGTCAATGTATGGCAAAACCAATACAATATTGTAAAGTTAAAAAAAAAAGTTTTTTAAAAGTAGCTCTAAATAGACATTTCTCCAAAGAAGATATACTGGTGACCAAGAGGCACATGAAAACATGTTCAACATTGGTAATTATTAGAGAAATAGAAACCAATGAGATATCACCTCACACCAGCCAGAATGACTATCATAAAAAATCCACAAACAATAAATGCTGGAGAGGCTATGGAGAGAAGGAAACCCTCCTATACTGTTGATGGGAATGTAAATTGGTATAGCCACTATGGGGAGCAGTATGGAGGTTCCTTTAAGAATTAAAAATAGAGCTACCATATGATCCTGCAATTCCACTCCTGGGCATATATCCAGAGGAAAAACATGATCTGAAAGGACACATGCCCCTCAGTGTTCATGGCAGCACTCTTTACAATAGCCTAAACATGGAAGCCAAGACATGTCCATTGACAGAGGAATGGATTAAGAAGATACAGTACATAGATACAATGGAATATTACTCAGCTATTTAAAAGAATGAAACAATGCCATTTGCAACAACATGGATGGACCTAGATGTTGTCATATTGAGTGAAGTAAGCCAGACAGAGAAGGAGAAATATCATATGACATCCTTATATGAGGAATCTAGAAGTGAATGGTACAAATGAACTTACAAAAAAGAAACAGACTCACAGGCTTAGAGAATGATATTATGGTTGCTGGGGGTGGGGGGGGGAAGGATAGGGGTAAAGGATAATTTGAGTTTGGAATGGATACATACACACTGCTATATTTAAAATGGATAACCAACAAAGACCTACTCTATGACACATGGAGCTCTGCTCAGTGTTATGTGGCAGCCTGGATGGGAGGGGTGTTTAGGGGAGAATGGATACATGACTATGGACGGCTGAGTCCCTTTGCTGTCCACCTGAAATTATCACAGTATTGGTAATAAGCTATACCCCAATACAAAATAAAAAGTTAAAAAAAGAGAAGCTGATATACTATATATGTGTATATATATTAAAAAGAAACCCAGTTTTTCTTTCATACATGTTGTGTGTAATACAATTCCCATAATTCTGCTACTATGAAGAGTCTTCGTCTCCAAGGTCATGATTCTTGTTTTCATTTTCTCCTGACAGCATCATGGCCCAAGGGGGCAGCAGGTACACACAGCCACTGACCAGGAGGGCAGAGTGGGAGACCCAGGAAGGGATGCTGCGGGGCCAGAGAAGACCGGCCAGGGGCAGGCGACGGCAGGAGACCAGGGCAGGGGGAGGGTCCATGGAGAGCTCGGGCGCCGGGGGCCCGAGGGCCCTGACCAGAGGTAGAGGCTGGGGAGAACTGGTGCCCAGGGATAGGACCGGGCAGCTGCGGGTGGAGAAGAGGCGCTTGCTCCGTCAGTGAAGCTTTATCTGTGGAAAATAACTTCCTGCCTGCCTTGCTTCTCAATGTTTCTCAAGCCAAGGTGGCCATGGGGTAAATAAGCAACATAGACACACGACTGAGGTGAGGTGTGTGTTTTTATTAGATGCAGCTTGAAAAAGAAATGCGTATCAAATCCTCAGGAATCTTTTCCCCTAAGGTTTTGAATTTGAGATAAAAATTCTCCTGGGTTTGTTCTTACAGAATGGATAAGGCTCCCAGTGAACAGTTTTTTTTTTTTTTTTTTTTTAACAAGCAATTGTATTCTTATCCTTTATAAAGAGGACTCTCAAAGGATATCTTCTGTCCATGGAGTTTTAAGTCCTTCAAAAACCAAAGGTGTCCTTTTATCTCATTGTATAAAAAGACAGGGATAAAGGAGGAAAACACAGTCAAACCAGCACCCATGACTTTATTTTCTTTTCCCTCATTCTGATTCTTCAGTACCTTCCCTTTTTCAGTTCAACTCTAGAGTTTCTGCAAATTTCTCCTCTTAGTCAGTATTCCTGTGTATTTATAGCTGATAGCTAAGCCTGAGAATAAAGATAGCTACCTTTATTGAACTGAACTGAACCTTTAGAAAAGTGCCCCATAAGGAGTAAGTAGTCAATAAATAATCAACTGAATTAATTTGTGATTGTCATTATTAGTTAGCTGAATAAACACTTACTACTTATCAGACTCTGCATTTAGCATTCATTATTTTATTGTATCGTCAAAATTGAGATTGATATTTTTCTCCCGCTTTACAGAAAGGAAAGCTGAGCCACAGAAAGGGCATCCTGCCTCTTTCAGCATGTACCTATAACATGCAGAGTGAGTGGTGGAGCAATGTTGGAACTGTTACCAGTTTGGACCAGACCATACTCTTGACCACCAGGGTTTTAAGTCCATATGGTCAGTGCTTTGACCTAAGGTGGAACAGGGAAAACAAAAGCAGACATACAGAATCTAGAAGATTTTAATGATATTTTGTAAAAATTCTTTTAAATTTTTATTATTAATAATTCAAATGAACAAAAATAAAGAGAATGGTAAAATGAGCATTCACATGTCATCACTCAGACTCAAAAATTATCAATCTTGTTTCGTGTAAACTTTCAGTCCCCACCAATGCCTTAAATCACCTGAAGTACTTCCCAGACATTGTATCATTTCATCTGTAAGTATTATATCTTTCTCTAAAAGATCTGATTCTATAAAAAGTCCCTCAATGTTATTAATTCAGCTAAAAGATAAAATTAAAAAATAAGACCCTTTTGATTCTTTCAGTTCAGTTCAGTCGCTCAGTCGTGTTCGACTCTCCGCGACCCCATGAATCACAGCACGCCAGGCCTCCCTGTCCATCACCAACTCTCGGAGTACACTCAAACTCATGTCCACAGAGTCGGTGATGCCATCCAGCCATCTCATTCTCCGTCGTCCCCTTCTCCTCCCGCCCTCAACATTTCCCAGCATCAGAGTCTTTTCCAGTGAGTCAACTCGTCGCATGAGGTGGCCAAAGTATTGCAGTTTCAGCTTTAGCATCAGTCCCTCCAATGAACATCCAGGATTGATCTCCTTTAGAATGGACTGGGTGGATCTCCTTGCAGTATAAGGGACTCTCAAGAGTCTTCTCCAACACCACAGTTCAAAAGCATCGATTCTTCGGCGATCAGCTTTCTTCACAGTCCAACTCTCACATCCATACATGACCACGGGAAAAACCATAGCCTTGACTAGACGGACCTTGGTTGGCAAAGTAATGTCTCTGCTTTTTAATATACTATCAAGGTTGGTCATAACTTTCCTTCCAAGGAGTAAGCGTCTTTTAATTTCATGGCTGCAATCAGCATCTGCAGTGATTTTGGAGCCTAAATAAATAAAGTCTGACACTGTTTCCACTGTTTTTCCGTCTATTTCCCATGAAGTGATGAGACCAGATGCCATGATCTTTGTTTTCTGAATGTTGAGCTTCAAGCCAACCTTTTCACTCTCCTCTTTCACTTTCATCAAGAGCCTTTTGAGTTCCTCTTCACTTTCTGCCATAAGGGTAGTGTCATCTGCATATCTGAGGTTATTGATATTTCTCCTGGCAATCTTGATTCCAGCTTGTGCTTCTTCCAGCCCAGCGCTCCTCATGATGTACTCTGCATATAAGTTAAATAAGCAAGGTGACAATATACAGCCTTGACGTACACCTTTTCCTATTTGGAACCAGTCTGTTGTTCCACGTCCAGTTCTAATTGTTGCTTCCTGACCTGCATACAGGTTTCTCAAGAGGCAGGTCAGGTGGTCTGGGATTCCCATCTCTTTCAGAATGTTCCATAGTTTATTGTGATCGACACAGCCAAAGTATCAAATACTATCCCATAAAGTGGAGTGAAATGGGAGAAAGCTATTCTCAGGTGTCTATGGATATTCTTGAAACATAGAAAGTCTAGTTATCTCTTTTATTGGGAGATAGAGTGTTGAAGGTAAGGTGAGGTGGTACACATAAGGAGAGAAATTTAGCATTAAGATATACATTGCAATTCAAGGATTGAGATTTTGTCCTTTTGTCTTTGAATATCATGTGTTCATTGGAAGGACTGATGCTAAAGCTGAAACTCCAATACTTTGGCCACCTCATGCGATGAGTTGACTCACTGGAAAAGAGTCTGATGCTGGGAGGGATTGGGGGTGGGAGGAGACGGGGACGACAGAGAATGAGATGGCTAGATGGCATCACCGACTCGATGGACATGAGTTTGAGTGAACTCCGGGAGTTGGATGGATAGGGAGGCCTGGCGTGCTGTGATTCATGGGGTCGCAAAGAGTCGGACATGACTGAGCGACTGTACTGAACTGAACTGATACATATTATGGACTTCTCAAATGAGGCTAGTGGTAAAGAACCCACCTACAGGAGATGTAAGAGTCACAGGTTCAATTCCTGGGTTGGAAAGATCCCCTGGAAGAGGGCACGGCAACCCACTTCAGTATTCTTGTCTGGAGAATCTCATGGACAAAGGAGCCTGGTGGGCTAGAGTCCATGGGGTTGCAAAGAGTTGGACACAATTGAAACAACTTAGCAGGCATACATCTTATCCCCCACCCCACCAAGGTTGTGATCCACCAAGCTTCAGTGCTACTGGTTTCCAAGGATGCCACATTCTCCACAAATTGCTCCCTACTGAAGTGAGGGTCATTTTTCCTGTGTAATCCAGAGAGCCTTCAGCCCTACATCTCTGGTACTTTTTTAAACTGTGTATCTTCTAGAACACAAGCAATCTGAAAACAGTAGGGTTTTTTGAATTACACACATTTTAAATTTGTATTTATATCAATTGGAGAGGTTCAATTTTAGAGGGTTGTTTATAGAAATTGGGGAGTGACTTTTGAGTGTCTTTACTTTCTTGAAATGACACTGGATTCCCATTAGACAAGCCAGCAATATTGTTTAATGTTGCATACTTTCTTGTGTCTCTCAAAACATGTAGAACTAATGTTAAGAAGAAAAAAAAACACTCAATATACCAGAAAATTTGGAAAACTCAGCAGTGCCACAGGACTGGAAAAGGTCAGTTTTCATTTTAATTCCATAGAAGAGTAAGGCCAAGAATGTTCCAACAACTGCACAATTGCAATCATTTCACATGCTAACAAAGCAATATCCAAATTCTCCAAGCCAGGCTTCAACCATTTGTGAACTGAGAACTTCCAGATATTCAAGCTGGATTTAGAAAAGGCAGAGGACCAGAGATCAAATTGCCAACATCCATTGGATCATAAAAATATCTACTTCTGCTTCATTGACTATGCTAAAGCTTTTGTGTGGATTACAATAAACTGTGGAAAATTTTTAAAGAAATGGGAATATTAGACCATGTTACCTGCCTCCTGAGAAATCTGTATGCAGGTCAAGAAGCAACAGTTAGAACCAGACTTGGAACAAAAGACTGATTCCAAATCGGGAAAGGAGTATGACGAGGCTTTATATTGTCATCCTGCTTATACAGAGTCGGACACGACTGAAGTGACTTAGCAGCAGCAGCAGCAGAGTGCATCATGCAAAATGCCACACTGGATAAAGCACAGGCTGGAATCAAGATTGCAGGGAGAAATATCAATAACCTCAGATATGCAGATGGCACCACCCTTACAGCAGAAAGCGAAGAGGAACGAAAGAGCTTTTTGATAAAGGTGAAAGAGGAGAGTGGAAAAAAATGGCTTAAAACTTGATGTTCAAAAAAAATGAGGTCATGGCATTCAGCCCCATCACTTCATGGCAGATAGGTGGGGAAACAATGGAAATAGTGACAGATTTTATTTTCTTGGGCTCCAAAATCACTGTAGACAGTGATTGCAGCCATGAAATTAAAAGACACTTGCTCCTTGGAAGAAAAGCTATGACAAACTTCAGTTCAGCTCAGTTCAGTTGCTCAGTTGTATCCGACTCTTTGAGACTCCATGGACTGTCATATGTCAGGATTCTTTGTCCATCACCAACTCCCTGAGCTTGCTAAAACTCATGTCCATTGAGTCGGTGATGCCGTCCAACCATCTCATCCTCTGTCGTCCCCTTCTTCTCCTGCCTTCAATCTTTCCCAGCATCAGGGTCTTTTCAAATGAGTCAGTTCTTTGCATCAAGTGGCCAAAGTATTGGAGTTTCAGCTTCAGCATCAGTCCTTCCAATGAATATTCAGGACTGATCTCCTTTAGGATGGATTGGTTGGATCTCCTTGCAGTCCAAGGGCCTCTCAAGAGTCTTCTCCAACAACACAATTCAAGAGCATCAAAGTCTTCGGTGCTCAGCAACTCTCACAACCACACATGACTACTGGAAAAACCATAGCTTTGACTAGATGGAGCTTTGTTGGCAAAGTAATGTCTCTGTTTTCTAATATGCTTTCTAGGTTGGTCATAGCTTTTCTTACAAAGAGCAAGTGTCTTTAATTTCATGACTGCTGTCACTGTCTGCAAGTGATTTTGGAGCCCCCCCAAATAAAGTCTCTATTTCCATTGTTTCCCCATCTATTCGCCATGAAGTGATGGGCCCAGATGCCGTGATCTTAGTTTTCTGAATGTTGAGTTTTAAGCCAACTTTTTCACTCTCCTCTTTCACTTTTGTCAAGAGGTTCTTTAGTTCTTCTTTGCTTTCTGCCATAAGGGTGGTGTCATCTGTTTATCTGAGGTTATTGATATTTCTCCCGGCAACCTTGATTCCAGCTTGTTCCCCATCCAGCCCGGCATTTCACATGATGTACTCTGCATATAAGTTAAATAAGCAGGGTGAAAACATACAGCCTTGAGATCTACTCCTTTCCCAATTTGGACCCGGTCTGTTGTTCCATGTCTGGTTCTAACTGCTGCTTCGTGACCTGCATACAGATTTCTTAGGAGGCAGGTCAGGTGGTCTGACATTCCCATCTCTTAAGGAATTTTTCACATTTTATTGTGATCCATCCAGTCAAAGGCTTTGGCATAGTTAGAAGCAGAAGTAGATGTTTTTCTGGAACTCTCTTTTTTCAATGAGCCAATGGATGTTGGCATTTTGATCTCTGGTTTGTCTGCCTTTTCTAAATCCATCTTGAACATCTGGAAGTTCACAGTTCACATACTGTTGAAGTCTGGCTTGGAGAACTTTGAGCATTACTTAGCTAGCATGTGTGATGAGTGCAATTGTGCAGTAATTTGACCATTCTTTGGCATTGCTTTTCTTTGTAACTGGAATGAAAACTGACATTTTCTAGTTTTCATTCCAATTGACAAACGTAGACATCATATTAAAAAGCAGAGACATTACTTTGCCAACAAAAGTCCGTATAGTCAAAGCTACGGTTTTTCCAATAGGCATATATGGATCTGAGCATTGGACCATAAAAGAAGGCTGAACATGGAAGAATTGATGCTTTTTTTTTCTAAATTGATTTTTACTTTCTTAATTATGAGAAAAGGATAATCATTTCTCCCTATATTTTTGGCTCTTTGATCTTTCTCTATAAGCCATTTTTTCACATTTTTTATTTTTTAAATTTTAATTGGAGGCTAATTACAATATTGTATCGGTTTTTCCATACAATGATATGAATATGCCATGAGTGTATATGTGTTCCCCATCCTGAACCCCCCTCCCACCTCCCTCCTCATCCCATCCCTCTGGATCATCCCAGTGCTCCAGCCCTGAGCATCCTGTATCATGCATCGAATCTGGACTGGCAATTCATTTCACATATGATAATATACATGTTTCAATGCCATTCTCCCATATCATCCCACCCTCACCCTATCCCACAGAGTCCAAAAGACTGTTCTATACATCTGTGTCTCTTTTGCTGTCTTGCATATAGGGTTATCATTACCATCTTTCTAAATTCCATATGTATGCGTTAGTATACTGTATTGGTGTTTTTCTTTCTGGCTTACTTCACTCTGTATAATAGGCTCCAGTTTCATCCACCTCATTAGAACTGATTCAAATGAATTCTTTTTAATGGCTGAGTAATATTCCATTGTGTATATGTACCACAGCTTTCTTATCCATTTGTCTGCTGATGGACATCTAAGTTGCTTCCATGTCCTGGCTATTATAAACAGTGCTGTGATGAACACTGGGGTACACATGTCTCTTTCAATTCTGGTTTCCACGGTGTGTATGCCCAGAAGGGGGATTGCGGGGTCGTATGGCAGTTCTATTTCCAGTTTTTTAAGGAATCTCCACACTATTCTCCATAGTGGCTGTAGAATTGATGCTTTTGAAATACGATGTTAGAGAAGACTCTTAAGAGTCCCTTGGACTGCAAGGATATCAGACCAGTCTATCCTAAAGTAAAACAATCCTGAATATTCATGGAGGGACTGATGGTGAGGCTAAAACTCCAATACTTTGGTCACCTGATGCAAAGAGCCAACTCATTGCAAAAGGGCCTGATACTGGGAAAGATTGACAGCAGAAGGAGAAAGGGATACAGAGGATGAAATGGCTGGATGACATCACCAAATCAACAGACATGAGTTTGATCAAACTCTGGGAGATGATCAAGGACAAGGGAGCCTGGAGTGCTGCGGTCTCTGGGGTCACAAAGAGTTAGATATGACTGAGAGACTGAACAACAATAACTATGATTAAGTACCATGTTCAATTTGAACATAAATTAGTGAATAACAAAAGACATAGTCACAGCCTTCTCAGAAGAGACAGGCATTAAAGATATAGTACTCCTAAATAAAGTTAGAAAGTGCAAAGATGCTATAAAAAATAAAAATGGAAGAGTCTCATTTGGTTAGAAGAAGCAGGTGGCAGAAGCACAGACTAATGAGGGGATGTATGCCATAACCTGAAGGGTGGTTGGAGTCAGAGAGGGGAAGTATTTGAGGAAGAGAAAAGAGAATCTGCAAAGCCTTGAGGCACACAAGAACTCAAGTACAAGGACTCAAGCTGAGTAAAAAGGAAGAGGGAAAAGCTGAAGTTGGAAAGATAGAGCTTTGTAGGTCATACTGAAATATTTGAATCATGACTATATAAAATGAGAAACCATTGGAAGGTGTGAAAACTGGAGCATGATTTGGTCTTTTGAAATATTTTAAGGATCACCTTGGTAGCTGTATGGAAGCTTCATGGGAGGACCTTAAAGAGGAACAGGGCAGACAAGTTAGGAGACTATTGCTGTCATTTATGAAGGAGAACGTGTCTGAGGAGAGAGGAAGAAACCTACAGATGAAGGTATATTTTTGGACATAGTATTCATGGGATCTAATGATGAATTGTTGCTCCAGCTGTCAACATAGGTCAACATTAATGTTCATCCAAGCTCCTGGGTGTTGGACACGCAAACCCTTTCTAAATAGTTTTGGCTTTGTCACTTGCTATGGCCACATAGCATTAACAATTGATAATGTGGAAAATTCTTCAAGAGATGGGAATACCAGACCACCTTACCTGCCTCCTGAGAAATTTGTATGCAGGTCAAGATGCAACAGTTAGAACCAGATATGGAACAACAGACTGGGTCCAAATTGGGAAAGGAGTAGGTCTCAAGGCTGTATATTGTCGGCCTGCTTATTTAATTTTTACGCAGAGTACGTCATGAGAAATGCTGGGATGGATGAAACACAAGCTGGAATCAAGATTGCTGGGAGAAATATCAATAACCTCAGATATGAAGATGATACCATCCTTATGGCAGAAAACGAAGAAGAACTAAAGAGCCTCTTGATGAAAGTGAAAGAGGAGACTGAAAAGTTGGCTTAAAACTCAACATTCAGAAAACTAAGATCATGGCATCTGGGCCCATCACTTCATGGGAAATAGATGGAGAAACAATGGAAACAGTGACATATTTTATTTTTCTGGGCTCCAAAATCACTGCAAATGGTGATTGCAGCCATGAAATTAAAAGACGCTTGCTCCTTGGAAGAAAAGTTATGACCAACCTAGACACCATATTAAAAAGCAGAGACATTACTTTGCCAAACAAGGTCCGTCTAGTCAAGGCTATGGTTTTTCCAGTGGTCATGTATGGATGTGAGAGTTGGACTGTGAAGAAATCTGAGCACCGAAGAATTGATGCTTTTGAACTGTGGTGTTGGAGAAGACTCTTGAGAGGCCCTTGGACTGCAAGGAGATCCAAGCAGTCCATCCTAAAAGAGATCAGTCCTGAATATTCACTGGAAGGACTGATGTTGAAGCTGAAACTCCAATACTTTGGCCACCTGATAAGAACTGACTCATTTGAAAAGACCCTGATGCTGGGAAAGATTGAATGTGGGAGGAGAAGGGGAAGACAGAGGATGAGATGGTTGGATGGCATCACAGACTCAATGAACATGAGTTTGAGATAGCTCTGGGAGTTGGTGATGGACAGGGAGGCCTGGAAAGCTGCAGTCCATAGGGTCGCAAAGAGTCCAACGTGACTGAGTGACTGAAGTGAACTGAACTGAGTGTTACAATTTTTAGAAATTTGAAAATGAAAATTTGTACAGGTCAAATTTGTAGATATGTCCAGTCACATGGCTAATAAACAACACATCTGGGACTCAATTTCTTCTCTCCAGCTTCAGAAGTTATGTTCTTCCGTGCAATATGACGATGTTCCGCAAACTTAAAGCAATAACGGTGTGGTAAATCTACCACCCCAGTGGTAGTTGTTTCCAAAGTTGTCCCAACATTCACTGCCTCCTGGTGTTCACTCCCGAATGTATAGGAAGGGCTGACTGACTTTTAACACATAAGGTATGGCAACAATGATGGGATGCCACTCTGACATTACATTATGCAAGGTTGTGACTTCAGTCTTAATAGCACTCTTGCCTGCTGGCACTCTTTCCTACACCTTTGCTCGCGTGCTCTGATAGAGCAAGCTGCCATGTGGTGAGCTATGCTGTGGAGAGACCCACAGCAGCACAGAAAACTGAGGGTGGCCTCTGACTGGCAGCTCATGTGGAGCTGAACTCCACCATCAACCATGTGAGTGAGCACGGAAGTGGTTCCTTCCCTACATGAGCTTTGAGTTTGCTGCAAACCAGTTGACACCTTGATTACAACTTGTGAGAGACTCTGAGCAGGAGAACTAGTTAAGTCATGACTGGATTCCTGACCTTCAGAGACTATGAGAGCGTAAGGGTTGTTTTAAGTGCCAAGTTTGGGGAATAATTTGTCACACAGTAGTTGATAACTCATACATAAAGTAATGTTAACATTAATAACATTAATAACCATCATAACTTAATGCATTTGTATAATGTTTCAAACTTTCCCAAAGAAAAATCAAGTTTCAAAATCATAAAATATGAAAAGTACATTGCTATTATCTTCCCCTAAAACATAGCAGCTGCACTGGAAAGTACCACCTGCATTTTTAACGAGAAAAATTGGTTTATTCACCCGGTTTCCATTACCTTAATTCCCATCTCTAAAACCATTTGAAACATGCTAGGGAGTTATTTTCTTCTTTGTACCAAGTTATTAGTAAAGAGACACGTTTAAACCATCTGGCCTGGGTGTTCTGTTGGACTTCAAATTTGTAGCAGCCGGTGGATTTCTAACCCCATGCTGGGGTTTCATAATCCTGTATCAATTCCTGCTCCAAGAAAGGGACATGGATTTTAAGCTGTCAATCAGTATTTGTGCCAGTTGAGATGAAATATAAGGGGCAAAAAAAAAAAAGCCCACAAAAATTAACATAAGACCAGTGCTCAAATTGGGCAAGACCACAAAGAATTTTTCTAAAAACTTTTCCCAGAAGGAGCTAATTACTGTGGGAGGAAGTAGTCTTCATGTTTGTCTTGAATAACCACAGAAACAACAAAAGGCAAATATTTTTTAAATGATGGTAAAATTAAAAGAAGAGAAACTTTTGGTTTCGTTCTCATGGGGCCTTACTTTTTTTTAACAGTGAGTGTATGTATAAATGTTTATATTCACATATATAGAAATGTAGGGAATATACTAAAAATTCATTCATTTCACAAATTGTTATTGAGCATCTAATATGTGCCAGGCAAGTTCTGAATGTAAGAGATACACTTCAGAATAAAACAAACACAATCTCTGCACTGATAAAGCCAAAATTCTCAAGGGAGATACAGAGAACTAAAAGCTAAAGCAATAAATCAGTAAATGTTTATGGGCTGTGATAGTGATTGAAAGTAAAAAGGAAGAATTATTTATATTGGATGTTCAGAAAAGACTTGTCTGAGACCTAAAGGAAGGATGAGGTCAACTACAACAGGAGTTAGGGGAAAACTTTATAAACAAAGGGAATAACAAATATTAAAAACCCAGAAATATAGTATGAAATATTCTAGAAACTGTCAAAGCTCTGTGAGCCTGGTGGGCTCTGGGGGCAATGAGGTTGAGTATAGTCATGGGCCAGATCATTCAGGGCTTTGCAGGCACTGGAAAGGAGAGGAATTTTACTCTAAGTTCAAAGGGATTCCACCTAAGGCATTTAGCATTAGAAAGACATGATCAGATTTATGTTTACAAAGATCACTCTCACTCTCATGGATATATTAAGGAGAGCAAGCCAGGATATCAGAAGCTGAGTAGGACCTGTTGCAGTATTTCTGATTAGAGACGATACTGGCTTGTAGCCGACACATGGCAAGAGACGTGGAGAAGAATCCACAGGTTTTGGAGGTAAGATGAAAAGAACTTGAAGGTAACTTGGTGTGGGACTGAAGGAAACTATGAATTAAGGAGGCCTCTTAAGTTTCGAGCTTGAATTAAGTGAAAATGGTGCCGTGTACCCTTATGAGAAATCCCTATAGGGATCTGTGTGTTGACAGACTCAGGAGATGGACTTTGAACATGCAAAGTTGAAAATTCCTATGAGATATTCAAGCAAAGATGTAGTTTAGGAACAACAATATGTAAGTTTGAGTTAAATTTAAGTGTAAAGCCAATTGTATCCTAAGATTAGTCTAAGTACCTACAGCATGAGGGTTTAAACTTGATGATCTAATTCTCCAACTTTTAAGGAACTGAAAGAAATCTCAGATCCCTTTCCCTTGTTTTCCACTTTTAATTATAGTCCACACACACACCATTAAAACTTTTTCCTGTTTCATGCTTTTCTTTTTTTTTTTTTTTTACCCTTTTAAGTATATAGGTTTGTTAGCCCATTAATCATGATACAGAACATTTCCAGCCAACTGAAGTGTATCGTTGGTCTCTTTTGCAGTCCATGCCTCTTCTGGCCTCCCTCTCCCATTACGTTGGTGCTTAACTTTTTATATACATAACATGCTTTTGAAATTCTTCCATGTTTTTCTATGTATAAATATAGTTTCCTTTTAAAACTGAGTAGTATTCTGTGATCGGAGAAGGCAATGGCAACCCACTCCAGTACTCTTGCCTGGAAACTCCCCCTGGTGCACGGGGATGACCCAGAGGGAGGACAAGGGGAGGAGGGAGGTGGGAGTGGGGTTCAGGAAGGGGAACTTACATACACCCAGGCAGATTCATGTCAATGTATGGCAAAACCAACCAATATAATATTGTAAAATAATTAGCCTCCAATAAAAAAGAAAAAATTAAAAAAAAAAATGGAAAAAAAGAAATGCATAATGATACATTATTATCAACTCATTAATAAGTAAGCAAATTGTGATAATCCACTATCACAGAATACTGCTGCTGCTGCTGCTGCTAAGTCACCTCAGTCGTGCCCAACTCTGTGCGACCCCATAGACAGCAGCCTGCCAGGCTTCTCCATCCTTGGGATTCTCCAGGCAAGAATTCTGAATTGGGTTGCCATTTCCTTCTCCAATGCATGAAAGTGAAAAGTGAAAGTGAAGTCATTCAGTAGTGTCTGACTCTTTGCGACCCCATGGATTGCAGCCCACCAGGCTCCTCCGTCCAGTTTCCAGGCAAGAGTACTGGAGTGGGTTACCACTGCTTTCTAATTCTTAATAGTCTCATTTTCCTCTATAAAAATGGTTTTTCATTTAGTTGCAGAAAGAGAGAGAGAGGTCTATAATTTATAACACAATTATTGTAAAACAGGAACAACATGACATTATTTCACTCATTCATAGCAATCTTCTAATATTTTCTTTCTGCAAGAGAGGAAACTGAGGTTCAGAATATTTAAGTAATTTGCCCAATGAGGGACGCCATCAGGATTCAAAGCCAAGCTCAAGTTTTCTTTTGGCGCTAAAAGTTATGTCCCATCTTTACAGAGCAGTTTTTTCTTCTGTTTCTTCTTTGGTTTCCATATTTCTTTGAACTGTTTTTGCATTTTTTAAATTGTTTGACTCAATTGAATTAAAAAAGAAAACACTTTGAGCATCCTCGACAGTGCATTGTTATTGACTGCACTTCCACTGAGTTTTGAACATGCTCCATTCCTCATCTCCACCTTTTGATGGTATCCTGCTATTGTCTCAGCTACTTAATAAAAAGAAATTCTCAATATCTTTTCTCCTCGGTATAGCTGCTGTTGTCTGGGCAATTTCCTGAACCTCTGCATCCAGTGAGGATTCGTTTTTACCTAAACCGTTCGTTTTCTTCTGACCATATTCCAAAGAAAATCAGATTCATTAACTCAGAAGCTTGCTTAATGAAACAAACAGCTTGATTTTCTTCCTCTTTTCTTTTTTTTCCCTCCAAAATACGTTTTCTTACTATTATGTAGGAATATGTTTTCTCATTCTGTTCTTTCACTTTTCCTTTTTTCTTTTCTTTTTTTGTACAGTGTTCAATATTATAATTTATTGGTTCCTAATAATACATTGCAGATGCTGATTGCAGCCATGAAATTAAAAGACGCTTGCTCCTTGGAAGGAAAGTTATGACCAATCTTGATAGTATATTAAAAAGCAGAGACATTACTTTGCCAACCAAGGTCCGTCTAGTCAAGTATGGATGTGAGAGTTGGACTCTGAAGAAAGCTGATCGCCGAAGAATCGATGCTTTTGAACTGTGGTGTTGGAGAAGACTCTTGAGAGTCCCTTATACTGCAAGGAGATCCAACCAGTCCATTCTAGAGGAGATCAATCCTGGATGTTCATTGGAGGGACTGATGCTAAAGCTGAAGCTGCAATACTTTGGCCACCTCATGCGACGAGTTGACTCACTGGAAAAGACTCTGATGCTGGGAAAGGTTGGGGGCGGGAGGAGAAGGGGACGACGGAGCATGAGATGGCTGGATGGCATCACCGACTCTGTGGACATGAGTTTGGGTGAACTCGGGGAGTTGGTGATGGACAGGGAGGCCTGGCGTGCTGTGATTCGTGGGGTCGCGGAGAGTCGGACACGACTGAGCGACTGAACTGAACTGAATAATACATTGTGTAATGTTAAAACATTTATTTATCCTATTGTGGTTTTTAATTGATGTGTGGTTGATTTACAGTGTTGTTAATTATTACTATATAGCAAAGTAATTCAGGTATACGTAAATATACATTCTTTTTAAAAATATTATTTTATGTTGCTTTAAAATAACTCAGTGTCCTTTTCCAGTCTCAGTTTTCCCCCTTGCGTTTCTATTTTTTGGAATAGTACTATTTGAACCTTTTAGTAGTTATTTATTCATTTATTTAAACAAACTAATAGCCCTGGCACAGGACTTGACCATTCTGTTTCAGAAACAAACAAACCACACAAACAGTATTTGTTGTTGAGAGATATGCTTATCTTAATTAGATACACTAGTGGAAAGAATTCACATGTTATTTTGTAAAAACACATTCTCATAGTAATTTCTATGTGCCAGTCACTATTATAAGCCATAAGCTATCACATAATCCTCCTAGCCACTGTATGAGATAGATACTATTATAATCTGCATGTTACCCTGTAGCTCAAACAGTAAAAGAATCTGTCTGCAATAAAGGAGACCAGGGTTTGATCCCTGGGTTGGGAAGATCCTCTGGAGAAGGGCATGGCAATCCACTCCAGTATTCTTGTCTGAAGGATCCCATGGACAGAGGAGCCTGGTGGAGTACAGTCTGTGGGGTTGCAAAGAATTGGACACAACTGAGCAACTAACACACACACACAGGTGAAGAAGCCACCAGGAAAGTAAACAGGTACTCAAGACGGAAAATCTATATCTGCTGTCACACATGGAAATAGAATCTAACCCTAATCATCTGACTGAAGTGTATATTTAGAGTATTGTGTGATAGGAAAAGGGAAAGAACCAGGAATGGGGTCTCATACATGTTCCTAGAAGAAAGGAGTGGAGTTTCAGACGGAAAATACTGAAGAAGGGGGTATGACCTGTTCTGGAAGCAGGAAAGGCAGGCTGTGAAGGAAAATTGACTTCCTTGTGAAGTTAGACGTCTATAGTGTCTTTCCCTTTGATACCAAAATTAAAATGCTGTGTTAGCTAAAAACTTATTCTTACCCTGTTAGTGCTCCAGTAGAGAAATTTTATAAATACTTGCACAGTGTGATGTACTTGTCTGAAGAGACCAAATGAAAAACCATGGTGGCCTCAAGCAAGATGGTATCAGCCTATTGAGTGGACTTGGGTCAGGGTTCCAAGTGATGATTAGCAGTGCTGTTGAGCAGTCCCAGTGGGAGCAGGCTTAGCGAAGCATTCTAGAGAAATGAAAGCCCACATGTATATATTTCACAACTCACATGAACTACTTATACTTTAGGAGAAGAATACAACCTTAACACCGTATTTAAGCTTATATAATTATATGTAATTTTATGGCACCGTGATAACATTTATAAATTTTAAAAAAGGAAGAGCTCCATAGTAACTCATCATTATTCAAGTATTCTTATATTAACAACTTTTGGTGAGAGGTACTTCTTTATCAGTAGCCATATGGTTGCATTCTATCTGAAACAATGCACACATGAACTAAAGCCTAGTATCTGAAAAACTATAGCTCAAATGAAAATAAGCCTTCACTGTAAGTTTAACCAAAGAATGCAAAACAAATTAAATTGATAACGATGAAGTCAACAGTCCTGAGAGGCATAACTTGCTTTATTGCTCTTTCTTATCATTGATATTGTGTTTTTAACAAATTGAAGGTTTGTGATAACCCTATGAGGAGCAAGTCTTTTGGTGCCATTTTTTCCAACAACATTTGCTCACTTCATGTCTCTGTGTCACTATTTCATAATTATCTCAACATTTCAAGCTTTGTCATTATTTTTGTTATGGCTTTAGAACTGTGGTGTTGGAGAAGACTCTTGAGAGTCCCTTGGACTGCAAGGAGATCCAACCAGTCCATCATAAAGGAGATCAGTCCTGGGTGTTCATTGGAAGGACTGATGTTAAAGCTGAAACTCCAATACTTTGGCCACCTGACATGAAGAGTTGACTCATTTGAAAAGACCCTGCTGAGGGAAAGACTGAAGGCGGGTGGAGAAGGGGACGACAGAGGATGAGATGATTGGCTGTCATCACCAACTCAATGGACATGAGTTTGAGTAAATTCTGGGAGTTGGTGATGGACAGGGAGGCCTGGTGTGCTGCGGTTCATGGGGTTGCAAAGAGTCAGACATGACTGAGCTGAACTGATGGTGATCTGTGATCAGTGATCTTTGATGTTACTATCGTAATTTTTCTGGGATGCTATGAACTATGTCTCTATAACATGGTGAGCTTACTTGATAAATATGTGTGTTCTGACTGCTCCACCAACCAGCAGTTTCTTTTCCCCCTACCCCTCATCTTGCTCCCTCTTGTTGGGCCTCCCTATTCCCTGAGACACAACAATAGTGAAATTAGGCTGATTTATATCCGTACAATGGCCTTTGAGTGTTCCAGTGAAAGGAAGACTTATATGTCTCTCACTTTAAACCAAAGCTAAAAATGATTAAGTTTAGTGAGGAAGGCATGTAGAAAGCCAATATAGACTGAAAGCTAGGCTTCCAGGACCAAACAGTTAACCAAGCTATCAACACACAGGAAAAGTTCTTGAAGGAAATTAAAAAGTGCTACTCTAGTGAACACATGAATGATAAGAAATTGAAATAGCCTTATTGTTGATTTGGAGAAAATGCAGTAGTTTGGAAAGAAAATCAAACCAGCCACAACATTCCCTTAAGCCAATTTAGAACAAGGTCCTAACTAACTCTTCAATTCCATGAAAGCTGAGAGAGGAAAACTTTCTTCTTCTTCTGCAAGAAACTGCAGAAGAAAAGTTTGAAGCCAGCAGAGGCTGGCTCATGAAGTTGAAGGAAAGAAGCGTCTCCATAACAAAAGTATAAGGAAAAGCAGTATGTGCTGATGTAGAAACCACGCAAGTTATCCAGAAGATATAGCTAAGATAATGAATGAAGGTGGCTGTACTAAACAACAAATTTTCAATGAAATTATATTGGAAGAAGATGCCATCTAGGACTGTCATAGCTAGAAAGGAGAAGTCAATGTCTGGCCTCAAAGTTTCAAAAGATAGGTTGACTCTCTTGTTAGAGGCTAATGAACCTGGTGACTTTAAGTTAAAGCCATTGCTCCCTGACTGAGTCCTGAAGAATTGATGGTTTCAAATTGTAGGGCTGGGGAAGACTCCTGAGAGACCATTGGACAGCAAGGTGATTAAACCAGTCAATCCTAAAGGAAATCAACCCTGAATATTCATTGGAAGGACTGATGTTGAAGCTGAAGCTCCAACATTTTGGCCACCTGATGTGAAGAACTGACTCATTGGAAAAGACCATGATGCTGGGAAAGACTGAGGGCAGGAGGAGAAGGGGATGACAGAGGATGAGATGGTTGGATGGCATCACTGACTCAATGGACATGGGTTTGGGTAGACTCCAGGAGTTGATGATGGACAGGGAGGCCATGGCATGCTACGGTTCATGGGATCACAAAGAATCAGACAGAGATGAGAAATTGAATAACAATGCTCATTTACCATCCCCAAATCCTAGGGCCCTTAAGAATTATGATAAACTTACTCTGCTTGTTCTTTATAAATGGAACAAAGTCTGAATAATGGCATATCTGTTTACAACATGGTTTAGTAAATATTTTAAGCCCACTGTTGAATACTACTACTTAGGGGAAAAAAAAAAAAGATTTCTTTCAAAATATTACTGCTCATAGATAATGTTTTTGGTTAGCCAAAAAATTCATTTGGATTTTTTTTTGTAATATCTTAGGGAAAAACTGGAATGAAGTTTTTAGCCAAACCCAGTACCTGGTCACCCAAGGGCTCTGATGGAGATGTACCATGAGATTAATGTTGTTTTCAGGCCTGATAGCACACATGGATTCACAGCATATGGATCAGGAGTAATTTTGAATTTAGTCATATTAAGAAGTGCATTTCTAGCTGCTGTAGATAATGACTCCCTTGATGGACCTGGGCAAAGTCAATGGAAAACCTCTTGGAAATGACTCATCATTTTAGATGCCTTTGAGAACATTTGTGATTCGTGGGAAGAGGTCAAAATATGAACATTAGCATAACTTTGGAAGAACATGGTTCCAGCTCTCACAGATGATTTTGAGGGGGTCAGGAATTCAGTGGGAAAGTAATTGCAGATGTTGTAAAAAAGTAGCACAAAAACTAGAATTAGAAGTGGAGCCTGAAGATGTGACTGAGTTGCTGCAATCTCACGATAAAACTTTAATGGAAGAGAACTTCTTCCTATATATGAGCAGAGAGTGGTTTCTTAAGATGGAATCTACTACACATGAAGATTCTATGAAAATTGCTGAAATGCAGCAAAGGATTGAGAAGATTACATAAACTCAGTTGATCAAGCAGAGACAGGATTTGAGAGGACTGACTCCAATTTTGAAAGAAGTTTGACTATGGTAAAAATGATATCAAACAGCATCACATGACATAGAGAAATCATTCATGAAAGGAAGTGTCAATTGATGTGGCAAACTTCACTGTTGTCTTGTTTGATCAACCACCAACCTGACCAGTCAGCAGCCATCAACATCTAGGCAAAACCCTCCACCAGAAAAAAGGTTATTACTTTCTGAAGGCTTAGATGATGGTTAGCATTTTTTAGCAATACAATTTTTTTAAAAAAATTAAATATGTGTACATTGTGTTTTGGGCTTCCCAGGTGGCACTAGTAGTGAAGAACTTTCTTGCCAATGCAGGAGATATAAGAGATGCAAGTTTGATCCCTGGGTCAGGAATATCCCTTGGAGGAGGGCGTGGCAACCCACTCCAGTATTCTTGCCTGGAGAATCCCATGGACAGCGGAGCCTAGTGGGCTACAATCTATGGAGTTGCAAAGAGTCGGACACAACTGAAGTGATTGAGCACACAGCACTCACATTGTTTTTTTAGACATAACACTATTGCACACTTAATAGACTACAGTATATTGTAAACAAAGGGTTGCAAAGAGTCAGACACCACTGAAGCAACTTAGCATGAATGTATGCACATAGTGTAAACATAACTTTTACATGTACTGGGAAACCAAACATTTTGTGTGACTCACCTTATTGTGATATTCACTTTATTGCAGTGGTCTGGAACCAAACCTGTGATATCCCCAAGATATGACTATAATTAAAGTGTAAGGTAGTAGTGAAGGCGAACTGGGACCAACCTGCCATCGCACAGTTGGCACACTGAAGAAAGGACAATTCCAGGAAGCAGGAGGAATTTCAAACATCTGCAACATACTTTGCAAATTTGAGAGCCACTAGAATACTGATTTAGAGTACTTAGTAAATTCTAGATTAAGTCTAGTTTAGTTTATGAATATCACATTTTAGTAATTCTTAATAACTAGCTGTTCGGAGAAGGCAATGGCAAGCCACTCCAGTACTCTTGCCTAGAAAATCCCGTGGATGGAGGAGCCTGGTAGGCTGCAGTCCATGGGGTCGCTACGAGTCAGACATGACCGAGTGACTTCACTTTCACTTTTCACTTTCACACATTGGAGAAGGAAATGGCAACCCACTCCAGTGTTCTTGCCTGGAGAATCCCAGGGTCGGGGGAGCCTGGTGGGCTGCCGTCTGTGGGGTCACACAGAGTCGGACACGACTGAAGTGACTTAGCAGCAGCAATAACTAGCTGTTACAGGGAAGCTTTGGACTGCAAGTTACAGAAAACTCCAGCTTAAATTGGAGTTAAACTTAAGTGGCTTAAGTCATAGGATATCGCTTATGCAATGCAAACCTGGATGCATATGGTTTGGGGATTAGATCAGCAGCTTCAGATTTTAGGGCACTGGGTTGATGCGTCTTTCCTGCAGCACCAGCATCATGTCCCCAGGCCTCAAAACTAAGAAGCAAAGGTGTGGCCAAGGTGGTGAGAGAGCTTCCCCACATGCCTGTCAACTTCTGCCGGGGAAGTCTGCCCCTGAGACTGCCACTCACGTCCCATTGACCAGCACAAGGTCCTATGGCCATATGAGCTACAAGAGAGAACAAGAACATGGATATATAGGGGTTTTTTCATCTTCTAGAGAGAGAGACAGATGGGCAAGGAAGTAGGAAATCAGGAATGGTTGTTGGTTAGTTTTTTAATAAGTATTGGCCATGTTGCTCCTTGAATGAGATTCTTTACGTTCACCACATGAAGTCGACTCCTCATATGCAAGGTGTCTCATGAACAGGCCTCCTCTGTCCACCTCTCTAGCCTCACCTGCTATCTTGTTTCATGGATGATTTGGCTTCAGATCATGGTGAACCAATTGCAGCTTCTATACCTCAGTGCCCTGCCCTATGCCTCTATGTTTTAGCTTTTCTATAAAGACATATCTCTGAAGTACTTTCCAGCCTTCTCTATGACCCCAGGAAAAAGTCATTCTCTCCTCTAAGTTCCTACGGCAGGCAGTATTCTGCTAAAGCACTTGATTACAGTGTTTTCTGCCTGCTTGTTTATTTATCAGTTTTCTCCACTAAGCCTGAAGGTTAGGGATTTTATTATGCTCATCTTTGTGCAACATCTTGCACAGTGCCAGACACATAATGAAAGTGGAAGTGAAAGCCGCTCAGTCATGTCTGACTCTTTGTGACCCCATGGACTATACAGTCCTTGGAATTCTCCAGGCCACAATACTGGAGTGGGTAGTCATTTCCTACTCCAGGGGATCTTCCCAACACAGGGATCAAACACAGGTCTCCTTCATTGTAGGGCAGATTCTTTACTAGCTGAACCACCAGGGAAACCATGAATAGCTCCATAAAAACTTGCTGAGTGAAGAAATGAATGGTTGGGTGAAAGAAGGAGTCGTTGAGTATTATCTAACCCTTGATGTCCTGGGTGAGCCTGTTCTGGATACAGGCACGATTTTCTTTTTCTCTTTCCTCCAGCAGCTTTGCCCTCTTGCATGCTTTCTCCTGGACACTCGCCTCCCAGTGTCACACAGAATGCAGGGGCTGCTGCTGCTCTCTGTGCCCGCATCCCTTTGCAGGCTTCTTCCTCAGCCTCAGGCTCAGCTTGGCACCTGGCTGCAGTTCCTCATCCTGCATTTACATAGAGTCTTTCTGTGTTATTTATTTCCGAAACCAAGGCTGTACAACCTCCACAGGCCTCAGAAAGACACTGTCTACTTAAGTAAGTCAACCTCGTCACTTTGTTACTAACTGATTTCACCAATCACGTTTTTCTCCCTCTATTCTTTAACTAGAGAGAATGCTTATCGCCACTAGAAAATACTGTTATAAAAGGACAGACTGATGTCCTCTCTGAAGATCTTTATCACATCCTCACTTGCCTGGCTCAGTGAAGCCTGGAAGCGGTGGGGATGGGCTTTAGCAGGAAACAGCTACTCCTTTCAGCCTGTTATTCATTCATGGTTATGAAAATGCTCTTCCCAAATATTCTCACTGATTTTCAAGTGGTTTAAACACTGATCCCCTCAGACTCTTGACCAGATAACTCCGAGGCTGAATTTCTAGGTGCAAACAGTGTGGTAGAGGTTGAAGGGCTCTGACTTGGGGCTCAAAATTAAGACAAGCTGAAGGATATCCTGTCAATGGACAGGGGAACAGAAATAGCACAGAGATAAGAAGTGGACAAACCTGTCAACTACAACTTGAGTTTTCACAGCTTAAATTGA
This sequence comes from Moschus berezovskii, assembly GCF_049115385.1. NCBI lineage: Eukaryota > Metazoa > Chordata > Mammalia > Artiodactyla > Moschidae > Moschus > Moschus berezovskii. The sequence goes on from NC_142472.1 coordinate 85,824,236, forward strand.
CTTCAGTATGATTATTAATTAGGGATAAATATATAAATATAAATTTATATATTTATATATTGCAATGGCTATAACTGGGCTGAGATTGGGAATTAGTGTCAAACAAAACTGGTTGCAGCCAGCATTGTTTAAATGCTTAGGTGATAAGGGAATGGATGATGGTGATAAGAATATGTCTTTAGGTAAGCACTGTGCTGATGGTAGCTCTGGAAAAGAAAACCAATTAGTTCTGTGATGCAGTGAAACTGGTTCTCCAAAAATAAGGGGGAAATTTTAGTTGTCAGAATAACTAGTGGTGTGAGAGAATTCCTGGCAGTTAGCGACTGTAGACCAGGGATGCTAAAGCCCCTGCAATGCACAGGACAGACTCTATATAAGAAGAATTAGTTTGCTTCAAATTTAAAACACCAAGAGTTACATGTTTCCTAGCTACTCCTGCCTGAAGTACAGACTTGGCAGCTGGAGAAAAAGCAATGCGTTGGGTTTGCAGCTATCAAATTGGACAGAAGTGGGCAGGGCACAACGTTTAATGAATGACATAGCCTGAGGACATGACATAAGCTGATCAGAACCAAGTAGGAGGTCCAAGATGGAAGATGAGTAGATCTTGAGCCTCAGTATTGTTTTGTTGTTCAATCACTAAGTTGTGTTGACTCTTTGCGACCCCATGGACCACAGCGTGCCAGGCTTCCCTGTCCTTCACTATCTCCTGGTGCCTCAGTATACGCTCATTGCAACACATCAGCAAGTGAAATGACACACTCAGAGGCACCATGACAGTTCCAGTGCCTACTATCAAAGACCAAAAAGTGGGTGGTGGCCTGATTCCTGGAAATCTTCACTGCTTTCCCAAAACAGTTGGAATAATTCTCTCACTCATTAGCCTATGAAATTATCCAGCCCATAAAAGCTAAGTGAAAGTCATTCAGTCATGTCTGATTCTGTAGCCCACCAGGCTCCTCTGTCTATGGGATTTCCCAGCCAACTGGGAGCAGGTAGCCATTCTCCTCTCCAGGGGATCTTCCCAGCCCAGGGATCAAACCTGGGTCTTCTGCATTGTAGGCAGATTCTTTACTGTCTGAGTGACCTAATACAAACTTTTTATCACACCACATTTACCACACCACACTTCCCTTCTGTGGCAGCCCACACACTCTATCTGTGTTGTGGGTTTCTGTCTAAATAAATCCACTTCTTACCTAGCATTTTGTCTCTTACTGAATTCTTTGTGCAATGAGACATCAAGACTCTGAGCCCCACTGGGTTCACACATGAGATGTGTAATCTCGGAAGACTCTGGGGTTTGGCCAGGTTCGAGTCCTGGCCACGTGGGATCCAGTCCCAAGCAAGATTTTTGGCTCAGTTCGAGTCCTCACGTGTGAATTCAAGTCCCAATCTGAGGTGAACAGCTTCAGCTATACACAAAATTCTTCAAGGAAAAACTTTATTGCTGACATTTTGAAGTCTGAAAGTCTATGACCCTCTAACCCTTTTTCTTACTGCTGCTACTGCTGCTGCTAAGTCACTTCAGTCGTGTCCGACTCTGTGTGACCCCATAGACGGAAGCCCACCAGGCTCCCCCGTCCCTGGGATTCTCCAGGCAAGAACACTGGAGTGGTTTGCCATTTCCTTCTCCAATGTGTGAAAGTGGAAAGTGAAAAGTGAAAGTGAAGTCGCTCAGTCGTGTCCGACCCTTAGCGACCCCACGGACTGCAGCCTACCAGGCTCCTCCATCCATGGGATTTTCTAGGCAAGAGTACTGGAGTGGCTTGCCATTGGCTTCTCCGTTTTCTTACTGAAACAAACAAAAATCTTTAAGTTTATTTTTCACTCATGTAACAGGAGATTTCTTAAGGAGGCAACAAACAACCTCTTTTACCTGGACAGACAATACACTGTCCCTTAACTACAAATAGCTTTACTGTATGTCTTTGTCAGTTAGCTCTACTTTGGGCAAGTTTTCCACTGAAAAGAAAACCATGGTTGTGCAAGAGGAAAATGTTGGTCAACTTATACTTCTTTTGTTGTTGTTGTTCAGTTGCCCAGTCAAGTCCGACTCTTTGCGAACGCACCGTGAACTGCAGCACACCAGGCCCCTCTGTCCTTCTCCATCTCCTGAAGTTTGCCCAGGTTCATGTCCATTGCTTTGGTGATGCCATCCAGCCATCTCATCCTCTGACACTCTCTTCTCTTCTGCCCTCAATCTTTCCCAGCATCAGGGTCTTATCCATTGAGTCAGCTGTTCGTATCAGGTGAAAAAATACTGGAGTTTCAGCTTCAGCATTAGTCCTTCCAATGAATATTAAGGGTTGATTTCACTTAAGACTGATTGGTTGGATCTCCTTGCTGTCCAAGGGACTCTCAGCAGTCTTCTCCAGCACCATAGATCAAAGGCGTCAATTCTTCAGCATTCTGCCTTCTTTACAGTCCCGCACTCACAACCACACATGACCACTGGGAAAACCATAGCCTTGATTATACAAACCCTTGTCGGCAGAGTAATGTCTCTGCTTTTCAGCACACTGTGTAGGTTTGTCATAGCTTTCCCACCAAGAAGCAAAGTCTTCTGATTTCATGGCTGCAGTTGCTGTCCCCAGTGATTTTAGAGCCAAAGAAGAGGAAATCTGTCCCTACTTCCACATTTTCTGTTTGCCCTGAAGTAATGGGGCTGGATGCCATCATCTTAGGTTTTTTTATATTTAGTTTTAAGCCAGTTCTTTCACTCTCCTCTTCACCCTCATCAAGGGACTTTAGTTTCTCTTTGTTTTCTGCCAGTAGAGTGGTATCATTCGCATATCTGAGGTTGTTGATGTTTCTCCTGCCTATCTTGATTTCAGCTTGTAACTCATCCAGCCTGACATTTCTCATGATGTGCTCAGCACATAGATTAAACAAATAGGGTGACAGCAGACAGCCCTGTCATACTCCTCTTTCAATCTTGAACCAATCAGTTGTTCCATATAAGGTTCTAACCAATACTTCTTGACCATATAGGTTTCTCAGGAGACAGGTAAGATGATCTGGTATTCCCATCTCTTTAAGAGCTTTCCACAGTTTATTATGGTCCACACAGTCAAAGCTTTGGCATAATCAATGAAGCAGAGGTAGATGTTTTTTCTGGAATTCCCTAGCTTTCTCTATGATGCAGTATATGTTGGCAACTTGATCTCTGGTTCCTTTGCCTTTTCTAAATTCAGCTTGGACATCTGGAAGTTCTTGGTTTGCATATTGCTGAAGCCTAGCATGCAAGATTTTAAGCATAACCTTACTTGTATGGGAGATGAGTGCAATTGTCCAATGGTTCGCACATTCTTTAGTACTTCCCTTCTTGGGAATTGGAATGAGGATTGACCTTTTCCAGTCCTGTGACCACTTCTGGGTCCTCCAGATTTCCTAACATAGTGAATGCAACACCTTGATGGCTTCATCCTTTAAGGTTTTGAATAGTTCTACTGGAATTCCACAGCATCCACTAGCTTTCTTAATAGCAGTGCTTCCTCTTCCTAAGAGAAGAAGGGGATGACAGTGGTTGAGATGGTTGGATGGCAGCACCGACTAAGTGGGCATCAATTTGAGTAAACTCCAGGAGCTGGTGTTGGACAAGGGAGGCCTGGTGTGCTGCAGTCCATGGGGTTGCAGAGAGTTGGACACGACTGAGCAACTGAACTGAACTAATGGTATAGTGGTTTTCCCTACTTTCTTCAATTAAAGTCTGAATTTTGCAATAATCAGTTCATGATTTGAACCTCAGTCATCTCTAGGTCTTGTTTTTGCTGACTGTATAGAGCTTCTCCATCTTCAGTTGCAGAGAATATAATCAATCTGATTTTAGTATTGACCACCTAGTGATGTCCATGTGTAGAGTCGTCCATTGTGTTGTTGGAAGAGGATGTTTGCTATGACCAGTGGGTTCTCTTGTCAAGACTGTGTTAGCCTTTGCCCTGCTTCATTCTGTACTCCAAGGTCAAATTTTCTGTTACTCCAGATATCTCTTGACTTCTTACTTTTGCGTTCTAGTCCCCTATGATGAAAAGGATATCTTTTTTTTTTTTTTGGTGTTAGTTCTAGAAGGTTGTGTTGGTCTTCATAGGACCATTCAACTTCAGCTTCTTCAGCATTAGTGGTTGAGGCATGGACTTGGATTACTGTGATACTGAATCACTTGCCTTGGAAATGAACAGAGATTATTCCATAGTTTTTGAGACTGCACCCAAGTACTGCATTTCGGACTCTTTTTGACTATGAGGGTTACTTCATTTCTTCTAAGGGACTGTGGTATACAGTAATAGATATGATAGTCATCTGAATTCAATTCACCATTCCTGTCCATTTTAGTTCAATGATTCCTAAAATGTTGATGTTTTGCCAACTCTTGTCAACTCTTATTTGACTACTTCCAATTTACCTTGATTCATGGACCTAACATTCCACGTTACTATAAAATTTTGTTTTTGCAGCCACAGACTTTGCTTTTACCAGCAGACACATCCACAATCGGGTGTCATTTCTGCTTTGGCTCAGCCTCTTCATTCCTTCTGGAGCTATTTTCTGCTTTTCTCCACTGGCATTATTGGACACCTACTGACCTGCAGGGGTTTATCTTTCAATGTCATATCTTTTTGCCTTATATATACATAAATATATATATTCTTTCTTTTTGAACATTTTAAACTTGCTCCAAGTCCCCTTTAGATTTCTTTGTTATAGCAGTGAAATCTATGGTTTGGTGGTGCTTTGAGTTCTCCACTTTGGGTTCTTGTTTTGGCCTCCAAATTTTCTTGTGACTTCTGCTTACTAAGTTCATCTTCCTTAAGACTTATTTTTCAAAAAAACAAAACAAAACAAAAAGACTTATTTTTTCCAGGCAGTTTCACATGGGCCTAGAAAGGGGTGGTTTCATATTACCTGGACTGATGTTCTGAGCTAAGTGTCATGTTTTTTAGTTTCAAATTTTTGCATATTGCGGGTAGAGGGAATTTAGATCCTTTCACTTGAGCACACTTTTGAGTCCATGTGTGGACTAGTTCTTCCTCATCCCCAGGCAGATGATTGTCTCTGGGGCCAGGCAGCCCCATGGCAGGATAATTCTTTTTCCCCTTCAAGATTTAGGTAAGAAATGGAATTCTTGCTGTGCAAGGATCTGCACCATGAGTCTCATGTCCACTAAACATGAAGACCCTGATTATGGTATCTTGGTGCCTAGTGGACAGTGCAATTTTATTTCTTTTTCTGTGAACCTTTAAATTCCTTCTTTATTCATGTAGCCTGGAGGTATTTTTCCTAGTGTTGAGGTTGGCTGCATACTACCAAAATAATGCAAAATGTTTTATTGAGATGTCTGCAGTTTTGTTGTTTTTATTGAAGAAATAGAGGGGTTCTTCTCCTCTGTGTAGCCTACCATTTTAACAGGAAGTCATTTCAGGCCTTTTTTTTTTTTTTTAACCCCCTAATGTTTTTTACTCTGAGAGATATTCGGTGTGCAATAAATGGTCGTTGAATTGATCTATAATTAAAATATACACTGTATTCTGGCCACTTTGAACCTTGAATAAATGAACTTCAAATAAACATTATGCAAAACACATGGAGCAAAAAACCAAAGCTGATTTTGGTAGTGTGTCAGTTTGCTTATTCATTTTGTGGTAGAGTTTCTTTTCTCTTTTTTCACCAGTTAATTGTCTGTTAGGCTTATCTGAGAAATTGATTCTTTATAGCTCTGTAATTAAGTGAAGGAGTCTTGGGTTTTGATCTCAGTAGATTCTGGATTTAACTCAAACTGTGCCGTATTCAAATGTTCAAGTCACATAGTAGGCACTCAATAATCACTTGTTGAAAGAAGAAATGAATGAATGTATGATCTTACTGAGTATTAGTTTGTCCCAATCAAGATATGGATAATAATAGTAATCACCTCATAGGGGTTAGAGAATCAAGGGAGCTCATCCATGTAAAGAATTCAGCACAGTGTTTAGCAGAGAATAAGACCTCAATAAATGTTCTCTGTTATTACTACATAAAGTTACATGTAATGCACACTTCAGGGCACAGACATGGAAGAATTCAAGTAGTTATGCCTTCTTTACTTTTTTCATTTCCCCTATCACTTGCATTATCTATATCTTCTTTTGAAAAATGTCTACTCTTTACAAGGTTGTGTTTATGGATGATAATAAGATCTAAATTTAAATTCATAGTTCTGATTTCTCCCTAACCTAAATTTCTGGGGGAAAAAATCTGACACTTTTAATGACAATGGAACTCCTGATAAGAATTTATTACATTATTAGAAAAATTGAATAAAGAAAGTAGAAACTAGAGCTTTAGCATCTCTGTATCAGTGAAAATACCATGTCATATTATTCTAACCTACTGTATTGAACATGGAATTCTGCTCAATGTTATGTGGCAGCCGGAATGGGAAGGGAGTTAGGGAGAGAATGTTGTTTAGTCACTCAGTTGTGTCCTCTCCAACTTTTTGCAACCCTATGGACTGCAGCACGCCAGGTTTCCATGTCCTTCACTATCTACCAGAGGTTGTTCAAACTCATGTCCATTGAGTCAGTGATGCCATCCAACAATCTCATCCTCTGTCGTCCCCTTGTCCTCCTGCCCTCAATCTTTCCCAGCACAAGGGTCTTTTCCAATGAGTAGGCTCTTTGCATCATAGAATCAAAGTGTTGGAGCTTCAGCATCAGTCCTTCCAATGAATATTCAGGACTGATTCCCTTTAGGATTGACTGGTTTGAGCTCCTTGCTGTCCAAGGATATTGGGGGAGAATTAATATGTATATATGTATATGTATGGTTGAGTCCCTTCACTGTACACCCAAAACTATCACATCATTGTTTGTTAATTGGCTATACCCCAATACAAATTTAAAAAGTTAAAGAAAATCACCCATCAATATAGCCAAAAGCAAAACAAAACAACAAAGGCGAAATTTATTTTTTAAAAAGTTGAGTTTGTCCTGGTTTTCACTGATTACTTTTTTAAAGGGAGCTAAAATATTTAAAGAAAATTAGATCATATAGTTGTATGCCATTATATTCTCTTTAATATTCAACTATAATTTATGTAATTTAAAATATAAATTTTAGAATTCTATTTTACTTCCTTGCTCAGTAGTAAATACAGAAAAGTTGCAGTGCCATCTTGTGAAAATGATGCAGAACTGCATTGTGTTACCTTATTTGAATAAACTTAGATAGGCAGAGAAAGGGCTGTACAGCTAAAGAGTTGTGTATAATAAAGATAAATTAGCACATTTCTGTTAACTTAGCTAGACTTAATGTAAAAAGAAATAGAATATAGGTGGGTTTTCCACCCTCCAAGATTTTTCTGCAGCATGGAAAACAGCCAAAAAGGCAATGTTAACATACTGAATTGAAACCATGCAAGAGGAATTACTGAATTTCAGACCATTTTGGTTCCAACATGAGAAAGAAGGGAAGTAAATTATGCCTGATACTCTGAATTGCAAAGCCGTGTACATGACTGAATCAAAGTTGTTGCTAAGCACAACTGAGAGAGGAGAGAATTGCGCTGGATGAACGCCTGCTCTGTGTACTCACCAGAGTATGAGACAGGGACATCCTCTAGTTGTCACAGAAAAGAAATTGGGGGAGCTGTCACTTACAGAAAAGAGTTATCCCCTAGGAGTAAAAGTGACTCCAGAATATTTACTTTACTTTCTTATAGGAAGAGGCTAGTAATATTTGTTTTGAGGCTTAATATGAAGCAAATGAACTTCCAGACCCTTTGAATGATATGCAACAGACAAAAACTGCTACTTGCCCATTGAATCTGGAGTGCTGTCCTTGCCTGCTTGTATCAGAAACCCCCCAACATGTGTACACGTTGAAGCAGCTGGACATTGTCATCTGGGTGGTGCAGTGAACTCGTGAAGGATTTGAATTTGAGGTTCATTAGGGGACTAAATAGAAAGAACAAAGAAAGATTGTGTTGTCAAATCAGGTTTGGCTGCTTGCCGTTCAAAGATGCTTGAGAGAGGCAAAGGTTGGTAGAAAGGAAAACTGCTTTTAATTAGAATGTTGACAGTCTGGGGAAATGGTATACTCAGTGTTCCCCCAAAAACACCTCTGAAGATTCTGCTCAGCCATGAAAGCTTTAAAGGGAACCAGGGAAGTGGTTTCAGTTGATCACTGAGATGGGGTTCAGAGTTGTCACCATCCCCGTTGTGTGCTGGTTGCTGTGCAGGCTTATTGGCTTGTTATTTTCTTTTATTTGCTATCTTGTTCATGCAGTTTATTTGTAAGATCATTGATGGGGAAGCTAAGGAAGAGATCTGGTCACCTGTCAGCTACTTGGTCTTCACTTCTACATTTCTGAGCTGTGGAGAGAACCAACAGGTTAGGCAAGGTATTGTGTGACCATCACATTGGAGCAGAGTGCTGGGCCTGAAATGAGCACAGGGTAGTGGTGCCTGGTTTACAGGAAATGACAAAAGAAAAGTGGTCCTGTAGTGAACCCTCTCCTGACAAAAGCAGCTCACTAGTTGTTTTTAAGACTGAGCAACAGAGAGAAAGAAATGAAGATGAGAAGACAGAATCTGGGAAGCAGTGAGGGCCGCAGGTAGGAGGTGATGAGGTCAGGTGAGGGGATGGTAATGGCAACCGAATAGAATCTCACTTTTGTGGTACCATTTTTATGGCCAAAAGATAGCTTCTGGGAAGTATGCTGAAGAAAATACCAAGGACAAAGAAAATACCAAGGATGAGAAAACAGTAGCAATGAAAGGTTCCATTTGAAAAAAAAAAATGTATTATTCCTTTCTGATCCTGCTTCTATTAGCAATATTTTGAGTTCCTTCACTGATTTAAAGTTCCATGGGAGTTGTCAGCTAAAGAATTTCATTGCCTCTACTCCGTCCTAATGTTTAAGGAAGTGGTCCTGCACATACAGTGAGGCATGAAACTGAAGGAATTTTCTTCCAAAAACCTTGCTTTGAATTTTCTTGCCTTCGTGGATTTAACTTAGATCCTTTAATGCTATAATAATTTGGTTTGATATTGAATGTCCTTTGGGCTTTCATTGTCATTTATTTTTTAAAGAAGTTTTCCATGAGTTCAAAATAATCTTTTTGGTGAAAAGGCAATTCAATTATAGAGACAGCATAAAAGGAACCCAGCATGATACAATTCTCTAGTGAGATCAGATTTTCTGTTAAATCCAGATGATTTTATAAAATGAAGATTTGTATTTGCATTTTTGAGACACTTGACTAAAAGACTTGATCAGAACCTAAAGTATCAAATAAAAGTGAATCTCTCATCTATATAAGGCAGAACTGAATTAAGAGTTTAACTGACTCATGTAGAGCTGTAAGTTGCCATGACACAGCCGTTTAACCAGATTTGAAAGCACATTTGATAGACACCAGATCTTCTCCTACTCACAGACGGAGAAAATGTCTGATTCCATCCATATCATGGAGGAGATTTCCCATGCCACAGAAATGGCTAGCACATCTTTCCAAACTTACACAACAGTGAGTAGGTTTAGGTGTAATTAGTTTCACTTTAAATGGCACCATTCTTTAAAGATATAACATTCAAACTGGTTAATGGCAATGTGATTTCAATGTCTCTGTCTCAGTTTTATTCAAGTGGGATAATATTAGTGCCAATCTCACAGGCTTTTATGATATCACAGTGCTTGGCATATTTTAAGCTCTCCATGTATGTTAACTATTGTTATGATTATATACAAAGATAGACAGGGAGGCCTGGCATGCTGTGATTCATGGGGTCGCAAAGAGTCAGACACGACTGAGCGACTGAACTGAACTGAACTGAATGTTCATAAGGCCGAGATTATAGGATCTGGCCTGGAAAATTGAATTTCCTGAGGGGTAATTGATAACCACAGATAAGAAATTAGAAGCCAAAGTGAGGGAATTCTGCAAACATTTAAGTAGAACAAAGGAGAAGTATGAGGGAATTAGTGATGCAGAAAGATGCTTTGGTAAGCATAGGAGAATATTAGCTGGAGTAGGTAAACAGTTGAGACAGTGTCAGACTTTGTTTTTTTGGGCTCCAAAATCACTGCAGATGCTGATTGCAGCCATGAAATTAAAAGACGCTTGCTCCTTGGAAGGAAAGTTATGACCAACCTTGATAGTATATTAAAAAGCAGAGACATTACTTTGCCAACCAAGGTCCGTCTAGTCAAGGCAATGGTTTTTCCCGTGTTCATGTATGGATGTGAGAGTTGGACTGTGAAGAAAGCTGATCGCTGAAGAATCGATGCTTTTGAACTGTGGTGTTGGAGAAGACTCTTGAGAGTCCCTTATACTGCAAGGAGATCCAACCAGTCCATTCTAAAAGAGATCAATCCTGGATGTTCATTGGAAGGACTGATGCTAAAGCTGAAACTGCAATACTTTGGCCACCTCATGCGACGAGTTGACTCACTGGAAAAGACTCTGATGCTGGGAAAGGTTGGGGGCGGGAGGAGAAGGGGACGACGGAGAATGAGATGGCTGGATGGCATCACCGACTCTGTGGACATGAGTTTGAGTGTACTCCGGGAGTTGGTGATGGACAGGGAGGCCTGGCGTGCTGTGATTCATGGGGTCGCGGAAAGTCGGACACGACTGAGCGACTGAACTGAACTGAACTGAGGTGTGTAGCAAATATTTAGAGTAGGAGTTGATGGCAGAGGTTTAAAGCAGGACCTGAAATACTGAAATAAATCAGGAGCAGTCTAGGGAGGTTACTGAGGAAGCAGTGCAGACCAGAGAAATTTGGAAAACCTCTTTCCATTCTCGGCTTCTCACATATTTATCATAGGATCTAAAATTCTTTCTTATTTGTTTATATTTCCATCTTCCTCGATGGCTATTCAAAATGGACTCACCCAGGAGCCTTTTAGAAATGCAGAATCTCAACCCCACCTCTGACCTACTGTATCTGCAGTGGGCCATAAACCAATACCCAGGTGTTTGCCATGCAGTCAGAGTTTGAAAAGCAATGCTTTCCTAGACTTTAAGCTTCTAGTGTGGTGCCTGGCACTTAGTCAGTGTTTAATGGAAGTAATTGAATGAATTAAGTTAAATTCCTGGAGGCCACTGAATAGTTTCAGGTGGAGATGGAAAAAGTAATTTTAATCCCAAACCAAAACCTTCATCTAGAGATAAACTTCTACAGTGATGACAGAAACTAAGAAAAATCATCCACCTTGTCCAAGGGGTAGAAATAAGGTTCTGTGGAAAAATAGAGGCTTGGAGCTAGTGTGCAGGTGACTCTGTGAAGAAAGCCCAGGAAACAGCCCACAGAGACTCCGTGAATATAGTTCCTATCACAAGACTCCTCCCACAGCACTACATGTATTGTGTTCTCAAAACAAATAACACCTTGTGTCCTGCACTGAGGGAGCATAGGATCTGGCATTGTATGCCTGGAAAATTGAATTTCCTGAGGGGTGGTTGATAACCACAGATGAGAAATTAGAAGCCAAAATGTGTCCTATGCTGAGGGAGGGAGACATGTGTGGCAGTGGCAGAGGCTTGGGGGTGGGAGGCAAGTGTGGGTTTGTTTAGAGAATTACCTCAAGGATCTTAAGCTGCAAAAGGATTAAGTGGACGAGGCCCCTCCTCATTGCTCCTGGGCCACATTTTTAGATGCACATAGAAACTGCCAGTTAAACAAGATGGTTCAGCTTGATATCTGCTTTTGGAGTTTACCCTAACTTATTGGGTGTGCTGACAAGGATTTTAAAGTATTTTCTCAAAATATAAATTTAAAATATTCATTTTCCAGACTTTCTTTCAAAAAATAGTATCCCTAATTAGAAAGTTTGGAGTAAGAGATACACTCTATTATATTTAAACAAGGACCTACTTAGAGAACAGGGAACTATACTCAACATTTTATAATAATCTATGTGGGGAAACAACCTGAAAAAGAATATGTATATATATCTGAATCAATTTGTTGTACACCTGAAATTAACACACACTGAAAATCAACTATGCTTCAAAACAAAAAAACAACGCAATATCCGTGTGCTTTAACTTAGCTTTGAAAAACCAGAATCACCTTTCATCCTTTCCCCTGACATAAAATCTGCCCTTAATCCTCATCTAACCTCTGTCTTGTGTAAGTTCCTCCTTTTACATTTCTAGAGCCACTCCTCTGATTCAGAAGTCTGGAGTAGTCTGATTGCTGGAGATCTGGCACCAAGGTTGCATCTGTGGAATCAGGTGGAACTGGCCTTGACTTTCTGCTCCATTCCTTGTTATATCAGTTCAGTTCAGTTCAGTTCAGTCACTCAGTCGTGTCCGACACTCCGCGACCCCATGAATCACAGCACGCCAGGCCTCCCTGTCCATCACCAATTCCTGGAGTTCACTCAAACTCACGTCCACAGAGTCGGTGATGCCATCCAGCCATCTCATTCTCCGTCGTCCCCTTCTCCTCCCACCCCCAACCTTTCCCAGCATCAGAGTCTTTTCCAGTGAGTCAACTCGTCGCATGAGGTGGCCAAAGTATTGCAGTTTCAGCTTTAGCATCAGTCTTTCCAATGAACACCTAGGATTGATCTCCCTTAGAATGGACTGGTTGGATCTCCTTGCAGTACAAGGGACTCTCAAGAGTCTTCTCCAACACCACAGTTCAAAAGCATCAATTCTTCGGCGATCAGCCTTCTTCACAGTCCAACTCTCACATCCATACATGAACACGGGAAAAACCATAGCTTTGACTAGATGGACCTTGGTTGGCAAAGTAATGTCTCTGCTTTTTAATATACTATCAAGGTTGGTCATAACTTTCCTTCCAAGGAGTAAGCGTCTTTTAATATCCTGGCTGCAATCATCATCTGCAGTGATTTTGGAGCCCAAAAAAATAAAGTCTGACACTGTTTCCACTGTTTCTCCATCTATTTCCCATGAAGTGATGGGACTAGATGCCATGATCTTTGTTTTCTGATACATGACCTTAAATTACTTAACCTCTCTGCTTCAGTTTCTTCACTTGAAAAAATGGCTATAATGATGGCTTTTTCCCTCATAAGATCTTCACATAAGAGTAGGATAGTGTTTGCATGTAAATTAACTGCGTATGAACAGATGGGAGCACAGTCTGGAGCTGGACTGCTTGGGTGAAAGCTCCACAAATGCTAGCTCTGTGTCCTTGGGGAAACTGCATCACTAATCTATGACTCAGTTTTCTTATTTGAAAAATGGGGATAATGATAGCATTTACCTCACAGAGATTGAACGAGAAATGAGTGAAGTGCTCCATAGTATCTGGGGCATTGTAAGTGCTGTACATATGTTTCTTAATTTCAAAAATGCATACAAGACATGCTCAGTAATTGTTTTCCTACTGGTTATCCTTATTTTCACACTGCGTCAGTTCATCCCATCAATCTCTTATGAATCTTCCTAAAACACCGCTCTCAGCATTAGTTTGAATGGTGTGGCCACAAAGAACAAGCCACTAACCAATAGTGGCTTAACCTACAGTGTATCTACTATTTGCTTAACTGGTCGTCTGGGAATAGGCAGTCCTGGAATTGACTCCATAGTTCAATAGTGTCATCAAAGACTCAGGCTTCTTGAATCTTATCACTTAACCATCTGTGAGTGTGAGAGATCATTTTTCAAGATTGCCGCTGAAGCTCTAAGCACTGCCTGTATCTGTACACAACAGAACTCACAGGGTGAGTTCAGCAAGGGGAACCAGTGAAGGAGAGAGAATAATGATTTTCCCTTTGTATATCTTTCTCTTTAAAAAAAACTTATTTTCCCAGAGCACTCAGTAGATCTTCCTTACAAATCATTGCCCAGATTTCATCTACATTGTCATAGCTGGTGGTCTTCGTCCCTTAAAACTGGGCAAACCAAAGGAAGGATGGGTTTGGAGGGACATTAATAGTGTCTGGACACACTTTTATCATGTCACTTTCTTGCCCTGCTTTAAATCTTTTCATGGTACCCCATCGCCTGCCAAAAAAGCCAGAGCCTTCCTAGTTAGTTATTGAAACTCCTCCTCCATGAGAGGTAGCACTTCCCATGGGCTCACCTCCACAGACCTCTTTCTTAAGTCTGTACTGGTGCTAAGCCATCCTACCAGCCATGAGCTGCCCGACCTTATATTTCCCTGCCCTCCTCTTCCTAGGTTTTATTGTCTGTAATATGTTTGTTCAGTTCAGTTCAGTTCAGTTCAGTTCAGTTGCTCAGTCGTGCCCGACTCTTTGCGACCCCATTAATCACAGCATGCCAGGCCTCCCTGTCCATCACCAACTCCCGGAGTTCACTCAAACTCATGTCCACAGAGTCGGTGATGCCATCCAGCCATCTCATTCTCTGTCGTCCCCGTCTCCTCCTGCCCCCAATCCCTCCTAGCATCAGAGTCTTTTCCAGTGAGTCAACTCGTCGCATGAGGTGGCCAAAGTATTGGAGTTTCAGCTTTAGCATCAGTCCTTCCAATGAACACCCAGGACTGATCTCCTTTAGAATGGACTGGTTAGATCTCCTTGCAGTACAAGGGACTCTCAAGAGTCTTCTCCAACACCACAGTTCAAAAGCATCAGTTCTTCAGTGATCAGCTTTCCTCACAGTCCAACTCTCACATCCATACATGACCACGGGAAAAACCATAGCCTTGACTAGACGGACCTTGGTTGGCAAAGTAATATCTCTGCTTTTTAAAATGCTATCTAGGTTGGTCATAATTTTCCTTCCAAGGAGTAAGCTTCTTTTAATTTCATGGCTGCAATCAGCATCTGCAGTGATTTTGGAGTCCCCCAAAATAAAGTCTGACACTGTTTCCACTGTTTCCCCATCTATTTCCTATCAAGTGATGGGACCAGATGCCATGATCTTTGTTTTCTGAATGTTGAGCTTCAAGCCAAGCTGTTCACTCTCCTCTTTCACTTTCATCAAGAGGCTTTTGAGTTCCTCTTCACTTTCTGCCATAAGTGTTGTGTCATCTGCATATCTGAGGTTATTGATATTTCTCCTGGCAATCTTGATTCCAGCTGTGCTTCTTCCAGCCCAGCGTTCCTCATGATGTACTCTGCATAGAAGTTAAATAAGCAGGGTGACAATATACAACCTTGACGTACTCCTTTTCCTATTTGGACCCAGTCTGTTGTTCCATGTCCAGTTCTAACTGTTGCTTCCTGACCTGCATACAGGTTTCTCAAGAGGCAGGTCAGGTGGTCTGGTATTCCCATCTTTCAGAATTTTGTTAGTTCTCCCTTTCCAACCACTGTGGCATACATTTTCATTACTTATCTCTGCATGTGAACATGCAGCCTTTCATTAAAGATACAGACCAAATGTCTTCTCCTCTACTAAAGACGTGTCTTATCCTCCAAAGCAGAAAGACTTTTCCTTCCTTCACATTCCTCGTGTTGTTTTATGTTATTTCAGTATTCAGATATTAAGGCATTTTGTTATGGAAAGGGGCTATATACTTTTCACCTTTGTGTCCCATTTCTCTTAGCCATACTTAATCATTATAATAACAAATATAAAACTATTTATTATTTACTACTTCATGGGCACGTAAGACATTGAGCACTTTACATGTATCCTCTCATCACACTAACCTTTAAAAAGTGTGATTATTTCCTTTTGAAGAGGAGTAAACTGAAGTTAGCACTTCTCAGGTGGCGCTAGTGGTAAAGAACCTGTCTGCCAATACAGGAGATGTAAAAGACGTGGGTTCAGTCCCTAGGTCAGGAAGGTCCCCTGGAGGAGGGCATGGCAATCCACTCCAGTATTCTTGCCTGGAGAACCCCATGGACAGAGGAGCTGGGTGGGCTACAGTTCATTGGGTCGTAGAGAGTCAGACATGAGTGAAGTGACTTAGCATACACACATGCAAAGGAGATTTAGTAAGTTAACTTTAAGGCAACAGATTTTGAGTGGCTATGTTTAAGTATTCCGTGACCTATATTTTCAAACGATATATTGTGTGCCTCCTTAATGTAATACTTCTTGAAGTAGTAAGTCTTCATTACATTTTTATTTAAATGAATGAACAAATATTTGTATAAATTTGTTAATAAATGTCACCAAGCAGTATAATATGTGCCCTGTTCCTACTTCTCCCTCCCTTAGATTAATGCCCCCCAAAATTGTATTTTTAATGTAGATTAAATTCCCTGGATACCATCCCATTTCTTTCTCACGTTGCTTTAGCTATGTAGTCTTTTATTCATTCAACAAAAGCAAATATCTGCATTAATTGAACACAAGTTGCTTGCATATGTCAAGCAGTGTACTAAATCATAATACTTTCGGCTTCATCTAGCCACTGCAACAGAAAACAGCTTAAGCACATAGTTGTCTTTATTTATGTCCCTTAACATTTGCTAGGTATTCACTAGGTGTGTGCAGCAGCTTATTGATGTTGGATCTCAGGATTGGAATCTTCGCAGTTTGCTAGAACTTTCCCTCCTGGTTGCAGCCTGGCTGCTGGAACTCCAGGTATCACATCCTCATACAACATACGAAAGATATTCCACATTTTTTGTTATATCTTAAGGGTAGGATTGAATTACAAGCCTACTTCTAGATAGCTAGTTGCATCTTCCCTGAGATCAAGAATCTCCTGATACCCGAGCTAAATTAGCATCTGCTATTAAGAAAGAAGAGAAGAGAAATAGCTTTCAGTCACAAACAAAATTTTTTTCCAAATGAGTAATACAGAAATGAATAAGAGGGGCATAACTCCTGTCTTGATGAAGCCAACTCCTAGCAAAGGAGATAGTAATTTATTTTTTTTAATTTTAATTTTTATTGGAGGCTAATTATTTTACAATATTATATTGGTTGGTTTTGCCATACATTGACATGAATCCGCCCCAGGTGTACATGAGTTCCCCCTCCGGAAACCCCTCCCACCTCCCTCCTCTCCTTATCCTCCCTGTGGGTCATCCCCGCATACCAGCCCCGAGCATCCTATAACATGCATCGACCCTAAACTGGCTATTCATTTCATATGATAAGATACAAGTTTCAATGCCATTCTCCCAAACCATCCCACCCTCACCCTCTCCTACAGAGTCCCAAAGACTGTTTTATACATCTGTATCTCTTTTGCTGTCTTGTATACAGGGTTATCATTTCCATTTTTCTAAATTCCATATATATGCGTTAGTATATTGTATTGGTGTTTTTCTTTCTGGCTTACTTCACTCTGTATAATAGGCTCTAGTTTCATCCACCTCATTAGAACTGGTTCAACTGCATTCTTTTTAATGGCTGAGTAATACTCCATTGTGTTTATGTACCAAAGCTATCTTATCCATTTTTCTGCAGATGGACATCTAGGTTGCTTCCATTTCCTGGCTTTTATAAACAGTGCTGCAATGAATGTTGGAGTACATGTGTCTCTTTCAATTCTGGTTTCCTCGGTGTGTATGCCCAGGAGTGTGATTGCTGGATCATATGGCAGTTCTATTTCCAGTTTTTTGAGGAATCTCCACACTGTTCTCCATAGTGGCTGTACTAGTCTGCATTCCCACCAACAGTGTAAGAGGGTTCCCTTCTCTCCACACCCTGTCCAACATTTATTGCATTGTAGACTTTTGGATAGCAGCCATTCTGACTGGTGTGAAATGGTACCTCATTGTGGTTTTGATTTGCATTTCTCTGATTATGAGGGATGTTGGGTATTTTTTCATGTGTTTGTTAGCCATCTGTATGTCTTCTTTGGAGAAATGTCTGTTTAGTTCTTTGGTCCATTTTTTGATGGGGTCATTTATTTTTCTGGAATTGAGCTGCAGGAGCTGCTTGTATATTTTGGAGATTAATCCTTTATCAATTGCTTCATTTGCTATTATTTTCCCCCATTCTGAAGGCTGTCTTTTCACCTTGCTTATAGTATCCTTTGCTGTGCAGAAGCTTTTGATTTTAACTAGGTCCCATTTGTTTATTTTTGCTTTTATTTCCAATATCCTGGGAGGTGGGTCATGGAGGATCCTGCTGTGATTTATGTCAGAGAGTGTTTTGCCTACGTTCTCCTCTAGGAGTTTTATATTTTCTGGTTTTACATTTAGCTCTCTAATCCATTTTGAGTTTGTTTTGGTGTATGGTGTTAGGGAGTGTTCTAGTTTCATTCTTTTACAAGTGGCTGACCAGTTTTCCAAGCACCACTTGTTAAAGAGACTGTCTTTTCTTCATTTTATATTCTTGCCTCCTTTGTCAAAGATATGGTGTACATAGGTGCGTGAATTTATCTCTGGGCTTTCTATTTTGTTCCATTGATCTAAATTTCTGCCTTTCTGCCAGTACCATACTGTCTTGATGACTGTGGCTTTATAGTAGAGCCTGAAGTTCGGCAGGTCAGTTCCCCCAGTTCCATTTTTCTTCCTCAAGATTGTTTTGGCTATTCAAGGTTTTTTGTATTTCCATACAAATTGTGAGATTATTTGTTCTAGTTCTGTGAAAAAATATGTTGGTATCCTGATAGGGATTGCATTGAATGTATAAATTACTTTGGGTAGTATACTCATCTTTACAATATTTATTCTTCCAATCCATGAACACGGTATATTTCTCCATCTATTAGTGTCCTCTTTGATTACTTTCACTAGTGTTTTATAGTTTTCTATGTACAAGTCTTTTGTTTCCTTAGGCAAATCTATTCCTAAGTATTTAACTCTTTTCGTTGCAACACTGAATGGAATAGTTTCCTTAATTTCTCTATTTTCTCATTTTTAGTGTATAGGAATGCAAGGGATTTCTGTGTGTTGATTTTATATCCTGCAAATTTACTGCATTCATTGATTAGCTCTAGTAGTTTTCTGGTAACGTCTTTAGGGTTTTCTGTGTAGAGGATCATGTCATCAGCGAATAGTGAAAGTTTTACTTCTTTTTTCCAATTTGTATTCCTTTTATGTCTTTTTCTGCTCTGATTGCTGTAGCCAAAACTTCCAGAACTATGTTGAATAGTAGTGGTGAGAGTGGGCACCGTTGTCTTGTTTCTGACTTTAGGGGAAATGCTTTCAGTTTTTCACCATTGAGGATAATGTTTGCTGTGGGTTTGTCATATATAGCTTTTATTATGTTAAGGTATGTCCCTTCTATTCCCACTTTCTGGAGGGTTTTTATCATAAATGGATGTTGACTTTTGTCGAAGGCTTTCTCTGCATCTATTGAGATAATCATATGATTTTTATTATTCAGTTTGTTAATGTGGTGTATTACGTTATTGATTTGCGGATATTGAAGAATCCTTACATTCCTGGGATAAAGCCCACTTGGTCATGGTGTATGATCTTCTTAATGTGTTGTTGGATTCTGATTGCTAGAATTTTGTTAAGGATTTTTGATCTATGTTCATCAATGATATTGGCCTGTAGTTTTCTTTTTTTGTGGGATCTTTACCAGGTTTTGGGATTAGTGTGATGGTGGCCTTATAGAATGAGTTTGGAAGTTTCCCTTCCTCAGCAATTTTCTGGAAGAGTTTGAGTAGAATAGTTGTTAGCTCTTCTCTAAAGTTTTGGTAGAATTCAGCTGTGAAGCCGTCTGGACCTGGACTTTTGTTTGCTGGAAGATTTCTGATTACAGCCTCTAGTTCTGTGCTTGTGATGTGTCTATTCAGATTTTCTATTTCTTCCTGGTTCAGTTTTAGAAAGTTGTACTTTTCTAGGAATTTGTCCATTTCTTCCAGGTTATCCATTTTATTGCCATATAATTGCTGATAGTATTCTCTAATAAACCTTTGTATTTCTGTGTTGTCAGTTGTGATCTCTCCATTTTCATTTCTAATTTTATTGATTTGGTTCTTCTCCCTTTGTTTCTTGTTGAGTCTGGCTAGCGGTTTGTCAATTTTATTTACCTTCTCAAAGAACCAGCTTTTGGCTTTGTTGATTTTTGCTATGGTCTCTTTTGTTTCTTTTGCATTTATCTCTGCCCTAATTTTTACGATTTCTTTCCTTCTACTAACCCTAGGGTTCTTCATTTCTTCTTTTTCTAGTTTCTTTAGGTGTAGGGTTAGGTTATTTAGTTGACTTTTTTCTTGTTTCTTGAGGTGTGCCTGTATTGCTATGAACTTCCCCCTTAGCACTGCTTTTACAGTGTCCCAGAGGTTTTGGGTTGTTGTGTTTTCATTTTCATTCATTTTTATGCATATTTTGATTTCTCTTTTGATTTCTTCTATGATTTGTTCATTATTCAGCAGCATGTTGTTCAGCCTCCATATGTTGGCATTTTTAATGGTTTTTCTTCCGTAATTGAGATCTAATCTTACTGCATTGTGGTCAGAAACAATGCTTGGAATGATTTCAATTTTTCTGAATTTACCAAGGCTAGATTTATGGCCCAGGATGTGATCTATCCTGGAGAAGGTTCTGTGTGCGCTTGAGAAAAAGGTGAAATTCATTGTTTTGGGGTGAAATGTCCTATAGAGATCTATTCGGTCTAACTGGTCTATTGTATCATTTAAAGTTTGTGTTTCCTTGTTAATTTTCTGTTTAGTTGATCTATCCATAGATGTAAGTGGGGTATTAAAGTCTCCCACTATTATTGTGCTATTGTTAATTTCCCCTTTCATACTTGTTAGTAATTGTCTTACATATTGCCATGCTCCTATGTTGGGTACATAAATATTTATAATTGTTATATCTTCTTCTTGGATTGATCCTTTGATCATTATGTAGTTTCCTTCTTTGTCTCTTTTCACAGCCTTTGTTTTAAAGTCTATTTTATCTGATATGAGTATTGCTACCCCTACTTTCTTTTGGTCTCTATTTGTGTGGAATATCTTTTTCCAGCCCTTCACTTTCAGTCTGTATGTGTCCCTCGTTTTGAGGTGGGTCTCTTGTAGACAACATATATGGAGTTCTTGTTTTTGTATCCATTCAGCCAGGCTTTGTCTTTTGGTTGGGACATTCAACCCATTTACGTTTAAGGTAATTATTGATAAATGTGATCCCGTAGCCATTTTCTTTATTGCTTTGGGTTCTAGTTTATACACCCTTTCTGTGTTTCCTGTCTGGAGAAGATCCTTTAGCATTTGTTGGAGACCTGGTTTGGTGATGCTGAATTCTCTCAGCTTATGGATGTGAGAGTTGGACTGTGAAGAAAGCTGATCGCTGAAGAATTGATGCTTTTGAACTGTGGAGCTGGAGAAGACTCTTGAGAGTCCCTTGGACTGCAAGGAGATCCAACCAGTCCATTCTAAAGGAGATCAATCCTGGGTGTTCATTGGAAGGACTGATGCTAAAGCTGAAACTCCAATACTTTGGCCACCTCATGCGATGAGTTGACTCACTGGAAAAGACTCTGATGCTGGGAAAGGTTGGGGGCAGGAGGAGAAGGGGACGACAGAGAATGAAATGGCTGGATGGCATCTCTGACACTGTGGACATGAGTATGAGTGAACTCCGGGAGTTTGTGATGGACAGGGAGGCCTGGCGTGCTGTGATTCAAGGGGTTGCAGAGTCAGACACGACTGAGTGACTGAACTGAACTGAAAGCTTTTGATTTCTCCTTCATATTTGAATGAGATCCTTGCTGGGTACAGTAATCTGGGTTGTAGGTTATTTTCTTTCATCACTTAAGTATATCTTGCCATTCCCTCCTGGCCTAAAGAGTTTCTGTTGAAAGATCAGCTGTTATCCTTATGGGAATCCCCTTGTGTGTTATTTG
This sequence comes from Moschus berezovskii, assembly GCF_049115385.1. Classification (NCBI taxonomy): domain Eukaryota; kingdom Metazoa; phylum Chordata; class Mammalia; order Artiodactyla; family Moschidae; genus Moschus; species Moschus berezovskii. The sequence goes on from NC_142472.1 coordinate 85,845,871, forward strand.
CTGCTTTTCCCTTGCTGCTTTTAATATTTGTTCTTTGTGTTTGATCTTTGTTAATTTGATTAATATGTGTCTTTGAGTATTTTGCCTTGGGTTTATCCTGTTGGGGACTCTCTGGATTTCTTGGACTTGGGTCATTATTTCTTTCCCCATTTTAGGGTAGTTTTCAACTATTATCTCCTCAAGTATTCCCTCATGGTCTTTCTTTTTGTCTTCTTCTTCTGGGACTTCTATGATTCAAAAGTTGGAGCGTTTAACATTGTCCCAGAGGTCTCTAATATTATCTTCATTTCTTTTAATTCGTTTTTCTTTTTTCCTCTCTGTTTCATTTATTTCTACAATTCTATCTTCTAGCTCGCTTATCTTGTCTTCTGCCTCTGTTATTCTACTGTTTGTTCCCTCCAGAGTGTTTCTGAACTCTTCTATTGCATTATTCACTGTATAGTGACTCTTTTTTATTTCCTCTAAGTCCTTATTAAACCTTTCTTCCATCTTCTCAATCCTTTTCTCCAGGTTATTTATCTGTAAATCCATTTTGCTTTCAAGATTTTGAATCATTTTCACCATCAAAATTTGAAATTCTTTATCAGGTAGATTCCCTATATCTTCCACTTTTGTTGTGTTGGTGGACATTTATCTTATTCCTTTACTTGCTGGGTATTTCTCTGCCTCTTCATCTTGCTTATATTGCTTTGCTTGGGGTGGCCTTTCCCTCTTCTGGCCGTTTGTGGAGTTCTCTTTATTATGTAGTTTCCTCGCTGTGTGTGGGGTTGGACAGGTGACTTGTCAAGGTTCCCTGGTTAGGGAAGCTTGTGTCGGTGTTCTGGTGGGTGGAGCTAGATTTCTTCTCTCTGGAGTGCAATGAAGTGTCCAGAAATGAGTTATGAGATGTCAGTGGGTTTGGAGTGACTTTGGGCAGCCTGTATATTGAAACTCAGGGCTATTTTCCTGTGTTGCTGGAGAACTTGCGTGGTATGTCTTGCTCTGGAACTTGTTGACCCTTGGGTGGTGCTTGGTTTTAGTGTAGGCATTGAGGCGTTTGATGAGCTCCTATCGATTAATGTTCCCTGGAGTCAGGGGTTCTCTGGTGTTCTCAGAATTTGGGTTTAAGCCTTTTGCCTCTGGTTTTTGGTCTTATTCTTGGAGTAGCCTCTAGACTTCTGTATCTGTCATTTCCAAGGTGGTTCCCTCTGTTTTAGCTTCTGTTTGCTGGTCTCTTCAGTGTCTAATTTCCACCCTGATACTAGGGAGCGGGTGGACACTTTTTAAGGCTCAGTTGTTCAGTCCTGTTCTGGAAAGGGAGGAACACTGCAGACAAATATCTCTGGCGTCTGTGGGGAGTGCTTGCAGCGTCTCGGCCACACTAGGTTTGCCCCCACTCATAGCGCATGTGTTGTCCCAGTCTACACTGCACAGGCTCTAGGTTGCTCTGCTGGGAACTGTCTGAGGCTGGCGCTGGGTTGTATGCATTTCCCAGGTCTGAGTGTCTCAAGTTCAGTTTCTCGGGTACTCCACAAAGGCGCAGACTTGGCTGGGTCTGCGTTTTGTGCCTTCCCCAGTCCGAGCAGCTCAGGTGACCAGGTGTTTGGCTAGCACGGTCGCTGCGGCTTATCGCCTCCCCAGTCCCTGCCACTCTGTTTTCTGGGTGTACAACCGGCACAACTTTTCAGGTGGATATAGACCGGCCAGAGCCCAAGAAGTCTTGATTAGCAACAAGCCTGCCTGCAGTTTGTATTGGATGCCTTTCTGGGGCCGCGGTTGCCCCCTCTGGCTCTGGCTGACCTCCCTGCCTGTCTCAGCGGGGGATGGGGGATGGGCTGACTGTAGCCGGCTCGCTCTGCTCAGTCCTTTGATCTGTGAGCGGGGCTGGCAGAGTCTTAGGTTAGAGTTTTCCGCCTTTTCGTTGGGAAGCTATCCCAGTCTGCTTTGCTATCTCCAGTTAGATCTCTCAGATTGTTCTCGTGGCATTCAAGCCCAGTCCTCTCTCTAAGCAGTTCAGCCGGCTCCTCCCTGCCCAGCCTCTGCTTGCTAATGGCGTATGCAGGCGTCTGCACTGCTTCTCCACTGGGAGTTACCATTTGGTGGGTAATCTGTGGGTTTTAATTATTTCTTTCTTTTTCCTCCCGGTTATGTGGCCCTCTGAGGTTCCAAGGCTCGCCACAGACTAGCCAGTGAGAGTGTTTCCTGGTGTTTGGAAACTTCTCTCTTTTTAAAGCCTCCCTTCCCAAGACAGAGCTCCATCCTTACCTCTTTTGTCTCTTTTTATCTTTTATGTTTTTTCCTACCTCCTTTCGAAGACAGTGGGCTGCTTTTCTGGGTGCCTGATGTCCTCTGCCAGCATTCAGAAGTTGTTTTGTGGACTTTACTCTGCGTTCAAATGTTCTTTTGATGAATTTGTAGGGAAGAGAGTGGTCTCACCATCCTATTCCTCTGCCATCTTGTTCCTTCTCCCCAGGAGATAGTAATTTAAATAAGCAAAGCTAAACTGAAATTATACGTTGCTATGTGTGATGTTGTTGTTCTTGTTAGGTCACTAAGTCCTGTCGGATGATTTGTGATCCCATGGATTGCAATATGACAGGCTCCTCTACCCTCCACTATCTCCTGGAGTTTGCTCAAATTCACGTCCATTGAGTCAGTGATGCTATCTAACCATCTCATCCTCTGCTGCTCCCTTCTCCTTTTGCCTTCAGTCTTTCTGAGCACCATGGTCTTTTCCAGCGGGTTGACTCTTCACTATGTGGCCAAAGTATTGGAGCTTCAGTTTCAGCATCAGTCCTTCCAATGAATATTGAAGGTTCATTTCCTTTAGGATTGACTGATTTGACCTCTTTGCAACCCGAGGGACTCTCAAGAGTCTTCTCCAGCACCACAGTTTGAAAACATCAATTCTTCAGCTCTCAGCCTTCTTTATGGTCCAACTCTCACATTCATACATGATTACTGGAAAAACCATAGCTTTGATTATATGCATCTTTGTTGGCAATGTGATGACTCTACTTTTTAATACACTGTCTAGGTTGGTCATAATTTTTCTTCAAAGGAGCAAGCATCTTTTAATTTCATGGCTGCAGTCACCATCCATAGTGATTTTGGAGCCCGAGAAAATAAAGTCAGCCACTGCTTCCACTTTCCCCCTTCTATTTGCATGAAGTTGTGGGACTGGATACCATGATCTTAGTTTTTTGAATGTGGAGGGTTTTTTTTTTCAGCTTTAAACCAACTTTGTGATTTTTTATTAATGGGCAACAACCGTATACTCCTAGCTATCAATAACTGTGTACATTAGAAACATGGCATCATAAAAGAGTTGACAGCAGAATAAGATAGCTGCCGGAGGGAAATACCAATCTCCATTATTTTGCTCCTTTTTCATTACATGTAAACAGAAGCATGAATGCACTTTGAAATCTTTTAATGGCAATAAAGTTACAATCACCCTTCTATGTGACTGGCATTGTAACTCCAAATACTTGATCTACCATGTGTACATAAGCAGATTCTCATTGCACAATTATTAAAATGTGTTTTTCCTGTTAGGAACCAGCAACTTTTTTTGTGTTTGTCTGTCTTTTGAAGAACTATTTCTTCTCTGGTAACTGGCTTGTTTTTATCATTGATCAAAAACTAAAGGGTGAGGGATGAAAGTGTGATGGATTAAAAAATTTATCTTTTTTAAGAAAAGATAAAATTCATTTTCACAAATTTACAAGTGTTGTTGCTGGTGCAGGACTTACTCTACTATGCAATTAGACCAGGAATCAAATGCAAGTTACCCTTCTTACTCAGAAATCACCATTATTTCAGAAATGGGTTTCTCATATATTTTCTTGAATCAAGAGACAGTCTGTTTCACCAGATGATTTTGATTTGGAAGCTAGAAGTCAGTGGAAGCTATGCTGTGCACAAACCCCAAGGCATCTCCTTTCACTCTAGCCCATTTTTGCCATAGGGAGAAAGAGTTTCTCCTTTAAGAGCCACTAAAGAGAAGAGGGGAGGTGATGAGAGCTGAACCTACAAGCGGCCCAGGCATGGCTGCAGCAGGTCTACACAGCAGTGGTGCAGGAGACGGGCTGCGCTCTCTTGGGTGGGCCTCGGTCCTGCTGATGGCCTTGACCATTGGACTGATCACTGGGACTGTCGGGCTGATTACCATGACCGTCTGCTTGTCAGTGTGCAGTTCTTATTTTTAAGCCCCGGATACAGCTACTAATTTCCAAGTCCGCAGGATATTCAGCATTTTTGATGAGCTTTGACAGCCCCCAGTCTTGTACACGAACCGCTGGAGGTGCAACAGGAGCGCAGGAGGGAGCTTTTCCAGAGTCATTTTCCGGCTGATCACCTCTTGTTCGGTTTTGGTGATGTCACCCTGGACAGACTCTCTGGCCACCAGGCTCCCCAGCGCATACTGGATGGTGCATATCTTGGACTGGATGTCCAGCTGCAGGTTGAAGAACGGCTGCCTGGTGGCAGACTCTTTTGAACTCTTCTGGTAAACCTCAGACCTGATGTGTCCACCAAAAATGTCAGCAATGGGGGTCTGAAGAAAGGCTGCCTGGTGAGTGACTGAGGTCTTGTTTTGGGGGCCTGCTTACTCCCACTCATCCTTACTTCCTTCTTTTGGTTCTTCCTGCTCCTCTTTGTTCACTGAGTGGCTTTTGGGTCCACTGGAAACAGTAAGATTTTCATTATTTGGTGACAGAAGTTTCTTTTGGTTCAACATTTCCTGATGGAGTCCGTTTAGAATGAAGCCTAAGTACTCCTCAGCATCTTCTTGCCCATCCTTTTCAGACAGGCTCTACTTGATCACTGTCAGGAGTCTACAAATATATGTGGGTTCAAAGGCAGTTCTGGGGTGGATATCCCTCAGGATTTTACCTCCAAGAGCTTGTCTGGGTTTTGGAGGTACTGGCATATTAGTAAACTCATTCATTAGCTAAACAAAGTTGTCCGTCATGGGTGTGGATGTACAAAGGCTTTGCACTTTTGAATACAGAGGAATGAACTTCATCAGGTGTTATATCGGTGGGCAAGCCACCAACGCCTGCAGTATGGCTTTGATGTAGAACCAATTTCCTTTGTAGATCAGCCCACAGGGTTGCAACCACACTGGTTTATGAATCAGGGTGGTGTTCTCCAGGAACTATGCAATCTTTATGGCTTTGGGATCCTCTGAAACTGGAACCAGCCCTTCCTTGACTTCTGCCTGCCTTTCAGGTACAAGGGGAGACGTGGTGGAAGGGGAATTCTTAGTTTCCACAGAAACCACAGGTGAGGAGGAAGAAGAGTGCTTAGAATCATGAAAGAGACTGGCCCATGACTTGGTGGGCTGACTAGTGGGCCCTGTGCCCACTGCGGAGGCAGGGGCATGCACAGGAGCTGGGGCACTCACGGCCTTGGCGGGGCCGAGTCCGAGCACTCCACAGTGTGCAGCTCCACCCGGCTGGCAGCTGTGCCCTCACCCAAGCATTCAAGTGTTTGTCCCTTAGGGACGCCAAGGCTCTCAGTAGTCTCAGTCCCCACGGATGGCTGAGCCACAGCTGTCCTCAACAGGGTGTCCCTGACAGGAGTCAGCCTCAAGGCAGCCCTCAAGCTACCCTGCAGTCCTTGCCCCACTGTAGAGGGCTCGGGGAAAGCCTCAGTGAGGCATGGCAACGCTGACAGTCTGTGGTGTCCTGAGGGCTGCCCCAAGTCAGGGGATGAGGGGGTTGTGGGCACATTCCCCATCAAGTCTGCGTCCTTGGTGCCTACAATGTTGGGGACTGCTGGGCTGGGTGACCACCGACCAGGGCTTCCTCTGAAGGCCTGCCCTCAGCACTTTCAAGTGATTGTAATATCCAGGAGGATGTTTTTCTTCTTTTTGCACTCCCTTTATACTGCACAGTTGCACTCATCTCACATGCTAGCAAAGTAATGCTCAAAATTCTCCAAGCCAGGCTTCAATAGTACATTAACTGTGAAATTCCAGATGTTCAAGCTGGTTTTAGAAAAGGCAGAGGAACCAGAGATCAAATTTCCAACATCTGCTGGATCATCAAAAAAGTGAGAGAGCTCCAGAAAAACATCTATTTCTGCTTTATTGACTATGCCAAAGCCTTTGACTGTGTGAATCACAACAAACTGTGGAAAATTCTGAAAGAGATGGGAATACCAGACCACCTGACCTGCCTCTTGAGAAAACTGTATGCAGATCAGGAAGCAACAGTTAGAACTGGACATGGAACAACAAACTGGTTCCAAATAGGAAAAGGAGTACATCAAGGCTGTATATTGTCACCCTGATTATTTAACTTATATGCAGAGTATATCATGAGAAAAGCCGGACTGGGGGAAACACAAGGTGGAATCAAGATTGTCAGGAGAAATATCAATAACTTCAGATATGCAGATGACACTACCCTGATGGCAGAAAGTAAAGAGAAACTAAAGAGCCTCTTGATGAAAGTGAAAGAGGAGAGTGAAAAGGTTGGCTTGAAGCTCAACATTCAGAAAACTAAGATTCTATACTCTGGTCCCATTAATTCATGGCAAATAGATGGGGAAACAGTGAAAACAGTGTCAGACTTTATTTTTGGGGGCTCCAAAATCACTGCAGATGCTGATTGCAGCCATGAAATTAAAAGATGCTTACTCCTTGGGAAAAAAGTTATGACCAACCTAGACAGCATATTAAAAAGCAGACACATTACTTTGTCAACAAAGGTCTGTCTAGTCAAGGCTATGGTTTTTCCTGTGGTCATGTATGGATGTGAGAGTTGGACTATAAAGAAAGCTGAGCACCAAATAATTGATGGTTTTGAACTGTGATGTTGGAGAAGACTCTTGAGAGTCCCTTGGACTGCAAGGAGATGCAACCAGTCCATCCTAAAGGAGATCAGTCCTGGGTGTTCACTGGAAGGACTGTTGTTGAAACTGAAGCTCTAATACTTTGGCCACCTGATGCAAAGAGGTGACTCATTGGGAAAGACCCTGATGCTGGGAAAGATTGAGGGCAGGAGGAAAAGGGGCTGACAGAGGATGAGATGGTTGGATGACATCACCGACTGAATGGACATGAGTTTGAGTAAGCTCTGGGAGTTGGTGATGGACAGGGAGGCCTGGCGTATTGTGGCCGCAAAGAGTCAGACACGACTGAGCGACTGAACTGAACTGAACGGTCCGAGACCACCTGAAACGCCTTTGCTCTCTATAACTTCCGCCTTGGCGTGAGATCTGCTATCCAGGGCAAGGGCAGGGCCTAAGTACTGGCAGTTGGCCGCACTGTAGTTCACTTCTTTATCTATGTCATCAGGAAGTTTTTTGGAAGTTGTGCAGCAAAGGACTAATTCAAGGGCCTGAGGATTCAACGTGCTTGAAATACTGTAGTTGGGAGTTCTCAGCAAAGTGTCACTGGGTTTGATTACTTCATTAACAACGTATTCAATTCTCTGATAGTTGTGTCCATCATGGAGGTCACCAGCAGCCTGTGCGCCACACAGACTTGTCCCACCATGTGGAGGAAGCTCCACTGAAGCATGAGGAATCACAGAGAACTGACTGAATTCATCAGGGCTAAAATCTCCAAAAATATACTGTAGGTTGCAGAGGGTCCTGGTAGACCCTTTCAGTAACCCTCAGTGATTATCCAACTCCTCATGCTGCTTCCCCCCAAATGTTGAGCTTCAAGCCAGCTTTCTCACGGTCCTCTTTCACTTTCATCAAGAGGCTCTTTAGTTCCTCTTCACTTTCTGCCATAAGGGTGGTGTCATCTGCATATCTGAGGTTACTGATATTTCTCCTGGCAATCTTGATTCCAGCTTGTGAGTCATCTGACCTGATGTTTCTTATGATGTACTCTGCATAGAAGTAAAACAAGCAGGGTGACAATATACAGCTTTTTCATACTCCTTTCCTAATCTTTAAGCAGTTTTTTGTTCCATATCTGGTTCTAACTGTTTCTTCTTGACCACAGACAGGCTTCTCAGGAGACAGATAAGGTGGTCTAGTATTCTCATCTCTTAAAGTATTTCCCAAAGTTTGTTGTGATCTACACAGGCAAAAAGTTGACTCACTGGAAAAGACTCTGATGCTGGGAGGGATTGGGGGAGGGAGGAGAAGGGGACGACAGAGAATGAGATGGCTGGATGGCATCACCGACTCGATGGACATGAGTTTGGGTGAACTCCAGAAGTTGGTGATGGACAGGGAGGCCTGGTGTGCTATGATTCATGGGGTCGCAGAGAGTCGGACACGACTGAGCGACTGAACTGAACTGAACACAGGTAAAGGTTTTAGTGTAGTCAATGAAGCAAAAGTAGATGTTTTACTGGAATTCCTTTGCTTTCTCTATGACCCAAAAATTGTTGGTAATTTGGTCTCTGGTTTCTCTGCCTTTTCTAAACTCAGCTTGTGCATCTGGAAGTTCTTGGTTCATGTGCTGCTGAAGAATTTTGAGCATTACCTCACTAGCAGGTGAAATGAGTGCAATTGTACGGTAGTCTGCACTCTCTTTGTGCCAGGGACTCAGCTTTGGATGTTCGTATGAGGAAACTTGTTCTCAAAGCATTTTTCCAGATGAGCAGTGTCAGCATCACTTAAAAACTTGTCAGAAGCTCATACTCTCTAGCCCCAACACAGACCTACTGAATCAGTTCTGAGGATGGGGGCAAGCAATGTGTGTTTTCCTCAACTCTCCAGCGGTCCTGATGCATGCTCATGTTGAGAACCACTGTGATAGGAGAAACAGGAGACATAAAAGAAAGAGACACAAGCACCTGAGTATCTACACGGAATAAAGCTGGACGTATGAATTTGGAGGTCAGGAGAGAGTTTCAGTGGGAGATGATCAATTTAGAGTGTAATTTGAAGCCACGGGAACAGGTGAGATAGCCTAGGGAGAAAGTCAAAGAAGGAGATGAAGCCTGATCACTGAGTCATGGGAAGCTCTAATATTTAGAGAAAGGGAAGCAGAAGAGGAGCTGGAAAAGGAGTCTGAGGAGTGGGGACAGGAAAGCTCGAGGGCAAACTAACAGTGAGGTCATGGAAGTTAAGAGGCAAAAGCATTTCAGAGGGGAAGCTGGGGCCTCTTCTGCACAATGCAGAATCTCTCTCCTCTTCACTGAGTACCAGCAATATCTTGTTGGAGAACTGACCCTGGCTCAAGGGTGGGGTCTGACTGAGTTAAAGTAACCCCTGCACCAATATTTGGTACAGGAATGAATCTGAGCCCTAATTTTGGCCAGTAAGATTGGAGAAATGTACTAGTGACTTCTGTGAAAATCCTTCCTATTTTAGATAGAGAACAACAGGAAGCTAGTATCTATCTCTCGTTGGGTGTAAATAATATAGCCCTAGTTGTTACTGACGGAGAAGGCAATGGCAAGCCACTCCAGTACTCTTGCCTAGAAAATCCCATGGATGGAGGAGCCTGGTAGGCTGCAGTCTGTGGGGTCGCTAAGGGTCAGACGCGACTGACTGACCTCACTTTCACTTTTCACTTTCACACATTGGAGAAGGAAATGGCAACCCACTCCAGTGTTCTTGCCTGGAGAATCCCAGAGACGGGGGAGCCTGTTGGGCTTCCGTCTATGGGGTCACACAGAGTCGGACACGACTGAAGTGACTTAGCAGCAGCAGCAGTTGTTACTGAAGCCCATACCATGACAACAAAGGGCCAGGATGGCATCATTTTAAGACCATAAATGTCCTTATTTATAAAATGAAGAGAATGGAGCTGGCATTTTGGACACTCATGCAAAGAAATTAAAGGAATTAAAGCTCTTGACTACATGACTGAGCTGCCAAATCACCCAAAGCAAACTTTCTGTTTGTAAGCTAATACATTTCCTTGTTTCATCAGTTTAATTTAGGATTTCTGTTTCTTGTAGCTGGAAGCAGCTTATCTGATACAGTGATATATGAAGGCTATTTCTATTTTTAATTGTCAGAAATTCCCTGATTTATTACAAATTCTCAAGAAAGATTATTTGTATGACGTATTGTTCAACAAATGTTGTAAAGTACTTTTCTAATGAAAGGAAATCTGCAACCTAATCTTATAAAACAACAGCAAAAAAATCAGCTTAGGAATAATGGATTAAATATTTTATTTATCTTAGAATGATATATATTTCCTATTAATGTATTCTTCTACAATTCAAGTATATATTTATATTAAAACTTCAATGGAACTAATTTTTTGAACTCTCATTTGGCAGAAAAAATGCAAATATTGAAAGTTTATGTTCTATCCTTCCTTTAACTTTGAGTAATTGAATGGACTGAAAATTAGGTCTAGGAAAAGAAGATCTTGAATTTTCAGTATGCAAAACACTATAAACATGAATATGCATATAAAGTCAATGGTCTGACTGGTTGAAATATTGATATCTTAATTGCATTGTGAAAACTGATCCATTAAGATACAATGAGTTAATACTTCAAATTAATTTTATTTACTACTGGAACACTAGACAAGGTTGTACAAAGAATGTACGAAAGCTAATCTAGAAATCAGGAGCTTTTTGTATTAGTTCTATCCCTCTCACCAGGTGTGTAGTCTCAGATACATAATTAACCTCTTCTTACCTTATCTAGGGCGGAGAGTGAGGAGAGTTTGATCTTGGTAACATGTAAAGTTCTTCCAGTTCTATAATTCTATAATTTAAATTGTTATCTTAAATCTCTAAAGTGAAATAACTGAAGGTTTATTTTTTAAAATTAATTAATTAATTTTAGTTGGAGAATAATTACTTTACAATATTGTGATGATTTCTGCCATACATCGACATGAATCAGCCACAGGTGCACATGTGTCCCCCCATCTTGAACCCCCACCCACTCACCTCCCTCCCCACCCCATCCCTCTGGTGTCCCAGAGCACCAACTTTGAATGCCCTGCTTCATGCATTGAACTTGCACTGGACATCTGTTTTACACATGGTAATATGCATGTTTCAAAGCTATTCTCTCAAGTCATCCCATCCTTACCTTCTCCCACTTAATCCAAAAGTCTGTTCTTTACATCTGTATCTTTTTTGCCTCCTTGCATATAGGATCGTCCTTACTGTCTTTCTAAATTCCATATGCATGCGTTAATATACTGCATTGGTGTTTCTCTTTCTGACTTATTTCACTCTGTATAATAGGCTCCAGTTTTACCCACCTCATTAGAACTGACTCAAACACATTTCTTTTTATAGACGAGTAATATTCCATTGTGCATATGCACTACAAATTCCTTATCCATTTTTCTGTTGATGGACATCTAGGTTGCTTCCATGTCCTAGCTATTGTAAACAGTGATGCAATGAATATTGAGGTACATGTGTCTCTTTTAATTCTGGTTTCCTTGGTGTGTGTGCCCAGCAGTGGGATTGCTGGATTGTATGACAGTTGTATTTAAGTTTTTTAAGGAATGTTCACACTATTCTCCATAGTGGCTGTACTAGTATGCATTCCCACTAACAAAAAAGTTCCCCTTTCTCCACACCCTCTCCAGCATTTACTGTTTGCAGACTTTTTGATGGCGGCCATTCTGACCAGCATGAGATGATATCTCATTGTGGTTCTGATCTGTATTTCTCTAATAATGAGTGATGTTGAGCATCTTTATATGTGTTTATTATAAAGGCTCATTTCTATAAACATGTTCTGTGTAATCTACTCTACTTATAATTCCAAACTGGTAACTGTTTTTGATTTGTAACAGTCTCTTTCAAATATTTCTATTTCAAATTATTTACTAGAATCAGGTAGAAAGCTTCCATATGGATGAGTTTTAATTAAAATTCCCATGTGCCATGCACCAGAAAAGCATATTTTAAAGAAAAATGCAAACAGACTATCACAATGAAAAAAAGTCCCTGTTTCTGGTGGCTAGAAACAGGACTAAAATGAAGCATGATTCTGAAACCAGCAATGTTTTTCATAAATCATGAGATTATCATTAACAACATTCTTATTAAAAATACCACTGTGATGTTCTTGTTTGTAGTGTGGTAAGGGCTGCATCAGCAGGGTTAGTTTTGTGGCATGAAGTACTTAGTGTTCCATTTGTCCTGCAGGGTCTTCTGTGACAAACATGCTTCATCCAGCCAACAGCCAAAGTCAGCCATATGCAAATGGGGACAACAATGATTATCTTCTACATATGTTTCTGAATATTAATAGATAAATGTTATATTTATTTCCTTTAATCTACTGTTAGTTACTCTTAGCTCTCTTTTCATCTCCTACACAACAAAAGACACATATACTGTAAATAACAATTAATTGGGGGCATTTTCTTAGTAAATTCTTTGTCTTCTCTAATGTTAAAAGGCAATAGAAGCACTTAACCTTTGGCTTAATAAATATGATTCAATTGAGTTAAACTGCTGTTCTCCCAGAACTTAAAAAGTATAATACCAATATAAATATGTGGTAATTATCACCAAAACTGTTCATTTTTAACTATTAAATTTAAACAAAGAGCAATTGTTGCTTGTTCATGCAAAACAAACAGTGCCTGCTTAAGATCTTTTTGATTAATCTGCCTCTCTGTGTGCAGATCCAGGAGAAAGCATCACTTTGGCCTCAGCACATACATCTATGAAATAGAAAAAACTTTGCTCTCCCAGTCAGTTGTTAAGGTTTTCCCAAAGCAGGAGTTTAGTGGTAAACAATGGAGTATGGGGGAGTCCAAATCCTGGCGAACAGGCCAACATACCCAAGGCCTGGCAAATGCAGCTTAGTTCTAGGACCAGCATCAGGAAAAAAGGAGGTGCTTTGCTATTGGTTTTCCTTAGTGACTCAGTTCGTAAAGAATCTGCCTGCAGTGCAGGAGACCCGGGTTTGATCCCTGGGTCAGGAAGTTCCTCTGGAAAAGGAAATGGAAACCCACTCTAGTACTCTTGCCTGGAGAATTCCATGGACAGAGGAGGCTGGCAGGCTACAGTCCATGGGATCACAAAGAGTCAGACACGACTGTAAGACTAACTTTTACTTTTTGCTATTGGGGGAAGGTGGCTGAATAGGTGAGAAGAGGAACTTATAAGATACCAGGCCAGATCATTCTAGAAACTGCATCCAAAGCAAGTATAATGAGAAAAAGGAAACCTCATAACCCAGAACTCCCAGCAGAGGCATTGCTGTAAGTACCAGGGCAGACTGGAGTGTGCTCAGCACATCGGGTCCCCTGGGAGGACAGTAGGGGGTGAAAAAGGCAGAAGGGCCCAGACAGTGATAGCTGCATGGAGACACTCATGTTTCCAGACCCTCCCAGAGTGAAGTAAAAATCCACAGACCATCACAGTCTGTTTCATTTGGTTGGATTTCTTATAGAAACTGGTATAGAGGGAGAGATGGATGTTAAACCTTCTGAGAGGAGTAGAGGCTGTGGGGAACCAAAGGGAGGGTCCAGATAGGCACTGGCCTGTGGGCAGGAATTCCCACTGTCTGTCAGGGAGGAAGCCCTGGCTGACCCCTCGGTTACATGAGAGAGATGAAACAGGAACTGTCTGCTATAACTTATGCTACTAATGTCACCTCTCAAGAGAGGGCAGGGCTGCCTGGAACCAGGTAACGGACAGATCCCAGTGCTGGTGGAAGACCCTGCATGGGGACCCAGGGCTCTGACCAGGGTGAGTCAAGCTGAGCACGTGAGTGGGTATCCATGTGTGGGAGGTGTTGGCCAGGACAGAGGAATCTTAGAAACCCAAGCAGAATAAGCCAGCTGGGCAGCTTTACCTGCAGTTCCTTAGAGGGCTCTCCTGGAGGATTCATGGGCTCAATCACCAACTCTTGAATATTTCACATTCTATTGATTCTTTGGATGAAAAAACTGATATTCAGGTCCAATATCATCTTATTTAATTTTGAAGAACTGCAGAGTAGACTGCGCACATGAGGAGTCATCAAGACTGTCTTGAAAGAGCCTAAGACAGGAACAGGAATTGACATTACATCAATACAGAAATGGACAGAGCGTGATGTCTGCTTGGAGGGCATCGCAGTGAGCGGGGGGCTACTCTTTGTTGCGGCGTTTGGGCTTCTCATTGTGGTGACTTCTCTTGTTGTGGAGCATGGGCTCTAGTCACATGGGTTTCAGTAGCTGTGGCTCCCAGGACCTAAAGCACAGGCTCAATAGCTGTGGCTCACAGGCTTAGTTCCTCTGCAACCTGTGGCATTCTCCCAGACCAAGGATCGAACCCTTGTCCCTTGCATTGGCAGGCGAACTCCTATCCAATGCACTACCAGGCAAGTCTAAGAACAGATACTTTTTGAGAGCAGTTTAGAACAAAGTCATACATAACAACTCCCAACCCTGATCTGTAGAGAGCTTGTGTCATGATTTCGAGGAAGGGACACTGTATTGGTTATTTACTGCAGCATAACAAAGTATGACAAAATTATTGACTTAAAACAATATTTATTATTTCACAGTTTGTATGGATCAGAAGCTTGGACATGGCTAACTTAATTGAGGCCTCTGTTTCAAGGTCTGCAATCAAGATACCAGTTGTGTTGCAGAACTCTCAAGGCTCAGCTGGTGAACATCCAGTTCCATATTCACTCACTTGATATTGACAAGATTCAGTTTCCTGTGGATTGTTGGCTGGAGGAAGCCCTCAGATTCTTGCAATGTGGGCCTCTTCCTAGGGCAACTAACAACATGGTGTCTGGCATCTATCAGAATAAGGAAGAAAGAGCAAGAAGGGACAAGCAAATCAGAAATTGGAGTCTTTTATGACCTAGCCTTGGAAGTCACATTCCATCATTTGCTAGCACAGGTCACAGGTCCAGCCCACTCTCAAGAGTCCAGTCCACCCTCACACACGCATAGGTGGAGAGGTGGGCATCAGTTTATAACTGTTTAGGACAAGCAGTAAAACACAGAACAATGAGCTCCATTAAAAATCTTTCAATCTGGGGAAACATCAAAGGTGGATTCTGAAGTTGTAGGCAAGGGCTAACGTGAAAGCCTGGGTAAAAGGAGATTCCTTCTGTTTAGGCATCAACAGTGAGGGAATGTGAGCAAATTCCAGAAGGTGGCAAAGTAGAAACACTGGCGGGATTTCTCAAGAAACATGTGAGACATCTGCTGGGCAAAGAATTATAAGATTAAAATCCACTTTGCTGTTATGGTTCATTAATCAGAATTATTTTGCATCTTGAAAATCTAGGGGGTTAGAAGTCACAGCTGGATGCAGGCTCTCTCCATAAGGATCTTATATATGGTTTCTGATAGTTCCCAACTCTCATCTTCCTGTTTAATAATCCCCCAATATTTCTGTCTGTAACATACACCCAAGCCACAAAAGGACTGGTTGTCCTAATTTCTGTTACATGCCCACTACACAGTGCCATCACTTTGCTAACAAAGGTCTGTTATGGTTTTCCTGTAGTCATGCATGGATGTGAGAGTTGAACCATAAAGAAGGCTGAAGTGAAGTGAAGTGAAAGTAGCTCAGTTATATCCGAGTTTTTGCGACCCCATGGACAATTATACAGTCCATGGAATTCTCCAGGCCAGAATACTGGAGTGAGTAGCCATTCCCTTCTCCAGGGGGTCTTCCCAACCCAGGGATTGAACCCAGGTCTCCCGCATTGCAGGCGGATTCTTTACCAGCTGAGCCACAAGGGAAGCCCAAGAATACTGGAGTGGGTAGGCTATCCTTTCTCCAGTAGATCTTCCCAACTCAGTAATCAACCAGGGTCTCCTGCATTGAAGGTGGATTCTTTAAGACCAAGGCTGAGCATTGAAGAACTGATGCTTTTGAATTGTGGTGTTGGAGAAGAGCGTTGAGAGTCCCTTGGACTTCAAGGAGATCAAAACAGTCCATCCTAAAGGAAATCAATCCTGAATGTCCATTGGAAGGACAGATGCTGAAGCTGAAGCTCCAATATTTCGGTCACCTGTTGTGAAGAACTGATTCGTTAGAAAAGACCCTGTTGCAGGGAAAGGTTGAAGGCAAGAAGAGACAGGGACAACAGAGGGTGAGATGGTTGGATGGCATCACTGACTCAATGGACATGAGTTTGAACAAGCTCCGGAAGATGGTGATGGACAGGGAAGCCTGGCATGCTGCAGTCCATGTGGTCACAAAGAGTCGGATATAACCGAGTGACTGAACAATAACAACAACAGCAGCGCCAATCATTGTGTCCAGGAGGGTGCAGTGTAATGACTGGCCTACCCTGAGACTCATCTTACTTGTAGAACTAAAGGCTGAGGGCACTGTTTGCAGTCACTCATGCAGTCCCCCAGATATTTCCACTTTCCTTCCAAGCACACAGTAGTGTTGCAATTCTCTCTTTCATTGGGATAACTCACAGCCATGTGACTTTGACCAACGAAAGGGATCAGAAGGGATGGATATCACTTTAAAAAAATAACATTCTTATTGAGATGTAATTCACAAACCATAAAATACACTCTCTTCAATTGTACAGTTCATTGGTTTTCAGTATATTCACAGAGTTGTTCACTTATCTCGTCCATCTGGTTCTGGAAAGTTTTCATCTCTCCAAAGTGAAACTTAATGTTCAGCATCAGTTGCTCTACCACCAGCCCCTGTCCATTGCTAATTTATTTTCTGTCTCTACAGACTTGCCTATTCTGGATGCTTCATATAATGTGTGGCCTTTCATGACTGGCTTCTTTCACTGAACATAATGATTCCAAGGTCATCCCAGTTGTAGTAGAAACAGTATTTCACTCCTTTCTATGGTTGAATAATATTTCAGTGTCTGGATTTACTGCATTTTATTTATCTATTCATTCACTCACGTACATATTGGTTGTCTCCACTTTCAGCTGTTATGAATAATGCTGCTATGAACATTTGTTTACAGGTTTTTGTTCTTTTCATTTCTTTTGCATAAATACTCAGGAGTGAAATTGCTGGGTAATGTGGTAACTCTATGTTTATCTTTTTGAGGAACTGCTAAGCTGTTTTCTAAAGCAGCTGAACTATTTTACATTCCCACCACCAGCGTATAAGTGTTTCAGTCTCTCCACCAACACTTATAATTTTCTGTTTTTTAAATTTAACTATCCTTGTGGGTATCTTGTTGTGATTTAGGTTTGCATTTCTTTAATGACTAAAGATGTTGAATATCTTTTCATGTGCTTATTGGTCATTTATACATTTTCTTTGGAGAAATGTCTTTTTAAATAATTTGCCCATTTTTAACTGGATTGTCTTTTTATTGTTGAGTGTTGCGTTCTTTGTATATTCTGGATACAGGTCCCTTGTCAGACATATTGTTTGCATATATGTTCTCACATTCCTTCGGTTGTCTTTTCACTTTCTTGAAGATCAAAGCTTTTCATTTTAATGAAGTCTAATTTTATTTATTTTGTTCTTTTATTTGTGTCATAAAGAAGGAAATAGTTTTGTTAGTATCATACATACCTGAGATCATGAAAATTTAATCTCATTTTAAGAGTTTTATAATTTTAGCTTTTTTGTTTAATTTTGCATGTTACTTTTACATTTTTATTTTATATTTTACATTTAGTTTACATTTAGGTCTATGGTCCATTTTGGACTAATTTTTCTATACAGTGTGAAGTAGTTATTCAACTTTATTCTTTTTCATGTGAGTATCTAATTATCTCAACATCATGTTAGAAAGACTATTTTTCAAATTGATGATAAGTGTAAAGATTTAATTCTGGGTTCTGAATTCAGTTTTATTGATGTTTCGCCTTCTGCTAGTACATGTGTGTACTCCCTTAGTAAGTTTTTCAAAGAATAATTTTAAAATAATTGTGTTTATTTGTTTGTTTTTGGTTGCACTGGGTCTCTGCTGTGTTGCACAGTCTTTCTCAAGTTACAGGGAGGGGGCTACTCTGTGTGGTGCTCTGGCTTCTCACTGCAGTGGCTCCTCTCCTTGGAGCACAGGCTCTAGGCGTTAGGGCTTCAGTAGTTGCAGCCTGCAAGCTTGGTTGTTCCACAGCATGGGGAATCTTCCTGGCCAGGGACTGAGCCCATGTTCCCTGCATTGGCAGGTTGATTCTACCCACTGTGCTACCAGGGAAGTCCATTCTTAGCAAGTTTGAAGTCCATGCACATTTGCCACACTTTATTTCTCTGCTTCTTCATTGCTCCAGATAAGGACTGAAATAGTAGCCTGAGTTCCAGAGGAAGGAGAATGTGGAGAAAAGCTTAGAACCAAAGCACTCCAGACACGGTGTAAGTGAGAATTCAACTTTTGCTTGCATTTACTAATATCCAGGATTATATGCCAGAGAAGGCAATGGCAAGCCACTCCAGTACTCTTGCCTGGAAAATCCCATGGATGGAGGAGCCTGGTAGGCTGCAGTCCGTGGGGTCGCTAAGGGTTGGACACGACTGAGCGACTTCACTTTCACTTTTCACTTTCACACATAGGAGAAGGAAATGGCAACCCACTCCACTGTTCTTGCCTGGAGAATCCTAGGGATGGGGGAGCCTGGTGGGCTTCCGTCTATGGGGTCACACAGAGTCAGATATGACTGAAGTGACTTAGCAGCAGCAGCAGCAGGATTATATGCAGGCCTGTTCTGAAAAATTCAACACTAAAATTGACACCACATAGAGGGAGGGTGGAGACCCCAGAAAAGTCTGAAGAAAGAAAATGAGGAAGCATGCTGGTCAAGCAAAACTTCAGTTATAGTTTTAAACCCCAAAGGCTATGAACTTGCAATAAGCATGTTTTATATTTTTTGATGTAACCTGGGAAAAATCTCAGTTACCTTACCAATATCAACACTAAAAACTGATTACTATGTCCTGGGTACTGGGGTAATAGGGACTCTGTGTGTAACATGGCATTTCTACCCTCAGGATCTTACATTCTAATTGGGAAGGGTGAATGTATACAAGGAATATAAAGAACCATACAAGCCACATAATAAGTGATGGTAGAGATTTAAGAAGAAAATCTAGGATGGTTAAGAAAGATTTCACTGTGTTATGATTTAAGTTGTTCCTGAAGGGAAAAGGATTTAGACTATCAAGAAGGAAGGTGTATAAAAAGTGAGCAGAGGGACATACAAAGTAGTGCCAACTTATTTGGGAGACAATTAATAAATATATCAGTTTAGCTGGAACAAGAAGATCTTTTGAGAAGTAATTGAAAGAAGAGTTTGGAGGGAAACTTGAAGAAGTCTGTGAATGATGAGTCTAAGTTTTATTCTGAGGTAGTGGAAAGCATAAAAACTTTTTTGGAGGAAAAATTACACTTTTGTGAAATTAATCTTATGGCACTGACATTAGAAACAGAAAAGGTAGGTCTACTTCATCACTTCTGAAATGACTGCAGACCAAGGCCACTCTTTAATGTATCAAGTAAATTCATCATTACAGTCTTGTAGAGATTTGGAAGTGTCAACTGCTTAACTGTTGTTGTCTAAGCTAGAAATATTTCAAGCTAGTGTAACAGAATACCATAGACTGAAATTTTGAAATTGGAGTCTCTCAGTTGTGTCCAACTCTTTGCGACCCCATGCATTGTGGCCTACCAAGCTCCTCTATACATGGGATTTTCCAGGCAAGACTACTGGAGTGGGCTGCCATTTCCTTCTTCAGGGGATCTTCCCAACCCAGGGATCGAACTTGGGTCTCCTGCATTGCAAACAGGCGCTTTACCATCTGAGACACCAAGGAAGCCCATAGACTGGGTAACAACAGAACTTATTTCTCACAGTTCTAGAGGCTGTGTAGTTCAGGATCAGGGTGCCAGGAGATTCAGTGCCTGATGAGAGCTCAGATCCTGGTTCATAGATGACGCCTTCTCACTGTGTTCCCATATGGCAGAAGCAGAGAGGAGGGGTCTGGAGCCTTTTTTATGAGGACACTAATCCCATTCATGAGGGTTTCATCCTCATGACCTAATCATTTCCCAGAGGCTCCAACTTCAGATACCATCACATTGGAATTAGGATCCAACATATGAATTTTGGGGTGACACAAACTTTCTGTCCATAGTGATTACTATCTAATAATGAAATTTTCTATACTGGATAGTATAGTCCAGTGCTTGAATGATAATATATATCAGAATGGTTTACAAAAGTACATGCAGAGTGTGGGGCTTTAAATTTTTGGATCCATCAGAACTTGCAACTGATTCCAGAGACAAATAGTAGACTTTAATAGTGAAGGAAATCAAAGACTCAACCATCTGACTGTGGCATTTCTGAGCCATTTTGAGTGAGAGGTGGCAAATATTTTCCCAACTGTCAAGTCTAAGAAACATGCAGATTCTGTGTAAGTGAATACAGCTGTGAACCTGTGTCTCTGTTAAAGATAAATAAAATAAGCTGATTTTAAATTTCTAAAGGGAACTTAAACCACCTGCTAAGTTGTAGAATTTAATTTGCAGGATGAATACTTGGCAATGTGACACTTCTTTCATAGCTTATTTTCTGTTTTAATGAAAATGTTCACAATGCTTTGGTTCCATCTGTTAGAGAGAGTGAAAACAACTAACCGCTATTCAAACAACAACAAAAATACAGCTTTCTAGAAAACTATATCTAGTGCCACCACAATGTAGTTATTTGTAAATTTTAAACTTCTGCCTCACTTCTAAAAAATGTTGTCATAATTCCATTGCATCTTGGACTCAACATATAAATAATTTATGCAAAAATTTAAAATTTAAATTATTCCCCCACACTCCAAATGCAAACAAATGCTTTCAAAGTTACTGTGACCATGAATCTTACTGCAGCAGACTACAGATTTTCATTATAACAATTTGTAAGCAAATATTTGGTTATTTTTATAAGCCACAAATCTGGCTGGGGGAGAAAATGATGTATAATAAATAAAAACTGTGCATACCACAAAGTATGTTTGTTGTTGCATTTCCAGATTGGAGATAACAATAAGCTATAATACAACAGCCTCCCTACTTTATTGATTAAATTTCCATAGCTTTTTGTCCTCAGAGTAGATCAAAGTTTTATAACATTTCAACAAGAGTTATTTCTTAGTCAAAACTCCAACATTTACCGTTGTTTTGTCATGTGGCAGGCACAACATACATGTTGGTTGAGTCAAAGACATGCAACAGTCATCAATGTTAGATCAAGGAAAGGCAATGAGGGAGAGACATAGGGGGGAGAGCAAAATGAAAGAAAAAGAAAAGAAGCAGAGGGGCCCGCAGTCTCTGTCCCATGGAATCACATCGGACTTTGGCTTCGGGTTTTTGTTTTTGTATTTTATTTTAACTTTGAAATGCTCCCTGTTGTTCCAGGTGGAGGACTAAGGCTGAGAATGACCCATTGGTGACAGGGTATGGGGGTGGGGGTCCATTAGATCTGTTATACTTGCAGAAATGTAGAATTATGAAAGTCTCACCTTGTGAGTCAGTCTTGCATTTGATTCAAGATGTCCCGGTTTTGTTTCAGTTCAGTATGTGTTGAGAATTAATCTCACTGAATACTAGTTTTGGATATTTGAGTTTAAGCCTAGGCACTATAAAAGTAAAGACTCTGAGACCCATGAAGTTGGTCTCAGTTAATTATCCACTGAAGACCAGCTAATTATCCACTGAACAGGAAATAAATTTTATTAATGTAAACCAAGGGACTATTTACTTTAGGACATCCCAAATTCTATATAATTTTAAAGTTCAAATAAGAAGAAAATAAACAATAAATTTACTCTTTTACTGAGTCATTTCCTAATGATAGCAAAAGTTATGTCTCATTGCCAAGAGGTAAATACTTGGTAGTGATGTCTAGGTTTGGGGACTAGGTTCTTGAAAACATTTTACAATCTGTTTGATCTCAAACATCCTCCTCTGAAAAATGTGTATAATAATTATCCTATCTGGTTCATAGGATTTTGATAGGATGAAAATAAAAATAAGAGCATGGGTCAGATTTTGAGCATGGGTCAAAGTGTTTTGTCAATTGTACGCTGTTAAAGTAAGGTATCTTTGACAGTGTAGTTGCAGTGGTGTTAGTTGCAACACTCTGAACCCTTCCACAGGAATCAACTGCAGGGAAATCTCACTCATTGAAACCGTTGATCAGAAAAAGAAATTGATACAGAATTGACTAAAAGATACTATGGAAAAAAGATAAAAATGATTCTTGATATAAGAAGAGAATGCTTTCAAAAAATAATGCCATGGAATAGTTGATCCTTGGTAGTAAGCACTTCATAGTGAATATTTTTAATGGTCAAAGAAATAATTATTTCTGTGAAATAAACCACAAAGAAATTGATAGCTTACAGTGAATGATGTCGGATTCATGATCTCGGAAGAAGATTTAGCTTTGGGACGAGGGACCAGGATTGATCACTCAAGAGCTTTTGTGTAGCAGAGTTTTATTAAAGTGAAAAAGGGACAGAGAAAGCTTCTGACGTAGACATCAGAAGGGGACTGAGAGTGCCCCCTCACTAGTGTTAGCAAGGGAGTTATATATTTTTTCAATTGGTTATTACAATAATCAAAAGAATGTCTCAAGGCTGTAAGGGTCTTACCAGACCCACTCCCACAGTATACATTTTAAGATGACAGGATTAATCAGAAGGGTCTTAAGAAGGAGAAATATTTCGTCAAGCAGGATACATAGTTGTTATATAATCCTTAGTACAGAGTTTAAGATGAGTTGTTTTGTTGTGTAATCATCAGTTTTGGGCTTAAAGAAAAAAACATTGTATGTGATTAAGATGAAAGAATGTAGAAAAAAGTTTGTCCTTTCCTCCTTCTCGAGAGTCCCAGACCCCTTTCTCCTCCTCGGGGACCCCAAATTTCTTATCAACCTACCTAAAAACTGACTCTCTCAAAAAGAACTTAGTTGAGTCAGTGAGTACAAAGATCTTGAGCTCACCTCCATCCATGAGCATATCAAAATTACAAATATTTAAAGAGCAACTATTGATGAGAAAGATGGAAATCTATCAGAAAAGATCTTCAACCAAAGATATAAAGAAGGAATCATAATGGAACAGACAGGAAGGGTGGAAACACAGTATGTGTACTGTGCTGTAAAAATTTCTTCAGCTGTGTCTGAGCTTTTGTGATCCCATGGACTGTAGCCCACCAGGTTCCTCTGTCTGTGGGATTCTCCAGGCAAGAATACTGGAGTGGGTAGCCATTTCCTTCTCCAGGGGATCTTCCAGATGCAGGGATTGAAACTATGTCTCTTTTATCTCCTTCACTGGCAGGTGGGTTCTTTACCATGAGCATCACCTGGGAAGCTCATCACAGTACAGTCAGCATCTATAATCCTAAGGGGTCAACCCACAATGAGAGGATAATTACAATTGCAGAGGATCTCCCAAAGGAGCAGTGGGTCCAAGTCCCACATGAGATTCTCCAGTTCAGGGGTCCTGAACCAGCAAAATGATCCCCCAGAACATTTGGCTTTGATGGCCAGGAGAGCTTACTTTCAGGAGAGTCATAACATTGTTGGAAATAGAGACTTCACTCTTAATGGGTACACACAAATCCCTAAGTGCTCTGGGAACCAGAGGAGAAGCATTATTAGTCTGAAAGGCTCAAATACCTGCTAATCTTGGACAGTCTCCCATAGATGCAGGAAGCAAAGGGAGTTAACCTAGGGAACCATTGCTGGAGGCAGCCATTTTGAGAGCTTGTTCACCACAGAGACCCTGGTGCTGGCAAGGGCCATTTTGGAACCTCCCTCTAGCTTAGGAGCACTGGGGCCTGGCCCCTCCCACCAGCTTCTTGGCACAAGCACTGTAAATGCTTCAGGTCAGGCAAACTGCTGGATGGAGACAGTGCCAACTACACCAGGCAGGGTGCCCCAAGATGCTCTAAGCTTGCAACTATCCAAGGACACCACCCTGTCCACCACAGGGCCCAGGATCTGACTACACACACAACAGCATGAATGAATCTGGAGGATATTATGCTTAATGAGATAATTCATACAAAGAAAGACAAATACCCTATGTTATCACACATGTGGAATTTGAAAAATAAAACAAAAGGATTAATATCACAAAACAGAAACAGTTTCACAAATATAAGGAACAAAGTAATGGTTACCACTGGGAGAGGGAAGGGAGAGGATCAAGATTTGAGAAGAGGATTAAGAGGATAAAACTATTATGTGTAAAACATAAGCCACAAGAATATATTGTACAGGACAGGGAACACAGCTAATATTTTATAATAACTTTAAATGGAGTATAATCTGTAAAAATTGTGAATCACTATGCTGTCCACTTAAAACTTATATAATATCTTAAGTCAACTATAATAAAAGAGAAACCATGAAGGACCACTATATGTGAGTATTTTTAAGGTAAAAGAAAGAAATGCAGGATGATATGGCAGTGCTTTAAAAAAAGAAAATACAAAAAGTAATAAAAAATAATAAAAGTAATAAGAAATAAAAAATAACCAATGGATCACCAAAGCAATAAAAGAAGAAATCAATAAATATATAGAGACAAATGACAATGAAAACACAATGACCCAAAACCTATGGGACACAGGAAAAGCATTTCTAAGAGGGAATTTTATAGCAATACAATCTTACCTCAGGAAATAAGGAAAATCTCAAGTAGACAACCTAACCCTACACTTAAAGTAACTAGAGAAAGAAGAAAAAACAAAACCAAAATTAGTAGAATAAAAGAATGCATAAAAAACAGAAGAAATAAATACAGATAAAACACACACTAACACAAAACAATAGCAAAGATCATGGAAACTAAAAGTGGTTCTTTGAACATTTAGTTGCTTCCAGGTCCTCAGTTCAGCTAACTCACTCAGTCATGTCCGAATCTTTAGGACCCCATGAATTGCAGCATGCCTGGCCTCCCTGTCCATCACCAACTGCTGAAGTCCACCTAAACCCATGTCCATAGAGTCGGTGATGCCATCCAACCATCTCATCCTCTGTCATCCCCTTCCTCTCCCGCCTTCAATCTTTCTCAGCATCGGGATCTTTTCATATGAACCAGTTCTTCGCAACAGGTGGCCAAAGGATTGGAGTTTCAACTTCAAAATAAGTCCTTATAATGAACATTCAGGACTGATTTTTCTTTAGGATGAATTGGTTGGAACTGCTTGCAGTCCAAGGGACTCTCAAGATTCTTCTTCAACACCACAGTTTAAAAGCATCAATTCTTCAGCTATCAGCTTTCTTCATAGTCCAATGCTCACATCCATACATGACTACTGGAAAAACTATAGCCTTGACTAGACGTACGTTTGTGGGCAAAGTAATGTCTTTGTTTTTTAATATGTTGTCTAGGTTGGTCATAATTTTTCTTCCAAGGAGCAATTGTCTTTTAATTTCAGTACTGCAGTTACCATCTGCAGTGACTTTCAGTTCAGTTCAGTTCAGTTCAGTCGCTCAGTCGTGTCCGACTCTTTGCGACCCCATGAACCACAGCACGCCAGGCCTCCCTGTCCATCACCAACTCCCGGAGTTAACTCAAACTCATGTCCACAGAGTCGGTGATGCCATCCAGCCATCTCATTCTCTGTCATCCCCTTCTCCTCCCGCCCCCAACCTTTCCCAGCATCAGACTCTTTTCCAGTGAGTTAACTCGTCGCATGAGGTGGCCAAAGTATTGCAGTTTCAGCTTTAGCATCAGTCCTTCCAATGAACACCCAGGATTGATCTCCTTTAGAATGGACTGGTTGGATCTCCTTGCAGTCCAAAGGACTCTCAAGAATCTTCTCCAACACCACAGTTCAAAAGCATCGATTCTTCGGCGATCAGCTTTCTTCACAGTCCAACTCTCACATCCATACATGACCACAGGAAAAACCATAGCCTTGACTAGATGGACCTTGGTTGGCAAAGTAATGTCTCTGCTTTTTAATATGCTATCTAGGCTGTTCATAACTTTCCTTCCAAGGAGTAAGCGTCTTTTAATTTCATGGCTGCAATCAGCATCTGCAGTGATTTTGGAGCCCAAAAAAATAAAGTCTGACACTGTTTCCACTGTTTCCCCATCTGTTTCCCATGAAGTGATGGGACCAGATGCCATGATCTTCGTTTTCTGAATGTTGAGCTTCAAGCCAACCTTTTCACTCTCCTCTTTCACTTTCATCAAGAGGCCTTTGAATTCCTCTTCACTTTCTGCCATAAGGGTGGTGTCATCTGCATATCTGAGGTTATTGATATTTCTCCCGGCAATCTTGATTCCAGCTTGTGCTTCTTCCAGCCCAGTGTTCCTCATGATGTACTCTGCATAGAAGTTAAATAAGCAAGGTGACAATATACAACCTTGACGTACTCCTTTTCCTATTTGGAACCAGTCTGTTGTTCCATGTCCAGTTCTAACTGTTGCTTCCTGACCTGCATACAGGTTTCTCAAGAGGCAGGTCAGGTGGTCTGGTATTCCCATCTCTTTCAGAATGTTCCACGTTTTATTGTGATCCACACAGTCAAAGGCTTTGGCATAGTCAATGAAGCAGAAATAGATGTTTTTCTGGAACTCTCTTGCTTTCTTCATGATCCAGCGGATGTTGGCAATTTGATCTCTGGTTCCTCTGCCTTTTCTAAAACCAGCTTGAACATCTGGAAGTTCACGATTCACATATTGCTGAAGCCTGGCTTAGAGAATTTTGAGCATGACTTTACTAGTGTGTGAGATGAGGGCAATTGTGAGGTAGTTTGAGCATTCTTTGGCATTCCCTTTCTTTGGGATTGGAATGAAGACTGACCTTTTCCAGTCCTGTGGCCACCGCTGAGTTTTCCAAATTTGCTGGCATATTGAGTGCAGCACTTTCACAGCATCATCTTTCAGGATTTGAAATAGCTCAATTGGAATTCCATCACCTCCACTAGCTTTGTTCGTTGTGATGCTCTCCAAGGCCCACTTGACTTCACATTCCAAGATGTCTGGTTCCAGGTGAGTGATCACGCCATCGTGATTATCTTCATCGTGAAGATCTTTTTTGTACAGTTCTTCTGTGTATTCTTGCCACCTCATCTTAATATCTTCTGCTTCTGTTAGGTCCATACCATTTCTGTCCTTTATTGAGCCCATCTTTGCATGAAATGTTCCCTTGATATCTCTAATTTTCTTGAAGAGATCTCTTGTTTTTCCCATTCTGTTGTTTTCCTCTATTTCTTTGCATTGATCACTGAGGAAGGCTTTCTTATCTCTCCTTGCTATTCTTTGGAACTCTGCATTCAGATGCTTATACCTTTCCTTTTCTCCTTTGCTTTTCACTTCTCTTCTTTTCACAGCTATTTGGAAGTAATCCTCAGACAGCCATTTTGCTTTTTTGCATTTCTTTTCCATGGGGATGGTCTTGGTCCCTGTCTCCTGTACAGTGTCACGAACCTCCGTCCAGAATTCATCAGGCACTCTATCTATCAGATCTAGACCCTTAAATCTATTTCTTACTTTCACTGTATAATCATAAGGGATTTGATCTAGGTCATATCTGAAAGGTCTAGTGGTTTTCCCTACTTTCTTCAATTTAAGTGGAGCCCCACAAATAAAGTCTGTCACTGTTTCCACTGTTTCTCCATTTATTTGGCATGAAGTGATGGGGCCAGATGCCACGATTTTAGTTTTCTGAACGTTGAACTTTAAGCCAATTTTTTTACTCTCCTCTTTCACTTTCATCAAAAGGCTATTTAGTTCTTCTTCACTTTCTGCCATAAGGGTGTCTGCATATCTGAGGTTATTGATATTTCTCCTGACAATCTTGATTCCAACTTGTGCTTCATGCACCCAGTGTTTCTCATGATGTACTCTGCATATAAGTTAAATAAACAAGGTGACAATATACAGCCTTGATGTACTCCTTTCCTTGTTTGGAATCAGTCTGTTGTTCCATGTCCAGTTCTAACTATTGCTTTCTGACCTGCATACAGATTTCTCAAGAAGCAGATCAGGTGGTCTGGTATTCACATTTCTAGAAGAATTTTTCACAGTTTATGGTGATCCATACAGTCAAAGGCTTTGGCATAGTCAATAAAGCAGAAATAGATGTTTTTCTGGAACTCTCTTGCTTTTTTGATGATCCAATGGATGTTGAAATTAGATCTCTTGTTTTTCTGCCTTTTCTAAAACCAGCTTAAATGTTTGGGAGTTCATGGTTCATGTACTGTTGAAGCCTGGCTTAGAGAATTTTGAGGATTACTTTACCAGCGTGTGAGATGAGTACAACTGTATGGTAGTTTTAACGTTCTTTGGCATTGCCTTTCTTTGGGATTGGAATGAAAACTAACTTTTTCCAGTCCTGTGGCCACTGCTGAGTTTTCCAAATTTGCTGGCATATTGAGTGCAGCCCTTTGACAGCATCATCTTTTAGGATTTGAAATAGTTCAACTGGAATTCCATCACCTCCACTAGCTTTATTCATAGTGATGTTCCCTAGGGCCCACTTGACTTCACATTCCAGGATGTCTGGCTCTAGGTGAGTGATCACACCATCGCGATTATCTGGGTCATGAAGATCTTTCTTGTATAGTTCTTCTGTGTATTTTTGCCACCTCTTCTTAATATCTTCTTTTCTGTTAGGGCCATACCTTTCTTGTCCTTTATTGTGCCCATCGTTGCATGAAATGCTCCCTTGATATCTCTAATTTTCTTGAGGGGATCTCTAGTCTTTCCCATTCTATTATTCTCCTCTATTCCTTTGCATTAATCACTGAGGAAGGCTTTCTTATCTCTCCTTGCTATTCTTTGGAACTTTACATTCAAATGGGTATATCTTTCTTTTCCTCCTTTGCCTTTCACTTCTCTACTTTTCACAGCTATTGTAAGACAACCATTTTGCCTTTTTGCATTTCTTTTTCTTGGGAATGGTCTTGATCACAGCCTCCTGCACAATGTCACAAAACTCCGTCCATAGCTCTTCAGTCTATCAGATCTAATCCCATTAATCTATTTGTCACTTCCAATGTATAATCATAAGGGATTTGATTTAGGTCATACCTAAATGTCCTAGTGGTTTTCCCTACTTTGTTCAAGTTAAGTCTGAATTTGGCAATAAGGAGTTCATGATCAGTCAACTCCCAGTGTTGTTTTTGCTGACTGTATAGAGCTTCTCCACCTTTGGCTGCAAACAATATCATCAATCTGATTTCGGTGTCGACCATCTGGTGATGTCCATGAGTAGAGTCTTCTCTTGTGTTGTTGCAAGAGGGTGTTTGCTTTCACCAGTGCACTCTCTTGGCAGAACTCTACTAGCCTTTGCCCTGTACTCCAAGTCCAAATTTGCCTGTTACTCCAGGTATTTCTTGACTTCCTACTTTTGCATTACAATCCCCCATAATGAAAAGGATATATTTTGGGGGTGTTAGTTCTAGAAGGTTTTGTAGGTCTTCATAGAACCATTTAGTTTCAGCTTCTTCAGAATTACTGGTTGGGTCATAGGCTTGGATCACCCTGATATTGAATGGTTTGCCTGGAAAATGAACAGTGATCATTCCGTCATTTTTGAGATTGTATCCAAGAACTGCATTTTGGACCCTTTTGTTGACTATGATGGCTACTCCATTTCTTCTAAGGGATTTTTGCCCACAGTAGTAGATACAATGGCCATCTGACTTAAATTCACCCATTCCAGTCCATTTTAGTTCACTGATTCCTAAAATGTCAATGTTCACTATTGCCATCTCCTGTTTGACCATTTCCAATTTGCCTTGATTCATGGACCTAACATTCCAGGTTCCTATGCAATATTGCACTTTACAGCATCAGACCTTGCTTCTATCACCAGTCCCATCCACAACTGGGTGTTGGTTTAGGTGTGGCTCTGTCTCTTCATTCTTTCTAGAGTTATTTCACCACTGATGTCCGGTAGCATAATGGGCACCTACCGACGTGGGGAGTTCATCTTTCATTGTCCTATCTTTTTGCCATTTCATACCATTCATGGGTTTCTCAAGGGAAGAAAACTGACATGGTTTGCCATTTCCTTCTCCAGTGGACACGTTTTATTTCCATGTCCTAGTTATTGTAAATAGTGCTACAATGAATATCGAGGTGCATGTCCCTTTTTGAATTATGGTTTTCTCAAGGTATAAGGCCAGTATTAGAATTATCGGGTCATGTAATAGCTGTATTTTTAGTTTTTGAAGGAACCTCCATGCTATTGTCCATAATGGCTGCAACTGTTTACATTCCCATCAACAATGAGTTAGAGGGAGTGGAAGGGAAATCCTAGAAAGGGAGTATATATGTATATATATACATACAGCTGATTCACTTCATTGTACAGCAGAAACCAACACAGTATTGTAAAGTAACTACAATCCAGTTTAAAAAAAAAAAAAAAACTGATTCTTTGAAAAGATAGACAAAATTGATAAACCTTTAGCCAGACTTAACAAGGAAGAAAAAGAGAGGGTTTAAATCAATAAAATTAGAAATATAAAAGGAAAAGTGACAACAAACACCACAGAAATAAAAGGATAATAAGAGACTACTATAAAGCTACTATTTGCCAATTAAATTGACAACCTAGAATAGACAAATTCTTAGAAAGATAAAACTTTTCAAAATTTAATCAGGAAGAAATAGAAAAAAAATGAATAGACTAATCACAAGCACTGAAATCGAAACTGTGATTTAAAAATGCCCACAAACAAAAATCTAGGACCAGATGGCTTCACAGGCAAATTCTATCAAATGTTTAGAAAAGAACTAACACCTATCCTTCTCAAACTCTTCCTGAAAATTTCAGAGGAAAAAATATTCCTAAGCTCATTCTACAAGGCCACCATCACCAAAACCAAACAAAGATGACTCAAAAAAGTGAAAATCATAGGCCAATATCACTAATGAACATAGGCAAAAAATTCTCAATAAAATACTAGAAAATCAAGTTCAATAACATATTAAAAGGATCCTACACCATGATCAAGTGAGATTTATCCCAAGAATACAAGGATTTTTCAGTCTATACAAATCAATCTGTATAGTATGCCACATTAACAAATTTAAGAACAAAAGCCATATGGTCATCTCAATAGATGCAGGAAAAGTTTTTGACAAAATTCAACACCCATTTATGATAAAAACTCTCCAGAAAGTGAGCACAGAGGGTACTTCCCTCAACATAATAAAGGCCATATATGACAAACCCACAGCTAATAACCTTCTCAATAATGAAAAATTGGAATAATTTTCTCTAAGATCAGGAACAAGACAAGTATGTCCACTTGCACATACTTTTATTCAACAGTTTTGGAAGCCCTAGCTATGGCAATCAGAGAAGAAAAAGAAATAAAAGGAATACAAATTGGAGCACAAGTAAAACTGTCACTGTTTGCAGATGACATAGCATACATAGTAGATCCTAAAGGTGTTACCAGAAAACTACTAAATGTCATCAAGGAATTCAGTAAAGTTGCAGGATACAAAATCAATACAGAAAATTCTCTTGCATTTATATATACTAACAAAGAAAGGTCAGAAAGAGCAATTAAGGAAACAATCCCATCTGTCATCGCAACAAAAAGAATGAAATACTTAGGAATAAGCCTACTTAAGGAGGTAAAAGACCTGTACTCAGAAAACTGTAAGATGCTGATGAAAGAAATGAATAATGACACAAACACATGGAAATATATACTATGTTCTTGAATTGGAAGAATCAATATTGTCAAAATGACTATACTACACAAGACAATCTATAGACTGAATGCAATCCCTATCAAATTACCAATGTCATTTTTCACATATATAGAACAAAAATATTTAACATTTTTATGGAGACACAAAATACCCCAAATAGCCAAAGTGATCTTAAGAAAGAAAAACAGAACTGGAGGAACCATGTTCTCTATAATGCAGAGTTTCAGAAATCAAAACAGTATGGTACTAGCATGAAAACCAAAATATAGATCAATAGGATAGAATAGAAAATCGAGAAATAAAATCTTTCATCTATCGGACACGACTGAGCGACTGAACTGAACTGAACTGAACTGATGGTCAACTAATCTCTGACAAAGGAGGAAACAACATACAGTAGAGAAAAGACAGGCTCCTCAATAAGTGGTGGTGGGAAAACTGGACAGTTACACATAAAAGAATGAAATTAGAGCACTTTTAAACATCACACATAAAAGTAAACTCAAAATGGAGTAAAGATGTAAGTGTAAGGGTAGATACTAGAAAACTCCTAGAAAAAAAAAGGCAGAACACTCCGACATATATCGCAACTGTATGTGTTTGGATCCACCTCATAGAATAATGAAAATAAAAACAAAAATAAGCAAATGAGATACACTTAAAGTTGAAGGCTTTTGCACTGCAGAGGAAACTATAAACAAAGTGAAAAGAAAATTCTCAGAATGGGAGAAAATATTTGCAAATGAAGTGAAGATAAGGGGTTAATCCCCTAAATATACAAACAGCTCATGCAGCTCAATCAAAAAAGCAAATAACTCAATCAAAAAGTGAGCAGAAGATCTAAATAGACATTTCTCCAAAGAAGGTATACAGATGGCCAAAAAGCACTTGCAAAGATGCTCAACAGAGCTAATTATTGAAGAAATGCAAATAAAATCTGCAATGAGTTATCACCTCACAATGGTCAAATGGCCATCAACAAAAAATCTATAAACTATAAATGCTGGAGAGGGTGTGTGTTGAGAAGGGAATCCCCCTATAATGTTGGTGGGAATGTGAACTGGTACAACCACTATGGGGAGCAGTATGGAGGTTTTTTAATAAACTAAAAATCTACATAATCCCACTCCTACACATATTTACAAAGAAAACCATAGTTAGAAAAGATGCATACATCCCAATATTCATTGCAGCACAATTTTTTCCAGTGGCCAGGACATGGAAGCAACCTAAATGTCCATCAAAATGGGTATGGATAAAGAAGACCTGGTACATATATACAATTGATTATTACTCAGTCATAAAAACGAAAATAATGTCATTTGCATCAACATGGATGGACCTGGAGATTATTATACTAACGGAAGTAAACTAGACAAAGAAAGACAACTGTCATATGGTATCACTTACATGTGCCATCCAATAAAAATGAAACAAATGAGCTATTTTTTTACAAAAAAGAAACAAACTTACAGACCTCGAAATCAAACTTATGGTTACCAAAGAGGAAACATAGAGGCAAGTGATAGGCTTTCCAGGTGGCTCAGTAGTAAAGAATATACCTGCCAGTGCAGGAGAATGCAGGGGACACAAGAGATGCAGGTTCGATCCCTGAGACAGAAAGATTCCCCTGGAGCAGAAAATGACAACCCACTCCAATATTCTTGCTGGAGAATTCCATGGACAGAGGAGCCTAGCCTGGCAGGCTACAGCCCATAGGGTTAAAAAGAGTCAGACAGGACTGAACACACACACATGCACCAGGGCAAGTGATAAATTAGGAGATTGAGATTAACATATACATACTACTATTTCCTTGCCAACCAAAGTCTGTCTAGTCAAGGCTATGGTTTTTCCCATGGTCATGTATGGATGTGAGAGTTGGACTGTGAAGAAAGCTGAGTGCTGAAGAATTGATGCTTTTGAACTGTGGTGTTGGAGAAGACTCTTGAGAGGCCCTTGGACTGCAAGGAGATCCAACCAGTCCATTCTAGAGGAGATCAATCTTGGGTGTTCATTGGAAGGACTGATGCTAAAGCTGAAACTCCAATACTTTGGCCACCTCATGCGACGAGTTGACTCACTGGAAAAGACTCTGATGCTGGGAGGGATTGGGGGTGGGAGGAGAAGGGGACGACAGAGAATGAGATGGCTGAATGGCATCACCAGCTCGATGGACATGAGTTTGAGTGAACTCCAGGAGTTGGTGATGGACAGGGAGCCCTGGCATGCTGTGATTCATGGGGTTGCAAAGAGTCGACACGACTGAGTGACTGAATTGAACCGATTCATATAAAAGATGGTAACAAAGATGTACTGTATAGCACAGGGAACTCTATTCAATATTGTGTAGTAATCCATATGGGAAATAAATCTGAAAAAGAATGGAGATGTGTGTGTGTGTGTGTGTGTGTGTGTGTGTGCATGCTAAGTCACTTTAGTTGTGTCTGACTCTTTGCAATCCCAGCGGGCTATAGACCACCAGGCTCCTCTGTCCATGGGATTTTCAGGTAAGAATACTGGAGTGGGTTGCCATACCCTCTTCCAGGGGATCTTATTGACCCAGGTATCAAACCTGGGTCTCCTGCATTACAGGTAGATTCTTTAACATCTGGGCCACCAGGAAATATATACGTGGCCATATATATATGGCCCTTATTGGGAAAATTATTGGAGATCAACTTTGTCAATTTGGAATGACTAGGGAAACAATAGCATAAGAACTTGGAATGAGGATGAAATATTTTAACCATGGAACTCATAATGAGACTAAAACAAATAAGGAGTCTAGGGAGACAGAAAGTAGATCTAAATTGCATTTTCTCACAGTTTAGATATAAAGAAGCTAAGGAGATACACTTAAATCCAGTATAATATGAGAGTTGAGCTGAGATCTGAATGGCGTAGGCAAGTGATGATTTGAAGATATTTCCAGGGAAAACTGAGGGCTTCCCAGGTGGCATTAGTGGTAAAGAACCCTGCCTGCCAATGCAGGAGACATAAGAAACTCAAGTTTGATCCCTGGATTGGGAAGAACCCCTGGAGGAGGGCATGGCAACCCACTCCAGTATTCTTGCCTAGAGAACCCCATGGATAGAAGAGCCTGGCGGGCTACAGTCCATGGGATCGCAGAGAGTCGGACATGACTGAATGACTGAGCACATATAATATCTCTAAGCCACTGGATATTATTTCAAGTTGACAGGCAAATACTGAAAGTAAAAGAAAATTTAACAAACAGTAAGAAATATAACTGTATGGACGTAGTGGGGGACAAAGGGATGAAAGGAAACAGGATTAGAAAATACTATAATATTCTCATCATTCCTCATAGAGAATTAATACTGTTTTTATAATGGTAAACAGAGAAGTAAAAAGCAGGTCTTCTTAAACCAAAAAAAGAAGTAAACAAATTACATTGGGAAGACTTAGAAACAGCCGTCATCAAACACAGAGAAACAATGAGAGAGCTAAGCCGGCCACATCTGTCATGTGCTCACAGGTAAATGAGTGAACTCACGACTAAAAGAAAAACACTTTCAGATAAAACAGCAAAACTTAACTTTCCACTGTATGCATAAGACATACGTAAAATTTACAAAAGAGTTGAAATTAAGTCTTGCGAAGTCAATATCAAACAAAATAAAAGTCAAGATAGACGGTGTAATATAAAGTGTTCTTTTTTATGTCAAAGCAAACAACTGACCATGAACATAAAAAAGTTATGAAAATCTATGCACTAATCAAGTTAGCCGCAACATTCATAAGGCACAAATGATAGAAATTACAGAAAGAAATGTCCAAAAATATACTACTATAAGATCCTAAGATCTTAAAAGACCTAAACAACATTATTTAAAAAGTCCAATTCATCTATTTTGAAGTCTGTCCATGAAAAAGAAACTACATCTTGTTTTCAAATGCCTATGGAGCAGTCATGAATATTGTTTACAATTAGATAGCAGCGTGTTCATCAATCAATGTATTGGATCACCATAAAATAAAACTAGAAACAAAAAATAGTTCTTGCATCTGATAATATAAATAATTCTTAACAACCTGAGTCATGGGTCAAATAACAGCTACCCATTGAAGTTGAAGAATTTCTAAAATGCAAAGATAAGGATAATGAAAACCATAGGTAAGTGCTCAAAAAAGGCATAGCCTTAAATACTCACATTACTTTTAAAAAGGAATAAAAATAAATGAACTGAGCCATCAACTTTAACAGTTAGAAAAAGAAAAACAAGATAAACTTAAGAAACACAGAGGGATATATTAGTAAGGATAAAAGCAGAATTAATGCATTTAATAAAACAGAAAATTGAAGTGATAAATAAATCCAAACCTCAGTATTTGTGGAAAATAACAGAGTACATAAATGAGGCAACTGAAGGAAAAATACAAGGAAAGTATAAATATATAGATTGAAAAATGACAATAGGAAAGTAATGGCAGAAGGGAGGACATTCAAGAATTCTGAGATTACTCTGCTTAGCTCCATGCAAACAAATTGAAAAACCTGGATAGAATGAATAAATTACCATAAAAAAGAATGAATATATAAACAGAACAATTTTCAAAAAGATATAGCAGTTGTCAAAGCATGATCTTCTAAAAACATTACCAGGTCCAGACAATTTTACAGGAATTTCATATAACCTTAAAAAAGAGATAACTCCAATTGAAACTATTGGAACTATGCCAAGAATGGAAAAAATTAAAACCCCAAACCCTTTTATTTTTTTTTTATAAGTTTGCAAGGTCTCTATGAATAAAACTTTTAAATACAAAGAAAAGACATATATAGAGCACTTGAATTAATGAAAGGACATATTGTATGTTTGATTAGCATTCAAATTGGATTCCTCTAAATTGATTTGCTAATTTAATGTGGTCCTAATAAAAATACAATAAATTAATTTTTTTCTAGATAAGTTGTTCCTAAATTTTACATAGAAAAGTAAAAATCAAGAATAAAATATTAAAATTCTTTTTAAAAAGAATAGTTAGACAGATCTAACCTTATCTGGTTTTCCAGTAGTCATGAATGGATGTGAGAGTTGGACTACAAAGCTGAGCACCGAAGAATTGATGCTTTCAGACTGTGGTGTTGGAGAAGACTCTTGAGAGTCCCTTGGACTGCAAGGAGATCCAACCAGTCCATCCTAGAGGAAATCAGTCCTGAATATTCATTGAAAGGGCTGATGCTGAAGCTGAAATTGCAATATTTTGGCCACCTGATGTGAAGAACTGACTCATTGGAAAAGACCCTGATGCTGGGAAAGATTGAAGGCAGGAGGAAAAGGAACAACAGAGGATGAGATGGTTGGATGGCATCACTAACTCAATGGACATGAGTTTGGGTAAACTCCAGGAGTTGGTGATGGACAGGGAAGCCTGGTGTGCTGCAGTCCATGGGGTCTCAAAGAATCAGACATGACTGAATGACTGAACCAAA
Source organism: Moschus berezovskii (assembly GCF_049115385.1). NCBI lineage: Eukaryota > Metazoa > Chordata > Mammalia > Artiodactyla > Moschidae > Moschus > Moschus berezovskii. The sequence goes on from NC_142472.1 coordinate 85,882,831, forward strand.
ACTAGATATTAAAATATTACAAAATCATCATACAAATCAATAAAATTCCAGCAATAGATACTGAGATGCACTTTATAAATTAATAATGCTTTCTGGATAAAAATTGAGATACTTAACTTCAAAAAGAATTAGGTATAATTCTAAGATAACCCCCAAGATTCCTGTCAGTGTACACTCCCTGTATAATCTACTATACTTGATTATGGACAGGACCTGTGAATATGATGGGTATCACAGCTTGATTAGATTAGATTATCTGAGGGGGGAGTAAATAGATTTGCACCTGTTATTAAGGTCTCTAACCAGTTGACTTTAGTCAGGAGGGATATTGTGCTGAATCAGTTCAGTTCAGTCGCTCAGTTGTGTCCGACTCTCCGCGACCCCATGAATCACAGCACGCCAGGCCTCCCTGTCCATCACCAACGTGTGACCTAATCAGCTGAACACTTTAAGTGTTTAGATGTCAGAGTCTTCTGCTGGCCTTAAAGAAGCAAAACTTAGAGGCCCTCTAAGAAAACAACATAGCAGGAAACCGACAGGGGCCTGTCAGAGCTGAGAATGACTCCTAGCTGACAACTTAGGAAGAAAGATGGTCCTCAGGACCACAAGGAGAGTGCAATTACCAAAAGCCATTTAAACTTGGAAGAGAATACCAAATTCCAGAGGAAATCACAGCCTGCCTGACACCTAACTTTAGCCCTGTGGAACCATGAATAGAGGGTCAACTAAGCCATGTTGGCCTCCTGATTGATGGAAACTATGAGACAATAGATGTATGTTGTGGGAATCCCCTGGTGGTCCAGTGGTTAGGACTCATTGCTTTCACTTCATGGGCCCAGATTGAATCCCTGATCAGGGAATTAAGACCCCATAAGCGTACCTCATGTGAAGAGTAGACTCACTGGAAAAGACTGACGCTGGGAGGGATTGGGGGCAGGAGGAGACGGGGACGACAGAGAATGAGATGGCTGGATGGCATCACCGACTCTGTGGACATGAGTTTGAGTGAACTCCGGGAGCTGGTGATGGACAGGAAGGCCTGGCGTGCTGTGATTCATGGGGTTGCAAAGAGTCAGACACGACTGAGCAACTGAACTGAACTGAAGCATAAGTGAAAGTGAAAGTCACTCAGTCGTGTCTGACTCTTTGCGATCCCATGGACTATACGGTCCACGGGATTCTCCAGGCCAGAATACTGGAGTGGGTAGCCTTTGGTGTGGCCAAAAATAAATTAAATAAATAAATTGCATATGAAACCACTGAGTTGTGGTAGTTTGTTACACAGAAAGGGACAGCAAATACACATCTAAAATTATAAATTCCCAGAGGATGAGATAATTAAAAGTAAAAATTGAAACTTTTTTTAAAACTTTGTATTTTGTATTGGAGTATAGCCAATTAGCAATGCTATGATAATTCCAGGTAAATAGGAAAGTGACTTAGCCAAACATGTATCTATTCCCGACACTCCCCTCCCATCCAGGCTGCCACATAACACTGAGCAGAGTTCCATGTGCTATATGGTAGGTCTTAGTTGGTCATCCATCTTAAATACAACCATGAGTATATAACCATCCCAAACGCCCTAACTATCCCTTCCCCCTGGAAACCATAAGTTCATTCTCTAAGTTTTGTAAGTTCATTTATATAATTTCTCTTTAGATTCCACATATAAGAGATGTCATGTGATATTTCTCCTCTGTCTTACTTACTTCATTAAGTATGACAATCACTAGGTACACCCATGTTGCTGCAGACAGCATTATTTCATTTTTTTAATGGCTGAGTAATATTCTGTTGCATATATGTACCACATCTTCTTTATCCATTCCTCTGTTGATAGACATTTAGGTTGCTTCCACGTCTTGGCTACTTTAAGCAGTGAAAATTAAGGTGCATGCATATCCTTTTGGATCATGTTTTCCTCCAGATATATTCCCAAGGGTGTCATTGCAGGATCATATGGTGGCTCTATTTTTAGTTCTTTAAGGAACCGCCATACTGTTCTTCATAGTGGCTATACCAATTTACATTCCCACCAACAGTTTAGGAAGGTTTCCTTCTCGCCATGACCTTTCCACCATTTATTGTTTGTGGATTTTTTGATGATAGGCATTCTGGCTGGTGGGAGATGATATCTTATTGTTGTTTTGATTTACATTTCTCTAATAATTAGCCATGGTGAACATTATTTCATGTGTCTCTTGGCTGTCTGTATGTCTTCTTTGGAGAAATGTCTGGGTCTTCTGCCCATTTGTTGATTGGGCTGTTTGTTTTGATGCTGTTATGTATCGAAGGAAAGTTATGACCAACCTTGATAGTATATTAAAAAGCAGAGACATTACTTTGCCAACCAAGGTCCGTCTAGTCAAGGCAATGGTTTTTCCCGTGGTCATGTATGGATGTGAGAGTTGGACTGTGAAGAAAGCTGATCGCCGAAGAATCGATGCTTTTGAACTGTGGTGTTGGAGAAGACTCTTGAGAGTCCCTTATACTGCAAGGAGATCCAACCAGTCCATTCTAGAGGAGATCAATCCTGGATGTTCATTGGAGGGACTGATGCTAAAGCTGAAACTGCAATACTTTGGCCACCTCATGCGACGAGTTGACTCACTGGAAAAGACTCTGATGCTGGGAAATGTTGGGGGCGGGAGGAGAAGGGGACGACGGAGAATGAGATGGCTGGATGGCATCGCCGACTCTGTGGACATGAGTTTGAGTGTACTCTGGGAGTTGGTGATGGAGAGGGAGGCCTGGCGTGCTGTGATTCATGGGGTCGTGGAGAGTCGGACATGACTGAGCGACTGAACTGAACTGAACTGAGCTGAATCTCTTATTGGTCACTTCATCTGCAAATATTTTCTCCCAATCTGTGGGTTGTCTTTTCATTTTGTTTATTGTTTCCTTTGTGCATAAGCTTTTGAGTTTAAGTAGAAGCCATTTGTTTATTTTTGTTTTTATTTCCATTATTCTGGGAGATGGATCAAGAAAGATATTTCTCTGTTTTGTGTCAGAGGGTGTTCTGTATAGTGTCCGGTCTCACATTTAGGTCTTTAATTTATTTTGAGTTTATTTTTGAGTGTATGGTAAACACTGAAACTACTAAGTGGGCAAGACATAAACATATGTGGATGCCAATAGTTTAATCAATAACATCTTCAGGAAACTATTTAGTTGTTTTCCATGGGCATGTTAAGTATTCTAGCTTAGAGTTGCCAGAAATGAAAATCTCTTACAAATTAGAAATTAACAATGAGAATATCCCAAGGGAATGTTATACAACCAAAGGTATATTTCAGTTAAATAATACAACAAAAATGTTGGGGAAAAACTCCAAAAACATAAGCAAAAAGAAAGCAGTTTTTAAGGAAAAAAATGAATTAAAATAGGAACAGTAAGATAGACAAAACAAAAATAGAATTGATATATAACATCTTTAAAAGGTCAGTGATAAAGGCAAACATCATAAAGTTTGACCAATAAAAAAGAGAGAAAAAGAGAAATATATATCATTAGTAAAGAGAGGTTATGACTACAAATTCAGAAAAAAGTCTTTAAGTAATGATAGAGTCCTAAATACAGCTAATGAAGTAGACAACATAGTGACAAAAGAGATTTCATTTAACATAACAATAAAAACATATAAATTACCTATAAATAAGGTTAGTAAGAATGAAAAAAGAAAGAGAAAGCACAGATCTTTAAAAAATAGACATGAAAAAAGACAGATACATTGTGTTCCTGGGTTGGAAGACCATATATTACAAATGTGGTGATTATATAGGTAATATAATACAAATATTCAATACAATTTCAACCAAAATCCTATTTGAAGTTGAAAGGTTAGATTAAGAAAAAAAGTTTAGAAAAAAATGCTCATGGGGTGTTACCCTACCAGATATTAAAAAGGTAAATGTAAGAATAATAATACTAACATTAACAAGAAGAGTAATGTAGCGTCCATGTCCCATGAATCATGCTGAGTATTTCACAATATTTCCACCACAACTCTTTGAGGTAGTTATTACTATTACCCTATTTTTGCAGATGAAGAAAGTGAGCTTTAGAAATATTAGACAACATGTACATAATAGGATCAGCCTGGTTTTAATCTGAACTCAGAGTCATTCTTTTAAGTACCACAGATACTGCCTCAAGTTCACATTGGTGACAAAAGGATGGACTTATGAATAACTGATATTGGGACAACTGGTTTATCATTTGGAAAAAAATAAAATTCTTACCTCCCACCTGACAATGAAACAATTTCCATAGGAATTAAGAATTAAGTGCATCAATTTGCAAAACAATACCAGAGAACAATAAATCAATATTCATATAATCTTTGGGAAGAAAAAATAATTCATAGCACAACATTAAAAACAGTAGCATAAAGATTTAAATATTTATACAGTAACAAACATTAAAAACATCAAAATCCATTGACAAATTTAAAGTATCAACGACAAAACTGGAAAAAAAATGCAATTTGATTGACAGAAGGTAACATCCTGATGTATAAAGAACGTTTCAAATCAGTAAGTGAAAGATAGAGACCTCAGTTTTGTGAACTTGGGTGCTTCTTAGAAACAGGGCAATGAAACTATGATGGGGACAAGGTTAGTGACTTGGTTTGGAAGCATAAAGAGCTACTGTGAAATACACAGAGGTTCATGGGTTGACAACGGATTTAAAGAGATTTAAACTTAGAGAAGCTTTAGGGAGCATAGTCATTCCTTCAGTTTTATCATGTCAATATTCTGTACTAGATGTTACAGGCACTGGTGAGCAAGACATGGAGCACAGACTCCTTTGAGTCACTAAGTTAAGGCGAGAGCAAGAAAGAAAGAGAAAAGCTAAAAGCTGGATGGGATAACTGGTCTGGAAAACTCCTCTGGGGAGATAAAATTTAAACTGAATCTGAAAGACAAGAAGCCAGATGATGCTGTGGCAAGAAGTGACAACATCGAGGAGGTGTGCAATGACCAGTGAGAAGGTGCTGCAGTGGCCCAGGTAAGGGATGATAGTGTCTTGAATTAGGGTGATATTGGAATTAGGATAATAATGGAGGCAGCATGCTGCAGTCTATGGGGCTGCAAAGAGTCGGACGTGACTGAGCAACTGAACTGACTGAACTGAAATGGATTTAAAGAGAAGGGAGTGGGCTTGGGGTATGTTTTGGAGGCAGATTGACAAGTCTTGTTGATTTGAAAGCCGAGAGAATAATAGCCATCGGGGTGATGCCACCAGCTAGGTCTGGGTTGAGGGTGGTATTTCCTCAGGTGGAGAAAACTGAGAGGGAAGAAGATAGTTTAAGTCGGGGGATGCATACAGGATGAGAATCACAAAGTATGTTTCATCGTGGTCGGTCCAAAAACATCTGAGAGAGACATCAAAGAGGTAAAAATGAGAGGGTAGTCTTGGAGACAAAGATTTGGGTCCCATTATCAAGTATATGGTGTTTATCTATAGCATTTAAGAGTCTCTAGAATAAGAGGATAGATAGAAGAAAAACAAAGTTTCAGGGAAATAACCCTAGAGTACTCAAATTTATAGCAGCCAAGAAGCCTCGGAACAAATGGCCAGTGTAGTAGGCGGAAATGTAGATCGCGGTGTCCTCGAAACCAAGAGGGCAAAACTGTCAACTGGGAGACTAGGCATTCAGCTGCTTTGAATGCTTCTGGGAAGTTAAGGAAGAGAAGAGGAAAGTGACACTTAGCTCTGGCGATCTGAAGCTATTGGTGGGTGCTCTTGGCCAGGGCGGTTTCAGGGCAGTGGAGGGAGCAGAAGCTGAAGACCACTTCCTCTCAGTTTCATCATCATTGTGGAAGGAAATTTCAGATCGTGGTGGAGTTTCATAAGTTCATCTTGAGTCACTTGTTCTTCTCCTGGGATAAGATGGCATAAACAGCAAGGTTTAGGCTGCACCCTCATGCCTGGATCCACCACTGTGCCCGGGAGATCAACTCATAGGGCAGAAGAGCATGACACCTCCCAGCAGCCCAACTTACAAACATTTCTCTGTTTCAACGACAAGTCAGGAGGAGCAAAGGCTTGAGTAATTTGTAACTACAGCCAAGGTCAAGCTGCAACCTCAGCCTTACTGATAGGGTACAAATACCCGACCAATGACAACATAGAAAGTATTAAGTACTTAGTGTTCTTGATTCATCATCTCTTTGTCAAAATAGTTTTTCTCCTATTATCTTTAATCATTAGAGTCAACTTAATTTGATTTACTGATCATATCATAAGCTTATTTAATTCTTATTTTTGGGCAGCATTCTTTAATGTATTGTGAGCTATGTGGTTAACTGTAGAGAATTGCAAAATGAAGATAATAGGGTTTGAGCATAATAAGTACAAGTTAAGATTTAACCGCCTTTTGGTGTTTGTATTTCTGTGAATTATCTCTTGAAGTAAAGACTTACACCATTTAATCATAGCACATTTAACCTGATTTTAAGGTTACTAATTTTTTCAATTTTGTTTTAAAAGTTAGGTAAATTTGTTTAAGTCAAAACAGTGAAATAGAAATGATTAGTCAGTCTGCATGAAATTTAACTCATTTTGTACTTTGCAAATGTTCATTGTTTTACCAAATGAATTATAATTCTACCTAATAACACTCCTTTCTTGCCATTTTTATTTCTAAAAGAAGACATGTTTGAGAAATTGCTAGTAAATTGCTTTAAACTAAATATAACGTTTGGAACATTTATGGCTTATTTTTACAAAAACTGTTGGTAAAGAAAGTTAAAAAAAATTAAGATATGTCAAATAGGTTCATATAAATGAACAGTCTATCTATTGAACTCTATTCAACAGTCTATCTATTGAACTCAAGAACAAATGATAGTCAGGGGAAGGAGGGAACAAAGGGACACAAACAATTGACTCCAGTACTCTTGCCTGGAAAATCCCATGGGCAGAGGAGCCTGGTGGGCTGTAGTCCATGGGGTCGCTGAGAGTCAGACATGATGAGTGACTTCACTTTCACTTTTCACTTTCATGCATTGGAGAAGGAAATGGCAATCCACTCCAGTGTTCGTGCCTGGAGAATCCCAGGGACGGGGGAGCCTGGTGGGCTGCCATCTATGGGGTCTCACAGAGTCGGACACGACTGAAGCGACTTAGCAGTAGCAGAATTCTTTCATTCTTTTATAAAACCATGTTCTGATTACTCATATGCTTATTTTTGTACTGACTTTATGGCCATTGTGGAGATCAATTATTCTTATACTGTAGTTCGGAATGGGAAAAACCTACTTGCCTTCTGCAGATTACTGAGTTACAGCTAAAGGATAAAGCCATGAATTGAATGGGACAAATCACTGTGCCTATCCTAGGGGTCTGGGAAAATCCTAATGACTCCACCTTATCCACAGGGGTGGGCGCGGGCCCTCTCCTTACTCACAGGTCCCCTCCACCGTGCACTCTGCTGCATGCTGGTCACCCTCCGTGCTCTGCCTCTGGAAACATTCCCTCATCGTCCTGGCCTCCTGGCTGATATTCTGCTCTTGGTCTCTGCTCAGCTCTGTAGACCTGGATTAACTCACCTGGGCTTCAGACATTGATTGGCACCTAGCTTATGTCAGTAAATATCTGTTTAATCAAATTTAATTGTAATAATGAGCTTTTTCTTATAAGGTAAACATTCATTGCTTACAAATGTGTCGTTAATGTAATTAATTTTGTTGATTGTTTCTTCCTTATATAATACCCTTGAATTTTGTGGATAAACTGCTTATTTATAGTAAAATCTTTATTATGTTGCATATCTTTAGATTTTACAATTATTCATATACCTGTTCACTAATTTACAATTTTAAAAGAACTGGAAACAGAGCATTTGTACCAGTTTCCTATTGCTACTGTGACAAGTCACCATAAACTTAGGAACTTAACATAGACTTGTTATCCTACAGTTCTGGTGGTCAGAAATCTGAAATGAGTCTCCTAGAGCTATGTGTGAGAAATCAAGATGTCAGCAAAATCTGTTCCTTGTTTCCAGTTTCTCGAGACTGTCTGTATTCCTTGGCTTGGGGCTACATCACTCTTCAGTTCATTTCAGGTCAGTCTCTCAGTCATGTCCGACTCTTTGCGACCCCACAGACTGCAGCACGCCAGGCTTCCCTATCCGTCACTGGCTCCCAACTCAAACTCACATCCATCGAGTCTGTGATGCCATCCAACCATCTCATCCTGTCATCCCCTTATCCTCCCACCTTCAGTCTTTCTCCCAGCATCAGGGTCTTTTCCAATGAGTCAGTTCTTTGCATCAGGTGGCCAAAGTATTGGAGTTTCAGCTTCAGCATCAGTCCTTCCAGTGAATATTCAGGACTGATTTTCTTTAGGAAATCATCACTCTTACCTATTCTTTTGTCCTCACATCTCCTTCTCTGACTATCTTGTCTTTCTTATACTAAGACCTTTGTGATTATACTGCGTCCACCTAGATAATCCAACTTTCATCTTAATATTCTTAACTTAATCACATGCAAAGTCCCTTTTGCCAACTAAGGCAACACACAAAAACTTTTCTGAGGATTAGGACATGGACATCTTTTGGACATCTTATTCAGTCTACCACAAAATTCATTATTGAAGCTTAAGGAGATATGCAAAGAAATATATAAAATTACGATCTGATTCTAAAAGGTTAATTAGACTTTAATACTAACAGACTGAAGGTGCATAGAAGTTAAAATTATTAAGATAATTAGTAATGAGTTTGTGTGAAGTCTAAGATTAATATAATAATCAAAAAATCAATCTTAAAAACCACAAATGCCATATTGCTTTGAAGCCAAGGTCTGTCTAATTCAGTAACTACAACAGGGATAATTTGTTTGAGACCTCAGCATTTTATAGTATCAAACCAGATACCCAAACATATTCTTCAAGCCTTGGTCATTTAATTTTCTTTTTTAGAAATGTATTTTTGCAAATATATACATGACAAAATTATTTGGAAAAGCCTGAGTGAGTGAGTGAAGCTGCTCAGTCATGTCTGACTCTTTGCGACCCCATGGACTATAGCCCAGCAGGCTTCTCTGTCCATGGGATTCTCCAGGCAAGAATACTGGAGTGGGCTGCCATTTCCTTCTCCATGGAAAAGCCTAACAGGTAATAATGAAGAGTGAGTCTTCTCCTTTTGAAAGCCTGTGGTCTCTGCATGGGCCACAGGGCCTCTGTCAAGCTCTGGTAGTGTGCAGAGGGCCAGCTGTGGACTCCAGTAGATGCACCCCAAGATGTCTGGGGAGTAGGGCGGCCTCGGTCATCTTGAAGAGAGGGTTAGAGACAGGTGGGCAGGCTGTGTATGGTTGTCAGGTGCCTTTACCTGAGTGAGAAAACCTTCCTCCACTGGGACCTCAGAGTCTGACAGCTTTTGTGACACGAGATAGATAATGGATGAAAGGAATTAATGTCAATGACCTTTAGTACTGAATTTTTGGATTATATCTGAAATTTTAATTAAGAAAATAAAGCCCCAGAGGAATAAATTCTGCAAGCCCCACAGGGACACAAAAAGGTGGCTTAGTGCCTAGGAATTCACACAAAAGAAAGCAACCTGGATCCCACTGAGGATATTACATTTAGTCATCATATCTCCTTAGGCTTCTCGGGGCTATAACATCTTCTTAGAGTTTCTTTGTTTCTGATGAGCTTAAGTTGTTTTGTTTTGTTTTTTTAAGATTTACTTATTTGTTTTTGGATTTGGTGGGTCTTCACTGCTGTGCACAGACTCCAGTTGTGACTGGGTGGGGGATGGGTGGCGCCTCTTCTTGCAATGTGCAAGCTTCTTATTGCAGTGGTTTCCCTTGTTGCAGAGCATGGGCTGTAGCCGCACAGGCTTCAGTCGCTGCAGCTCCTGGGGCTCAGGGATTGTGGCTCACGGGCTCAAGAGCACTGGCTCAGCTGTGTCACTCAGACCTCAGTTCCTCCACCGCATGTGGGGCTTCCCAGACCATGGATCAGACCCGTGACCCCTGCATTGGCAGGTAGATGCTCAACCACTAGGCCCCCAGGGAAGTCCCAAGCCCCAAACTTTGTAGAAAGCTTCTCATTTAGGATTGGGTTTTTCTCATAGTTAGGATTTTGGGAATCTTAAAATATCAAGGAATTTTGCAAGGAAGACGAAAGAGGTAAAGTGCCATTCTCATCCCATATTAAGAGTACACGCCATCAACCTTACTTATTATTGTTGAAGTTAACCTTGGTCACCTGGCTGAGGTCTTATTTGCAGTTTTTTTCCCCCAGGCTAAAGTTACCCCTTTTCCACAAAACTGTACACTTTGGAATGAAATCACTGTGTGCAGCCCACATTTAAGAAGAGTGGAGTTGTGGTATTCTTGAGGGTGGAATGTTTACATCAGTTAATTGAAATTCTATAGAAAAAAATTAGTCTCTTCCCTCATTTTTAAAGTTTATTTGTACCACTATGAACTTAGAGTTGTTCATTTTATGCTTTGGAAAATAATCTAGTAATACTTATTTTTGCTCAAAGTGTTGCCTCTTTGGCACTAGGAGCTCTCACAGTTGGCTCTTGTGCTCCTTTGATATGCCCCCATCCTTGTGAGGTTGTTGTTTAAGCACTTCTCACTTTCTGGCTCCATAAGATGCTCCAGGTTCATCTTGTATCTTTCCTGTCCCAAAGTTAGCCATTTATCCAAGAAGTCATTGTTTCTTTACTGGAGAATAGTATTAAGAAACCAGGATCTGGGTACTACATATGTTATAGTCACTGAGGTGTTAGTGCTTCTAGGCCCTGCCAGCTGCTGATAAAACAATGAAATAAACATATGTATGCTAACCAGGCTCCTCAGATCATTGCCCCCCTGTATTCCATGAATATTCCATGTGTTTGCTTTCATGTTTTCCATTATGGTTTATTGCAGGAGCCGAGTCTGGTTTCCTGTGCTATGTAGTGGGGCCTTGCTATTAGTCTGTCTGCATGCGGTGGTTTGTGTCTGCTAGTCCCGGACTCCTAATCTGTCTGTCTGCTACCCACTTCCCCTCTGGTAGCCATGGGTCTGTTTTCTATCTGTGAGTCTGTTTCTGTTTCTTGGATGAGTTCATTTGTATCATATTTTGAATTCCACATATAAGTGATATATAGTATTTGTCTTTCACTCTCTGTTTGACTTGCTTAGTATGACAGCCTCTGAGTTCATTCATGTTGCTGCAAATGGCATTTTTTATGGCTGAGTTGCATCCTCTGTGAGTGTGTATGTTTTCACATCTTTGTCCATTCATCTGTCGGTGGACTCTTGGATTGCTTCCATGTCTTGGCTATTGTGGATAGTGCTGCTATGAGCTTTGGGGTGCATGCATCTTTTTGAGTTAGTTTTCTCCAGATATGTTTCCAGGAGTGGAACTGCTGGATCTTATGCAACTCTGGTTTTTGAAGTGCCTCCTTGCTGCTTACCTGATGGCTGCGCCTGTTTGCATTCCCACCAGAGGTGTGGGAGTTCCCTTTTCTCCACACTCTATCCAGCATTTGTTGTAGACAGTGCTGGCCATTCTGACCAGTGTGAGGTGCTGCCTCATTGTCGTTTTGATCTGCTTTTCTCTAATGGTTGACAATGTTGAGTATCTTTGTGTGCCTGTCGACCCTCTGTGTGTCTTCTTTAGAGGGGTGTCTGTTTAGGTCTTGTGCTCATTTTTTGGTTAGGCTGTTTATTTTTTGGTTGTTGGATTATGGGAACTGTTTGTATGTTTTGGAAATTAGGCCCTTGTCTGTTGCTTTGTTTGCAGGTGTGTTCTCTTCCATTCTGTTTATTGTCTTTTCATTTTGCTTGTGGTTCTCTTGCAGTGCAGAACCTTATAGGTCTGATTTGGCCTCATTTGTTTATTTTTGCTTTTATTTCTATCATCTTGAGAGACTGACTTAAGAGACCATTGCTACGATTTACGAACGTTCCGTTTTGAACATTAAACCTGTCCTAGTCTATGGTCTTGTTTTTATTTTCTGTCTTTTGGAATAGGGGTTGAGCCTATTGTCTTTTATAGCAATGCTGTAGACCCAGATGACTGGCTTATTTTTGCCCTGTGAGCTCTCAGCAGAGGATGGGGAGTTTGTGTCAGGCAGTGGTAGAAGGGAGAAGCCAGGCACGGGCTCTAGCGTGTTATTCCTGTGAGCTAAGGAAGGTAACGATGTCCTCAAGGCCCAGAGCCTGTGAGTTGGAATCTGGACCTTGCCAGAGTGGCAGATGGCAGAACTGCCTCCCCTACTTCCCCTCAGTTGTAATTCCCTGGAAGAGAACTCCAGGAGCTAACTGTTACAATGTCCTGCCCCCAAGGAGGATCCCTGCCAGCCTATCTACTCTTGTTCCCATGGTGCCCTACCTTTTCAGCACTGGGCTTCCTGTTCTTGCCCCTCAACAGGAGGGCCTGATCATGATCTGTTCATCCAGGGGGTTTTTCATACTTAGTTTCTCAGATCTATAACCTCCCTTTTATTTGTGTGTGTAGTATCTGCAGGACTGACTTAGAGGAAGAGGTAAAAACCTGTACTATTTATTCATCTTCCCAGAAGACTAGTCATTTAATTCCTATCTTTCTTATGGCTTTACGGCTCCTGTTAACTGGACTCTAAGCTAGATATTGGGGATACATGAAGAACAATACACAGTCTAGCTCTCTCTCCTGTTTGCAACCCTCAGATTTCTTTCCGGCCACACTGGTATCTTTCAGCCATTAATAAGCATTTTGTGTCTAGGTTTCTGCACATGCTGTTTCTCTCTTTGATTTATCTTCCTTTTTCACTATGTCTACTTTGAGATCTCAGCTCAGAGAGCACTTCTGCAGAAAAGCCACCTTCCCTGACTGTCTAATTAGAACCCTTTTATTAATATGTGTCATTGTACCAGGTTTACCACAAAGTTAGACAGCCAGAAGCCATGTAACAGTCCTTTTTAAAAGGTATTACTCACCAGTTTTTAAAGCTTTACCTCACTCCCATAGAGCCTAGCAGCCTCAAGTCTACTCACAGCTGACTAAAGAACCACAATAGGTAAATATTTGTATCAATGTGTCATAATGCACTTAATATAGAGTACAGCCATAGACATATCCTACTTTCTAACAGTAGCTTGGTAAGTAAGCATAACAAGAGTGCTGGTTTGATTTTGTTTAATCTTGAAAAGAAAAGTCATGGAAACACAGGTGCTGGGTCTCCAAATCACTTGCTAGTGGACTCTAAAGATATAACATTGGGATTGACATATACACACTACTGTATATAAAATATATGACTAATGAGAACTCACTGTATAGCACAGGGTGCTTTACTCAATACTCTGTAATGAATGGGAAAAGATTTTAAAAACAGTGGACATGTGTATATTGATAAGTGATTTACTTTGCTGTACAGCAGATACTAACACAACATTGTAAATCAACTAAATCCAATGAAAATTAATTTTTTAAAAAGCCTCTGACCTTCTCTATCTTCTAGTCACTCAGGTTCTTTCAGGGGCAAGCAAGTCACTAGCTTTCTGTTTATTTTTCCAAAAATTACTTGATCTTTTTAGTTGCTTCTCCTAGAATGGCATTATAGTTAATTCATATATATATATTTTATGTATGAAACTGTTTCTATTACTAGGTATAGAGTCATTACAAATAATTTCTATCAATTCCTGAAACCCCATTTTCACAGATTTTGTTGTTTACTGTGCTATCTGAAGTTGAAGCTCCAGTACTTTGGCCACCTGGTGCAAAGAGCCAACTCAATAGAAAACACTCTAATGCTAGGAAAGATTGAAGGCAAGAGGAGAAGGGGATGACAGAGGACGAGATGGTTGGATGGCATCACTGACTCAATGGACATGAGTCTCAGCAACCTCTTGGAGATGGTGAAGGACAGGGAAGCCTGGCGTGCTGCAGTCCATGGGGTCACAAAGAGTCGGACACGACCGAGTGACTGAATAACAACAATTTAATAAAATATGTACTGCTTGAAAATCACAGTATATCTTTTGGTATTTAAGTCCTTGATCACAGTTTAATTTTCTTTTTCTTCCAAAAGAGGGAGCTCTCAAGGCAGTCCCTTAACTTAGAATTTGGCTTTTCCAACTTCAGGCTGATTGACTTTGTTAGTTGACTAACTAGTAGACCTCTTTGGTTTTGCTTTCTTCCTATGTGAACTGGGCAGTCACATATGAATTCTTGGAGTTAAGTTGGAGTTATTGTTGGAATTAAGTTAAATACTTCTTTAAATTATTATTGTGTTAAAAATATTCATTAAAAATTATTGTTGGAGTTAAGTCAAATACTTCGTAAGGTTTCTGCCATTTAATATGTATTTAATAATTGTTTCCATGAAGAACTCCAATAGATGTGCGAGAGTTGTCTTCTTAGATTTGCTGTTTTTATCTTACTCGCTAGTGACTACTCTTATTCTACTTTTAATTAATTTGCACAGTATAGAAGAAGGATTACTGGACTGTAACACTCAAAGCTAGCACTGGGCTCTTCCTTATGCAGAGTGAGCTGAGGTTCACTGAGTGTTTATCGTGTTTCAGGCTCTGTGCTGTGTGCTCTTGTTACACTGAACTTTTTTGAGTTTCCCAAAACTTGTGAGATAAGTGGTGTTATTTCATCATCCTCAGCTCAAGGGTGAGTAAGGATTAAAGCATTTGTGTAACCCCCTAGCTAGTTATGGACAGAGTCAGGATTTGAACCAGGGAAGTCCAAGTTTAGTCCCTATTCGCTTCATTATTGAGTTACACTGCCTCCTGAGGACAGTGTTGATCCTGGCATTTCACTAATCGTCAGGCCTTCACTCCCTCATTCATTCATTTTTCAAAAGAAAAATAAACATTTATTGAACGCTTATTCTGTGCCAGTTACTCTCAAAGGCAATAATTGTACAAAGATAATAAAGCAGTGTGCCTATCCTCGAGCTAGGTCGCTGACAGGTGACAGGGACAATTTAGAGTTTGGACTACCGTACGAGCATGCTAAGTTGCTTCAGTCACATCCCGCTCTTTGCAACCCTATGGACTATAGCCCACCAGACTCTTCTATCCTTGGGATTCTCCAGGCAAGAAAACTGGAGTGGGTTGCTGTTTCCTCCTCCAGGGGATCTTCCTGACCCAGGGATCGAACTCATGTCTCTCACATCTTCTGCAGTGGCAGGTGGGTTCTTTACCACTACTGCCACCTGGGTGATTGCCAGTATTTGATACAGTACCTATTACCTTTCTCTTTTAAAGACGCTATGGAAATGAAAAGTTCCCTCATGTCTCTCTCTGACTGAAGGAAACAAATCATTTATTCTCTCTCTGTTCTCCTCTGTACATGTTTCACACTGTCCCTATTATGTACCTTGGTAGCAATATTCCTACCTTTCAATATTTTAACAACTTATGATTGGTATTTTACATTTTATTAGTGTTTTAAATTTTAAAAATTTACTTTTAGGTAATTGTAAATTCACATACAGTTGTAAGAAATAATATTCAGAAATCCCATGTACTCTTTCCCCAGTTTCCCCAATGGTAATGTCTTGCAAAACAATAGTACAATATCATAACCAGGATATTAATGTGTTAAAATGACTCAATCCATCAAGTTTGATTTAGATATCCTATCTCACTGGTACTCTTGTGAGGGGTGTGTGTGTGTGTGTGTGTATGTATCTCTATACACCATTGAGATATTAATTTAAGGTTAGCTTGGAATTTAAAAAAACTTTTTATTTTGTGTTGGGGTATATACAATTAACAAACAGTGTTGTGACAGTTTCAGATGAATAGCGAAGGGACGCATCCCAACATATGCATGTGTCCGTTTTCCCCCAAATCCCCCTGCCGCCAGGTTGCCACATAACATTATAGCTTGGATATTTTTTCCACACATAATTTTACTTTCACCTGACTTTCCCCTTGAGCAGGTTTTATATGTTTAAAGAAATGCTCTACTTTTTTTTTTGGTAGCATCTTTGCCATTGCATTATTTTAGACATTGCAATCAACCATGAAAGATATTTTTCTTCCATAAATCTAGTTTTTTAAGTTCATGTTACACATTCTCGTGAACTTCCTGTGAGATATTTTTAAATTATCTTCAGAGAGCCTCTGGCTTATTTCCTTTAAATTAATCCATGTATTTTCCCTAGTAAAGGCACTTATTTTTATTATATTTGTAAAATGAAATAAAGGCACTAAAATTTTTTGGGTTTTCCCCTGAGTTGAATCATGTTACAACGGCTCATATACTGGTGGTACACTTTCAGATTTTCTGTAGATAGAGCTTCCTACTCTTACTTCCAAATCTAATATAATTTTTTTCTGGGCACTAACATTCCATATTCTAAAAATTGGAATATTTATCCTACATAAAAATTTATCCTCAAAATCCCATCCACATTGGGCATTACAACTTAACTATTCCATAGCTTCGTATTGGTTTTTCTCTTTCTACCCAGCTTTTGAAATGAAAATGAAAGCAAATTATCACCTTCATTTCCAATTCCAATCCCAATTCAATGTAATATAATATATTACTTGGAACTCATATCTCTCCATTTTGTTTTTAGAATCTATAATATTGTTATTAAGTTATAGTATTAGTCCCATCATCTTATATAAAGAGGTAGAAACCCTAGATCATCTGATTCCTGAAACAGCAACTTACTGCCACGCAGAGTCATAGGACATTAAGATCCCATAACATATGGTAAACACTTGGCAGAGACTACAGATTGACCGCCCATAAAACACATCCTGTTTGCAGCTTTTTTTTTGATTGACCTGTATGATAGCAACCAGTGTTTTTTTTTTTTTTTTTAAGTGTTAATTAATTGATAAAACTTAAAAGATCAGGGTGCATCCCAGGTGGCACTAGTCATAAAGAACACACCTGCCAATGTGGGAGACTTAAGAGATGCAAGTTCAGTCCCTGGGTTGGGAAGATCCCCTGGAGGAGGGCGTGGCAACCCACTCCAGTATTCTTGCCTGGAGAATCCCATGGACAGAGGAGCCTGGTGGGCTACAGTCCATAGGGTCGGATATTACTGAAGCCATTTAGCATGCACGCATGCAAAAGATCAGGAGATTTCACATGAAAATCCAGATTTCCAATTTCCCTTGAAAAATCAGCATGGCTGGCAACAATCCCCTGGAGTAGAGGGGCAGCTGCTGACTTCTGACAGGGCAGGGTCTCTAGTTCACACACTCCACAACTTCCTCCTGTCCCCTTGACCGTGAAAGTGGGTAGCACTGATCATGTATTGTGGCACTCATACCTAACTTTCCTTAGGTCTGGCTTGCCTGGCTAGTCCTGTTACCTGCCCGATGCTCATAGTCACTGTAATATGCAAGTCTGGTGCCTGGATTTGGTCAAAACCCCTGTCTGACCACCCACTGTGGTGTAGTAGTTGGGTGTTAGTTCCACGAGAATTCCTTCAGACTACACCACAGGCATCTAGAAAAGGCAGAGGAACCAGAGATCAAATTGCCAACATCTGTTGGATCATAGAAAAAGCAAGAGAATGCCAGAAAAACATCTATTTTTGCTTCATTGACTATGCTAAAGCCTTTGACTGTGTGGATCACAACAAACTGTGGAAAATTCTTAAAAAGATGTGAATACCAGACCACCTTACCTTCCTCCTGAGAAATCTGTATGCAGGTCAAGAAGCAACAGTTAGAACCAGACATGGAACAACAGACTGGTTCCAAATTGAGACAGGAGTAGGTCAGGGCTGTATAGTGTCACCTTGTTTATTTAACTTATATGCAGAGTTCATCATGTGAAATGCTGGACTGGATGAAGCACAAGCTGGAATCACAATTTCAGGGAGAAATATCAATAACCTCAGATATGCAGATGACACTACCTATATGGTAAAAAGCCAAGAGGAGCTAAAAACCTCTGGATGAAATTGAAAGAGAAAAGTGAAAAAATTGGCTTAAAAGTCAGCATTTGAAAAACTAAGATCATGGCATCAGGTCACATCACTTCATGGCAAATAGATGGGGAAATAATGGTAGCAGTGACAGACTTTATTTTCTTGGGCTCCAAAATCACTGCGGACAGTGACTGCAGCCATGAAATTAAAAGATGCTTGCTCCTTGGAAGAAAAGCTATGACAAACCTAGACAGCATATTAAAAAACAGAGACATTACTTTACTGACAAAGGTCCATATAGTCAAAGCTATGGTTTTTCCAGTAGTCACGTATGCATGTGAGAATTGCACCACAAAGAAAGCTGAGCACTGAAGAACTGATGCTTTTGAACTGTGGTGTTGGAGAAGACTTTTGAGAGTCCCTTAGACAGCATGGAGATCAAACCAGTCAATTCTAAATGAAATCAGTCCTGAATATTCACTGGAAGTGAAGTAAAACTTGCTCAGTCGTGTCTGACTTTTTGCAACCCCATAGACTATACAGTCTGTGGAATTCTTCAGGCCAGAATACTGGAGTGGGTAACATTTTCCTTCTCCAGAGGATCTTCCTAACCCAGAGATCGAACCCAGGTCTTCCGCATTGTAGGCGGGTTCTTTACCAGCTGAGCCACAAGGGAAGACCAAGAATACTGGAGTGGGTAGCCTATCCCTTCTCCAGTGGATCTTCCTGACCCAGGAATCGAACCGGGGTCTCCTGCATTGCAGGTGGATTATTTACCAACTGAGCTATCAGGGAAGCCCTATTCGATATTGGAAGGACTGATGCTGAATCTGAAGCTCCATGGACTGCATGGACTCCATGTTGCGAAGAACTGACTCATTGGAAAAGACCCTGATGCTGGGAAAGATTGAAGGCAGGAGGAGAAGGGGACGACAGAGGATGAGATGGTTGGATGGTATCTCCAACTTGATGGATATGAGTTTGAGGAGGCTCTTGGAGTTGGTGATGGACAGGGAAGCCTGGCGTCATGCAGTCCACACGGACCAAAGGGTCAGACACGACTGAATGATTGAACTGAACTGAATGCCATAGGCAGGTTGGGGGCTTGTTCCTACGTCTTCGTTGATTGACTTAAACAACTGATCCTCACCACCTGAAACTTTCCTTGTGATGTTTGGCAGAGAAAACAAGAGTCTTGTCTTTAAGGATTGGACAGGAGCTTGCCTGTCTCCTCTTCTTGGCCCCACCCTGCTGTCATAGACCTTCCAAAGTTAGAATATTCTCAGTAAGGATTCTGCTGGTTAACAGCCCTCTGTTTGATCTTGGATATCCCAACACCCATAAAGGACTACACTGTTTAAATTGGGGTGGTGAGGGACTCCCATGCAGGAAATAAACTAAGCCTCTACCTTGATGTATAATCATAGTGAAGGAAAGAGAATGAAGAAAGTCAGCTCAGTGGCATAGGAAGGGTAGATGGTGGTCTCATTTGAATTCTGTCAACTAATCTTTGCAATTTCCACTAAATTGTCCTCTCCTGATATTAAGACCTTAACTCTGTGTACTTGGGACCTTGTCTTGCCCTTGACTCTTCACTGGGTGGAGTGAATTGTGTTTGGGAAGAGCTCTGGTTTCCCATTGAAGTTAGTAACATTTGAGGCTGTTAAAATTTCGGAGTGTCAATTGCTGTTCCTACTTCACATTGCTTGTGTTTGCATGACTTTAAACCTTCGGCTTCTGGCCCATTAAGTACTGCAAACTTTGATTTTCGAATTATCCTAAGGGTTTTGAGAACCGTTTGTTAGTCTCACTAACTTGATACTCATCAGGGAAAATATCCAATCCACTATGGAACAGAGTTGTTAACTGACACATTCACTATAAGAAGGAAAGTGTATAATGTTATAAATGAAGTCACTGCCATGAAATAATACAGATGTATTCTTTTCAGTGAATTCTGTGCAAGCACCCAGTCAAGCGAGACTTCTCTGATTATGTACAGGGAATGTGCTTCAGAAAATCACCAGCTGGGTTTTTCAGTGGTTTAAAAGCTGTTATGCTATAGCATTCCAGAATAAAATAAGTAAATACCACCTACCAACCAGTCAAGCTTATTGATACAACATCCCTTTACTTCAAAGCTTATAATGAAATTGATTTTCTGTGCTTTTTCAGTTCAACGTTCAAACCTCAAGAAAAACTACTCTAAAATAATTTCAGCATAGGAATGTTCAGGAACTGGTGAGGAATTGATAGTGACTGTTTCATTCTTAGCCAAAAGGTACTGAATAAAAATATAAAGGAAGAACTTGCTGTGCTTAGATGAGAAGAACCATATGACGGGAGGCAAAGAATCAGAACATTATTTTCCATGATAACCAGAGTAATTTAAAACTTTCTTTGATTTTTAGTGGGATTGAACCCTCAACCAAATGAGATTTCATAGCATGGAGAACTGACAGAGGCTGTAAATCAGATTCTAATTCTGAAATGTCACTCAGTGATTACAACTATCTGAGGAGACAGTGATTCTGAAGAGAAGTTTTTGAAAATTCAGGAAATCATCGAGATATTTGGAAACTCCTGGTTTATAGAATTTTTTACTTTGCATTCAAATAGATAGAATTTTATTGATATTTATTTTGAAGGCATGTGTGGATCCAGGTTTTGTGTGTGTCAAACTTATACAATTTGTGGAGGGCGATTTCTTTAAGAAAAAGAAGATAAAGTTTTGAATATAAAATTTGGTACTAAAGTGATTGCTGCTGTTGTTGTTTAGTCGCTAAGTTGTGTCCGATTCTTTTGCAACCCTGTGGACTATAGCCTGCCAGGCTCCTTTGTCCATGGGATTGCCCAGGGAAGAATATGGGAGTGGGTTGCCATTTCCTTCTCCAGGGCCTTCCAGATCCAGGGATCAAACCTGTCTCCTAAATTGCAGGTGGATTCTTTACCACTGAGCCACCAGGGAAGCCCAATAAAGTGATTATTATTTAGAAATATATATAAATTGTAGCAAGTTACAAATTTCAAAAGCCTGAAATATCATAAAATCACAAAATTCAGAAAATTAACAAAATTATTATAATTGACGGATTTCCTGATACCTTTCTACAGTACATTTTCCCCTACACTTTTAGCAGCATACCCATTAATTGTCTCTTCATATGACAAAATCTTCAGAATATAGTTTTTTTATCCAGAGAATAGAAAGATAATTCAGACTTTTCTCTAGCATAGTTAGCTTATATTTGTTTATCCTTATTAAAAGTTTACAGAAGTTTCAGCTTCATAACTCCTGGTGATCAAGTTCATATGCAATTTTAATATTGTTGCTAAATTTTGAAAATCCTCTCTCAAGTTTCTTTTATATTTGAGCCATCGGATTCAAGGTATTTCAAGATCTCTTAGGCACTGACTGATCTGATAGCACTCATTAATAAATTTGTAATTGATGTTCCTGTATCATGATGCTGGATGGATTTGCACAGTGGCATGAAGGAAGATTTGTGTAAGTCTTTCCCACACTGGGACAGCAAGGAATAACAGTGTCCAGGGAAGTGCCTATAAACTACATAAATAGAAGTCTCCAAACCCAACATAGTCAGTTCCCCTTAGGTAAATCCTTAACATGTAGAATTACAATGCAGAATGGAAAGAGACAGTGATTTTGACTGACTGATTAAAATATCCTTCTATAGAAAATTTTACAAAATGGGCATATTAAATGAATTTCTATCTCAAGGGGAAGGAACTTGAAGCCAGAGGACTAGATGTAACATTTTACTTAATTTTAGGTAATTAAAATTACTTAAAAGTGACACTCAGAAGTGACCTCTTGAGCTCTGAGTGAGGAATTGGTCTAGCCCTAGCACAGCAGACTAACAACAAATTTTCCTTGACTTTCTGTATCCCATTCAGTGCCTACATTTTCCCTTAAGATACAAATTTGGTACCTAATTTCTTTCTATTCAAATAGAGATCTTTCTGAAACTACCAGGTGAGTTCTGTTAGTTCAAGAAACAACCTGGGAATTTATCAGACCCTCATGTTGTAGAGGGACATCATTACTTAAAATGAAGTCTCTTCTTTATGAATATGAGAATGGAAAGATGTAAAGAAACATCTGTTTAAGGAAAATAAAACATTTTGTTTACTGAAAGATCAACTATATTATATTATGTTATTATATATATAATCTATATTATAAATTGTAGACAGATATATCTATATTATTATATATATAATTATATATTGCTAAAAGGAGTACTTCAAGGCTGTATATTGTCACCCTGCTTATTTAACTTATATGCAGAGTACATCATGAGGAACACTGGGCTGGAAGAAGCACAAGCTGGAATCAAGATTGCTGGGAGAAATATCAATAACCTCAGATATGCAGATGACACCACCCTTGTGGCAGAAAGTGAAGAGGAACTCAAAGGCCTCTTGATGAAAGTGAAAGAGGAGAGTGAAAAGGTTGGCTTGAAGCTCAACATTCAGAAAACGAAGATCATGGCATCTGCTCCCATCACTTCATGTGAAACAGATGGGGAAACAGTGGAAACAGAGTCAGACTTTATTTTTTTGGGCTCCAAAATCACTGCAGATGCTGATTGCAGCCATGAAATTAAAAGACGCTTATTCCTTGGAAGGAAAGTTATGACCAGCCTAGATAGCATATTAAAAAGCAGAGACATTTCTTGGCCAACCAAGGTGCGTCTAGTCAAGGCTATGGTTTTTCCTGTGGTCATTTATGGATGTGAGAGTTGGACTGTGAAGAAAGCTGATCGCCGAAGAATTGATGCTTTTGAACTGCGGTGCTGGAGAAGACTCTTGAGAGTCCCTCAGACTGCAAGGAGATCCAACCGATCCATTCTAAAGGAGATCAATCCTGGGTGTTCATTGGAAGGACTGATGCTAAAGCTGAAACTCCAATACTTTGGCCACCTCATGCGACGAGTTGACTCACTGGAAAAGACTCTGATGCTGGGAGGGATTGGGGGCGGGAGGAGACGGGGACGACAGAGAATGAGATGGCTGGATGGCATCACCGACTCGATGGACATGAGTTTGAGTGAACTCCGGGAGTTGGTGATGGACAGGGAAGCCTGGAGTGCTGTGGTTCATGGGGTCGCAAAGAGTCGGACACGACTGAGACTGAACTGAACTGAACTGATAATATATATAATGTTATATATAATATAAAATATATTGATTATAAAATATATAATATATATTAAATATTAACATAATATACTATATAATTATAATATTTAAAATTATAATTACATATAAAATCATAATTATATTAAATATAATATACAATATATACAATATTATTCTGTATATAATTATTATATAATTGTAATATAATAATATTTATTATATAATATATTATTTTTAAATATATTATTAATATATTAATATATATTAGTACAGCATATTAACATATAATTATTATTATATACTAGTCATAATTAATATAATCTCATTTTAAAACATATAATTATAATATATATAAATTATGTAATATATAATTAATTTTATATAAATTGTATATAAATTTCATATAAATTTATATATTTATATATTATTATAATATATAAAATAATATGTTAATATAATTAATATATTGATAAAATAATAATGTACATTAATATATAATTAATATAATTATATATGTTATAAATATATATAATATTGTATATAGCGTTCCGGTTAGGTAATTATTATATATATAATATAATATAATACATTATATTATATTATATTATAATACATTATATTATATTATAATATTCTATTATAATGATAACTATATTATAATATTGCAATTATATTATCTTATATGAATAGCATAATATATTAATATTATACATTATATAAAAGAAACAAAATTATTAGGGTTAGGGTTAGGTAATTATTATATATATAATTCAGTTTAGGTAATTATTTTATATAAACACTATATATATTATATTATATATAGGGTTTCAGTTCAGTTCGGTCACTCAGTCATGTCCGACTCTTTGCGACCCCATGAATCATAGCATGACAGGACTCCCTGTCCATCACCAACTCCCGGAGTTCACTCAAACTCATGTCCATTGACGCAGTGATGCCATCCAGCCATCTCATTCTCTGTCATCCCCTTCTCCTCCTGCCCCCAATCCCTCCCAGCATCAGAGTCTTCCAGTGAGTCTTCCACTCGTTGCATGAGGTGGCCAAAGTATTGCAGTTTCAGCTTTAGCATCAGTTCTTCCAAGGAACACCCAGGACTGATCTCCTTTAGAATGGATTGGTTGGATCTCCTTGCAGTCCAAGGGACTCTCAAGAGTCTTCTCCAACACCACAGTTCAAAAGCATCAATTCTTCAGCGATCAGCTTTCTTCACAGTCTAACTCTTACATCCATACATGACCACTGGAAAAACCTTAGCCTTGACTAAAGGGAACTTGGTTGGCAAAGTAATGTCTCTGCTTTTTAACATGCTATCTAGGTTGGTCATAACTTTCCTTTCAAGGAGTAAGCGTCTTTTCATTTCATGGCTGCAATCAGCATCTGCAGTGATTTTGGAGCCCAGAAAAATAAAGTCTGACTCTGTTTCCACTGTTTCCCCATCTATTTCCCATGAAGTGATGGGACCAGATGCCATGATCTTTGTTTTCTGAATGTTGAGCTTCAAGCCACCTTTTTCACTCTCCTCTTTCACTTTCATCAAGAGGCCTTTGAGTTCCTCTTCACTTTCTGCCATAAGGGTGGTGTCATCTGCAAATCTGAGTTTATTGATATTTCTCCCGGCAAACTTGATTCCAGCTTGTGCTTCTTCCAGCCCAGCGTTCCTCATGATGTACTCTGCATATAAGTTAAATAAGCAAGGTGACAATATACAGCCTTGACGTACTCCTTTTCCTATTTGGAACCAGTCTATTGTTCCATGTCCACTTCTAACTGTTGCTTCCTGACCTGCATACAGGTTTCTCAAGAGGCAGGTCAGGTGGTCTGGGATTCCCATCTCTTTCAGAATTTTCCACAGTTTGTTGTGATCCACACAGTCAAAGGCTTTGGCATAGTCAATGAAGCAGAAATAGATGTTTTTCTGAGCATGCTGCTGCTGCTAAGTCACTTCAGTCGTGTCCGACTCTGTGTGACCCCACAGATGGAAGCCCACCAGGCTTCCCCATCCCTGGGATTCTCCAGGCAAGAACACTGGAGTGGGTTGCCATTTCCTTCTCCAATGTGTGAAAGTGAAGTCGTTCAGTTGTGTCCGACCCTTGGCGACCCCACAGACTGCAGCCTACCAGGCTCCTCCATCCATGGGTTTTTCTAGGCAAGAGTACTGGAGTGGCTTGCCATTGCCTTCTCCGATTTTCTGAGCATAGATACATTTAAAAAAAATTTCTCAAATCGTTCAATTTCTATGAAACTTTTTTCTTTCTTGTAGGAGAAAAATCAAGAGTATAGTATCCTGCAAGCCAAATGAAGAATGCGTATCAGGGAAGGAGAGGTGTTCAACTGTGCTCAGTGTCACGGCTGATAGATCAATGTGCCTAATGTCAACACTCATAGGTCAGAAAGGGTGAGGAAGAAAGACAGCACTGGATTTGGCAATATGAATGTCTGTGATAACCTTAGCAAGAGCAACTTTAATGGCATAATAGGGGCAAAATGGAGTGGGTTTCAGTGAGAATGGGATAAGAGGAACTGGAAAAAATAAGTCTTTGTCAGGGTGTTCCTGGGAAAGACCAGTTTTGAAGTTTTTTCTACCCCTGTGAAGTTTTGACTGTATGTCCCTGAATATATTTACTTCGATGAGAAAGGTATGTTTCTACATTCCTATAAAAACTCTAGTGAGTCCTCACTTATTGCCACCTGAAGACACCTATAGATAGTAGTACAAAGATGAACAAAAAAAAAAAAGGCTATTTTTTTTTTTTTCAGCTAGTCAATAGCACTACAAGGCTCTTAGCTAGGGTAAGGGTTGACAATTTGTGACAGCTAATATATTTACTGACTTGAATTGTTCAGGATCCCTGAGTTCTCCATTTAACTCATTCACCATCAAAATTACAGACAGTTGCCGAACTTCACATATGTGTGTGTGTGCGCGTTTGTGTGTAAAACATTTTCATTACTACTAATAAAATGATCTTAAAAGATTACCTATACAATGATGTAACAGGAACAAAAAATATACTTCATAGTTTGAAATGTAATTGATAAAAGTGATATAAATTCAAAGCATTACTAATCTGTTTACATTTTTATTCATTACATTTAATTCTGCTTGTTAATACTTACTGAGAAATTTCCTTTTACTTTGTTAAAGTCAGAAAAATAAAATTTTAAGCTGTCAATTGCTGAGAGGTCTAAATTTGAGAATAAATTAATTTACTTAGGCTTACAGTTTATATATAATAAGGATTAATTCCATTCCCCATTATTTGCAGATAGAGTGTGCATTTCAAAGTAATACCATACTGGCTATTTGCTTGACATTTCTAAAAAGAGCTTAAGTACAAGAGGAAATGAAGAACAACGATAATGGAGGGAAATGCTGAACAGTGTTATTATTCAGCTCAGTTCTTAACTTCCACCTCCTAAAGTAGTAGGGTCTGTCCTTGGTGTTACTTCTCCTTTGCACATGAAGGGGGAGAAAGGTGTCTTCAGTTGCTATGCAAGAAAAGTTTGTGTGGATGGGAGAGACAGGGGTCATTTTTGCTCTATTTCCTTACACTCCCTAGTTTCCATGAGAAGGACTTCTGACTTCTCTGCTCTTCTATTCAGGACTATAGCTTGAGCAGTTGGCTGTGCTGTGTGCTGTGCTCAGTGGCTCAGTTGTGTCCCACTCTTTGCAGCCCCATGGATTTTAGCCCACCAGGCTCTGTCCATGGGGATTCTCCAAGCAAGAATGCTGGAGTGGGTTGCCATGCCCTCCTCCAGAGGATCTTCCTGACCTGGGGACTGAACCCAGGTACCCTGCACTGCAGGTGGGTTCTTTACTGTCTGAGCTCCCAGGGAAGCCCAAGAATACAGTTCACTGTTAGTACCGTCCAACACCATTAATGAGATAAACGTAGATCCAGTCAGTTATTCAGATTAAATTCACTCTAAGTTGCATTAGATATTGAAAAATACAGAATGTTTCAGGCTCCTGGCCTGTAACAGAAGCACAGTTAGATTCCAGGCAGAGTTCACTTGCTCTCCTGCACTAAACAGATCGTGAACCTGACTGGGGCCTTTGCTATGTGATCAGTTTCATGGGAGGTTGCAGATGCTTATTTTGTAATAACGAAGTGGTTTGGTATTGTTTTGGGGCTGCAAAGAGCTCCAATATGACAGTCCTTTATGTCTCAGCACAGAAAGGAATTCAGTGAGAGGCAAAGTGATAGATAAAAAGTGATTTATTAGGTGATTTATAAAGTGATTTATTATTTATTAGGACACTTGTAACATTCACAAGCAGGCAGGCAAGTGTTGCACTGCCCCAAGACTCAGTAGGAGCATTTTTATAATCAAAGGAAGAGAGAGAAGACCTTCTTTGTCTTTCTTGACTAGACCTCACACTTCTATCATTGGTTCCTCCCCTTGTTGGGCGAGGAAGCTTGCTTATCCCTATATGGTCAAGCCAGGACTGTCACAGCACTTTGGAAAAATTATTTCAGGTCCCAGCACATTAAGAGTCTTTCATTTTGGAACATCACCTTTCCATAAATGATTGTTTTCTGTGTGCACAGAGCATGTCCTAAAGGTCATTAACTTGATAGCACTACTGGACAGGTGGTACACTTTATTCTCTACTACTCTTTTATTATTTTGAGGGCATTGTGCACGGAGCATGTCTTAGGAGCCAAAGAACGTGTTTCAGTTCAGTTCAGTCGCTCAGTTATGTCTGACTCTGCAGCACCATGGACTATTGCACACCAGGCTTCCCTGTCCATCACCAACTCCCGAAGCTTGCTCAAACTCATGTCCACTGAGGCAGTGATACCACCTGATCATCTCATTTTCTGTCATCCCCTTCTCCTCCTGCCTTCAATCTTTCTAGGCATCAGGGTCTTTTCTAATGAGTCAGTTCTCTGCATCAGGTGGCCAAAGTATTGACCAAAGATCTGATAGACAGAGTGCCTGGAGAACTATGGACAGAGGTTTGTGACATTATACAGGAGGCAGTGATCAAGAGAATCCCCAAGAGAAAGAAATAAAGAACGTGTTTGGGGGTTCATTAACTCACTGAACTCTCTGGGCAGGATGTAGGTCTCATGCCACCACCATTGTTTCATTGCTCTGGGGAATGTCTTTTGCTTATGTTGCATGGTTTTGTTGCTACACAAGTTAGCTTGACTTTATTGTACAGCAAGACAATCTGGCTTTGATGCTAAGCGACTTGTTCTGCTTTATGAATCAAGCAAGCCCACATTGTTTCAGAATTTTCCCATTACTTTCTTGAGTAATCATTAACCTTACTGTGATCTCCCAAAGCCCCCTAAAGCTCCCTCTCTGTCTACAATTCCCTAATGGGATTTCTAAGCTAGCTATTTGATTATCCTCCCTATCAATGATGATGCATTTTTTTAGTATAAGGCTAAGCATGATGCCAGTGCTGTTATATAAGAAAACAAACAAAATACTATTTCTTCATGGTTCTAATTGCTTTATTACTAACCACTGTTTCTAAAGATACTAAATAGTTGATATATTTTGAAAATTTCCTATGTAATAAAGTAATATTTTCTATGATATTAAATAGTTTGTATATTTTGAATACTTAATATATAACAAAGTAATATTTTCTATAATAGAAAAATACATTCATTTTAATATTTAAATTTTAAGAAATTAAATACATCCCCTTATTAATAGAAAAGGATTGCTGGGAGTGAATTTGGTATAAGTTGATAACTATGATGGTAATGATGATCATAGTGTGGTGTTGAGGGTGTTCTGGAAGAGGTTACTGTATTGCATCAAATAATACTTCTTTTTTTAATATAAATTTATTTATTTTAATTGGAGGCTAATTACTTTACAATATTGTAGTGGTTTTCTATACATTGAAATGAATCCGCCACGTGTGTACATGTGTTCCCCATCCTGAACCCCCCTCCCACCTCCCTCCCCATCCCATCCCTCTGGATCATCCCAGTACACCAGCCCTGAGCACCTTGTATCATTCATCAAACCTGGACTGGCAATCTACTTCACATATGATAATATACATGCTTCAATGCCATTCTCCCAAATCATCCCACCCTCGCCCTCTCCCACAGAGTCCAAAGGACTGTTCTATACATCTGTGTCTCTTTTGCTGTCGTGCATATAGGGTTATCATTACCGTCTTTCTAAATTCCATATATATGCGTTAGTATACTGTATTGGTGTTTTTCTTTCTGGCTTACTTCACTCTGTATAATAGACTCCAGTTTCATCTACCTCATCAGGACTGATTCAAATGTATTTTTTTAACGGCTGAGTAATATTCTATTGTGTTTATGTACCACAGCTTTCTTATCCATTCGTCTGCAGATGAACATCTAGGTTGCTTCCATATCCTCGCTATTATAAACAGTGCTGTGGTGAACATTGGGGTACACGTGTCTCTTTTAATTCTGGTTTTCTTGGTGTGTATGCCCAGGAGTGTGATTGCTGGATCATATGGCAGTTCTATTTCCAGTTTTTTGAGGAATCTCCACACTGTTCTCCATAGTGGCTGTACTAGTTTGCATTCCCACCAACAGTGTAAGAGGGTTCCCTTTTCTCCACACCCTCTCCAGCATTTATTGCTTGTAGACTTTTGGATAGCAGCCATTCTGACTGGTGTGAAATGGTATCTCATTGTGGTTTTGATTTGCATTTCTCTGATAATGAGTGATGTTGAGCATTTTTTCATGTGTTTGTTAGCCATCTCTATGTCTTCTTTGGAGAAATGTCTGTTTAGTTCTTTGACCCATTTTTTGATTGGGTCGTTTACTTTTCTGGAATTGAACTGCAGGAGTTGCTTGTATATTTTTGAGATTAATCCTTTGTCAGTTGCTTTGCTTGCTATTATTTTCCCCCATTCTGAAGGCTGTCTTTTCACCTTGCTTATAGTTTCCTTTGTTGTGCAAAAGCTTTTAAGTTTAATTAGGTGCCATTTGTTTATTTTTGCTTTTATTTCCAATATTCTGGGAAGTGGGTCATAGAGGATCCTGCTGTGATTTATGTCAGAGAGTGTTTTGCCTATGTTTTCCTCTAGAAGATTTATAGTTTCTGGTCTTACGTTTAGAAATTTAATCCATTTTAAGTTTATTTTTGTGCATGGTGTTAGAATGGTTCAAGCAGGTTTTAGAAAAGGCAGAGGCACCAGAGATCAAATTTCCAACATTCGCTGGATCATGGAGAAAGCAAGAGAGTTTCAGAAAAACATCTATTTCTGCTTCATTGACTATGCCAAAGCCTTTGACTGTGTCGATCACAATAAACTGTGGAACATTCTGAAAGAGATGGGAATCCCAGACCACCTGACCTGCCTCTTGAGAAACCTGTATGCAGGTCAGGAAGCAACAGTTAGAACTGGACATGGAACAGCAGACTGGTTCCAAATAGGAAAAGGTGTACGTCAAGGTTGTATATTGTCACCTTGCTTATTTAACTTATATGCAGAGTACATCATGAGGAACGCTGGGCTGGAAGAAGCACAAGCTGGAATCAAGATTGCTGGGAGAAATATCAATAACCTCAGATATGCAGATAACACTACCCATATGGCAGAAAGTGAAGAGGAACTCAAAAGCCTCTTGATGAAAGTGAAAGAGGAGAGTGAAAAGGTTGGCTTGAAGCTCAACATTCAGAAAACAAAGATCATGGCATCTGGTCCCATCACTTCATGGGAAATAGATGGAAAAACAGTGGAAACAGTGTCAGGCTTTATTTTTTGGGGCTCCAAAATCACTGCAGATGCTGATTGCAGCCATGAAATTAAAAGACGCTTGCTCCTTGGAAGGAAAGTTATGACCAACCTTGATAGTATATTAAAAAGCAGAGACATTACTTTGCCAACCAAGGTCCGTCTAGTCAAGGCAATGGTTTTTCCCATGGTAATGTATGGATGTGAGAGTTGGACTGTGAAGAAGGCTGATCGCCGAAGAATCGATGCTTTTGAACTGTGGTGTTGGAGAAGACTCTCGAGAGTCCCTTATACTGCAAGGAGATAAACCCAGTCCATTCTAAAGGAGATCAATCCTGGATGTTCATTGGAGGGACTGATGCTAAAGCTGAAACTGCACTACTTTGGCCACCTCATGTGACGAGTTGACTCACTGGAAAAGACCCTGATGCTGGGAAAGGTTGGGGGCGGGAGGAGAAGGGGACAACAGAGAATGAGATGGCTGGATGGCATCACCGACTCTGTGGACATGAGTTTGAGTGTACTCCGGGAGTTGGTGATGGACAGGGAGGCCTGGCGTGCTGTGATTCATGGGGTCGCAGAGAGTCAGACACGACTGAGCAACTGAACTGAACTGAACTGATGGTGTTAGAAAGTGTTCTAGTTTCATTCTTTTACAAGTGGTTGACCAGTTTTCCCAGCACCACTTGTTAAAGAGACTGTCTTTTCTCCATTTTATATTCTTGCATTCTTTGTCAAAGATAAGGTGTCCATAGGTGCGTGGATTTATCTCTGGGCTTTCTGTTTTGTTCCATTGATCTATATTTCTGTCTTTGTGCCAGTTCCATACTGTCTTGATGACTGTAGCTTTGTAGTAGAGACTAAAGTCAGGCAGGTTGATTCCCCCAGTTCCATTCTTCTTTCTGAAGATTGCTTTGGCTCTTCGAGATTTTTAGTATTTCCATACAAATTGTGAAATTATTTGTTCTAGTTCTATGAAAAATACCGTTGGTAGCTTGATAGGGATTGCATTGAATCTATAGATTGCTTTGTGTAGTATACTCGTTTTTGCTATATTGATTCTTCCAATACACGAACATGGTATATTTCTCCATCTATTTGTGTCCTCTTTGATTTCTTTCATCAGTGTTTTATAGTTTTCTCTATATAGGTCTTTTGTTTCTTTATGTTGATATATTCCTAAGTATTTAATTATTTTCATTGCAACGGTGAATGGAATTGCTTCTTTAATTTCCCTTTCTATTTTCTCATTATTATTGTATAGGAATGCAAGGGATTTCTGTGTGTTGATTTTATATCCTGCAAATTTACTATATTCATTGATTAGCTCTAGTAATTTTCTGGTGGAGTCTTTAGGGTTTTCTATGTAGAGGACCATGTCTTCTGCAAACAGTGAGTTTTTACTTCTTCTTTTCCAATCTGGGTTCCTTTTATGTCCTTTTCTGCTCTGATTGCTGTGGCCAAAACTTCCAAAACTATGTTGAATAGTAGTGGTGAGAGTGGGCACCCTTGTCTTGTTCCTGACTTTAGGGGAAATGCTTTCAGTTTTTCACCATTGAGGACAATGTTTGCTGTGGGTTTTCATATATAGCTTTCATTATGTTGAGGAATGTTCCTTCTATTCCTGCTTTCTGGAGGGTTTTTATCATGAATGGATGTTGAATTTTGTCAAAGGCTTTCTCTGCATCTATTGAGATAATCATATGGCTTTTATGTTTCAATTTGTTAATGTGATGTATTACGTTGATTGATTTGCGGATATTGAGGAATCCTTGCATTCCTGGGATAAAGCCCATTTAGTCACGATGTATGATCTTTTTAATATGTTGTTGGATTCTGATTGCTAGAACTTTGTTAAGGATTTTTGCATCTATGTTCATCAGTGATATTGGCCTGTAGATTTCTTTCTTTCTTTCTTTCTTTTTTTTTTTTTTTTGTGGCATCTTTGTCAGGTTTTGGTATTAGGGTGATGGTAGCCTCGTAGAATAAGTTTGGAAGTTTACCTTCCTCTGCAATTTTCTGGAGGAGTTTGGGTAGGATAGGTGTTAGCTCTTCTCTAAATATTTGGTAGAATTCAGCTGTGAAGCCATCTGGATCTGGGCTTTTGTTTGCTGGAAGATTTCTGATTAGTTTCAATTTCCATGCTTGTGATGGGTCTGTTAAGATTTTCTATTTCTTCCTGGTTCAGTTTTGGAAAGTTGTACTTTTCTAAAAATCTGTCCATTTCCTCCAAGTTGTCCATTTTATTGGCATATAGTTACTGATAGTATCTCTTATTATCCTTTGTATTTCTGTGTTGTTTATTGTGATTTCTCCATTTTCATTTCTAATTTTGTTAATTTGATACTTCTCCCTTTGTTTCTTGATGATTCTGGCAAATGGCTTGTCAATTTTATTTATCTTCTTAAAGAACCAGCTTTTAGCTTTGTTGATTTTTGCTATGGTCTGTTTTGTTTCTTTTGCATTTATTTCTGCCCTAATTTTTAAGATTTCTTTACTTCTACTAATCCTGGGGTTCTTCATTTCTTTCTTTTCTAGTTGCTTTAAGTGTAGAGTTAGGATATTAATTTGACTTTTTTCTTGTTTCTTGAGGTATGCCTATATTGCTATGAACTTTCCCCTTAGCACTGCTTTTACAGTGTCCGAGAGGTTTTGGGTTGTTGTGTTTTCATTCATTTCTATGCATATTTTGATTTCTTTTTTTATTTCTTCTGTGATTTGTTGGTTATTCACCAGCGTGTTGTTCAGCCTCCATATGTTGGAATTTTTAATAGGTTTTCTCCTGTAATTGACATCTTATCTTAGTGCATTGTGGTCAGAAAAGATGCTTGGAATGGTTTCAGTCTTTTTGAATTTACCAAGGCTAGATTTATGGCCCAGGATGTGATCTATCCTGGAGAAGGTTCCATGTGCGCTTGAGAAAAAGGTGAAATTCATTGTTTTGGAGTGAAATGTCCTATAGATATCAATTGGGTCTAATTGGTCTATTGTATCATTTAAAGTTTGTGTTTCCTTTGCTCTGCAGAAGCTTTTAATTTTAATTAGGTCCCATTTGTTTATTTTTGCTTTTATTTCCAATATTCTGGGAGGTAGGTCATGGAAGATCCTGCTGTGATTTATGTCGGAGAGTGTTTTGCCTATGTTCTCCTCCAGGAGTTTTATAATTTCTGGTCTTACATTTACATCTTTAATCCATTTTGAGTTTGTTTTTCTGTATGGTGTTAGAAAGTGTTCTAGTTTCATTCTTTTACAAGTGGCTGACCAATTTTCCCAGCACCACTTGTTAAAGAGACTGTCTTTTCTCCATTTTATATTCTCGCCTCCTTTGTCAAAGATACGGTGTACATAGGTGCGTGAATTTATCTCTGGGCTTTCTATTTTGTTCCATTGATCTAAATTTCTGTCTTTCTGCCAGTACCATACTGTCTTGATGACTGTGGCTTTGTAGTAGAGCCTGAAGTCCGGCAGGTTGATTCCCCCAGGTCCATTCTTCTTCCTCAAGATTGATTTGGCTATTCGAGGTTTTTTGTATTTCCATACAATTTGTGAGACTATTTGTTCTAGTTCTGTCAAAAATACCATTGGTAGCTTGATAGGGATTGCATTGAATCTATAGATTGCTTTGTGTAGTATACTCATTTTCACTATATTTTTTTCTTCCAATCCACGAACACGGTATATTTCTCCATCTATTAGTGTCCTCTTTGATTTCTTTCATCAGTGTTTTATAGTTTTCTATATATGTCTTTTGTTTCCTTAGGTAGATATATCCGTAAGTACTTTATTCTTCTCATTGCAACAGTGAATGGAATAGTTTCCTTAATTTCTCTTTCTATTTTCTCATTATTAGTGTATAGGAATGCAAGGGATTTCTGTGCGTTGATTTTATATCCTGCAACTTTATTATATTCATTGATTAGCTCTAGTAGTTCTCTGGTAGAGTCTTTAGGGTTTTCTGTGTATAGGATCATGTCATCGGTGAACAATGAGAGTTTTACTTCTTTTCCAATTTGGATTCCTTTTATGTCTTTTTCTGCTCTGATTGCTGTGGCCAAAACTTCCAGAACTATGTTGAATAGTAGTGGTGAGAGTGGGCACCCTTGTCTTGTTCCTGACTTTAGGGGAAATGCTTTCAATTTTTCACCATTAAGGATAATGTTTTCTGTGGGTTTGTCATATATAGCTTTTATTATGTTGAGGTATGTTCCTTCTATTCCCACCTTCTGGAGGGTTTTTATCATAAATGGATGTTGAATTTTGTCGAAGACTTTATCTGCATCTATTGAGATAATAAAAAATAATAGCAAATGAAACAACTGACAAAGAATTAATCTCCAAAATATACAAGCAGCTCCTGCAGCTCAATTCCAGAAAAATAAACGACCCAATCAAAAAAAATGGGCCAAAGAACTAAACAGACATTTCTCCAAAGAAGACATACAGATGGCTAATGAACACATGAAAAATGCTCAACATCCCTCATAATTAGAGAAATGCAAATCAATACCACAATGAGATCCCATTTCACACCAGTCAGAATGGCTGCTATCCAAAAGTCTACAAGCAATAAATGCTGGAGAGAGTGTGGAGAAAAGGGAACCCTCTTACACTGTTGGTGGGAATGCAAACTAGTACAGCCACTATGGAGAACAGTGTGGAGATTCCTTTAAAAAACTGGAAATAAAACTGCCATATGATCCAGCAGCCACACTTCTGGGCATACACACCGAGGAAACCAGAATTGAAAGAGACACATGTACTCCAATGTTCATTGCATCACTGTTTATAATAGCAAGGACATGGAAGCAACCTAGATGTCCATCTGCAGATGAATGAATAAGAATACAATGGAGTATTACTCAGCCATTAAAAAGAATACATTTGAATCAGTTCTAGTGAGGTGGATGAAACTGGACCCTATTACACAGAGTGAAGTAAGCCAGAAAGAAAAACGCCAATACAGTATACTAACAAATACATATGGAATTTAGAAAGATGGTAACGATAACCCTGTATACAAGACAGCAAAAGAGACACAGGTGTATAGAACAGTCTTTTGGACTCTGTGGGAGAGGTGAGGGTGGGATGATTTTGTAGAATGGCACTGAAATATGTATATTATCATATGCAAAACGAATCACCAGTCCAGGTTTGATGCATGATATAGGATGCTCGGGGCTTTCTCACGGGGATGACCCGGAGGGAGGATAAGGGAAGGAAGGAGGTGGAAGGGGGGTTCAAGAAGGGGAACACATGTACACCTGGGGCAGATTCATGTCAATGTATGGCAAAACCAACCAATGTAATATTGTAAAGTAATTAGCCTCCAATAAAAAAAAAGAAAAAAAGAAAAAGGAAAGCTTGTGTTTCCTTGTTAATATTCTGTTTAGTTGACCTGTCCATAGGTGTGAGTTGGCTGTTAAAGTCTCCATCTACTACTGTGTTATTGTTAAATTCCCCTTTCATACTTGTTAGCATTTGCCTTACATATTGTGGTGCTACTATGTAGGGTGCGTATATATTTATAATTGTTGTATCTTCTTCTTGAATTGATCCTTTGATCATTATGTAGTGTCCTTCTTTGTCTCTTTTACAACCTTTATTTTAAAGTCTATTTTATCTGATGTGAGTATTGCTACTCCTGCTTTCTTTTGGTCTCCATTTGTGTGAAATACCTTTTTCCAGCTGTTTCAGTCTGTATGTGTCCTTTGTTTTTAGGTGGGTCTCTTGTAGACAACATATATAAGGGTCTTGTTTTTGTATCCATTCAGCCAGTGTTTGTCTTTTGGTTGGGGCATTCAACCCATTTACATTTAAGGTAATTATTGATACGTATGATCCCATTGCCATTTACTTTGTTGTTTGGGGTTCGAGTTTATACACCCTTTCTGTGTTTCCTATCTAGAGAAGATCCTGAAGCATTTGTTGGAGAGCTGGTTTGATGGTGCTGAATTCTTTCGGCTTTTGCTTGTCTGTAAAGCTTTTTATTTCTCTTTCATATTTGAATGAGATCCTTGCTGGCTACAGTAATCTGGGTTGTAGGTTTTTCTCTTGCATCACTTAAGTATGTCCTACCATTCCCTTCTGGCCTGAAGAGTTTCTATTGAAAGATCAGCTATTATCCTTATGGGAATCCCCTTGTGCATTATTTGTTGTTTTTCCCTGCTGCTTTTAATGTTTGTTCTTTGTGTTTGATCTTTGTTAATTTGATTAATATGTGTCTTGGGGTGTTTCACTTTGCGTTTTACTGTTTGGGACTCTTGGTTTCTTGGACTTGGATGGTTATTTCCTTCCCCTTTTTAGGGAAGTTTTCAACTATTATCTTCTCAAGTATTTTCTCATGGTCTTTCTTTTTGTCTTCTTCTTCTGGGACTCCTATGATTCGAATTCTGGGACGTTTAACATTGTCCCAGAGGTCTCTGAGATTGTCCTTATTTCTTTTCATTCTTTTTTCCTCTCTGCTTCATTTAGTTCTACCAATCTATCTTCTACCTCATTTATCCTATATTCTGCCTCCATTATTCTACTGCTGGTTCCCTCTAGAGTGTTTTTTATCTCGTTTGTTGCTTTATTCATTATATATTGACTCTTTTTTATTTATTCTAGGTCGTTGTTAAACATTTTTTGCATCTTCTCAGTCCTTGTCTCCAGGCTATTTATCTGTAACTCCATATTGTTTTCAAGATTTTGGATCATTTTCACTATCATTATTCTGAATTCTTTATCAGGTAGGTTCCCTATTTTCTTCCTCTTTTGTTTGGTTTGGTGGGCATTTATCCTGTTCCTTTACATGCTGGGTATTTCTCTGCCTTTTCATCTTGTTTAGATTGCTGTGTTTGGGGTGGCCTTTCCATATTCTGACAGTTTGTGGTTCCTCTTTATTGTTGAGGTTCCTCATTTTGGGTGGGGTTGGATGGGTGGCTTGTCATGATTTCTTGTTTAGGGAAGCTTTGTTGGTGTTCTGGTGGGTGGAGCTGTATTTCTTCTCTCTGGAGTGCAATGAAGTCTCCAGTAGTGAGTTTTGAGATGTCAATGGGTTTGGTGTGGGTTTGCTGTGACTTTGGTCAGCCTGTGTATTGAGGCTCAGGGTTATGTTCCTGTGTTCCTGGAGAATTTGCATGGTATGTCTTGCTCTGGAACTTGTTGGCCCTTGGGTGGTGCTTGGTTTCAGGGTAGGCATGGAGGCATTTGATAAGCTCCTATCAATTAATGTTTCCTGGAGTCAGGAGCTCTCTGGTGTTCTCAGGATTTGGAATTAATCCTCCTGCTTCTGGTTTTCAATCTTATTTTTACAGTAGCCTCAAGACTTCTCCATCTATACAGCACCAATGATAAAACATCTAGGTTGATGATGAAAAGTTTCTCCACAGTGAGTGACACCTGGAGAGGTACACAGAGTTACATGGAGAAGAGAAGAGGGAGGAGGGAGATAGAGGTGACCAGGAGAAGAAGAAGGGGAATTGAAAGGGGAAAGAGCAAGCTAGCCAGTAATTAGTTCCCTAAGTGCTCTCCACAGTCTGGATCCCTCAGAGATGTTCATGGAGTTACACAGAGAAGAGAAGAGGGAGGAGGGAGACAGAGGTGACCAGGAGGAAAGGAGGGATAATCAAAAGAAGAGAGACAGCTCCAGCCAGTAATCAGTTCCCTAAGTGTTCTCCACAGCCCGGAACACACAGAGATTCACAGAGTTGGGTAGAAAAGAGAAGGGGGCGAAGGAGAGGCGATAGAGGCGACCTGGTGCAGAAAAAGGAGAGTCCAAAGGGAGAGAGAGCAGTCAAGCCAGTAATCTCGCTCCCAAGTAAAAATGGGTACTGAAGATTGGGTTCTTAAAGGTACAAAATTGATAACAAATATCAAAAAGCAAAGATTAAAAATCTAGAGTATAGGTTAGATTCTCAAAAATACAATATTAAAAAAACAAAACAAAGTCACAAAAATTATAAAATATATATACGAAGCTTGCTTTAAAAATAGGGTCTTTTTTTTTTTTTGCACGATAGTAGGTTTCAAAAATTAAAATTAAAGGATTAAAAATTAAAAAAATTTTTTTAATTAAAAAATAATAATAGTAAAAATATATCTAGAAATTTCTCTGGAGCTGTTGCAGACAGTGTGGGGTCAGTTCTTTTTCAGATAGTTCCTTGATCTGGCTTATACTTCTCAAGATCTATAAGCCCCTTCCTATGTAGTCAGTGCTAACTATGGGGTTTCAATCTGTTGCACCTGTCACTTCCAAAACTGTTCCTTCTGTTTATTTCAGCTTCTTCTGTTTGCTGGTCTCTTCAGTGTCTCATTTCTACCCTGACACAAGGGGCAATGGTGGCCACTTTTTTAGGTTTACTTGTTCAGTCGTGCTGTGGGGAGGGAGGAACACTGCAAACAAATATCACTGGTGTGTGTGGGGAGTGCTCTCAGTGTTTCAGCTGCACTGGGTTTGGCCCCCGCCCCAATCACGGCATGTGCGCTTTCATGGTCTACACTTCTCAGGCTCTAGGTTGCTCTGCCAGGAACTGTCTGAGGTGGGCCCTGGGTTGTGTGCACTTCCCAGATCTGAGTAGCTCAAGCAACCAGGTTCTTGGCGAGCACAGTCACCCCCAGGTCGGGGGGTGCATCTTATCGCCTCCCCCGTCCCAGTTGCTCAGTTTTCTGGGTGTACAACGGGCATGCCTTCTCAGGTGTGCCATATGTCTCTTCTTGTGTCTCTTCTGGGGAGCTGATCTCTGGCTGCGATGGATGTCAACCGTCCAGAATCCCAAGAAGTCTTGGTTAGCAAAAAAGCCTGCTTGCAGTTTGGTAGATGACGCCTCTCTGGGGCCGTGATTGCCCCCTTCTGGCTCTGGCTGTCCCCGCCTGCCTGTCTCTGGCGGGGGATGGGCCGGTCTGCAGCCGGCTAGCTCTGCTCAGTCCTTTGCTCTGTGAGCGGACCTGGCAGTGTCTTAGGTTAGGGCTTTTCGCGGGATAGCTATCCCACAGTCTGGGTTGCTATCTCTAGTTAGTTCCCTCAGATTGCCTTCGGGGCATTTAGGCCCGCTTCTCCCTGTCCAGCCCAAGCTTGCTAGTGGTGGATGTGAGCATCTGGGCTGCTTCTCCTCTGGGAGTTGCAGTTAGGCACGTAATCTGTGGGTTTTATTTATTTATTTATTATTCCTACCGGTTATGTTGCCCTCTGAGATTCCAAGGCTCGCCACAGACCTGCTGGTGAAAGTGTTTCCTCGTGTTTGGAGACGTCTCTCTTTTTTAAGACTCCCTTGCCAGGATGGAGCTCTGTCCCTACCTCTTTTGTCTCTCTTTTTATCTTTTATATTTTGTCCTACCTCCTTTTGAAGACGATGGGCTGCCTTTCTGGATGCCTGATGTCCTCTGCCAGCATTCAGAAGTTGTTTTGTGGAACTTTCTCAGTGTTCAAATGTTCTTTCGATGAATTTGTGGGGGAGAAAGTGGTCTCCCCGTCCTATTCCTCCACCATCTTAGGACCGCCTTCTGTATTGAGTCAAATAATATTTCTGTGGATTCTTTTTATTATTGCCCAAGATGCATCGGACATTTGTTGGGTAACACTCATAAGTGAATAACATTTTTTTAACCCAGAAAGGACAAATGCTATCTGACACTGATTTCAGTCCATTAATGTGATAGAACCTAGAATAAACATTTCAAGTTAATCAGATGACAACAAGGATTTATTACATTCAGTAGCCAATGTTTATTGAATATGCTGTGCATGTGTGTTTTATATCATTTAACCTTTCAAGAGTTCCTGTTAGCATGGTCCATTGGGAGATAATGAGGGTCAGAAGCTAGGTAGCTCTCCCAGTTTAGTTCAATTCAGTTCAGTTACTCAGTCGTGTCCGACTCTTTGTGACCCCATGGACTACAGCACGCCAGGCCTCCCTGTCTATCACCAACTCCCGGAGTATACTCAAACTCATGTCCATTGAGTCGGTGATGCCATCCAACCATCTCATCCTCTGTCATCCCCTTCTCCTCCCACCTTCAATCTTTCCCAACATCAGAGTGTTTTCCAATGAGTCAGTTCTTTGCATCAGGTGGCCAAAGTATTGGAGTTTCAGCTTCAGCATCAGTGCTTTCAGTGAATATTCAGGACTGATTTCTTTTAGGATTTACCTCCTTGCAGCCCAAGGGACTCACAAGAGCCTTCTCCCAGTAGTGCACTGCTAATGAAAGATGGAGCTGGAATTCAAACCTGGATATCTAACTTCTAAGTCCACACCGTTGACCACTAAGCTTTGTGACCAACTTCAGAAAAAAGGATGAAATAAGGTCCTTGCCTATAAGAACCTCAAATTGTGAAGGGAGAAATGGGTGGCTATATGCAAAAATGATATCACTGTGGTACAGTAAGCACTAGAGAAAATGGACTTACAAAATAACATGTGAGAACAGAGATGGTGGGCAGAAGTTGTGTCTGGGTAAATCAGGTGAGGGTTCACAGACCTGAAGTCTGAGGCCCAAAGGAGAAGAGTATTGAAGGCTGCTGCTGCTAAGTCACTTCAGTCGTGTCCGACTCTGCCCCATAGACGGCAGCCTACCAGGCTCCCCTGTCCCTGGGATTCTCCAGGCAAGAACACTGGAGTGGGTTGCCATTTCCTTCTCCAATGTGTGAAAGTGAAAAGTGAAAGTGAAGTCGCTCAGTCATGTCCGACTCATAGCGATCCCATGGACTGCAGCCTACCAGGCTCCTCCATCCATGGGATTTTCTAGGCAAGAGTACTGGAGTGGCTTGCCATTGCCTTCTCCGATTGAAGGCTAAGAACACAATTAAGTAAAGAGCTACCAAAGAGGAAAGGGTTTCCCTGGTGACTCAGACGATAAAGAATCCACCTGCAATACAGGAGACCTGGGTTCAGTCGCTGGGTTGGGAAGATCCCCTGGATGAAGGCATGGCAACCCACTCCAGTATTCTTGCCTGGAGAATCCCATGGACAAAGGAGTCTGGCGGGGTACAGTCCATGGGGTCACAAAGAGTTGGACAGAACTGAGTGACTAAGCACAGCACAGCACAAAGAGGAAAAGAGATTAACACATTATGGAAATCATGCAAAGTTTGGCATTGGGGTAGAGGTCCCTGTGGTAGGAGCATTGAAATTAAATACAGCAATGCTCTGAATTTACTCTATTGAATAACTGAATATTAAAATAGTTTGTAAGGATCAGGGAGCATAAGTTAAAGGTTAAGTGACTAAGACAGGACTTATGACATGCTAAGTTTCAAGCTAGATCTATTTCTCCAGTTATTTTAATTACTTTGTCAGCATCCTTTAGAACATATCCTTTCTGCAGACTTTTTGTTTCAGGTCAACAATTTCTTGTGCATTTCGGCTAATGCCTTATTATTATGCTAACTGTATTTTCTCTGTTAAAGCTCTGTATTACAGCATGTTACTATATATGGCAGGCTATGATTTGGCCTTGCTGAACTTTGGGCAATTACCAGTAGCTTCAGACTGAACAGGGTTATTTTGAGGTCATATACTGACGCTACAAAGGACTGAATTATTTATGACTTTAATATTCACCAGTGTTTCCAGTGCAAGAGCCAATATACCACTGACTATTATCTGTCAACAAAACAATGCATCTGTTCCATTTGTTGATGACCAATAAAACAAAACAGTTCAAACTGTTTCTTTGAACGCTGTGAGTTGAATTTCTTTTGGCCCTAAATATTTCAATAATAATAATGACAAAAATATTTGTAATAAATACTTAAAATATTTATTAAAAATAATAATATTGTGTGTGTTACTAATTAGCACTAACAAATGAATGCATAAAATTAAACATACATATGTATAATATCTATGTGTATATGTATAATTTTGCTGTATTACTATACTATTTTTATTTTTGCCTAATACAGATTGACTTGGGGAAATAGGTGTCATCTTCAAACACAAGCTATAAGCCCAGTTGCATTTCTGCAAATAGTCAGGATTTGGTATAAAATATATTTTTTAAAACTTATAAAAGACTATTTCTATCTTACTTGACCACTTTTTCCCTTACACTTCTTAGCTTCAGCAAAGATAAAGGAAAACAGTTATTAGTTATTATGAAAGAAGAAATATTTTATAAAAGTAACTAAAACTCCCCCTTTTAAATGACACACCAAAAATAAATATATTGATAAGTTTATAGAATTAAACCTTAGAGATGGAAGGCAGTTTAGAGTTCAGTTTTGATAATTAAAAAAAAAAAAATTTTTTTTTTCAAAACTGTCAACATCAAAATAATTCTTTCTGATACAAACCCTGAAATGAGTTTTCATTACCTAACAGTAGTACTCCTTTGTACAAATCAAGTAGCACAGTGGTAAGAGCACTAGGAAGTTGTTGGTCAGTTGCTAATTCATGTCCAACTCCTTGCAGCCCCACGGATTTCAGCACACCAGGCTTCCCTGTCCTTCACTCTCTCCCTGAGTTTTCTCAAACTCAAGTCCATTGAGTTGATGATGCCATCCAAACATCTCATCCTCTGTCATCACCTTCTCTTCCTGGCCTCAATCTTCCCCAGCATCACAGTATTTTGCAATGAGTTGACTCTTTGCATCAGGTCGCCAAAATACTGGAGCTTCAGCATCAGTCCTTCCAATGAATATTCAAGATTGATTTCCTTTAGGATTGACTGGTTTGATCTTGCTGTCCAAGGGATTCTTAAGAGTCTTCTCCAACATCACAATTTGAAAGCATCAATTCTTCAGCACTCAGTCTTCTTTATGGTCCAACTCTCACATCCATATGTGATTACTGAAAAGTCATAGCTTTGACTATCGGACATTTGTTGGCAAAGTGATGTTTCTGGGTTTTAATATACTGTCTAGTTTTATTACAGCTTTTCTTCCAAGGAGGAAGCATCTTTTAATTTTGTGACTGCAGTCAATATCTGCAGTGATTTTGGAGCCCAAGGATATAAAGTCTGTCAGTGTTTCCACTTTTTACCCTTCTATTTGCTATGAAATGATGTGACCTGATGCCACGATCTTAATTTTTTGAATGCTGAGTTTTAAGCAAGCCTTTTCAATCTCCTCTTTCACCTTCATCAAGAGGTTTCAGTTCCTCATCACTTCTGAGGTTGCTGATATGCTCCCAGCAATCTTGATTCCAGCTTGTGAGTCATCCATCCTACCATTTCCCATGATGTACTGTGCATATAAGTTAAATGAGCAGGTGACACTGTACAGCCTTGACACTATATATCAGTGTCACTATATATATTATATATATAATCTCTCTCTCTCTCTACATATATATATATATATCATTTAGTTGTTCCATGTCCAATTCTAACTATTGCTTCTTGACCTGCATACAGGTTTGTCAGGAGACAGGTAAGGTGCTCTGGTAGTCCCATCTCTTTACAAATGTTCTACAGTTTGTTATGATCCACACAGTCAAAGGCATTTGTGTAGTCAATGAAGAAGAAGTAGGTGTTTTTCTGGAATTCCCTTGCTTTTGCTACGATCCAAAGGATGTTGGCAATTTGATCTCTGGTTCCTCTGCCTTTTCTAAATCCAGCTTGTACATCTAGAAGTTCTCTATTGATGTATTGCTGAAGCCTAGCTTGAAGGATTTTGAACGTTGTTTTGTTAGCATGTGAAATGAGTGCAACTGTATGTTAGTTGAACATTCTTTAGCATTGCCTTTCTTTGGAATTGGAATGAAAAACTGACATTTTCCTGTCCTGTGGTGTAGGGAATATGCTATACACAGGCCTGTACTATAGTTAACAGGACCTCTTTGAAAAATAAGAACGACTTTCTCATCACCCCCAGGCAAAGGGCTGGGAGCAGTAAAAAGTAAATCGTGGAACAACATCTTGAAAACAAGATGTTGAAGTACTGCTGTGACCAATGGAAAATCATTAGTTCCAGTAACCAGAGCGTTGAAGGAGTTGCTGAGAAACAGGGTCACTAGGCAAAGGGCTAAACAGTCATGAAAGGCCTGAAGGTTTGACATTGAAGACTGTGCATTGCATATCTTTTTCTGAGATTGTAAAGAACAGATATCTCTAGAGCATG
Source organism: Moschus berezovskii (assembly GCF_049115385.1). Lineage (NCBI taxonomy): Eukaryota > Metazoa > Chordata > Mammalia > Artiodactyla > Moschidae > Moschus > Moschus berezovskii. The sequence goes on from NC_142472.1 coordinate 85,927,618, forward strand.
AATAAGGAAGTAGAAGTTAACAATAAAAAGCAGGCAAGGATTAGGATCTGGGCTTTTGCCTGCAAATGGCATCAGCCCCCTCATCCTCACTTTATTTCTGAATCTTCTTTTTCTTTATTCTTCTGCAGCACCACTCCCTCAGGTCGTCTCATTTTGGGCTGGTCCCAACACTGTGGCCACTGCTGAGTTTTCCAAATTTGCTGACATGTTCAGTGAGACACTTTAACAGCATCATCTTTTCGGATTTGAAATAGCTCAACTGAAATTCCATCACCTCCACCATCTTTGTTCACAGTAATGTTTCCTAAGGCCCACTTGACTTTTCACTCCAGGATGTCTCCCTCTAGGTGAGTGTCCACTAGAAAGCAGAACATCTTAACATTTTATTTTCCCAAGGGACAATCTGGGAGTTGCTTTATTGATGAAAACTTAGCATAAAATTAATCACAGATATGCCCAATAATATAGTATAAAAGCAAATATTGAGTCATCATTCAGACCAGAGAAAATGATGCAAGTAAGTTCCTGGCACATAGTAAGCAATCCATATATGTTAGTGTGTCATATTCCCGGTTCTGTTTACTTTGGTTGCCTCACATACTGCCCCAAAGCTTAATGGATTAAAATAATAATAATCACCTGTTCTTTCTTCTGGTCCTGAAACCGCACGACTGTGATGGGATTTGAACCCAGCCAAAAACACACACTGCAATGAAGAGTATGCCCTGCTCTTTGCAACTAGAAAAAGCCCATGCACTGCAATGAAGACTGAACACAGACAAAAATAAGCAAATTAATTTTAAAAAAGGAAAATGGGCTTAATGCATTTAAAATTATCCATCTGTGTAAAAAAATATAATACTTATATGAGAAATCTGGACTATTGAAACTAATGTTGGAGAAAGATGTTTCCCAGCTGGGGTTAAAGAAGTGCAGATGTGTTTGATAGGCAAGCTGACTCAAGACCTTCCTGAAATCTACTCCCATGAGCAAGAGGTATGGGGAGGTTTCAGCAAGACAGAAGAATGGAGAGGACAGTGCCGTGTCAGTTTGTTAACCCTGTTCTGTGAAGCTTCTTTTTTGAGCTGTAAGGAATCTGAGGGCTGAAGCAAACACTGTTTCAAAAGCAAAGTGTGTGGCCCACCGAGTAAGCAGAGTCCCAGGTGAACCAAGTATACCAGGATTTAGAGAGAGGCTGGCCCCACTTTATGCAGAAGACATGGTGGAGGGAACACATTGCTCTTTGACATGTTGAGGTTTTGCAGGTTAGAGTCAGAATAAATAATCTCCTAGACAGAGAAATGGAGAGGTCATGGTATGATGATTATATCCAAGTACTTTATTGTAGTCGGTTGCGAGCCAGTGGACAAAACAAGAGGCCAGAGCAGGACACAGTGGAGGACTGTTGCTGCCCAAGTGTTACACATCTCCTGAGGAGTCTTTGCAAAATTAGAATTCATTATTGTCTGGGTGGCAATAAGTAATGCTTAAGTCCTGTAGTTACGCTGTGAAAAGTGACAGTAAAATTGGTATAGAAATGCTAATGTAGACTCATTTGAACCCAATGTCAGATAAGGTCCTTGAAAATTTGAATCACACTAATAAACTATCTATAATTAACATTTAATTATTGATAATTTTATTTGACTTCTTAGAATTTTGAAGGATATTTGGAGGAATGATTTGGATAACTTATGTCTAAAAAAACTGAACGGTTACCTTCTCTGAGTTAAGCAGAAGCTTTATAAAATTATTCCATTTATTACCCTTTTCAGAAACATTTACTGAAGCATCTATTTTAAAATATCATTATATGCTTTTTTGTTGCTGAAACTTAGAGATCCAAAACCTCTTCTGTCTGGTTGTCCTGTTTATTGTTTTACTCTTTGCAAGGGTTAAAAAAAGGAAAGGAAAAAAAAAAAAGGAAAAATCTAACATATGAACAGAGTAATCACATGGAAGGCATAGCTTGAATTAGGGCTACAGAAAGGGTGACAGGAATGCAGAGAGGAAAATAAGCAATTGACCCCAACTAATTGGCACCAAGGTTATGATTAAGGGTTTCATGGGGTAGGGGATGTTTAACACAATGCAGTTTTTCCTAATTTTAGTCATTTACAAGCCACCCTCAGAATTCCGCCATTTATCTACATTCTTCCAGTATTCAGTTCAGTTCAGTTCAGTTCAGTCACTCAGTCGTGTCCAACTCTTATTACTGCATGCCTAATATAAGTTTTTGGACAGAGGCATTATTAAAAATCTTATCTGTATTTATACAGGAAACTTTACTGACTACTGAAAATGGAAAACTAAAATAATTTGCCATAAATAGAAAGAAACTATAAAAAATAAATACAAAGAAAACAGAGCAATGCGAATAAATTAGTTAGAAATTGTTGTCTACAGAATATTTGACCTTAAGGCCTGCTATCTTTTTTTTTTTTTTCATGAAAAATGGAGGTTGGAAAGTGTTAGGGAGATATTATTAATACAAACACTTACTCCAAACAAATACCTCCTCTTGAGACCATGAGACAAACTGAAAAAGAATTGGAAAAGGGAATAACTTTCTTTTCTGTGATTTATTTAATAAATATTTGCTAAGTTAATGTTATTTAAGGTCATATTCACAAACACGATAATGATGTTTATGACAGAAATAATACAAATTTCATGATAGAAAACTAGTAGTGTTCTCCATCTCTCTTTGTTTCATGTTTCAAGAATGTGTACTGGTTAAGAGGGTGGCCAGAGTGCTGGATAGACATGGATTTAAATCCCATTTGTCATTTAATGGCACAGGTATCATGGAAATGTAATTTCACTACTATAATTCTGTCTCATTTGTATTTAAGGAAGTATTTAGCACATGTAATGACAATGAAGCTGCCTGTAATGTAAAAATGAACAGGATGTACTGAGGAAGGGACTATAAATATATCTCTATTGTTTTATTAAGGCATTATCTACAGGTTGGCTGTCAAGAAAATCCATTCTAACTTAATTTAGCTCAGTTGTTTCAACAATCCATTCATATTATTTGTCCTCCTAGCATCATAGTCCTTTCAGCAATCTGGCTATAGCTTCTCTGTTTTCTTTGCTACTTTCTTTCTTCTGCTTTTTAGTGTGATTTTTCCTTAGGCTCAATCTTTGAGCCTCTTCTCAGGTTTTATATTATTCCTTAGAAGCCTGATAATTGATAAGGCTTTAAAAATGTATTGTAAGAAAATAACTCCCAAAATTGGCATCTCCAAATCTGCCCTTCACCCGTTTATAGCCTAAACTATTACTTGATACTTGGCACATCTTGTCCCTTTTAGATCTGACATGACTAAAGACAGCACATCTACCTTTTCTACCCTGCCAAAGATCCCAGCATTTTCCAGTTTCTTACGAGTGTGAGGGCTAATTGTATGTGCTTTTGAGCCAGAATCCTCTGGAAACTTGGCTATAATGTTTATTACTTTAATTGAAAGTTACTCATCAACAAGATAGATGTGTATTTTGTCAAAATTTCCCAAAACTTTAAGAAAAGTGTATGCTGGGTAAAACAATCTATAATGAAATGTAGATAAAATACTCTTTACATTGAATTTCATTACTTACTTGTCCATTCTAAAGAGAGACTTTGTCATTAGACACCAAAAGACTACATAGACTTTTGGGGGACGATTTTCAGTTCTCTTTAAAAACATCATCCTTTGCACTGTATTAGATCATGTTGTGGACATAAAATACACATGGTATCTCTTCTAAATAGTTTAAAAGGTAAGTTCACTGGCTCTAGGGAATATGGCAACATTTAGTACCTGAAATGAATTAAATAAAATAGCTAAGGTATGTGCAGTCTAGTAATATGAAAGCAAAACAGACTAATTCTTTTTGAACATACTTATGATACTTGTTCATGTTGTAAAGTTTTTGGAAAGTGATACTGCCAATGATTTTTATTTAAATAAAGGTGATTATCATAAATTTGAAAGTTATCCAGAAGATATATTAAAATTGTGATGATTCATTTTATGAGTGGGTGCAACTAGCATTCTTTTAAATGGAAGGTTTTTGGGTAAGTAAAAAATATAATACATGACAAAACAATGATTTGTACACCATTAGAAGGAATACAGCTCTGGTAGATATCTTTTGGAGTGTCTGCTTGGGTAAATATCCCCTTGATTACCTGCTTCTCACGTGTGATGATCTTCCAGCACAGAGGTCCTCAACCCCTGAACCACAGACCAAAACCAAAAGTCCATGGCCTGTGTGGCACCAAGCCACACAGCAGGTGGTGAGAGGTGGGCAAGTGAGAGAAGGTTTGTCTATATTTATAGCGCTCTCTATCACTCCCAGTACTGCCTGAGCTCCGCCTTCTCTCATTTTAGTTGTCGCCATAGATTCTCATAGGGGCATGAACCCAACTGTGCTTCGGTCATCTTGAAATCATCCCCCTACCCCGTCTGTATAGAAGGACCTAGTTGATGTATTTTAGATTTCAGTTTTCTTAATATTTATATTATCTTAAAAAAAATTAACCTTTGTTCATTCCTGCTTATTTATCTTATTTATTACAGAAAACTGTGATGGTAGCTTGGCCTAGAGAATTAGGAGTGTGTCTGTGGAAACACTGGTTTCCCAGGTAGCTCAGTGGTAAAGAATCTGCCTGACAAGTACGAGACTTGGGTTTGATCCCTGAGTCAAGAAGATCCTCTGGAGGAGGAAATGGCAGCTCACTCCAATATTCTTGCCTGGGAGATCCCATGGACAATGAAGCCTGGCGGGCTACAGTCCATGGGGACCCAAACGGTCAGATACAACTTAGCGACTGAACAACATCAACTGGGAAACACCAATAGGCCTCACAGGGAACACCTATTACCCTGGAGAATTCACCTTGATCTGACCCCCAGCCTCACCCAGGATGTGGATGTTCCCACTATGAGGCAAGCAGAGCCATCTCTAAGATTTATAAAAACAAGATTCATAAAACTGAGCTATAAAACCCTGAAGCTAATAGACTAACTCTAGATGAGAAATACTGTCACCACGACAAAAATGCAGGAATCAATGCAGCCAGTCCTTTCCTCCCCTTATTGACTCACTTGATCTGTGAAGCCAAATAATGCTTAGAAAGCACAGAAGCTGAAAATGAGAAATCAAATATTCAAAATCAGCAGACAACAAGAGTCAAGCACATCCCTCCTAGTTCTCAAAAGAGCAACTTCACCATTGCCAGTTCTTAGCAGGATGTCTCAGTACCATTCTGGGTTCTGACAATGCAAGATGAATTATTGGCATCTAATAATGTGTAGTTTTCAAACTGACAACTTAGAGGTTTTAAACAGCCTGATTGAGAAGGCAATGGCACCCCACTGCAGTACTCTTGCCTGGAAAACCTCATGGATGGAGGAGCCTGGTAGGCTGCAGTCCATGGGGTCGCTAAGAGGCAGACACGACTGAGCGACTTCACTTTCACTTTTCACTTTCATGCATTGGAGAAGGAAATGGCAACCCACTCCAGTGTTCTTGCCTGGAGAATCCCAGGGACGGGGGAGCCTGGTGGGCTTCCTTCTATGGGGTCGCACAGAGTCGGACACGACTGAAGCGACTTAGCAGCAGTAGCAGCAACCCTGTCCGTGGAAAAACTGTCTTCCACAAAACCGGTTTCTGGTGACAAAAAGGTTGGGGACTGCTGCTTCTGCAGCTCGGGGTGAAATGTGAGTCCCACTTTCTGACCATGTTGGTTGAACTCCTGATGCGCTCCTTATCCATGGCACGCCACGTGGGAGTGCCTTCCCAAGTATTTCCTGTTGAGGGTCAAGAGTGAAAGTTAGTCTCTCTGGGGCCTGGAAATATAGTATGTAAACTCATGAGTTAAGGATGTATGCTGTCATGCAAATTAGGAAGTAAGGAAAAAGAAAGAAGTTATACAGCGTGTGGAAGAGATGTAGCAGGAAGACAAAATTTCATCTGGGAGTCCAGTGGCTTTTGGCCATTGCTTTTGGTCCTTCACAGCTTCTCTGCTTGTGGATTTTATAGAATCCTGTATATCTTTATACACACATTCTACTTTCCCTTAGTGTTACTGAAACCAAAGAGTCCTAACACAACTTCTACTTCATGGTCAACACTTTCAGTGGTGTATCAAAGCTGTATTAAGAGCAGCAGCTGTGCGGCGCAGGAGCAGTGAGCAGCCGAGAAGAGATACCCCACGTCCAATATCAGAGAAACCACACCAAGACAGTAGGCACTGGAGCGGCTGTTGAGGAGGTACCCCACGTCCAAGAGCAAAGGAGAAGACCCAGCAAGATGGTAGGAGGGGCGAATTCACATTTAGAATCAAACTCCATTCCCACAAGAGACTCTCAGAGGACTCAATCAAGTCCTGTGTGCACCAGGACACAGGGACCCCACAGAGACTGAGACAGAACTGTTTGAGCATCTCCTGTGGAGGTATGAGTCGGCGGTGGTCTGCTGCAGGGGCAGGGGCTCTGGGTGTGGGTATGGCATAAATCCTCTTGGAGGAAGTCGCCATTAACACCATGATAGAGCTGCCAGGACTTACACATGACTGGGAAATAGACTCTTGGAAGACACAACAGAACCTTGTGCATCAGGACCCAGGAGAAAGGAACGGTGACCCCACAAGGCACTGTCTCGGACTTGACTGTGGGTGTCCAGGAATCTCTGGTGAAGGCTTGGGTTTGTGTTGGCATGCTGCAGGGTTAGGGGTATGGACTATAGCAGCACATGCATGGGATCTTTAGAGGGAAGTCACCATTACCTTCATTACCTCCACGATAGTTTGAAAGTGAAAGTGAAGTTGCTCAGTCATGTTTGACTCTTTGCCACCCCATGGACTGTAGCCTACTAGGCTCCTCTGTCCATGGGATTTTCCAGGTAAGAGTACTGGAGTTGGTTGCCATTTCCTTCTCCAGAGGATCTTCCCAATTCAGGGATTGAACCAGGGTCTCCTGCATTGTAGGCAGACGCTTTACTGTCTGAGCCACCAGGGAAATCAGTGGTCCATAGTTCAGTTCAGTTCAGTCACTCAGTCGTGTCCGACTCTTTGCGACCCCATGAATCACAGCATGCCAGGCCTCCCTGTCCATCACCAACTCCCGGAGTTCACTCAAACTCATGTCCATCGAGTTGGTGATGCCATCCAGCCATCTCATTCTCTGTCGTCCCCGTCTCCTCCCACCCCCAATCCCTCCTAGCATCAGACTCTTTTCCAGTGAGTCAACTCATCGCATGAGGTGGCCAAAGTATTGGAGTTTCAGCTTTAACATCAGTCCTTCCAATGAACACCCAGGATTGATCTCCTCTAGAATGGACTGGTTGGATCTCCTTGTAGTATAAGGGACTCTCAAGAGTCTTCTCCAGCACCACAGTTCAAAAGCATAAATCTTCGGTGATCAGCTTTCTTCACAATCCAACTCTAACATCCATACATGACCACGGGAAAAACCATAGCCTTGACTAGATGGACCTTGGTTGGCAAAGTAATGTCTCTGCTTTTTAATATGCTATCTAGGCTGGTCATAACTTTCCTTCCAAGGAGTAAAAGTCTTTTTTAATTTCATGGCTGCAATCAGCATCTGCAGTGATTTTGGAGCCCAAAAAAATAAAGTCTGACACTGTTTCCACTGTTTCCCCATCTATTCCCCATGAAGTGATGGGACCAGAAGCCATGATCTTAGTTTTCTGAATGTTGAGCTTCAAGCCACCTTTTTCACTCTCCTCTTTCACTTTCATCAAGAGGCTTTTGAGTTCCTCTTCACTTTCTGCCATAAGGGTTGTGTCATCTGCATATCTGAGGTTATTGATATTTCTCCCGGCAATCTTGATTCCGGCTTGTGCTTCTTCCAGCCCAGTGTTCCTCATGATGTACTCTGCATGCAAGTTAAACAAGCAGGGTGACAATATACAGCCCTGACGTACTCCTTTTCCTATTTGGAACCAGTCTGTTGTTCCATGTCCAGTTCTAACTGTTGCTTCCTGACCTGCATACAGGTTTCTCAAGAGGCAGGTCAGGTGATCTGGTATTCCCATCTCTTTCAGAATGTTTCACAGTTTATTGTGATCCACACAGTCAAAGGCTTTGGCATAGTCAATGAAGCAGAAATAGACGTTTTTCTGGAACTCTCTTGCTTTCTCCATGATCCAGCGGATGTTGGCTATTTGATCTCTGGTGCCTCTGCCTTTTCCAAAACCTGCTTGAACATCTGGAAGTTCACGGTTCACATATTGCTGAAGCCTGGCTTGGAGAATTTTGAGCATGACTTTACTAGCGTGTGAGATGAGTGCAATTGTGCAGTAGTTTGAGCATTCTTTGGCATTGCCTTTCTTTGGGATTCAAATGAACACTGCCTTTCTAGGCCCCAGGTGAGTAGCAGGGAGGGAACACAGCTTCACCCACACCAGAAAATTGGATTAAAGATTTACTGAGAATAGTCCCGCCCATCAGAACAAGACCCAGTATCCCCCTCAGTCAGTCTCTCCCATCAGGAAGCTTCTGTAAGCCTCTTATCCTTCTCCATCAGAGGGCAGACAGACTGAAAACCACAATCACAGAAAACTAACCAATCTAATCACATAGACCACAGCCTTGTCTAACTCAATGAAACTATGAGACATGCAGAGTAGGGCCACCCAAGATGGACGGGTCATGGTGGAGAGTTCTGACAAAATATGGTCCATTGGAGAAGGGAATGGCAAACCACTTCACTATTCCTGCCTTGAGAAACCCATGAACAGTATTAAAAGGCAAAAAGATAGGACACTGAAAGATGAACTCCCCAGGTTGGAAGGTGCTCAATATGCTACTGGAGATCAGTGGAGAAATAACTCCAGAAGAATGAAGAGATGGAGCCAAAGCAAAAACAACACCCAGTTGTGGATGTGACTGGTGATGGAACAAGGTCCGATGCTGTAAAGAACAATATTGCATAGGAACCTGCAATGTTAGGTCCATCAATCAAGTAAAATTGGAAGTGATCAAACGGGAGATGGCAAGAGTGAATGTCAACATTTTAGGAATCAGTGAACTTAAATGGACTGGAATGTGTGAATTTAACTCAGATGACCATTATATCTACTACTATGGACAAGAATCCCTTAGAAGAAATGGAGGAGCCATCATGGTCAACAAAAGAGTCTGAAACACAGTACTTGGATGCAGTCTCAAAAACGACAGAATGATCCTTGCTTGTTTCCAAGGCACGTTTTAATATCACGGTAATCCAAGTCTATGTCTTGACCAGTAATGCTGAAGAAGCTGAAGTTGAACAGTTCTACGAAGACCTACAAGACCTTCTAGAACTAACACCCAAAAAAGATGTCCTATTCATTATAGGGAACTGGAAGGCAAAAGTAGGAAGTCAAGAGACACCTGGAGCAACAGGCAAATTTGGCCTTGGAGTGCAGAATGAAGCAGAGCAAAGGCTAACAGAGTTCTGCCAAGAGAACACACTGGTCATAGAAAACACCCTCTTCCAAAAATACAAGAGAAGTCTCTACACATAGACATCACCAGATGGTCAACACCGAAATCAGATTGATTATATTCTTTGCAGCCAAAGATGAAGAAGTCTACACAGTCAGCAAAAGCAAGACTGGGGGCTGACTGTGGCTCAGATCACAAACTCCTTATTGCCAAATTCAGACTTAAATTAAAGAAAGTGGGGAAAACCATGAGACAGTTCAGTTCAGTTCAGTTCACTTGCTCAGTTGTGTCCGACTCTTTGCTACACCATGAACTGCAGCATGCCAGGCCCCCTATCCATCACCACTCCCAGAGTCTTCCCAAACCCATGTCCATTGAGCCAGTGATGCCATCCAACCATCTCATCCTCTGTGGTCCCCTTCTCCTCCTGCCATCAATCTTTCCCAGCATCAGGGTCTTTTCCAATGAGTCAGCTCTTCTCATCAGATGGCCAAAATATTGGAGTTTCAGCTTCAACATCAGTCCTTCCAATGAATACTCAGAACTGATCTCCTTTAGGATGGACTGGTTGGATCTCCTTGCACTCCAAGGGACTCTCTAGATGTTCACCAACACCACAGTTCAAAAGCATCAGTTCTTCGGTGCTCCATTTCTTTATATTCCAATTCTCACATCCATACTTGACTACTTGAAAAACCATAGCCTTGACTAGATGGACCTTTGTTTACAAAGTAATGTCTCTGCTTTTTAATATGCTGTCTACGTTGGTCATAACTTTCCTTCCAAAGAGTAAGTGTTTTTTAATTTCATGGCTTCAGTCACCATCTGCAGTGATTTTGGAGCCCCCCAAAAATAAAGTCTGTCACTGTTTCCACTGTTTCCCCATCTATTTGTCAAGAAGTGATGGGACCGGATACCAAGATCTTAGTTTTCTGAATGTGGAGTTTTAAGACAACTTTTTGACTCTTCTCTTTCACTTTCATCAAGAGGCTCTTTAGTTCTTCTTCACTTTCTGCCATAAGGGTGGTGTCATCTGCATATCTGAGGTGATGCATATAAGTTAAATCATCAGGGTGACAATATAGAGCCTTGACATACTCTTTTTCCTATTTGGAACAGGTCTGTTGTTCCATGTCTAGTTCTCACTGTTGCTTCCTGACCTGGGTACAGGTTTCTCAAGAGGCAGGTCAGGTGGTCTTATATTCCCATTTGCTTCAGAATTGTCCAGTTTATTGTGATCCACACAGTCAAAGGCTTTGGCATAGTCAATGAAGCAGAAATAGGTGTTTTCCTGGGACTCTCTTGCTTTTTCTATGATCCAGTGGATGTTGGCAATTTGATTACTGGTGCCTCTGCCTTTTCTAAAACGAGCTTGAACATCTGGAAGTTCATGATTCATGTATTGTTGAATATTGGTTGGAGAATTTTGAGCATTACTTTACTAGTGTGCGAAATGAGTGAAATTGTATGGTAGTTTCAGCATTCCTTGGCATTGCCTTTCTTTGGGATTGGAATGAAAACTGACCTTTTCCAGTCCTGTGGCCACTGCTGACTTTTCCAAATTTGCTGACATATTGAGTGCAGCACTTTCAAAGCATCATCATTGAGGTTCTGAAATAGCTCTACTGGAACTCCATCACCTCCACTAGCTTTGTTCATAGTGATGCTTCCTAAGGCCCACTTGACTTCCTATTCCAGGATGTCTGGCTCTAGGTGAGTGTGAGTAATCACACCATCGTGATTATCTGGGTCATGAAGATTTTTTTGTACAGTTCTTCTGTGTATTCGTTCCACTTCTTCTTAATATCTTCTGCTTCTTTTAGGTCCTTATCATTTTTGTCCTTTATTGAGCCCATCGTTGCATGAAGTGTTCCCTTGGTATCTCTAATTTTCTTGAACAGATCTCTAGTCTTTCCCATTCTATTGTTTTGCTCCATTTCTTTGCATTTATCGCTGAGGAAGGCTTTCTTATCTCTCCTTGCTATTCTTTGGAACTCTACATTCAAATGAGTATATCTTTCCTTTTCTCTTTTGCTTTTCACTTCTCTTCTTTTCACAGTTATTTGTAAGGCCTCCTCAGACAGCCATTTTGATTTTTTGCTTTTCTTTTTCTTGGGGATGGCTTTGATTCCTGTCTCCTGTACAGTCTCACGAATCTCTGTCCATAGTTCATCAGGCACTCTGTCTATCAGATCTAGTCACTTAAATCAACTTCTCACTTCCACTGTATAGTCATAAGGGATTTGATTTAGGTCATACGTAATTAGAGATTCCAAGGGAACATATCATGCAAAGATGGGCTCGATAAAGGACAGAAATGGTATGGACCTAACAGAAGCAGAAGATATTAAGAAGAGGTGGCAAGAATACAAAGAAGAACTGTACAAAAAAGATCTTCACGACCAAGATAGTCATGATAATGTGATCACTGACCTAGAGCCAGACATCTTGGAATGTGAAGTCAAGTGGGCCTTAGAAAGCATCACTATGAACAAAGCTAGTGGAGGTGATGGAATTCCAGTTGAGCTAGTTCAAACCTTGAAAGATGATGCTGTGAAAGTGCTGCACTCAATATGCCAGCAAATTCGGAAAACTCAGCATTGGCCACAGGACTGGAAGAGGTCAGTCTTCATTCCAATCCCAAAGAAAGGCAATGCCAAAGAATGCCCAAACAACTGCACAATTGCACTCATCTCACACGCTAGTAAAGTCATGCTCAAAATTCTCCAAGCCAGGCTTCAGCAATATGTGAACCATGAACTCCCAAATGTTCAAGCAGGTTTTAGAAAAGGCAGAGGCACCAGAGATCAAATTGCCAACATCCGCTGGACCATGGAGAAAGCAAGAGAGTTCCAGAAAAACGTCTATTTCTGCTTCATTGACTATGCCAAAGCCTTTGACTGTATGGATAACAAGAAACTGTGAAACATTCTGAAAGAGATGGGAATACCAGACCACCTGACCTGCCTCTTGAGAAACCTGTATGAAGGTCAGGAAGCAATAGTCAGAACTGTACATGGAACAACAGACTGGTTCCAAATAGGAAAAGGAGTACGTCAAGGCTGTATATTGTCACCCTGCTTGTTTAACTTGCATGCAGAGTACATCATGAGGAACGCTGGGCTGAAAGAAGCACAAGCCGGAATCAAGATTGCTGGGAGAAATATCAATAACCTCAGATATGCAGATGACACAACCCTTATGGCAGAAAGTGAAGAGGAACTCAAAAGCCTCTTGATGAAAATGAAAGAGGAGAGTGAAAAAGGTTGGCTTGAAGCTCAACATTCAGAAAACGAAGATCATGGCATCTGGACCCATCACTTCATGGGGAATAGATGGGGAAACAGTGGAAACAGTGTCAGACTTTGTTTTTTTGGGCTCCAAAATCACTGCAGATGCTGATTGCAGCCATGAAATTAAAAAAGACTTTTACTCCTTGGAAGGAAAGTTATGACCAGCCTAGATAGCATATTAAAAAGCAGAGGCATGACTTTGCCAACCAAGGTCTGTCTAGTCAAGGCTATGGTTTTCCCGTGGTCATGTATGGGTGTGAGAGTTGGACTGTGAAGAAAGCTGATCGCCGAAGAATTGATGCTTTTGAACTGTGGTGCTGGAGAAGACTCTTGAGAGTCCCTTGGACTGCAAGGAGATCCAACCAGTCCATTCTAAAGGAGATCGATCCTGAGTGTTCATTGGAAGCACTGATGCTGAAGCTGAAACTGCAATACTTTGGCCACCTCATGAGACGAGTTGACTCACTGGAAAAGACTCTGATGCTGGGAAAGGTTGGGGGCGGGAGGAGACGGGGACGACAGAGAATGAGATGGCTGGATGGCATCACCGACTCTGTGGACATGAGCTTGAGTGAACTCCGGGAGTTGGTGATAGACAGGGAGGCCTGATGTGCTGTGATTCATGGGGTCGCAGAGAGTTGGACACGACTGAGCGACTGAACTGAACTGAATGGCCTACTGTTTTCCCCCACTTTCTTCAACTTAAGTCTGAATTTGATAATAAGGAGTTCATGATCTGAGCCACAGTCAGCTCCTGGTCTTGTTTTTGCTGACTCCATCTTTGGCTGCAAAGAATATAATCAATCTGATTTCGGTGTTGACCATCTGGTGTTGTTCATTATAGAGTCTTCTCTTGTGTTGTTGGAAGAGTGTTTGCTATGACCAGTGTGTTCTCTTGGCAGAACTCTGTTAGCCTTTGCCCTGTTTCATTCCGTATTCCAAGGCCAAATTTGCCTGTTACTCCAGGTGTCTCTTGACTTCTTACTTTTGCATTCCTGTCCCCTATAATGAAAAGGACATCTTTTTGGAGTGTTAGTTCTGAAAGTCTTGTAGGTCTTCGTAGAACTGTTCAACTTCAGCTTGTTCAACATTACTTGTTAGGGCATAGACTTGGATTACCATGATATTGAATGATTTGCCTTGGAAACGAACAGAGGTCCTTCTGTTGTTTTTGAGATTGCATCCAAGTACTACATTTTGGACTTTTGTTGACTATGATGGAGCAGCCTAGAGAAGCACCCCACGTCCAAGGTCAGGGATGGCGGCCAAGAGGAGCTACCCCATGTCAGAGGTCAGGGGCGGTGACTGCACTTTGCTGAAGCATCCGTGAAGAGATACCCTATGTCCAAGGTAAGAGAAATCCAAGTAAGACGATAAGCACTGAGAGAGGGCATCAGAGGGCAGATAAACTAAAACCACAATCACAGACAACTAGCCAATCTGATCACATGGACCACAGCCTTGTCTCATTCAGTGAACCTAAGCCAAGCCATGTGGGGCCACCCAAGAAGGACCACTCATGGTGGAGAGGTCTTACAGAATGTGGTCCACTGGAGAAGGGAATGGCAAACCACTTCAGTATTCTTGCCTTGAGAGCCTCATCAGTTCAGTTCAGTCGCTCAGTCATGTCTGACTCTTTGTGACCCCATGAATCACAGCACACCAGGCCTCCCTGTCCATTACCAACTCCCGGAGTTCACTCAAACTCATGTTCATCAAGTTGGTGATGCCATCCATCCATGTCATTCTCTGTTGTCCCCATCTCCTCCCGCCCCCAATCCCTCCTAGCATCAGAGTCTTTTCCAGTGAGTCAACTCGTCTCATGAGGTGGCCAAAGTATTGGAGTTTCAGCTTTAGCATCAGTCCTTCCAATGAACACCCAGGATTGATCTCCTCTAGAATGGACTGGTTGGATCTCCTTGCAGTCCAAGGGGCTCTCAAGAGTCTTCTCCAGCACCACAGTTCAAAAGCATCAATTCTTCGGCGATCAGCTTTCTTCACAGTCCAACTTTCACATCCATACATGACCACTGGAAAAACCATAGCCTTGACTAGACAGACATTGGTTGGCAAAGTCATGCCTCTGCTTTTTAATATGCTATCTATGTTGGTCATAACTTTCCTTCCAAGGAGTAAGCGTATTTTAATTTCATGGCTGTAATCAGCATCCATAGTGATTTTGAAGCCCCCCAAAATAAAGTCAGCCACTGTTTCCACTGTTTCCCCATCTATTTCTCATGAAGTGATGGGACCAGATGCCATGATCTTTGTTTTCTGGAAGTTGAGCTTCAAGCATAGACAGTATTAAAAAGCAAAAAGAAAGGATATTGAAAGATGAACTCCCCAGGTCGGTAGGTGCCCAATATGCTACTGGAGATCAGTGGACAAATAACTCCAGAAAGAATGAATGGATGGAGCCGAAGCAAAAACAACACCCAGTTGTGGATGGGACTGTGATAGAAGCAAGGTCTGACACTGTAAAGAGCAATATTGCATAGGAACCTGGAATGTTAGGTCCAAGAATCACGGCAAATTGGAAGTGGTCAAACAGGAGATGGCCTTGAATGGGTGAATTTAACTCAGATGACGATTATATATATTAATGTGGGTAGGAATCCCATAGAAGACCTTTCAGGTATGACCTAAATCAAATCCCTAACGATTATACAATGGAAGTGAGAAATAGATTTAAGGGAATAGATCTGATAGAGTGTGTGATGAACTATAGACAGTGGTTCATGACATTGTATAGGAGAGAGGGAGCAAGATCATCCCCAAGAGAAAGAAATGTAAATGGCTGTCTGAGGAGGCCTTACAGAAAGCTGAGAATAGACAAGACACAAAAAGCAAAGGAGAAAAGGAAAATTATGCCCATTTGAATGAAGAATTCCAAAGAATAGAAAGGAGAGATAAGAAAGCCTTCCTTAGTGATCAGTGCAAAGAAATAGAGGAAAACAATAGAATGGGAAAGACTAGAGATCTCTTCAAGAAAATTAGAGATACCAAGGGAACATTTCATGCAAAGATGGGTTCAGTAAAGGAGAGAAATAATATAGACCTAAGAGAATCGGAAGATATTAAGAAAAGGTGGGAAGAATACAGAGAAGAACTGTACAAAAAAGATCTTCATGACCCAGATAATCACAATGGTGTGATCACGCACCTAGAGCCAGACATCCTGGAATGTGAAGTCAAGGGGGCCTTAGAAAGCATCACTACAAACAAAGCTAGTGGAGGTGATGGAATTCCAGTTGAGCTAGTTCAAATCCTGAAAGATGATGCTGTGAAAGTGCTGCATTCAATATGCCAGCAAATTTGGAAAACTCAGCAGTGGCCTCAGGACTGGAAAATGTCGGTTTTCATTCCAATCCCAAAGAAAGGCAATGCCAAAGAATGCTCAAACAACCACACAATTGCACTCATCTCACACACTAGTAAAGTAATGCTCAAAATTCTCCAAGCAAGGATTCAGCAATAAGTGAACCGTGAACCTCCAGATGTTCAAGCTGGTTTTAGAAAAGGCAGAGGAACCAGAGATCGAATTGCCAACATCCACTGGCTCATTGAAAAAGCAAGAGAGTTCCAGAAAAACACCTATTTCTGCTTTATTGACTATGCCAAAGCCTTTGATGTGTGGATCATAATAAACTGTGAAAAATTCTGAAAGAGATGGGAATACCAGACCACCTGACCTGCCTCCTGAAAAACCTGTATGCAGGTCAGAAGGCAACAATGAGAACTGGACATGGAACAACAGACTGGTTTCAAATCAGGAAAGGAGTACATCAAGGCTGTATAGTGTCACCGTGCTTACTTAACTTTCATGCAGAGTACATCGTGAGAAATGCCAGGCTGGATGAAGCACAAGATGGAATCAAGATTGCTGGGAGAAATATCAGTAACCTCAGATATGCAGATGACACCACCCTTATGGCAGAAAGTGAAGAAGAACAAAAGAGTGTCTTGATGAAAGTGAAAGAGGAGAGTGAAAACATTGGCTTAAAGCTCAACCTTCCGAAAACTAAGATTATTGCATACAGTCCCATCACTTCACGGCAAATAGTTGGAGAAACAGTGGAAACAGCGTCAGACTTTTTTTTTCTTGGGCTCCAAAATCACTGCAGATGGTGACTTAAGCCATGAAATTAAAAGACATTTACTCCTTGGAAGAAAATTTATGACCAACCTAGACAGCATATTAAAAAGCAGAGACATTACTTTGGAAAAAACGGTCCATCTAGTCAAAGCTAGGGTTTCTCTAGTAGTCATGTATGGATATGAGAGTTGGACTCTCATTTCTCATATAGAAAGCTGAGCACTGAAACACTGATACTTTTGAACTGTGGTGTTGGAGAAGACTCTTGAGAGTCCCTTGGAGTGCAAGGAGATCCAACCAGTCCATCCTAAAGGAAATCAGTCCTGAATGTTCATTAGAAGGACTGACGTTGAAGCTGAAACTGCAATATTTTGGCCACCTCATGCGAAGAGTTGACTCACTGGAAAAGTTCCTGAAGCTGGGAAAGATTAAAGGCAGGAGAAGAAGGGACAACCGAGGATAAGATGGTGGGATGGCATCACTAACTCAATGGACATGAGTTTGAATAAACTCCGGGAGTTGTTGGTGATGGACAGGGAGGCCTGGCGTGCTGCAGTCCACGGGGTAGCAAAGAGTCGGAAATGACTGAGCGACTGAACTGAACTGATATTAATACAGCTATGGAAATGTTTAATGAAATATAAAATATTCAAAGTACTCAGTGATTCATAGGAAGTGATTAAGTAAAAATTACATTTAAAAAGGATATATAGAATAACTAAGTCAAGTAAAACATTAAACTAGAAAAAATATTTCAAATATATAAATATAATTCATGTTTCCTTTAACAAATAACAAGGAGAAAAAATATAAACAGAAATGGAAAATATATGTCTTAAGATATGTTACAGTGCATTAGATGATAAAATCCTTAACAAGGGTAGATAGGAGAATCTTCAAATTGATACAGCTACCAAGTGTGTTGCACGTAAATTACACATATATGTGAAATTCTAAGACTTAATAGAAAAGAAGATGCCATGTAAATTCACTCTGCCACATACTTACTAGTGCTTATAAGACTCACTGTATATGCTAATCTTGGAAATATATATATATTTAAAGTAGAATATAAAATCTCCTATAGCCACCTAGAAAGCTACACTAGTAACATTTATGCATATGCTCTTTTAGTCTTCTTCACTTATAACTCAGCTTGCTGTGTTTGTGTCCAATAAAGCTGACATAATCGTATTATTTTGTAATAATTGAGAAGAACCACAGTGATCACCTAAAATATTCTATTTGCTAAGTAAAACACATTGTTTCTCTCATAAACAATTAGAAAGGAACCTCTACAAGTGCACAGATTCCACTGGCCTTAATCACTGTATCTTCCCATGCTTAGCCTCTGAGTAAGTAAATTTTTGTTAAAGGATACTTGCATAGATGATCAACAGTCACATTCAAGAACACATATAGACTACATGAAGCAAAATCAAATTACTTAAAATTAGTCATTTCAATAATGAAAACATAGATTCATAATATTACACATAAGATCTCATGTTTGGTTTGGTATCTTCATTGCACTTACTACAGTTCAGTTCAGTTCAGTCGCTCAGTCGTGTCCGACTCTCCGCGACCCCATGAATCACAGCACGCCAGGCCTCCCTGTCCATCACCAACTCCCGGAGTACACTCAAACTCATGTCCACAGAGTCGGTGATGCCATCCAGCCATCTCATTCTCCGTCGTCCCCTTCTCCTCCCGCCCCCAACCTTTCCCAGCATCAGAGTCTTTTCCAGTGAGTCAACTCGTCGCATGAGGTGGCCAAAGTATTGGACTTTCAGCTTTAGCATCAGCCCCTCCAATGAACATCCAGGATTGATCTCCTTTAGAATGGACTGGTTGGATCTCCTTGCAGTATAAGGGACTCTCAAGAGTCTTCTCCAACACCACAGTTCAAAAGCATCGATTCTTCGGCGATCAGCTTTCTTCACAGTCCAACTCTCACATCCATACATGACCACGGGAAAAACCATTGCCTTGACTAGACGGACTTTGGTCGGCAAAGTAATGTCTCTGCTTTTTAATATACTATCAAGGTTGGTCATAACTTTCCTGCCAAGGAGCAAGCGTCTTTTAATTTCATGGCTGCAATCAGCATCTGCAGTGATTTTGGAGCCCAAAAAAACAAAGTCTGACACTGTTTCCATTGTTTTTCCATCTATTTCCCATGAAGTGATGGGACCAGATGCCATGATCTTTGTTTTCTGAATGTTGAGCTTCAAGCCAACCTTTTCACTCTCCTCTTTCACTTTCATCAAGAGGCTTTTGAGTTCCTCTTCACTTTCTGCCATAAGGGTAGTGTCATCTGCATATCTAAGGTTATTGATATTTCTCCCAGCAATCTTGATTCCGGCTTGTGCTTCTTCCAGCCCAGCGTTCCTCATGATGTACTCTGCATATAAGTTAAATAAGCAAGGTGACAATATACAACCTTGACGTACACCTTTTCCTATTTGGAACCAGTCTGTTGTTCCATGACCGGTTCTAACTGTTGCTTCCTGACCTGCATACAGGTTTCTCAAGAGGCAGGTCAGGTGGTCTGGGATTCCCATCTCTTTCAGAATGTTCCACAGTTTATTGTGATCCACACAGTCAAAGGCTTTGGCATAGTCAATGAAGCAGAAATAGATGTTTTTCTGGAACTCTCTTGCTTTCTCCATGATCCAGCGGATGTTGGCAATTTGATCTCTGGTGCCTCTGCCTTTTCTAAAACCTGCTTGAACATCTGGGAGTTCACGGTTTACATACTGCTGAAGCCTGGCTTGGAGAATTTTGAGCATGACTTTACTAGCGTGTGAGATGAGTGCAATTGTGCGGTAGTTTGAGCATTCTTTGGCATTGCCTTTCTTTGGGATTGGAATGAAGACTGACCTCTTCCAGTCCTGTGGCCACTGCTGAGTTTTCCAAATCTGCTGGCATATTGAGTGCAGCACTTTCACAGCATCATCTTTCAAGACTTGAAATAGCTCAACTGGAATTCCATCACCTCCACTAGCTTTGTTCGTAGTGATGCTTTCTAAGGCCCACTTGACTTCACATTCCAAGATGTCTGGCTCTAGGTCAGTGATCACATTATCGTGACTATCTTGGTCGGGAAGATCTTTTTTGTACAGTTCTTCTGTGTATTCCTGCCACCTCTTCTTAATATCTTCTGCTTCTGTTAGGTCCATACCATTTCTGTCCTTTATCGAGCCCATCTTTGCATGAAAAGTTCCCTTGGAATCTCTAATTTTCTTGAAGAGGTCTCTTGTTTTTCCTATTCTGTTGTTTTCCTCTATTTCTTTGCATTGATCACTGAGGAAGGCTTTCTTATCTCTCCTTGCTATTCTTTGGAACTCTGCATTCAGATGCTTATATCTTTCCTTTTCTCCTTTGCTTTTCGCCTCTCTTCTTTTTACAGCTATTTGTAAGGCCTCCTCAGACAGCCATTTCGCTCTTTTGCATTTCTTTTCCATGGGGATGGTCTTGGTCCCTGTCTCCTGTACAATGTCACGAACCTCCGTCCAGAGTTCATCAGGCACTCTATCAATCAGATCTAGTCCCTTAAATCTATTTCTCACTTCCACTGCATAATCATAAGGGATTTGATTGAGGTCATATCTGAATGGTCTAGTGGTTTTCCCTACTTTCTTCAATTTAAGTCTGAACTTCGCAATAAGGAGTTCATGATCTGAGCCACAGTCAGCTCCTGGTCTTGTTTTCGCTAACTGTATACAGCTTCTCCATCTTTGGTTGCAAAGAATATAATCAATCTGATTTCGGTGTTGACAATCTGGTGATGTCCATGTGTAGAGTCTTCTCTTGTGTTGTTGGAAGAGGGTGTTTGCTATGACCAGTGCATTCTCTTGACAAAACTCTATTAGCCTTTGCCCTGCTTCATTCCGTGCTCCAAGGCCAAATTTTCCAGTTACTCCAGGTGTTTCTTGACTTCCTACTTTTGCATTCCAGTCCCCTAGAATGAAAAGGACATCTTTTTTGGGTGTTAGTTCTAAAAGGTCTTGTAGGTCTTCATAGAACCGATTAACTTCGGCTTCTTCAGCAGTACTGGTTGGGGCATAGGCCTGGATTACTGTAATATTGAATGGTTTGCCTTGGAAACGAACAGAAATCATCCTGTCATTTTTAAGATTGCATCCAAGTACTGCATTTCGGACTCTTTTGTTGACCATGATGGCTACTCCATTTCTTCTAAGGGATTCCTGCCCACAGTAGTAGATATAATGGTCATCCGAGTTAAATTCACCCATTCCAGAGACGCCAGCCCCGGCGACGCGAGAGACGCCGGCCCCGGCGCAACGAACCATGCAAAGAGGTGCGGCCGTGAGGAGCTACCCCACGCCTGAGGCCAGGGCCGGCGGCCGAGAGGAGCTACCCCACGTCCAACAGGCGGTGGCTGCGCGGGCGCAGGAGGGCCGAGAGGAGCTACTCCGCGTTCAAGGTCAGGAGGGGTGGCCTTGAGGAGATACCCCTCGTCCAAGGTAAGGTACAGCGGCTGCACTTTGCTGGAGCGGCTGTGAAGAGATTTTCCACGACCAAGGTAAGAGAAACCCAAATAAGACGGTAGGTATTGCTAGGGGGCACCAGAGGGCAGACAAACTGAAATCATAATCACAGGAAACTAGCTGATCTAATCACATGGACCACAGCCGAATGTGGTCCCCTGGAGAAGGGAATGGCAAACCACTTCAGTATACTTGCCTTGAGAACCCCATGAACAGTAACAAAGGGCAAAATGATAGGATACTGAATGAGGAATTCCCCAGGTCGGTAGGTGCCCAGTATGCTACTGGAGCTCAGTGGAGAAATAACTCTAGAAGGAATAAAGGGATGGAGCAAAAGCAAAACCAATACCCAGTTGTGGATGTGACCAATGATGGAAACAAGGTCCGGTGCTGTAAAGAGCAATATTGCATAGGAACCTGGAATGTTAGGTCCATGAATCAAGGCAAATTGGATGTGGTCAAACAGGAGATGGCACTTACTACAACTATAACTAATTAACTGCATATAAAAGTAATTTAATATTTTTATACTCAGACAGACTATAAATATGTATGGGTGAGAGCTGGAAAATAAAGAAGGCAGAGTGAAGAAGAATTGATGTTTTTAAACTGTGATGCTGGAAAAAACTCTTGAGAGTTCCTGGGAGAGCGAGGAAATTAACCCAGTCAATCCCGAATAAATCAACGTTGAATACTCTTTGGGAAGACTGATGCTGAAGCTGAAGCTCCAATACTTTGGTCACCTGATGTGAAAAGCTGACTCTTTGGAAAAGACCTTGATGCTGGGAAAAATTGAAGACAGAAGGAGAAGAGGGTGACAGAGGATGAGATGGTTGGGTGGCATCAGATTCAATGGACATGAACTTGGGCAAATTCTGGGAGATGGTGAGGGACAGGGAAGCCTGGTGTGCTACAGCCCATGTGGTATTAAAGAGTTGGATACGACTTGGTGACTGAAGAAAAATAACAACAGGCTACAAACATCAAAAGCAGGGCTCATAACTGCTAATCTTACCTGCAGTGCTGGCACAATGGTTGGCTCATAGTGTGTGCTCAGTAAATCCCTGTTGAATGACTGACTTATTCATCTAGTCTCATGATTCTTAAACCTTCATTTTTACTTGTTGAATCTTATATTCAAGTTAAAGCAGATAAAAGAAGTGCTGTTCTCCTTCAACAGGCCTTATGGGCTTAGACTTCAGCTTGCTGCCCCTTCTTGGTTCTTCAGGCAACAAATGGAGCCACTAGGGCTCCTTAGAACATTGAAACAGTCTAACTACTTGGATTCTTTTCTATAATATTCATACCAAATAATCATGCAACAGAGGCTTGAATCATATAATGTTGGGGAAATTACTTTGTTCTGAGACTGCCTGTTTCTTTGTTGGATTGCCTCTAGATTAATATTTTTTATTAAATTAAGCTGAAATCTTCTCTTTAATCCTTGGGACTGACAAGGACAAGTATAAAATTTCATTCACATTTCAAATTTCTAAAGTCACTATTTACAAAACAGAAGCAGACTATTAGTCTTTTTATCTGACCTGCTCTCCCTTTTTTCTTCCTTGTTATTTTTATGCTGATTATATGTTCATTATACTAACAACATAAAACAATATACTATAGAAAATAAAAGTATATTATTATTAACATTGTACGGGAGGCAGTGATCAAAACCATCCCCAAGAAAAGAAATGCAAAAAGCAAAAAGGTTGTCTGAGTAGGCCTTACAAATAGCTAAGGAAAGAAGAGACATTAAAGACAAGGGAGGAAAGGAAAGATATACCCATCTGAATGCAGAGTTCCAAAGAATAGCAAGGAGAGATAAGAAACCATTCCTAAGTGACCAATGCAAAGAAATAGAGGAAAACAATAAAATGGGAAAGACTAGAGATCTCTTCAAGAAAATCAGAAATACCAAGGGAATATTTCATGCAAAGATAGGCACAATAAAAGACAGAAATGGCATGGACCTAACTGAAGCAGAAGATATTAAGAAAAGGTGGTAAGAATACAGAGAAGAACTATACCAAAGAGATCTTAATGACCCAAATAACCACAATGGTGTTTTGTTATCTAGGTTATCCCTCACCTAGAGCCAGACATCCTGGAATATGAAGTAAAGTGGGCCTTAGAAAACATCACTACGAACAAAGCTGGTGGAGGTGATGGAATTCCAGCTGAGGTATTTCAAATCCTGAAAGATGATGCTGTGAAAGGGTTTCACGGAATATGCCAGCAAATTTGGAAAAGTCAGCAGTGGTTACAGGAATTAGGAAATTCCAATCACAAAGAAAGGCAATGCCAAAGAATGTTCAAATTCCCACACGACTGCACTCATTTCACATGCTAGCAAGGTAATGCTCAAAATTCTCCAAGTGAGGCTTCAATAGTATGTGAACCAAGAATTTCCAGATGTTCAGCTGAATTTAGAAAAGGCAGAGGAACCAGAAATCACATTGGCAACATCTGTTGGATCATCAAAAAAGCAGGAGAATTCCAGGATAACATCTACTTTACTTCATTGACTACACTAAAGCCTTTGACTGTGTGGATCACAACAAACTGTGGAACATTCTTAAAGAGGTGAGAATACCAGACCACTTGACCTGCCTCCTTAGAAACCTATACGTAGATCAAGAAGCAACAGTTAGACCCGGATATGGAACTAGGGGCTGTTTCCAAATTGGGAATGGAATATGTGAAGACTGTATATTGTCATCCTCCTTATTTAAATTATATACAGAATACATCATGAGAAATGCCAGGCTGCATGAAGCACAAACCGGAATCAAGATTGCTGGGAGAAATATCAATAACCACACATATGCAGATGATACCACCCTTATGGCAGAAGGCAAAGAGGAACTAAAGAGCCTTTTGATGAAGTTGAAAGAGGAGAGTGAACAATTTGGCTTAAGATTCAACATTCAAAAAAAAAAAAAACAAAAACGAAGATCGTGGCATCTGGTCTCATCATTTCATGACAAATAGATGGGGAAACAATGGAAACAGTGACAAACTTTATTTTCTTGGGCTCCAAAATCACTGCAGCCATAAAATTAAAAGATGCTTGCCCCTAGGAAGGAACGCTGCAGCAAATCTAGACAGCATATTAAAAAGCAGACATTACTTTGCCGACATAGGTTCATATAGTCAGAACTATGGTTTTTCCAGTAGTCATGTATGGATGTGAGGGTTGGACCACAAAGAAGACTGAGAGCCAAAGAATTGATGCTTTTGAACTGTGGTGTTGGAGAAGACTCTTGAGAGTCCCTTGGACTGCAAGGAGATCCAACCAGTCAATCCTAAAGGAAATCAATCCTGAATATCCATTGGAAGGACTGATGATGAAACTGAAACTCCAATACATCACCTTACGTGAAGAGTTGAATCATTGGAAAAGACCCTGATGCTGGGAGGGATGACAGAGGATGAGATAGTTGGATGGCATCACTGGTTCAATGGACATGAGTTTGAGCAAGTTCTAGGAGACAGTGATGGACAGGGAAGCCCGGTGCGCCGCAGTCCATGGGGTCACAGAGTTGGACAAGACTGAGTGACTGAACAACACCAAATAATGTAATACAATAATAGTGTTACAGCTTGTATAACCAAAAGTATAAGTAATAATATAAGAATATATTCTTATTACTCAAGGAAAAATAGCTAATACATTGCCATAATTGCTTCTGCTCCTTTTAAAGAAATAACTTTGTCAACAAAGCAAAATTCCTCTCTGGCAACCTCCCTCACATGTATTCCATTTCTTCCTCAATGTAACCAGTATCCTGAGCTTGTTCTGTATCCTTCAAATCTACTTTCATTCTTCTATATATGTATGTGTGCATCTATAGATCCAGACATAAATATATCTATGCTGTGCTGTATAAAGCCACCATCCAGTGTGATTATTTAAATTAAAATAAAATTTTTAAATGTTAAAGATCAGTTTTCTATTCCACTCACCATATTTGAAGTGCTCAGTAGCCACACATGACTAGTGGCTAGGATATTGGATCGTGCAGATATAGAACATGTCCATCATTGCACGGAGCTCTATTGTAATAGATGTATTTTTATAAGTGTTTTTAAATTTCACATAATGTAATACCCTGAATAAGTTTATTAAGTTGCTTTTTCTTTTGTTGCTTGGCATTATGTGGTCAAGATCCACTCAAGTTGATATGTAGCATATTCCTTTAAACTAGCATAGATTATTTTATTTTTTGATAGAACACATACATATAAGTTCAGTTCAGTCACCCAGTCGTGTCCGACTCTTTGTGACCCCATGAATCACAGCACGCCAGGCCTCCCTGTCCATCAACAACTCCTGGAATTCACTCAAATTCATGTCCATCGAGTCGGTGATGCCATCCAGCCATCTCATTCTCTGTCATCCCCTTCTCCTACCGCCCTCAATCCCTCCCAGCATCAGACTCTTTTACAGTGAGTCAACACGTTGCATGAGGTGACCAAAGTATTGGAGTTTCAGCTTTAGCATCAGTCCTTCCAATGAACACCCAGGACTGATCTCCTTTAGAATGGACTGGTTGGATCTCCTTGCAGTACAAGGGACTCTCAAAGAGTCTTTTCCAACACCACAGTTCAAAAGCATCAATTCTTCGGCGATCAGCATTCTTCATAGTCCAACTCTCACATCCATACATGGCCACGGGAAAAACCATAGCCTTGACTAGACAGACCTTGGTTGGCAAAGTAATATCTCTGCTCTTTAATATGCTATCAAGGTTGGTCATAACTTTCCTTCCAAGGAGTAAGCATCTTTTAATTTCATGGCTGCAATCAGCATCTGCAGTGATTTTGAAGCCCCCCAAAATAAAGTTTGACACTGTTTCCACTGTTTCCCCATCTGTTTCCCATGAAGTGATGGGACCAGATGCCATGATCTTAGTTTTCTGAATGTTGAGCTTCAAGCCAACTTTTTCACTCTCCTCTTTCACTTTCATCAAGAGGCTTTTGAGTTCCTCTTCACTTTCTGCCATAAGGGTGGTGCCATCTGCATACAACTCTTTATATTCATTTCTCCTCACCTGGACAGTGGAATTTTCATTCTTCTATTTTAAACAATGTATTAATGAGCATTTTTCCTCTGGAATATGTATTTAAAATGAAAATACTCAATCATAAGGTATACACCTTTCAAGCTTTGCTAGAAATTGCCAAGTTGTGTTTCCCTTGTGGCTCAGCAGTAAAGGATCCGCATGCCAATGCAGGAGATGTGGATTCAGTCTCAGGGTAAGATCCCCTGGAGAAAGAAATGGTAACCCACTCCAGTAATCTTGACTGGGAAATCCCATGGACAGAGGAGCCTGGAGGGTTACAATCTGTGGGGTCCCAAAAAGAGTCAGACACTACTTCAAGCGACTAAATAACAACATTCATATATTCTGCCCATTTCACTACTGAAATGTTGCCTTTTTCTTAAGGATTTGTTCTAATTAATCACATTAAAAATTGCTTTTATTCTTTTACTCCACATATGTATCTGGCTAATATATCTTAGTCAGTATATAATGATCTATTTCTTTTCCTTTTTTCTTTTGATAATGTCTATGGTACCCACTGTAACTTATCTAAATCTTCCACTATTGATTTACTTTGTTTATCTTCAGGATTTTGTCATTACAAATAGTACTGCACCACATTGACTATCACAGTCATTAATCTCGCTCACTGAATATTTCTGGCTCTTCACCTACTAGCTCCTGGTGTTCGACTTCTTGTGTTGTCCTGTGTTCAGTCCTGACAGAGCATTCAGTTTCCAATGTGAGATACTCCAGAGTCTTCTTTCCTGCTGCTGCTTCACCAATGATCTTCCTGATGGCTAGTGCTTTGTCAGGGTTCTGAAGTGAGAAGGCCTTTCCTCCCATTCTCTAGACATCCACAGTGGCCACATTACATGAAAGAGATCACTAATATTTTGTGGTTGTTTGTCATGGCATAACCTGGTCTCTCCTGATGGCAACCTACTTCTTGTATTCAGGAGTTAAGAAGCTTTTTTTTTTTTTTTTTAAGGAAACAGTTCATTTTTCATAGAATTCTAGGACTCAAACAATCTTCAGACATCAGTTATTTGAATTGCTCTTCCTATTAAATCATTTCGTAAATTATGAGGTCTAGAACCATGTCAAGTGGTTAACAGTAAATTTTCTGGTCTTCAGTTTGTGGATTCCCACTCCTATAATTTATCTTTTCATCAGCTGATGTACATTTGGATAATTTTCTGACTTACTGTTTATTATGAATAAGACTGTGAATAGCCATGTCCATGTTTTTATCTGGACATATGTTGCTATTTCTCTTGAGTATAAGCTGAAAAGTTCTATGAAGACCTACAAGATCTTCAAGAACTAAAACCCCCAATAGATGTCCTTTTCATTATAGGCAAAAGGAATGCAAAAGTAGGAAGTCAAAAAACACCTGGAATAACAGACAAATTTGGCCTTGGAGTACAGAATGAAGCAGGGCAGAGGCTAATAGAGTTCTGTCAAGAGAACACACTGGTTATAGAAAATACCCTCTTCCAAAAACACAAGAGAAGACACTACACACGGACATAACCAGATGGTCAAAACTGAAATCAGAATGATTATAGTCTTTGCACCCAAAGAGGAAGAAGCTCTATACAGTCAGCAAAAACAAGGCCAGGAGCTGACTGTGGCACAGATCATGAACACAGATCATGCCAAAATCAGACTTAAATTGAAGAAAGTGGGGAAAACCACTAGACCATTCAGGTATGACCTAAATCAAATCCCGTGGGACTATACAGTGACAGTGAGAAATATATTTAAGGGATTGGATATAATACACAGAGTGCCTGATGAACTATGGATGGAGGTTCGTGACATTGTACAGGAGACAGGAATCAAGACCATCCCCTAGAAAAAAAAAGCAAAAAAGCAAAATGGCTGTCTGAGGAGGCCTTACAAATAGCTGTGAAAAAAATAGAAGTGCAAAGCAGTGGAGAAAAGGAAAGATATACCCATGTGAATGCAGAGTTCCAAAGAAGAGCAAGGAGAGATTAGAAAACCTTCCTCAGAGACCAATGCAAAGAAATAGAGGAAAACAACAGAATGGGAAAGACTAGAGATCTCTTAAGGAAAATTAGAGATACCAAGGGAACATTTCATGCAACGATGGGCTCAATAAAGGACAAAAATGGTAGGGACCTAACAGAAGCAGAAGATATTAAGAAGAAGTGGCAAGAATACACAGAAGAACTATACAAAAAAGATCTTCATGACCCAGATAATCACGATGGTGTGATCACTCACACTCACCTAAGCCAGACATCTTGGAATGTGAAGTCAAGTGGACCTTAGGAAGCATCAATACAAACAAAGCTAGTGGAGGTGATGGAATTCCAGTTGAGCTATTTCAAATCTTAAAAGATGATGCTGTGAGAGTGTTTCACTCAATATGTCAGCAAATTTGGAAAACTCAGCAGTGGCCACAGGACTGGAAAAGGTCAGTTTTCATTCCAATCCCAAGGAAAGACAATGCCAAAGAATGCTCAAACTACTGAAGAGTTGCACTCATCTCACACAAAAGTAAGTTCAGTTCAGTTCAGTTCAGTTGCTCAGTCGTGTCTGACACTTTGTGACCCCATGAATCACAGCACGCCAGGCCTCTCTGTCCATCACCAACTCCTGGAGTTCACTCAAACTCATGTCCATCGAGTCGGTGATGCCATCCAGCCATCCCATTCTCTGTCGTCCCCGTCTCCTCCTGCCCCCAATCCCTCCCAGTATCAGAGTCTTTTCCAGTGAGTCAACCCTTTGCATGAGGTGGCCAAAGTATTGGAGTTTCAGCTTTAGCATCAGTCCTTCCAATGAATACCCAGGACTGATCCCCTTTAGAATGGATTGGTTGGATCTCCTTGTAGTCCAAGGGACTCTCAAGAGTCTTCTCCAACACCACTGTTCAAAAGCATAAATTCTTCGGCGATCAGCTTTTTTCACAGTCCAATTCTCACATCCATACATGACCACGGGAAAAACCATAGCCTTGACTAGACGGACTTTGGTTGGCAAAGTAATGTCTTTGCTTTTTAATATGCCATATAGGTTGGTCATAACTTTTCCTTCCAAGAAGTAAGCGTCTTTTAATTTCATGGCTGCAATCAACATCCGCAGTGATTTTGGAGCCCCCCAAAATAAAGTCTGACACTGTTTCCACTGTTTCTCCATCTATTTCCAATGAAGTGATGGGACCAGATAGTAAAGTAATGCTCAAAATTCTCCAAGCAATATTTCAGCAATATGTGAACCATGAAATTCCAGATGCTCAAGCCGGTTTTAGAAAAGGCAGAGGAACCAGAGATCAAGTTGCCAACATCTGCTGGATCATGGAGAAAGCAAGAGAGTTCCAGGGAAACACCTATTTCTGCTTTATTGACTATGCCAAAGTCTTTGACTGTGTGGATCACAATATACTGTGGAAAATTCTGAAGCAGATGGGAATACCATACCACCTGATCTGCCTCTTGAGAAATCTGTATGCAGGTCAGGAAGCAACAGTGAAAACTGGACATGGAGCAACAGACTGGTTCCAAATGGGAAAAAGAGTACGTCAAGGTTGTATTCTGTCACCCTGATTATTTAACTTATATGAAGAGTACATTTTGAGAAATGCTGGGCTGGATGATGCACAAGCTGAATCAAGATTGCCGGGAGAGATATCAATAACCTCAGATATACAGATGACACCACGTTATGGCAGAAAGTACAGAAGAACTAAAAAGCCTCTTAAAGAAAGTGAAAGAGGAGAGTGAAAACATTGGCTTAAATCTCAACATTCAGAAAACTAAGATCATGGTATTCAGTCCCAACACTTCATGGCAAATAGATGGGGAAACAGTGGCTGACTTTATTTTTCTGGGCTCCAAAATCACTGCAGATGCTGATTGCAGCCAGGAAATTAAAAGACTCTTACTCCTTGGAAGGAAAGTTAGGACCAACCTTGATAGTATATTAAAAAGCAGAGACAATACTTTGCCAACCAAGGTCCGTCTAGTCAAGGCAATGGTTTTTCCCGTGGTCATGTATGGATGTGAGAGTTGGACTGTGAAGAAAGCTGATCGCCGAAGAATTGATGCTTTTGAACTGTGGTGTTGGAGAAGACTCTTGAGAGTCCCTTGGACTGCAAGGAGATCCAACCAGTCCATTCTAAAGGAGCTCGATCCTGGGTGTTCATTGGAAGGACTGATGCTAAAGCTGAAACTCCAATACTTTGGCCACCTCATGCGACGAGTTGACTCACTGGAAAAGACTCTGATGCTGGGAAAGATTGGGGGTGGGAGGAGACGGGGACGACAGAGAATGAGATGGCTGGATGGCATCACCGACTCTGTGGACATGAGTTTGAGTGTACTCCGGGAGTTGGTGATGGACAGGGAGGCCTGGCGTGCTGTGATTCATGGGGTCGCGGAGAGTCGGCCACGACTGAGCGACTTAACTGAACTGAACTGAATGACAAATCGGGGCTTCCCAACAGTGCTAGTGGTAAAGAACCCGTCTTCCAGTGCAGGAGATGTGGGTTGCATCCCTGGTCAGGAAGATCTCCTGGAGGAGGGCATGGCAACCCAGTCGTCTTCTTGCCTGGAGAACCCCTTGGACATACGAGCCTGGAGGGTTACAGTCCATAGGTCGCAAAGAGACTGAAGAAACTTAGCACACATGCATGCAATGACTAATGATGTTGAGCACATTTTCATCTAATTATTGACCATCTGTATATGTCCTTTGGAGACATCTGCTAAAATGCTTTGCCCATTTTTAACTGAGTTGTCTTTCTATTATTGAATTATGTCTTTATATATTCTTGATACAAAACCCCATTTTCTCTCATTCTGTTAATTGTCTTTTCACTGCCTTTGAGGCACAAAATTTAATTTTCTTTAAATTGGGGAATAGTTACTTTACAATGTTGTTAGTTTCTGTTGTATAGCATTGTGAATCAGTCACACACACACAGACACACAGACACATAGACACATACACACACACACACATATCCTTTTCCTTGGATTTCCTTACCTTTTAAAAGTTTTACATTTTGATAAAGTTTAAATTATCTAATTTCTTTTTAAAATTGTGCTTTGGTTGCCAAATCTATTGCCTAACACATTATTGTGAAGATTTGCTTTAACATTTTCATTATTATATTTATAACCCTTCCATTTAGATCTATAATCAGTTTTGAGTTAATTTTTACATACGATGTTAAAAGGGGTCCAACTTTTTTCTTCTACATGGGAATACCAAGTTTTCCCAGCACCATTTGTTGAAAATACATTTTCCCCTTTTTTAAGACTGAAAATATTTTTTTCTTGTTTATAGGCATCTAGTGCATTTCTAAAAAGCAGAGACATTACTTTGCCAACCAAGGTCCGTCTAGTCAAGGCTATGGTTTTTCCCGTGGTCATGTATGGATGTGAGAGTTGGACTGTGAAGAAAGCTGATCGCCGAAGAATCGATGCTTTTGAACTATGGTGCTGGAGAAGACTCTTGAGAGTCCCTTGGACTGCAAGGAGGTCAAACCAGTCCATTCTAAAGGAGATCAATCCTGGGTGTTCAGTGGAAGGACTGATGCTAAAGCTGAAACTCCAATATTTTGGCCACCTCATGTGATGAGTTGACTCACTGGAAAAGACTCTGATGCTGGGAGGGATTGGGGGTGGGAGGAGACGGGGACGACAGAGATGAGATGGCTGGATGGCATCACCGACTCAATGGACATGGGTTTGAGTTAGTTCCGGGAGTTGGTGATGGACAGGGAGGCCTGGCGTGCTGTGATTCATGGGGTCGCAAAGAGTCGGACACAACTGAGCGACTGAACTGAACTGAACTGAATTGAAGAGTGTATGTGCGTGTGCTTAGTCACTCAATCACATGCTACTCTTTGTGACCCCATGGACTGTAGCCTGCCAGGCTCCTCTGTCTGTGGGATTTTCCAGGCAAGAATACTGGAGCAAGGTTGCTACTCCAGTGTTGATCTCTCCTTAATACTTCAGTTACTCTCTCTCTGGGTGTCTCCAATATATTTATCTATTTTTAACCTACCTATTGAACCATGGTAGGTAAATATATTGGAGACACCCAGAGAGCTGCTGGTCCTACATTCTTATCTCCTTGGTGTATAGTTTCCTCTGTATATCATGCCTACTCTTCAGACACAAATCAGGTTTTCAGTTTTATAAGTGTTGAATGATCAATAGCCTGCCAATGCGTTTCTAATGTCTTCTTTTTCTAATTCACTATTACTTCCAAAAAATTTCTCCGAAGCTCAGATTGTGTAGAAAATGAACATTTACCCCCAAATCCTGAAATTCAAGACCCTTAATAATATGGCATAAGTTTTATTCTGTAGTATTTAAATGAAAGTATTTCTTTTAAAATAAATGTGTTTTGGGAATGCAGCCACTAGGAGAAGAATTTTCCAGATGCTTAAATTAAAACACTTGTGAATTTGAAATTTCAAACTTATGAGATAAATGAAATCTACAAGTCTGAATAATTAAATATCTTAGTTCATTGGAAGGACTGATGCTAGAACTGAAACTCCAATACTTTGGCCACCTCATGCGACGAGTTGACTCACTGGAAAGGACTCTGATGCTGGGAGGGATTGGGGGCGGGAGGAGACGGGGACGACAGAGAATGAAATGGCTGGATGGCATCACCAACTCGATGGACATGAGTTTGAGTGAACTCCGGGAGTTGGTGATGGACAGGGAGGCTTGGTGTGCTGTGATTCATGGGGTCACAAAGAGTTGGACACGACTGAGCGACTAAACTGAACTGAACTGAACTGATTGCATTTCTTGATATGCTCAGCAGTTCATCAGAGCTCCCTGGCATTGGCTTATCTAAGTTATTCACAGGTTATTTTAGTATTCTCTGGAATGTAAATGATTTAAGGTCAAAGATTTAATGTGCCTATGAGGGGCTAGGTACTCTTACAATACCATTTTTATTGTGGTTTTTACCTCCTTATCCAAAGTCTTCTATCATTTTCAATCTGAGAAACTTTTCTTTCACTGAAATGAAACAGCTGAATGGATTTTCAGTCTCTCTTCTCTTAATTTATCCCATTGATTCCAAATACATATAATTCCTCCTTTTTGTCCTCTTATACCTAACACCCTCTTCCAACAACACAAGAGAAGACTCTACACATGGATATCACCAGATGGTCAACACCGAAATCATATTGATTATAGTTTTGCAGCCAAAGATGGAGAAGCTCTATACAGTCAGCAAAAACAAGACTGGGAGCTGACTGTGGCTCAGATCATGAACTTCTTATTGCCAAATTCAGACTAAAATTGAAGCAAGTGGGTAAAACCACTAGACCATTCAGGTATGACCTAAATCAAATCCCTTATGACTATATAGTGGCAGTGAGAATTAGATTTAATGGACTAGATCTAATAGAGTGCCTGGTGAACTATGGACAGAGGTTCGTGACACTGTACAGGAGACAGGAATCAAAGCCATCCCCAAGAAAAAGAAAAGCAAAAAAGCAAAATGGCTGTCTGAGGAGGCCTTACAAATAGCTGAGAAAAGAAGAGAAGCAAAAAGCAAAGAAGAAAAGGAATATTATACCCATTTGAATGTAGAGATCCAAAGAATAGCAAGGAGAGATAAGAAAGCCTTCCTCAGTGATCAATGCAAAG
This sequence comes from Moschus berezovskii, assembly GCF_049115385.1. Lineage (NCBI taxonomy): Eukaryota > Metazoa > Chordata > Mammalia > Artiodactyla > Moschidae > Moschus > Moschus berezovskii. The sequence continues at coordinate 85,961,675 of NC_142472.1, forward strand.
AAATAGAGGGAAACAGCAGAATGGGAATGACTAGAGATCTCTTCAAGAAAATTAGAGATACCAAGGAAACATTTCATGCAAAGATGGGCTCAATAAAGGACAGAAATGGTAGGGACCTAGCAGAAGCAGAAGATATTAAGAAGTGGCAAGAATACACAGAACTGTTCAAGAAAGATCTTGACGACTCAGATAATCATGATGCTGTGATCACTCACCTAGAGCCAGACATCCTGGAATGAGAAGTCAAGTGGGCGTTAGGAAGAATCACTACGAACAAAGCTAGTGGAGGTGATGGAATTCCAGTTGAGCTAGTTCAAATCCTGAAAGATGATGCTGTGAAAATGCTGCACTCAATATGCCAGCAAATTTGGAAAACTCAGCAGTGGCCACAGGACTGGAAAAAGTCAGTTTTCATTCCAATCCCAAAGAAAGGCAATGCCAAAGAATGCTCAAACAACCACACAATTGCACTCATCTCACACACTAGTAAAGTAATGCTTAAAATTCTCCAAGCAAGGATTCAGCAATAAGTGAACCGTGAACCTCCAGATGTTCAAGCTGGTTTTAGAAAAGGCAGAGGAACCAGAGATCAAATTGCCAACATCCACTGGCTCATTGAAAAAGCAAGAGAGTTCCAGGAAAACACCTATTTCTGCTTTATTGTCTATGCCAAAGCCTTTGACTGTGTGGATCACAATAAACTTTGGAAAATTCTGAAGCAGATGGGAATACCAGACCAACTGACCTGCCTCTAGAGAAACCTGTACCCAGGTTAGGAAGCAACAGTGAGAACCGGACATGGAACAACAGACTGGTTCTAAATAGGAAAAGGAGTACGTCAAGGATGTATATTGTCACCCTGATTGTTTAACTTATATGCAGAGTACATCATGAGAAACGCTGGGCTGGAGGAAGCACAAGCTGGAATCTAGATTTTCCAAAGAAATATCAATAACCTGAGATATGCAGATGACACCACCCTTATGGCAGAAAGTGCAGAAGAAGTAAAGAGCCTCTTAATGAATGTGAAAGAGGAGAGTGAAAACGTTGGCTTTAAGCTCAACATTCAGAAAACTAAGATCATGACATCCTGTCCCATCACTTCATGGCAAATAGATGGGTAAACAGTGGAAATAGTGACTGATTTTATTTTTCTGGGCTCCAAAATCACTGTGCATGGTTACTGCAGTCATGAAATTAAAAGACACTTACTCCTTGGAAGGCAAGTTATGACCAACCTAGACAGCATATTATAAAGCAGAGATATTACTTTGTCAACAAAGGTCCGTCTAGTCAAGGCTATGATTTTTCCAGTGGTCATGTATGGATATGAGAGTTGGAGTATAAAGAAAACTGAGCGCCGAAGATTGATACTTTTGAACTGTGGTGTTGGAGAAGACTCTTGAGAGTCCCTTGGACTGCAAGGAGATCCAAGCAGTCCATTCTAAAGGAGATCAGCCCTGGGTGTTCATTGGTAGGATTGATGTTGAAGCTGAAACTTCAATACTTTAACTACCTGATGCAAAGAGCTGACTCAGTTGAAAAGACCCTGATGCTAGGAAAGGTTGAGGGCAGGAGGAGAAGGGGACGACAGAGGATGAGATGGTTGGATGGCATCACCGACTCAATGGACATGGGTTTGGGTGGATTCTGGGAGTTAGTGATGGACAGGGAGCCCTGGAGTGCTGCAGTTCATGGGTTCTCAAAGAGTCAGACACGACTGAGTGACTGAACCTAACTGATACCTAACATAGCTCTTCTCTCTTTTTAGGCTCTTCTCCAGCTTTCAGCTCATCATAGACTTTACATTTTCTGTAAATCAATGATTCATCTTTTTACAAATGGAAATCTAATTTTTTGTCTAGTCAGCTCCTACCATATTGCATGGTATTAACTTAAGTATATACAGCATAATCCCAATTTTCATGTGAAAGAAATTAGTATATTCCATTATTTTTCCTTAAATTTTTATTTTGAAAAGTTTTAAACTTAGCAAAAATTAAAAAAATATATATAATGAGCACTGGACCCTCCAATTAGATTCCATCTTAAACATTTTGTTACATTTACCTTTCATAGACACACACACACACACACACACACACACACACATATATGCGATTATAAACACCATAGCTCTTCAGTCATAAATATTTGGCATATAATTTCTAATATTAAGGACTATTATGACATCTAAGAGAATTATAATTTCATTATACTATCCGTTATCTAGTCCATATTGTAATTTGTGCATTTGGCCACAAAATCTCTCCTCCTGTTCCTTCCCCTTATTCTTTTTAAATCCATGATTGCATGTTGTTGTCATGTCTTTTTATTCTCTTTAACCTGGAAGAATTCTTTTCAGAAAAATTACATTTTTACAAATGTAAAAGTTAAATTACATTTGTACAGTCTATCCCAGGTTTCTTGTAGAAGATGCCAGATTCCATATTTATCTGCCTGTTTCCGTTTTACTTGTTAAATTCCCTATGTATCTCAGCCTTGGCGCTACTGACATCTTGGATCAGGTAGCTATCTTGTGTGTTGCAGGATGTTTAATATTTCCCATTCCCACCAGGTTATAACAACCAGAATGTCTCCACACATGCCCAAATGTGCCCAGGGGCTGGCGGTGGAGGTTATGGTAGGGATGTAGAAGTTCACTCAAATTCAGGGTAAATAACTTTGTCAGGAATATTTGTCATATGATGTGTAGTTTTGATTGCACTATATCAGTAAGCACATAACATCCGATCGTCCCATTACTGATTAGCTTTGATCACTTATTTAAGGCACTTTTTAAAAAAATATAAAGGTATGTTTCTCCCTTTTATAATAAATAAGGGAAAAACAGACTTTTGATACTGTAACATCTTGATACCTTGACACCAAGTGAACATCCTGTACTCCTATTATCTTTCACCCAGTGACTTTTGGCGTTCCCTAGTCCGAAAGGTTGGGAGCAGGAGGAGAAGGGGACGACAGAGAATGAGATGGCTGGATGGCATCACCGACTCTGTGGACATGAGTTTGAGTGAACTCCGGGAGTTGGTGATGGACAGGGAGGCCTGGCGTGCTGTGATTCATGGGGTCGCGCAGAGTCGGACACGACTGAGCGACTGAACTGAAGTCCGAATCAATTGTGACTGATTTGCAAAATGGTGATTTTCTAATTCTATTATTTGTTGTACATTTACTCTCTGGTATTTCTATGAAAGAAAAGTTTTCATCCTTCCCTTTATTTCTACTGGCACTTTTAAATTCAAGCATTTTCTGCACCCAATTTTAAAATTCAATTATTCCAATTACTTTTTTTGAGGCTTATATTATCCCAAATTCCTCCAGTGGGAATCTTCAATCCATTCTTTAAGCATGTCTTACCATAAAAGAATTTAATGCTTTATGGAGAATTTTAATAACGTTCTTGTTAAGTACCACACAATGCTAAATTCTTATTGTATACACTGCATATGAAACCATATGTGTGAGGCCTTATATTTAGCCAGTGAAGAATTCTGATTGGGACAACATATTACTTTCACACTTTGACTACTTGATGAAGAGCAGACTCAGTGGAAAAGACTCTGACGCTGTGAAACTGAAGGCAAGAGAAGAGGGCAGCAGAGCATGAGATCATTAGACAGCTTCACAAACTCAAGAGGACATTAATTTGAGCAAACTCCCTGAGACAGTGAAGGACAGGGAAGCCGGATGTGCTGCAGTCCACAGGGCTGCAAAGAGTTAAGGACAGGACTTATGGACTGACTAAGAGAAAATTCTGTTCCACAACCAACAAAAATTATCAGCCATTTAATTTTGATTCATCTACGTGAAAGTGAAAGTCGCTCAGTTCTGTCCCACTCTTTGCGACCCCATGGACTATACAGTCCATGGAATTCACCAGGCCAGAATACTGGAGTGGGTAGCCTTTCCCTTCTCCAGGGTTTCTTCCCAAGCCAGGGATTGAACCCCGGTCTCCCTCATTGCAGGAGGATTCTTTACCAGCTGAGCCATAAGAGAAGCCCAAGAATGCTGGAGTGGGTAGCCGATCCCTTCTCCAGGGCATCTTCCCCACACAGGAATCGAACCGGAGGTCTCCTGAATTGCAGGCAGATTCTTTAACTGAGCTATCAGGGAAGCCCTTTGAGTCATCTATTCACCTTCAAAATGGTAAATCTTTTCCTGACTCCAGGATATTTTGAAGTGGATGTCGCTGAGTCCTGTGTTACTCTTCCAGGCCAGAGTACTTAAGTGGGTAACCTTTTCCTTCTCTGGGGGAATCTTCCCAACCCAGGGATCACACGTCTCCCCCATTGCAGTCGGATTCTTTACCAGCTGAGCCACAAGGGACGCCACAAGGGATATTTTGAATGGTGCTTATAAATAGAAATACAGATAAAATACCTATCACCTAAACATCCCCGACTCTGTGGACATGAGTTTGAGTGAACTCCAGGAGTTGGTGACGGACAGGGAGGCCTGGCGTGCTGTGATTCATGGGGTCGCGGAAAGTCGGACACGACTCAGCGACTGAACTGAACTGAACTAAACTGAAACAAGAGTCGGACACGACTGAGCGACTGAACTGAACTGAAACATTGTACACAATTCTAAAAGTGCTTCAAAATGTTTCATTAAAATCAGTAACTAAGCAATGTGCTTGGGCACACATTTCAACAGCATCCCAGTTAAGCAACACATCGTGATTTTAAAACTATGACTTTTAGAAAGCCCAAACGAAATATGTCAGTTAAAATGAAAACAAAATTAAGGAATTTTAGCTTCACTCTGTAATTATCCCCCTCTTTCTGTAAATGTCGGTTTTCTCCTCAGTCTCAGGTGCGGCTCTGCCCGGTTTCACAGACTCTGCTTTAGTCCATGTTGGTGATGATGAAACAGATGAGGTAACTCCGGTTATAGGGCTGAAGGTTTCAACAGTCTTCCCGCTGGAATTCGCAGCTTGGACCAGCGCCACTCGGAAGAACCTTCCTCCTCAGAGGCCGCAGGAAAGGACGACGATGGAGGGCAGGGACAACTCTGAGGGAGTGTCTCCCGGTCCCCCGCCCCTTCCGCCTGCTCCTTCGATTGGCTGGTGTGAGTCTCGGCCGCCCAATCCCGTTGGAACGTCTCCTGCGCCACTCGGCGGCGCCGGCGCGCACGCGCACTCTGGACCCGCCACTCTGCTTCAGCTGGGAGAGCCGGAGCAGGGCACAGGCACGGAGTGGGCGGGAACTAGGCCTGGCCGTACCCGCGCCAACGTCAGAGCGCCGCGCGCACCGGCCCGGCTGGAGGACGGTGTCAGAGACAAACACGACACAGCTCCCCGAGTTCCCACAACCCTTAGGGTGCAGGTCTTCTTGGGTGCACCCATTCACTTTCATTGTAGCGCGGGACCTGGGCAGTCCGATTTGACTCTGGGGAGTCGGAAAAATTCGATATTTTTTTCTCTGCACCCGGGCAGATGGAAAAGGGGAAGGAACTGTTATAAGAAAGTAGCTTTGCTGCCTTGTAGAGTGGGCCGGGAACACCGTCCCTCGCCTCAGAGCTTAGCTGGCAGCGCCTTCCCGCCGCTGAGCGCCTCAGCTCTGCACTCGGGAGGCGGCCGCCTGTGCGCGCTGGGAACGCAGGCTTCCTTTCTGCCGCACAGAGGACCGCCCCAGGGTGTCCACGGCGTGAGGCTCGGGAAAGTGACCCCGGCGACGCGCAGCCGGCCCTCAGCCTCCGCCGCGAGGCCGGCCCCGGGCCGTCCTCCGCGCGCCGTCGCCCCCGGAGCGCGACGGGCTCGCAGCCGTACGCCGGGCCGGCCCCCGCGGCCGCTCGGAAAACGCGGCGAGCGGAACCCGCACGCGGAAGCGCCCGCCGCACTGAGCATGCCCAGTCGCAGAGGCGACCGGAGGAGTTTTTTTCTTTTCTTTTTTCTTTTTCTTTCTTTTTCTGGGGGGGTCTCAAGTAGCAGGCCTCCCCCAGCCCCCTAGCCGAGCCCCCCAGCACCCCGGCCTAAGCAGCTACCATGGCCGAGGCTCCCGGAGCGGCGCTATCCCGAGCGGGTTGGTAAGTGGCGGGTCTCCCGGGCGCGGGTGCGGGCCGGGCCGAGGTGGCCGGGGCCGGGGCCGGGGGCGCTGGGTGCCTGTCGGGGTAGGCGGAGGCCGCCGCCCGCCCCGGCCTCTCCCGGCGCCCCCCGGCCGGCTCCGCCCCCGGCGCCGCGCGGAGCCGAGCGAGTCCCCCGGCTCCCTTGCGAGGCGGCGGCGCGGCCTGGGCCCCGGAAGGCGGGCGGCGGGCCGCAGGGAGGCCGGGGTCGCGGGGCGGGCGGCGGTGCGGGCCCGGGGGCTCCCACGGCGCCGCCGCGGCGGGACGAGGGTAGGCGAGGGCAGGCGTCAGGGCGCGGCGGAGCAGGGCGAGCGCCGGGCCCGTGCCCGCGCCCGCTCATTCCCAAGTACAGCACGGAGCGGGGGCCATCCTCTGCGGCGCACACAACTTCTGAGGCTGAGAATGCCCGCACTGGAGACTTGGATGGATGCTCCCTCGAACTTTTCTTGAAAGGATGACGGTGTTCTGATTTTTAAGGACGCTTTATGTCAAGATTTTAGGATGAAAACAAACAAACAAAATATACGAAAGTAAGCAGTTTCTGGAACTTCGGCCATGAGGGTTATAAACGTATAGCTTAATTTCCTAATGCTTTCCCAGGCCTGCATAGGCACTGTCTGGGATGAAAGGTGGCAAGGAGGTTGAAAAAGATTTGCTCCTGCTGTCTGTCTGAGCGCTAAGAGAAGGAGCCATTGAAACACACAAACGGGGAATTGTGGCAAACTGTTCAGAGGTGCAGGCAAATGTGGTGTGGAATTGGAGAAGAAGGAAAGTTAATTTTCTAGAGAAGTGGACTTGGAAGGCTGGTGAGGAAAAGGCTTTCTGGATACAGAGCCGCTGGAGCTAAGGCAAGGAGGTAGGAAAGAGCTTATTGGTTTACAGTACTGACATTAAATCCTCATGGTTCCTGGAAGTAGAAAGGTGTCCAATGAAGAGTAAGACCTTAAAAGTTTGTGGCCAGATTGTGCAGCCTATGAGTGTCTAAAGGATGGATTTGATTTTATGAATAAAATATTTGGTTAGAGTACTATAACACCTGTGTTTTGAAGACGCTGCTCTTGGCTCCACAGATATCTCATTTTAGAGGTGTACAGAAAACAGAATTGTTAAGTAACCTAAAAAAAAAAAATGACGTTACTGGAAAGTGATTAAGAGTTGAATGCTGAGGACAGGGGACTGGTTCCAACTCGTGCTTTTAACTGTTCCTGTTTTTACAGCTTTTGCATAAAACACCATTATCGTAACATACTGTAGTTTTAAAAAGTCACCTTTTCAGTTTTACTTTTGTTTTAACTTTATACATTCAGATTCTTCACCTCACAGTGTTGTCTTGAATAATCTTGTATCACTCTTCTGAGTTGCCCCCCCCCCCCATTCTTAGTGAGCCTTAGTTCTTCAAACTAGTTGTATGAATTCATTTACAGTCTTTTGTCTGCTATCCAGCATGATGATCCCACCCGTGTCAGAAAGACTAGTGTCTTTATTTTGGTTCCAAACACATACTAAATTGTTCTTTGGACTCTTAACTAAGATCCTTAAATGTGGTTAAACACCATTTTATGTTTCTGTATATCTGGAATGTCGGGAAACATTGTAGTTTCTTAGTAAAATCTGGTAAAATTGACCTTGGATAACAGTGCCCCTGCCGATCAAAATTCTCTAACCAGGGTCTCTACCCCAGCTTAGCATTTTTCTTGTCTTTATTTTATAATAAATCCTCAGTAATGTTATTTTGTGACATTTGCCACTTTATGTTGCAAATTTTCTCTTTAACATGTTTCTTACTCCAAACTGCTGCTTTTAAATGGCAGGGATTCATAAAGGCAGAAATAATAGGTGAGGCTAATAAGACTATCTTTCTACGAGTTTGGGGGTGATTCCTGATGAGTTTTGAACTCATGAGACTTGTGAAGAAGACAGGAGGATGTCTTAGGCTTATAGTTGGCATGTGTTAGATCTTATGTTTAAGTAGAAATTTATTAAAGGTATATGTGGAGAAGAGTACTAGAAGGAGAATTTCTGACAATAGAGCTACTTTTACCAACTCATTCCACTTCTGACATCTCGAGTTTCTTATGACTCTTGTGATTCTCTGTTATTGTAACTGACAAAAATCCATTTTTTTTTTTTTTTTTAGTGCTCAGTCTATTCACTTAATTACTTGTAGGACCTCAAAAGAAGTAGATGCTAACTATTATTATCTATTCTGTCAGCCTCATCTAAAATAGTAGGTTTGAGAAGTGTGTAGTGCTGAGTAGTTTATGTTTCTGAAATTGTGATCTTCAGGAGGTGCAGATGGTCTGTATAGACTGGTCTGTTATTCCAGTTTATATTATTTTTTTTAAGCACATTTTTTTTTTCTTTTAAGCCCTCAATCTTCATTATAATTCCCACAAAAAGCCAGTATTTTAAAGTAAAACTCCCAATAGCAGCCACCCTGGCAGATTACAATAATTTTTTTTTCCTTAGTGGCCAGTAGCGCAGAAAGTGCTAAGTTTTGCTGATTTGAACTTAAAACTTCCAGGAACTACTCCAGTATAGTCACTATGTTTAAATGTTGCATGAAATTGTACCTTCAGTTGATTTAAGTCGCTCAGTCATGTCCGACTCTTTGGGACCCCATGGACTGCAGCACACCAAGCTTCTCTGTCCATCACCAACTCTTGGAGCTTGCTCAAACTCGTGTCCATCCATTCGGTGATGCCATCCAACCATCTCATCTTCTGCCGTCTCCTTCTCCTTCTGTCTTCAGTCTTTCCCAGCATCAGGGTGTTTTCCAGTTAGTCCACTCTTCACATCAAGTGGCCAGAGTACTGGAGTTTCAACCTCAGCATCAGTCCTTCCAATGAATATTCAGGACTGATTTCCTTTAGGATGGACTGGTTGGATCTCCTTGCAGTCCAAGGGACTCTCAAGAGTCTTCACCAACACCACAGTTCAAAAGCATCAATTCTTCGGCGATCTGCTTTCTTTATAGTCCAGCTCTCACATCCATGCATGACTATTGGAAAAACCATAGTTTTTACTAGATGGACCTTTGTTGGCAAAGAAATGTCTCTGCTTTTTAATATGCTGTCTAGGTTCGTCATAGTTTTCCTTCCAAGGAGAAAGCGTCTTTTAGTTTCATGGCTGCAGTCACCGTCCGCAGTGATTTTGGAGCCCAAGAAAATAAAGTCTGTCACTTTTGCCGCTGCTTCCCCATCTATTTGCCATGAAGTGATGGGGCTGGATGCCATGATTTTAGTTTTTTGAGTGTTGAGTTTTAAGCCAGCTTTTTCTCTCTCCTCTTTCACTTTCAAAAAGAGGCTCTTTAGTTCCTCTTTGCTTTCTGCCATAAGAGTGGTGTCATCTGCATATCTGAGGTTATTGATATTTCTCCTGTCAATCTAGATGCCAGCTTGTGCTTCTTCCAGCCCGGCATTTTACAGACTGGTTCCAAATAGGAAAAGGAGTACGTCAAGTCTGTATATTGTCACCCTGCATATTTAACTTATATTAAGAGTACATCATGAGGAACGCTGGGCTGGAAGAAGCACAAGCTGGAATCAAGATTGCTGGGAGAAGTATCAATAACCTCAGATATGCAGATGACACCACCCTTCTGGCAGAAAGTGAAGAGGAACTCAAAAGCCTCTTGATGAAAGTGAAAGAGGAGAGTGAAAAGGTTGTCTGGAAGCTCAACATTCAGAAAACAAAGATCATGGCATCTGGTCCCATCCCTTCATGGGAAATAGATGGAAAAACAGTGGAGACAGTGTCAGATTTTATTTTTTTGGGCTCCAAAATCACTGCAGATGCTGATTGCAGCCATGAAATTAAAAGACGCTTACTCCTTGGAAGGAAAGTTATGATCAATCTAGATAGTATATTAAAAAGCAGGGACTTTGCCAACCAAGGTCCGTCTAGTCAAGGCTATGGTTTTTCCCGTGGTCATGTATGGATGTGAGAGTTGGACTGTGAAGAAGGCTGATGGCTGAAGAATTGATGCTTTTGAACTGTGGTGCTGGAGAAGACTCTTGAGAGTCCCTTGTACTGCAAGGAGATCTAACCAGTCCATTCTAGAGGAGATCAATCCTGGGTGTTCATTGGAAGGACTGATGCTAAAGCTGAAACTGCAATACTTTGACCACCTCATGAGACGAGTTGATTCACTGGAAAAGTCTCTGATGCTGGGAGGGATTGGGGGCGGGAGGAGACAGGGACGACAGAGAATGAGATGGCTGGATGGCATCACCGACTCTGTGGACATGAGTTTGAGTGAACTCCGGGAGTTGGTGATGGACAGGGAGGCCTGGTGTGCTGTGATTCATGGGGTCACAGAGAGTTGGACACAACTGAGCAACTGAACTGAACTCTGCATATAACTTAAATAAGCACGGTGACAGTAGACAGCCTTGACATACTTCTACCCAATTTGGAACCAGTCTGTTGTTCCATGTCCAGTTCTAACTGTTGCTTCTTGACTTGCATACAGATTTTTCAAGAGACAGGGAAGGTGGTCTGGTACTCCCATCTCTTTGAGAATTTTCCACAGTTTATTGTGATCCACACATTCAAAGGCTTTAGTGTAGGCAAATAAATGGAAATAGATGTTTTTCTGGAACTCTCTTGTTTTTTCGATGATCCAGTGGATGTTGGCAATTTGATCTCTGGTTCCTCTGCCTTTTCTAAAATCAGCTTGAACATCTGGAAGTTCATGGTTCATGTATTGCTGAAGCCTGGCTTGGAGAATATTGAACATTACTTTGCTAGATTGTGAAGTGAGTGCAATTGTGTAGTAGTTTGAACATTCTTTGGCATTGCCTTTCTTTGGGATTGGAGTGAAAACTGACCCTTTCCAGTCCTGTGGCCACTGCTGAATTTTCCAAATTTGCTGACATTGAGTGCAGCACTTTCACAGCATCATCTTTCAGGATTTGAAATAACTCAGTTGGAATTCCATCACCTCCACTTACTTTGTTCGTAGTGATTCTTCCTAAGGCCCACTTGACTTCACACTACAGAATGTCTGGCTCTATGCGAGTGAGCACACCATCATGGTTATCTTTGTCAGTAAGATCATTTTTGTATAGTCTGTGTATTCTTGCCACCTCTTAATATCTTCTGCTTCTGTTAGGTCCATATCATTTCTGTCCTTTATTTTTCCCATCTTTGCATGGAATGTTACCTTGGTATCTAATTTTCTTGAAGAGATCTCTAGTCTTTCCCATTCTGTTGTTTTCCTCTTAGTTTCTTTGCGTTGATCACTTAGGAAGGCTTTCTTATCTCTCCTTGCTGTTCTTTGAAACTCTGCATTCAGATGTGTATATCTTTCCTTTTCTCCTTGCCTTTAGCTTCTCTTCTTTTCTCAGCTATTTGTAAAGCCTTCTCAGACAACCATTTTGCCTTTTTGCATTTCTTTATTTTGGGGATTGTCTTGATCACTGCCTCTGACCATAGTTCTTCAGGTACTCTTATCAGATCTGATCCCTTGAATCTATTTGTCACTTCCACTGTGTAACCATAAGGGATTTGATTTAGGTCATACCTGAGTAGTATAGTGGTTTTCCCTACTTAAGTCTGAAATTTGCAATAAGGAGTTCATTATCTGAGCCACAGTCTGCTCCTGTTCTTGTTTTTGCTGACTGTATAGAGCTTCTTCATTGTGGCTGCAAAGAATATAATTAGTCTGGTTTAGTGATGTCTACATGTAGCATCGACTCTTGTGTTGTTGGAAGAGGGTGTTTGCTATGACCAGTGCATTCTCTTAGCTAACTCTATTAGCCTTTGCTGTGCTTCATTCTGTACTCCAAGGCCAAACTTGTCTGTTACTCCAGGTATCTCTTCCTACTTTTGCATTCCAGTCCCCTATGATGAAAAGGACATCTTTTTTTGGTATTAGTTCTAGAAGGTCTTGTAGTTCATCACAGAACTGTTCACCTTCTTCAACATTAGTGGTTGGGGCATAGACCTGGAATACTGTGAAATTGTACCTTGGTGTTCTGTAATGCTTAGTTATATTCATAGAACAAGTACTGAGAGAGGACATTTGACTGACTTTGTCTGAATGGACTGATTTACATCTCTTTGTTTCTCTTGAGATTTCCTTAAGGGAGACTTATGTACTCCTACCTACCTTTTATGGTAGGTATGTTATGGGCTTCATTGATAGCTCAGTTGGTAAAGAATCCATCTGCAATGCAGGAGACCCTGGTTCAATTCCTGTGTTAGGAAGATATGCTGGAGAAAGGATAGGCTACCCACTCCAGTGTTCTTGGGCTTCTCTTTGCTCAGCTGGTAAAGAATCTGCCTTCTATGTGGGAGACCTGTGTTTGATCCCTGGGTTGGGAAGATCCCTTGGAGATGGGAAAGGCTGCCCACTCCAGTATTCTGGACTGGAGAATTCCATGGTCTGTATAGTCGATGGGGTTGCAAAGAGTCAGACATGACTTAGCGACTTTCACTTTCACCTAACTTTTGGCTTATTTTTTAAAGAAAGAATCAGCCTTTCAGATTTTTCTTTTTTTAAAATTAACAGAATAATGTATTTATTGGGGACAAAAACCAAATTGAACTGTATAAAGTGAGAAAAGTTTAAAAAGTCTGGTCAGGATCACAAAGCTAAACCTTGAAGTGAAAACTAGAACTCAAGTTTTCTCATTCATGAGAACATTTTTTTTTTAATAGAAACACGTTAAGGGAATATAATCATCTTTATTTATTTTGGAAAAAGGTATTTTTTCTTTTTATATAGAATTAGTAATTGTATAGCTTAACTCCTTCAGTGTGCAGATCAGGAAGTTGAAACACTGGCATCAGTAATTTGCTCAGAGATATAAGGGACAGAATGAAGAATAGAGCCCAAATATCTGGAATAAATATTCAGTACTAATTTTCATTAAGTCCTGGTGAGCACATTTAATTTAAATTGTTGATCAAATAGAACACATTTTAAAATTGAGAATTGGATTTAGCCATTTTTTGATATGTAAATTTGCTTTCTTCTCTTGGAAAGATTGATGCTTATTCTGAGGAGTGATGCTGTTGAAATCAAAGAAACCTTTACCTTTTGGTTCAGTTCAGTTCTCAGTTGTGTCTGACTCTCTGCGACCCCATAAATCACAGAACGCCAGGCCTCCCTGTCCATCACCAACTACCTTTTGGTGGTTCACCTAATTACTGATTCAGTCAGTTCAGTTCAGTCGCCCAGTCGTGTCCGACTCTTTGTGACCCCATGAATCACAGCACGCCTGGCCTCCCTGTCCATCACCAGTTCCTGGAGTTCACTCAAACTCACCTCCATCGAGTTGGTGATGCCATCCAGCCATCTCATTCTCTGTCGTCCCCTTCTCCTTCTGCCTCCAATCCCTCCCAGCATCAGAGTCTTTTCCAGTGAGTCAACTTTTCGCCTGAGGTGGCCAAAGTATTGGAGTTTCAGCCTTAGCATCAGTCCTTCCAATGAATACCCAGAATTGATCTCCTTTAGAATGGACTGGTTGGATCTCCTTGCAGTCCAAGGGACTCTCAAGAGTCTTCTCCAACACCACAGTTGAAAAGCATCAATTCTTCGGCGATCAGCTTTCTTCACAGTCCAACTCTCACATCCATACATGACCACTGGGAAACCATAGCTTTGACTAGATGGACCTTTGTTGGCAAAGTAATGTCTCTGCTGTTTAATGTGCTATCTAGGTTGGTCATAACTTTCCTTCCAAGGAGTAAGCATCTTTTAATATCATGGCTGCAGTCAGCATCTGCAGTGATTTTGGAGTCCAAAGAAATAAACTATGACACTGTTTCCACTGTTTCCCCATCTATTTCCCATGAAATGATGGGACCAGATGCCATGATCTTAGTTTTCTGAATGTTGAGCTTCAAGCCAACTTTTTCACTCTCCTTTTTCACTTTCATGAAGAGGCTTTTTAGTTCCTCTTCGCTTTCTGTCATAAGGGTGGTGTTATCTGCATATCTGAGGTTATTAATATTTCTCCTGGCAGTCTTGATTCCAGCTTGTGCTTCATCCAGCCCAGCGTTCCTCATGATGTACTCTGCATACAAATTAAATAAGCAGAGTGACAGTATACAGCCTTGACGTACTCCTTTTCCTATTTGGAACCAGTCTGTTGTTCCATGACCAGTTCTAACTGTTGCTTCCTGACCTGCGTATAAATTACTGATTGGATTTATGTAAAAATCTGGTGAATTCTGTGTTTTGGAATCTAAGAATATCTGAAAAAGTAAGGCACTATTTTCATATATTTGACTTATCCAGCAGTTTTTAGTTCAAAACACCATAAATAATCATTAGAAATAATGTGTTTCCGTTTTATTCTGAAAAAAAGCGTATTTTCTTCGAAACCCCATGTTTCTAACATCTAAAGTTTAACTTGGTTGTGCTTTGAGGTGTTTTGTTTGTGTAGGGCAGAGTTGGAGGGAAAAGAGGATGAATACAAAGGTCATCTTCTTATCTTGACCCCCTTGAATTTCACTTCCCTTTTGGAGTTCTCTCACCTTGGTTACTGGTTACTTGGTTACTTCAAACTGATATCCTCTGACCCAAGGGTATACCGGACCTCATTCCCTTGATTTCACCTTTGAATAAGAAAGGCTGTAAGTATAAATGTCTTTCCCAAGACAATACTAGAGGAGAGTATTTATTTATGGGATAAGTAGAGGAAAAAAAGCACAATGTCAGTATAGATTATAAAGGAAAGACTCTCATGTGTTGAGAAGCCTGCTCTATTATTCCTTGTGTTGCTTTGAGATAGCTGCTCCAAAGAGTGAAGCGGTGGAACAATTTCAGGACATTTTGCTGGAATTCCTAGCTTTTGACCTATCCACAGATTGAGAGCTTCCTTTTACATCTTATCACTTAGAAATTTCCTCCAAAGCATATTAAGACCAAAGAAGTCAGATTCTTGTTCAGTAGCTACCCTTGTATTTTTCTTGTTTGTAGTTTTATTTTTTCCTGAGTTCAGTTCAGTTGCTCAGTTGTTTCCGACTCTTGCGACCCCATGAATGGCAGCATGCCAGCCCTCCCAGTCCATCACCAACTCCCGGAGTTCACCCAAACTCATGCATCAAGTCGGTAATGCCATCCAGCCATCTCATCCTCTGTCATCTCCGTCTCCTGGTCCCAGCGTCAGAGACTTTTCCATTGAGTCAACTCTTCACATGAGGTGGCCAAAGTATTGGAGTTTCAGCTTTAGCATCAGTCTTTCCAGTGAACACCCAGGACTGATCTCCTCTAGGATGGACTGGTTGGATCTCCTTGTAGTACAAGGGACTCTCAAGAATCTTCTCCAACACCACAGTTCAAAAGCGTCAATTTTTCGGCGATTGGCTTTCTTCACAGTCCAACTCTTACATCCATACATGACCACTGGGGAACCATAGCTTTGACTAGACGGACCTTTGTTGGCAAAGTAATGTCTCTGCTTTTTAATATGCTGTTTAGGTTGGTCATAACTTTCCTTCCAAGGAGTAAGCGTCTTTTAATTTCATGGCTGCAGTCACCATCTGCAGTGATTTTGGAGCCCCCCAAAATAAAGTCTGACACTGTGTCCCCATCTATTTCCCATGAAGTGATGGGACCAGATGCCATGATCTTCGTTTTCTGAATCTTGAGGTTTAAGCCAATGTTTTCACTCTTCTCTTTTACTTTCATCAAGAGGCTTTTTACTTCCTCTTCCCTTTCTGCCATAAGGGTGGTGTCATCTGCATATCTGAGGTTATTGATATTTCTCCCGGCAATCTTGATTCCAGCTTGTGCTTCTTCCAGACCAGTGTTTCTCATGATGTACTCTGCATATAAGTTAAATAATCAGGGTGACAATATACAGCCTTGATGTACTCCTGTTCCTATTCGGAACCACTCTGTTCTTCCATGTCCAGTTGTAACTGTTGCTTCCTGACCTGCATACAGATTTCTCAAGAGGCAGGTCAGGTGGTCTGATATTCCCATCTTTCTTCAAAATTTTTCACAGTTTATTGTGATCCACACAGTCAAAGGCTTTGGCATAGTCAATAAAGCAGAAATAGATGTTTTCCTGGAACCCTCTTGCTTTTTCGATGATCCAGTGGATGTTGGCAATTTGATCTCTGGTGCCTCTGCCTTTTCTAAAACCAGCTTGAACAACTGGAAGTTCACAGTTCACGTATTGCTGAAGCCTGGCTTGGAGAATTTTGAGCATGACTTTACTAGCGTGTGAGATGAGTGCAATTGTGCGGTAGTTTGAGCATTCTTTGGCATTGCCTTTCTTTGGGATTGGAATGAAAACTGACCTTTTTCCAGTCCTGTGGCCACTGCTGAGTTTTCCGAATTTGCTGGCATATTGACTGCAGCACTTTCACAGCATCATCTTTCAGGATTTGAACTAGCTCAACTGGAATTCCATCACCTGCACTAGCTTTGTTCGTCGTGATGCTTTCTAAGGCCCACTTGACTTCACATTCCAAGATGTCTGGCTCTATGTCAGTGATCACGTTATCGTGACTATCTTGGTCGTGAAGATCTTTTTTGTACAGTTCTTCTGTGTATTCCTGCCACCTCTTCTTAATATCTTCTGCTTCTGTTAGGTCCATACCATTTCTGTCCTTTATCGAGCCCATCTTTGCATGAAATATTCCCTTGGAATCTCTAATTTTCTTGAAGAGATCTCTTGTTTTTCCTATTCTGTTGTTTTCCTCTATTTCTTTGTATTGATCACTGAGGAAGGCTTTCTTATCTCTCCTTGCTATTCTTTGGAACTCTGCATTCAAATGGGTATATCTTTGCTTTTCTCCTTTGCTTTTTCTTCTCTTCTCACAGCTATTTGTAAGGCCTCCCCAGACAGCCAGTTTGCTTTTTTGCATTTCTTTTCCGTGAGAATGGTCTTGGTCCCTGTCTCCTGTAGAATGTCACGAATCTCCGCCCATAGTTCATTAGGCACTCTATCAGATCTAGTCCCTTAAATATATTTCTCACTTCTACTGTATAATCATAAGGGATTTAATTTAGGTCATACCTGAATGGTCTAGTGGTTTTCTCTACTTTTTACGTCTGAATTTGGCAATAAGGAGTTCATGATCTGAGCCACAGTCAGCTCCTGGTCTTGTTTTTGCTGACTGTATAGAGCTTCTCCATCTTTGGCTGCAAAGAATATAATCAATCTGATTTCGGTGTTGACCATCTGGTGATGTCCATGTGCAGAGTCTTTTTTCTGAGAGACCCACCTACTTCCCAGGAGATTGCTGGTGAATGAGCTCAATTTTCAAGTCAGGAATGATCTTTGTAGCATCATAAAAATAACTATATCTGCATATAATGTACTCTTGATAATGGTCAAGCAAAAGAGTTTATGCAAAGGGTATCATAAGTTTTGGTCCCTCGTGCTTTGGTGGCTTAGATGGTAAAGAATCTGTCTGCAAAGTGGGAGACCTGGGTTTGATCCCTGGGATGGGAAGATCCCCTGGAGGAGGGCATGACAACCCACTCCAGTATTCTTGCCTAGAGAATCCCATGGACAGAGGAGCCTGGCAGTTCTTGGGATTGCAGAGAGTCAGACAGCCCTGAGTGACTAAGCACAGTACAGCATTGTTCCAGCATAGCTCTTAGACATAGGTGTCTCTGTAAAGAATTTTGATAGTTCTTTATAAGTTTGTATGCTTAGTACAGGAATTTTTTTTTCTTTTCTTAAATTTTAAAATATTTCATCATTCAGTTCAGTTCAGTTCAGTCGCTCAGTCGTGTCCTACTCTCTGCGACCCCATGAATCACAGCACGCCAGGCTTCCCTGTCCATCACCAACTCCCGGAGTTCACTCAAACTCATGTCTACAGAGTCGGTGATGCCATCTAGCCATCTCATTCTCTGTCGTCCCCTTCTCCTCCCGCCCCCAACCTTTCCCAGCATCAGAGTCTTTTCCAGTGAGTCAACTCGTCGCATGAGGTGGCCAAAGTATTGGAGTTTCAGCTTTAGCATCAGTCCTTCCAATGAACACCCAGGCCATTTTTTAAATCTGTATAAAATATCATTTTTTAAAAAGATGAATATTTTTCGTGATAGGTGCCGTTCACATAGGAGGTAGACATCATAAACCATTAGGCACCTTAATAACAAAGATACATAAGAAATATAAGGGAGAAAAATATATAATTGTAGACAAATCAGCATTTGTCTGAGAATATTTTGTCAGATCCAGAAAAAATAAGAATAGGAGCATCTTGAATGATGTCATTAATAATGTACATTTAATATATTTATATTTAATTTATATGAATCATATCCTATACAAATATACTTAAAAATTTTGTATCTCATATGTTGTTATTAGAGGTCCATAAGACATTTAGAAAAAACTGGCATAAAGATAAACATTACTAAATTTCAAAAGTAGAATTCTTTTTTCTGTGTGATTTATTTATACATATACATGTGTTATTTTTGAAATTATTTTCCACTATAAATTTTTTTAAAAATATCGACTATAGTTCCTGGAGCTATATAATAAGTCTTTGTTCCTTGTTGCTTATCTGTTTTGTTAAATTAGAAATCTAGCATTCTATTCATACTAAGTAAAATAAGTGGAGTCAAAATGTCATACATTTTTTTAGTTAGGTGGAAATTCATAAGTTTTCTAAAATATAATACATATTATTTATATATGTATATATGTATGTATGCAAAAGATTTTCTACTGTGCTTGATAAAGACATGGGAAATAACCTAAAAAAAAAAAGAGGTGGAGAAACTAAAAAACATAAACGGAATGAAATGGAAGCACTGGATATGAAATAGAAAAAGTGAAACAAACTAGATAAAAGATCCTCATATTGTCCAGTTATTTTTAAATGTGGCTGCTCAGCAGAAACATATCTGGAGCTCTCAGGGGAAAAACAAAGCAATACGTGGACATTTGTATTTTTCAAAATGGTCCAAGATAATTCTGATATACATCTGGATTTTAAAAACTGATTACAGATTTTTCTATTAAATGGTAGTTTTGGTGATACAGAATTCTATAATTTTCCTGTTAACCAATCATGATGCAATGGTATTAAGTGAGTAATATTACATAATCACAATAGTGAAGTGTTAGTTGCTCAGTCATGCCCGAGTCTTTGCGACCCCATGGACTGTAGCCAGCAGGCTCTGTCCGTGGCATTTTCCAGGCAAGGATACTGGAGTGGGTTGCCATTTCCTTCTTCAAATCACAATAGTAAAAGATGTTTATCAGTTTTTACAATCAATAGTGAAAGTGAAAGTGAAGTTGCTCAGTTGTGTCTCGGTCTTGCTCTTTTCAACCCCATGGACTGTAGCCCACCAGGCTCCTCTGTCCATGGAATTTTCCAATTCCAAGAGTATTGGAGTGGGTTGCCATTTCCTTCTTCAGGAGATCTTCCCAATCCAGGGATCGACCCTGGTTCTTCCACATTTCAGGCAGATGCTTTACCATCTGAGCCACCAGGAAAGCCCACAGTCAATAGCCAGACAAAAGTAAAAGATTATTACCGTTGCAGGCCATAATGGGAATGTGATTAACCTAATGATATAAAATAATTACATATAGTTTGGGGGGTTAAGCAACATACATGCCCATGTTTTCATTTGCTCAGCCAGTCTATGTTTTTTGGTTGGTGCATTTAATCCATTTACATTTAAGGTAATTATCAATATGTATGATCCTGTTTTCCCTGATGCTGGGAAGGATTGAAGGCTGGAGGAGAAGGCGACAACAGAGGATGAGATGGTTGGATGGTGTCACCAACTCAATGGACATGAGTTTGAGTAGGCTCCGGCAGTTGGTCATGGACAGGGAGGCCTCGTGTGCTGCAGTCCATGGGGTTGCAAAGAGTCTGACACGACTGAGTGACTGAACTTAACTGAACTGATGATCCTATTGCTATTTTTTAAATTGTTTTGGGTTTATTTTTTGTAGGTGGGGCTTCCCTGATAACTCAGTTGGTAAAGAATCTGCCTGCAATACAGGAGACCCACATTCTATTCCTGGTTTGGGAAGATCTGCTGGAGAAGGGATAGTCTACCCACTCCAATATTCTTGGGCTTCCCGTGTGGCTTAGCTGGTAAAGAATCCGCCTGCAATGCAGGAGACCTGGGTTTGATCCCTGGGGTTGGGAAGATCCCTTGGAGAAGGGAAAGGCTACACACTCCAGTATCCTGGCCTGGAGAATTCTGTGGACTGTATAGTCCATGGAGTTGCAAAGAGTCAGACACGACTTAGCAACTTCACTCTGTAGGTTGGGCTTTTCCCTCTCCTGTTTTCTGCCTAGAGAAGTTCCTTTAGCATTTGTTTTAAAGCTGGTTTGGTGGTGCTGAATTCTCTTAAACGTTTGCTTGTCTAGAAAACTTGATTTCTCCATCAAATCTGAAGGAGAGTCTTACTGGGTAGAGCATTCTTGATTGTAGGTTCTTCCCTCTCATCACTTTATAAATATGTCATGTGGTTCCCTTCTGACTTGTAGAGTTTTCTGTTGAGAAGTCCGCTGATAGCCTTTTGGGAGTTCCCTTATATGTTATTTGTCGTTTTTCCCTTGTTACTTTTAATATTTTATATCTGTCTTTAATTTTTATCAGTTTTATTACTGTGTGTCTTGGTGTGTTCTTCCTTGGGTTTATCATTCCCACTCTCTGTGCTTCCTGGACTTGGTTGATAATTTTCTTTCCCATGTTAGGGAATTTTTCAGCTATTATCTCCTTAAACATTTTCTCAGGTCCTTTCTCTCTTTCTTCTTCTCCTGGGACCCCTATAATGTGAATGTTCATGCGGTTAATGTTGTCCAAGAGGTCTCTTAGGCTGTCTTCATCTCTTTTCATTCTTTTTTCTGTATTCTATTCTGTGGCAGTGATTTCCACCAGTCTGTCCTCTGGGTTATTTATCTGTGCTTCTGCCTCAGTTATTCTGCTTTGAATTCCTTCTAGTGTATTATTCATCTCTGTTCTTTAGTTCTTGTAGGTCTTTGGTAAACATTTCTTACATTGTCTCAGTCTTTGCTTCCTTTCTTTTTCCGAGATCATAAATCATATTCACTATTGTTATTCTGAATTCTTTTTCTGGAAGGTTGCCTGTCTCAACTTCATTATCTGTTCCTTCATCTGGGAAGCCCTGATAGCTCAGTTGGTAAAGAATCCACCTGCAATGAGGAGACCCAGGTTCGATTCCTGGATCAGGAAGATGCGCTGGAGAAGGGATAGGCTACCCACTCCAGTATTCTTGGACTTCACTTGTGGCTCAGCTGGTAAAGAATCTGCCTGCAATATGGGAGACCTGGGTTCGATAGCTGGGGTTGGGAAGATCTCCTGGAGAAGGGAAAGGCTACCCCCTCCAGTATTCTGGTCTGGAGAATTCCGTGGACTTGTATTGTCCATGGGGTCGCAAAGAGTGGAACACGACTGAGTGACTTTCACTTTACTTCATCTGGGATGTAACTTTCCGCTTTTTCATGCTGATTAATTTTCTTTAATGGGATTTTGTTTTAGTTGCTGTGGAATTGTTGTTCTTCTTGCTTTTTCTGTCTGCCCTCTCTGATGGAGGAGGCTCAGAGGCTGTGTCTTTGGTTTATGTTGTTTGTGAAATTATAATGTCAAAATGTAACAAGTGTTGTTGACCTTCTGTCTCAAAATATGTATTACCATATATTACCTGGTTGCTTCTGTTGATACTGTAAAATGCCAAAAATGACTGTGTATTCTGTTAAACTACTTAAGGTTTCAGGTTTTCAGGTGCTATTTGCAGTAATTTTTTTGGTGAATAACCTGTAAATCTAGTTTCAACTGCCTGTAGACTTGACTGCCTCAAGGATAAAAGGGGTATAAAAAGAAACTTGCTACCTCAACAAGTTGAAAATAATTTTCTCCTCATGCAGCAGCATTTGCTAGATCAAGTAAAAATTGCATAGTAACATTTAAGAACCATAAAAATAGAACTATATCTTGTTTTGGCTTATGCCATCTCTTTTTGACAAAAGAAGAATATTGGCATCTTGACTTATCATGTTAAGTCCTGTCTGTCTAGAAATTCTGACTTTTTGAAAGGTATAGGATCTGAAACTAGCTGAAGAACAGTTTACTTCTGTATAATTTTTAGAATAGGCAGACTGCACATTTAGCAATGCAAAATTTTTCACATAAAGTTTGAGAACATTTGTGAAGTCATAAAATGACAAAAGCAGAGAAGAGAGTAGGAGAAGTGTGTGGTGATAAAATAATAAAGTAAATCAGAGATACTCATAGCAGAAAAGAAGCACATCGGTCATGTAGAGAAAGAGGAAAGAACCACATTATGCTCTAGGGCTGGACAGAGCCTACATGTGCCTTAGTACTGTAACCCCTGCATGGGTTATACCTGTGCTCATGGGTGTGACGTATGTGAGCACTGCTCATGCATTTTTCAGTTTTACACTCTTTTATGTGGAGACAGTAGCTACTTTAATCTCAGTATAGTGCTACTGAAGGTATGACATCTTTATAACAATAAGTAAATTTATGCATTAACGCAGGGAGATATGTAGTACTGTGTTGGAGAAGGAAATGGCAACCCACTCCAGTGTTCTTGCCTGGGAAATCCGATGGGCAGAGGACCCTGGCAGGTTGTAGTCCCTGAGGCTGCAAAAGAGTCAGACACGACTTAGCGACTGAACAACAATAGTAGTGTGTATACTGAAATACAAGTAGTAAATATTTATGCCTCTTCTACACAAGGCACTGTGTTTGTTGTTAGAATGATATACAGGACAGAATCTGAACATGTTATACCCTGGTATTTTGCTTCCAGGGTGTTGTTGAGAACAGTTAACCCACACTTAGAAATTCTGAAAGGTTTTCCAGAACTAGTGATGTGATATATAAGGAGGGTGTGTTTTATATGGCAACTCAATATGATATCTAGTCTTTGGGAACAAAAACAAGGCAGATTCCTTGATGTACTCATTTAACAAATAATTGTTGAACATCTTGTTGTGGCAGGCACTTTCCTGTGATAGTATAATCAGATGTAGTTTTATGGGAAGAAATCCATTAACTGCATATTCAAACATATTGCATTTTTAGAATATACTAGAGAGGAGAAAGGACATGGTTCCATAAAAGTGAAATTTGGTGTCTTCATGGTGATCCGAGCATGCTTCCCTGAGACCTGATAAGTGGGAATTTGACCAAGTTCAGTTCATGGCAAATAGATGGGGAAACAATGGAAACAGTGACAGACTTTATTTTCTTGGGCTCCAAAATCACTGCAGATAGTGAGCACAGCCGTGAAATTAAAAGACGCTTGCTCCTTGGAAGAAAAGCTATGACCTACTTAGACAGCATATTCAAAAGCAGAGACATTACTTTGCTGACAAGGTCCGTCTAGTCAAAGCTATGGTTTTCCAGTAGTCATGTATGGATGTGAGAGTTGGATCATAAAGAAGGCTGAGCGCTGAGGAATTGATTCTTTTGAACTGTGGTGTTGGAGAAGACTATTGAGAGTCCCTTGGACTGCAGGGAGATCCAACTAGTCCATCCTAAAGGAGATCAGTTCTAAATATTCATTGGAAGGACTGATGCTGAAGTTGAAGCTCCAATACTTTGGCCACCTGATAAGAAGAAAGACCCTGATGCTGGGAAAGACTGAAGGCGGGAGGAGAAGGGGACGACAGAGGATGAGATGGTTAGATGGCGTCACTGACTTGATGGACATGAGTTTGAGCAAGCTCCAGGAGTTGGTGATGGACAGGAAGGCCTGGCGTGCTGCAGTCCATGGGGTTGCAAAGAGTTGAACACGACTGAGTGACTGAACTGAACTGAAGGGGAAAGCAGCATTAGCACAGATTATATGACAGTAGGGAGTATGATTTAGTACTAAGGAATAAGGTACTGGTATTAGTGGGGGTGAGACAGAGAGGTGGTGTAGTGAGATTGGGCTGGGAGATAGATACCTAGGGACTGGATCATGTATCTTGGGCCTCGCAGGTCACTGTAAGTTCTGTTTTTATTTTTAAGCAACAGACATCAGTTGAAAAGTTTCATTAGGTGAAGGGAGGGTTGAAGTAGGGACCACATCTTCATTATGTTTTGAGGTATCCTTGCATTGAAGAAAATGGATTGGAGCTAGGCAGGAGTAAATAGAATGGTGGTGATGACTGAGATAAAGGGCAGTAGATTGATTTGAGAGATATTTATGGGGTAAAATGAACAGAACTTTTTGATGAATTGGATATGAGAGTGAGAGAAAAGGAAGTGTCAAGGGTTTAATTTCTTGATTTGTGGCTTGTATACCTGAATTGAATACAGCACAGTTAGATAGGAACTGTTAGAAGAGGACCACATTTTTGAGGGATGAATCATGAATTGAAGTTGGACGTTATTTGAGTGTGAGGTGCCTTTGAATCATCTAAAATAAGATGCCAGTTGGACATTAGGAAATACTAATCTTGAACTCAGAAGAGAAGACTGAGTTAAAGATATACATTTGTGGTCATCTGAGTCTACTTCATGGTGAAACAGTGCATGGATGAGATCCAGGCTGCACTGTCCAATATAGCAGACGTTAGCCGTGCATGGTTGCTGAACATTTGAAATGGGTCTAGTCCAAATTCAGATGATGTGAAGATAAAATACACACTGAGTTTGAAAGCCAGTACAAAAATGGAATGTAAAAATCTCCATTTTTTATATTGTTTGAATATTGAAATATTTTCAATATATTGTGTTAAATATATTATTAATATCAATATTATTTTTACCTATTTCTCTTTACTTTTTAAAATGTGGTTACTAGAAAATTTCAAATTACGTATGTGACTTGCATTATATTTCTGTAAGACAACAGTGATCTATGATCTAAAGACCAGTCTTTGAGTAGGAAGAGGCTAGTTTCAAGCAGTGAGGAATTTCAGCATTTTTAGAAAATAAGCCTTTAAGGAGCAGTCAGAGGGGGGAAAAGCATATGAAGTCATTGACTTTTCTAAGAAGAGAAAATGGATATAATCTCTAAGAGTTCTGTGACGAGATTATTTGATTAGCTTAGCATTAGTTTATTGACTTGCTGGTATTATAGTTTCAGAGCAGTTTTTAAGACATACTTTATAAATTTAAGTTATCTGAAGGTCGTTTAAAAAAATTCTTCCCAAATCCCCCAAAACTCATTTAAAAATAAAATGCAAATAAAACTCAGTTGCAGCTTTTCAGAAGACAATCTATCATGAATATAAAGTGAAGATGTTAAGGAAGAACATTTTTATTTTGCTAAATTTCTAAGCAGGACCTCGAGAAATTTGAAAAATATCTGATATGAAATAGGAAACATGAATATTGATGGGAAAAGTTGCTAAATAAATTTACCCAACATTTTATAATGAATATTGGAATTGATTCTGTTCAAGTATTGTTTTGAGAGAGAGATAATCATGATAAAGTTAATGAAATAATTTTACCTTTTGCTCTTAAATATATTCTGATTTTAGAGTTAAACTAAATGAATATTTAGCTTTTCTAATTAGTTGAAATAGTTTGAGTTGTTGTTTTGTAAGCTCCTGTGAGGGGAGGATCAAGTCTATTCATATTTCTGTAGTATTCCTAGCATTTAGCAGGGTGACCAACCTAGATAGCATATTAAAAAGCAGAGACATTACTTTGCCAACAAAGGTCTGTCTAGTCAAGGTTATGGTTTTTCCCGTGGTCATGTATGGATGTGAGAGTTCGACTGTGAAGAAAGCTGAGTGCAGAAGAATTGATGCTTTTGAACTGTGGTGTTGGAGAAGACTCTTGAGAGTCCCTTGGACTGCAAGGAGATCCAACCAGTCCATTCTAAAGGAGATCAGTCCTGGGTGTTCATTGGAAGGACTGATGCTAAAGCTGAAACTCCAATACTTTGGCCACCTTATGCGATGAGTTGACTCACTGGAAAAGACTCTGATGCTGGGAGGGATTGGGGGCAGCAGGAGAAGGGGATGACAGAGAATGAGATGGCTGGATGGCATCACCGACTCGATGGACTTGAGTTTGAGTGAACTCTGGGAGTTGGTGATGGACAGGGAGGCCTGGCATGCTGTGATTCATGGGGTCGCAAAGAGTCGGACACGACTGAGCGACTGAACTGAAATGAAGGTATACAGTGGGCACTTAAATGCTTGCGGAATGAATGTTAGCATCACCTTAATTATTCTTGGTATCTTTCATCATATTGTTTTTGTGCTTTCCAGGGACATTAAATTTCTTCAAGCTTTTTGTAGACTAGAAAATTGTAATTTTTGAAATGAATGTTGTAAAATGAAAAAAACAGGCCTAGCACTTTTATGACAAATGTAATCTCCACAGGAATACAGGCAATGATCTGTTACACAAGTATTTCTCTATTGATACTTACTTCTAACTGAATATAAAAATATATACTTACAAGTATGTATTTGTATTTAGTTAGAAGTAAAGTTTGAAATACGTTGATAACATGTCTTTGCTTGGGACAACCAACTGTGTCTGTAGGGGCTTTGACACGTTCTCTTTCAAAGTAATATTAATAGAAACTGTTTTCAGAAGCTCATTGCTGCTGCTGCTAAGTCACTTCAGTTGTGTCCGACTCTAAACAACCCCGTAGACGGCAGCCCACCAGGCTCCTCTGTCCCTGGGATTCTCCAGGCAAGAACACTGGAGTGGGTTGCCATTTCCTTCTCCAATGCATGAAAGTAAAAAGTGAAAGTGAAGTCGCTTAGTCGTGTCTGACTCTTAGCGACCCCATGGACTGCAGCCTACCAGGCTCCTCCGTCCATAGGATTTTCCAGGCAAGAGTACTGGAGTGGGTTGCCATTGCCTTCTCCAAGAAGCTCATTAAGTTAGTATATGTTTGTCCTAGGTCCTAATTATTTCCCCATACATTTGATATTTTATGAGATATGCTACTAATTTTTATTTGTCTTTTTGATATTTTAGAATTAGTTGTTAGCTCCAGGTCCCTGGTTAGCAAGGTGTTACGATGACGAGATTGTAATTTATTCTAGGGCCTTTGATGAGGCAAAGGCACTTCCCTAGTAAGGACTGGCATAGGCTCCCAGTCCACCAAGCACACGTTGCTCTTTTATTATTTAAATTATGAACAGGGAAGAGGACCATGTATATGTTACTAGTTGGAATGCAAAGCACGTGAAATGGCCTCTTCTCAGTATCCTGTTTCAGCGGCCCTTTCTGCCTGAGCTGGGAGCCTGAGACTCCTAGTCCTATGGGTTTACCGTGATCTTTTTTCCGTTGCCTGCTGAGTCCTCAGTCTGTGCTACTCTTAATTATGAGTAATAATGAGATTTCTTCAGGGTTGTGTTTTTTGACTTCTTTCCTCAGTTGAGCTTTTGGGGGAGGGTTGGGGTAGACTTCCCTGGTGACTCAGATGGTAAAGCGTCTGCCCGCAATGCGGGAGACCCGGGTTTCATCCCTGGGTTGGGAAGATCTGGAGAAGGAAATGGCAACCCACTCCAGTATTCTTGCCTGGAAAATCCCTTGGATGGAGGAGGCTACAGTCCATGGGGTGGCACAGAGTTGGACACGACTTCACTTTCACTTTGGGGTAGACTAGTACCCAGGCCTCATCAGAATCTTCTTTCCTTGCTACATTTTGAAGTTTTACAGGATTGGGATGTAATATTTCCTTATTTTGGTTGCCCCTGATGAATTTTTTTGTCTTGATTTTTCTGGTTGTGATTATTTTCTTTGTTTTTTACTATTTTTTCCCTTGTTCATATAATTAGTTACACATATACTAGCAGTCCTTATGAGCATATATATTAACTAGGTGTTCCTTCAATAATTAAAAATTGATAAATAATAAAAGTATTATATATATATCTAGTTAATTGCTATGGAGAAGGCAATGGCAAGCCACTCCAGTACTCTTGCCTAGAAAATCCCATGGATGGAGGAGCCTGGTAGGCTGCAGTCCATGGGGTTGCTAAGGGTCGGACACGACTGAGCGACTTCACTTTCACGTTTTACTTTCACTCATTGGAGAAGGAAATGGCAACCCATTCCAGTGTTCTTGCCTGGAGAATCCCAGGGATGGGGGAGCCTGGTGGGCTTCCGTC
The DNA here is from genome assembly GCF_049115385.1 of Moschus berezovskii. Classification (NCBI taxonomy): domain Eukaryota; kingdom Metazoa; phylum Chordata; class Mammalia; order Artiodactyla; family Moschidae; genus Moschus; species Moschus berezovskii. Next base: position 85,989,785 of record NC_142472.1, read on the forward strand.
TATGGGGTCACACAGAGTCGGACATGACTGAAGTGACTTAGCAGCAGCAGCAGTTAATTGCTATGCCAGTACTGTGAAATTTCAGTGCCCTTGTTTATGTCTTTCTTTACATCCTTGTTACAAAGTGATCACCTAATGTAACTCTTAACTTTGTTGGTAAACATACTTAGCTGCTTTTTGCTGCACTTACACTCATTCAGTTTTCTACCAAAGACAAAATTATATTTGCTTATAAAAGGGTATTGTAAGCCTTCCTGGTTTAATCATGTTGCTAGTACCTCTTATGGTATGTCAAAGAAGGATGATCATGTTTGTTATGAAATACCTTTCAAATGTATTCTGTAACTTTCTTATACTTTTATTTATCAACTAACAGGAACTGAACTGAATGAACTAAGTTTACAGTTTGTTACGAGACGTACCTGTGTCATTATCATATTAGCTAACATTGCTTGACATGGTTTAAATTATTCTTGCCTCAACATATTTTTATGAAAAATAAAGTTGGATTGGACTGTTGGTGGTCTTTTAAATTGGCTTTACCTTATCACAGTAACGTTCATGTGTAAATCGAATTATTTATAGTTATTGGTAATGCTTTAATTCTTTAGGCAAGAGTGTATTTTAAAAATGTATGATTGTATATTTTTATGTATTGAAGATGCTTACTTTTAAAGTGGAAAATAGCCTAATGTTTGACTAAATGTTTTTGTTATATTCAGCGTGCTTTTTGTTGTTTTGACCTGCCTTGTATTGTCCTGTGGCACCAATTTTTCCCCTCTAAGTACCTTAAATTAATAGGTCAGCAGAAAGTCTGAATTGTGAAAGTACTGCCTAGGTACATGTTTGCAAGCTTGAACCAATTTATGTTTGAAACTGAGATGATCAAATTACATGGTTTTGAATAGTTAAAAGTCTATATTAGAATTATTAATTAACTGAATTAATTAGAATTATATCACAAAACTGGTTTATCATGAGGAATTACTGAGGAAACAAAGTTACAAAAACACTACTGTGTACCCTTGATCTTCCATTAGATTTATACTTTTTGGGGCTGTGCTGCATGGCTTGTGGGATCTTAGTTTTCCAACAAGGGATTGAACTCTCTGTTCCTCGGCAGTGAAGTGGTATGGTTGGTGTTTAAGAGCATGGGTTCTGAAGTCCTAGTCTCTTGAGGCAGGGTGTGTCCTGGCCCTGCCACTGAGTAGCTGTAACCTTGATTAACTGCTTGCTGCCTCAGTTTTCTCATCTGTTACATGGTGCCAGCTGTGGCACTGACCCTGTAGCATAATTATGAGGATTGGTGAGTGAACACACACACAGTTTTAAAGAACATTGCTTGTTGTATTATGAATGCTTATTAAATACTTGCAGTTCTTCCTATTATGTATTAGGGCTGGACTCTCAGAACTTAGTGTTATCAGTGAGAACTGTACATATATGGATTTCTGATACTGTGTTGTTAATTGTTCAGTCTCTCAATTGTGTCTGACTCTGCGACCCCATGGATTGCAGCACACCAAGCTTCCCTGTCCTTCACCATTTCCTGGAGCTTGTTCAAACTCATGTCCATTGAGTCGATGATGCCATCTAACCATCTCATCGTCTTTTGTCTCCTCCTCCTGCCCTCAATCTTTCCCAGCATCAGAGTTTTTTCCAATGAGTTGGCTCTTTGCATCAGGTGGCCAAAGTATTGGAGCTTCAGTTTAGGCATCAGTCCTTCCAATGAGTATTCAGGGTTGAGTTCCTTTAGTATTGATTCGTTTGCCCTCCTTGCAGTCCAAGGGACTCTCAAGAGTCTTCTCCAGCACCACAGTTCAAAAGTGTTAATTCTTTGGCGTTCAGCCTTCTTTATGGTCCAACTTTCACACCTGTACATGAGTACTGGGAAAACCATAGCTTTTACTAGGTAGACCTTTGTTGGCAAAGTGATGTTTGTTCTTTTTAATATGCTGTCTAGATTGGTCATGTTTCTTCCAAGGAGCAAGCATCTTTTAATTTAATGGCTGCAGTTACCATCTACAGTGATTTTGGAGCCCTAGAAAATAAAATATGTCACTGTTTCCATTTTTTCCCCATCTGTTTGCCATAAAGTGATGGGACCGGATTCCATGATCTTAGTTCTTTGAATGTTGAGTTTTAAGCCAGCTTTTTCACTCTCCTCTTTCATCTTCATTGAGAAGCTCTTTAGTTCTTCTTCACTTTCTGACACTAGGGTGTTGTCATCTGTGTATCTGAGGTTATTGATATTTCTCCCTGCAATCTTGATTCCAGCTTGTGATTCATCCAGCCCAGCATTTCACATGATGTTGTTTTACTTTTAGGAAAAATTGTTTTATTTTAGAATACCTTACATAGTCTCTAAAAGGGGTCCTTTGATAAAGACAAAAATCTATATGTTTTAAGGATTTTTAATTTCATAATAAAGTATATTCTTATCATTTGGTAATTTTATAATATTTATGTTGTAAGATAAAAGATACAATGGTACAGATAGAGTATTTCATGTAATATTATTTCATTTATAAAGGAAGAATAGATGTTTGAGAGAGAAGATTGTCAATATGCAGTCTCTTATTATGGATATTAATTTAGTAGGTGGCTCAGCAGTAAAAAATCTGCCTGCAATGCAGGAGACATGGGTGCAGTTCCTGGGTTGGGAAGATCCTCTGGAGGAGGAAATGGTAACCCACCCCAGTATTTTTGCCTGGAGAATCCCATGGACAGAGGAGCCTGGTGGGCTGTAGTTGTAAAGAGTTGGACATGACTGAGCGACTGAACAATAATAGCTCAACAACATCTCATCAATAGCAATTTGCCTTATATTTTTGTAAATAAGGATTTCATTTAAGGGAAAGTGGGAGTCCTCAAAAATTAAATGTTTGGATCCAGCTATGTAATATGTAAATTTATGGGACAATATAATTGCTCAAAATTCTCCAAGCCAGGCTTCAACAGTCTGTGAACCGTTAACTTCCAGATGTGCAAGCTGAAAAACATCTACTTTTGCTTTACTATTTACACCAAAAACTTTGACTGTGTAGATCACAACAAACTGGAAAATTCTTCAAGAGGTGGGAATCCCAGACCACCTGACCTGCCTCCTGAGAAATCTGTATGTGTTAAAAAGTGGAGACATTTCTTTCCAACAAAGGTCCATCTAGTAAAAACTGTGGTTTTTCCAATAGTCAAGCATGGAGGTGAGAGTTGGACTATGAAGAAAGCTGAGCACTGAAGAATTGATGCTTTTGAACTGTGATGTTGGAGAAGACTCTTGAGAGTCATTTGGACTGCAAGGATATCCAGCGAGTCCATCCTAAAGGAAATCGGTCCTGAATATTCGTTAGAAGAACTGATGCTGAAGCTGAGGCTCCAATACTTTGGCCACTGACTCATTAGAGAAGAACTGACTCATTAGAAAAGACCCTGATGCTAGGAAAGATTGAGGGCAGGAGGAGAAGGGGACAACAGAGGATGAGATGGTTGGATGGCATCATCGACTGGATAGACATGAGTTTGAGGAAGCTTCGAGAGTTGGTGATGGACAGGGAGGCCTGGCGTGCTGCAGTCCATGGGGTTGCAAAGAGTTGGACACGACTGAGCAACTGAACTGAAGTTTATATGAAACACTTGCTACGTAATTTGAACTCGGTGTCACAGAGGCACCTCACATTCCTCATGCCTCAGACGGTGCTTCTCTTTCCCACTTCTCTTTATACTTGGTCTTAGTTTGTGGCATATTCATCAGTCATGTTAGAGTCAGTTTTTGACTTATACTATTTTCTTGTATTTAAATTAGGTGTTGGTCCTGCCAGTTGTACTCGTAAATACCTTTCCACTTCAGGCTTTCATTCTTGGGAACATATTAGTAGCCTCCTCACTGTTTTTTTGTGTCCTCTTTTAAATTCATCTTTTCCATGGCTATTAGAATGAGTTGTCTAAAATAGTCGTCTAACCTTTAGATCTTTTGTTACTTAGGAATGAACGCTGTCTTCCTTACACACGTTTGTATGACTTGTTCTTTCTCTGGCCTTCTTGCTCCTGTCTTCCTATAGTGTGTGCTCTAACATGAACCTTCTTGTAAATCTTTTGTGTATGTGGTATATTGTGTCCTTCCATTGTACCATTTGTCATAATCCTTTCTTCATTTGAGTCCATTCTTGCCTGTCATTTTAAGCTGTCACCTGTTACTGGACTTCTTTTGTAATGGGACGTCCTTCCTCTGATCTCCTGTAACATTCTAGCTCATTGGGTTATAATTATTTATATGTATGTCTTTTCAGGTCAACTAAACATCACTGGAACTGAACGTATTTGAAGTCAGTGACTGTGTTGCTTTCATCTTTGAATTCCAGGGACTAGCACAGTGTCACTGACAGGGAGTCAAGAAATGTTTATTGAATAAAGTGCCTGGTTTATATCAAGTGATATCGCTTACATGTGGAATCTAAAAAATAGTAGAAACGAACTCATTTGCAAAACAGAATTGTAGTCACAGATATAGAAAACAACTTATGGTTACCAGGGAGGAAATGGGGTGGGGAAAGGGCAAATTGAGAGACTAAGATTGACACATACACACTCAGTTCAGTTCAGTTCAGTCACTCAGTCGTGTCCAATTCTTTGTGACCCCATGAATCACAGCACGTGCACACCAGGCCTCCCTGTCCATCACCAACTCCCGGAGTTCACTCAAACTCACGTCCATCGAGTCGGTGATGCCATCCAGCCATCTCATCCTCTGTCGTCCCCATCTCCTCCTGTCCCCAATCCCTCCCAGCATCAGAGTCTTTTCCAGTAAGTCAGCTCTTCGCATGAGGTGGCCAAAGTATTGGAGTTTCAGCTTTAGCATCAGTCCTTCCAATGAATACCTAGGATTGATCTCCTTTAGAATGGACTGGTTGGATCTCCTTGCAGTTCAAGGGACCCTCAAGAGTCTTCTCCAACACCACAGTTGAAAAGCATCAATTCTTCGGCAATCAGCTTTCTTCACAGTCCAACTCTCACATCCATACATGACCACTGGAAAAACCATAGCCTTGACTAGATGCACCTTTGTTGGCAAAGTAATGTCTCTGCTTTTTAATATGCTATCTAGGTTGGTCATAACTTTCCTTCCAAAGAGTAAGGGTCTTTTAATTTCATGGCTGCAATCAGCATCTGCAGTGATTTTGGAGCCCCCAAAAATAAAGTCTGACACTGTTTCCACTGTTTCCCTGTCTATTTCCCATGAAGTGATGGAACCAGATGCCACGATCTTAGTTTTCTGAATGTTGAGATTCAAGCCAGGTTTTTCACTCTCCTCTTTCACTTTCATCTGCTGCTGCTGCTAAGTCACTTCAGTCGTGTCCGATGCTGTGTGACCCCATAGACGGAAGCCCACCAGGCTCCCCTGTCCCTGGGATTCTCCAGGCAAGAACACTGGAGTGGGTTGCCATTTCCTTCTCCAATGTGTGAAAGTGAAAAGTGAAACTGAAGTCACTCAGTTGGGTCCGACCCTTAGCGACCCCACGGACTGCAGCCTACCAGGCTCCTCCATCCATGGGATTTTCTAGGCAAGAGTACTGGAGTGGCTTGCCATTGCCTTCTCTGATCACTTTCATCAAGAGGCTCTTTAGTTCCTCTTCAATTTCTGCCATTGTGGCTCAGACACTAAAGAATCCGCCTGCAATGCGGGAGACCTGGGTTTGATCCCTGGATTGGGAAGATCCCCTGGAGAAGGGAAACGCTACCCACTCCAGTATTCTGGCCTGGAGAATTCAATGGACTGAGTCACATACACACTACGATATATAAAAGATAATATAGGTATATAATAGAAATAGGTAATCAGGACCTACTGTAAAGCATGGAGAACTCTACTCACTACTCTGAAATGACCTAGATGGGAAAAGAATCTAAAAAAGAGCAGATATATATATATATATATATATCAACTATACTGCAATAAAAATAAAGTGATTGGCTTTTTCTTTTTAAATTTTAGTGTGATTAACATACATTAGGGTATTCAGCATTTAAGTGTTTAGTGTGGTAGATTTTAATAGTTGTAGTCTTTTGCCTGTTGGTAGACATTTTGGGTTGTTTCTGATTTCCAGTTATGAAGAAGGCTTTTCTTGTACAAATGTTTTTTTTGTGGGCATATATTTAATTTCTTGTGGATAAAATGTCTGGACATGGGATTAGTTGGCCATATGGTAGAATTATGTTTACCTTTATTTCTGAAGTGGTTGTGACATTTATACTCCAACCAACAATCTGAGAGATTTGGTTTCTCTAGTTCCTCACCAGCGTTTTCAGTCCTTTTAATTTTATCCATTCATGCTTGTGTGAGATGGTATTACATTGTGCTTTTAATGTGCATTTGCTTGGTGACTAAAGATGTTGAGTACCCTTTCATTTGCTTATTGGTTATTTGCATATATTCTTTTAAAAATTTTATTGAAGTATAATTGATTCATAATGTGTTAATTTCTGCTGTACTAAAGTGATTCAGTTAAACATATGTGTATATATTCTTTCACGTATTCTTTTCCATTTTGATTTATTGCAGGATATTGAATATAGTTCTCTGTCCTATACAATAGGATCTTGTTGTTTATCCATCCTGTATATACTAGTTGGCATTTGCTAATCCCAAAGTCTCAATCCTTCCCTCTCCTATCCACCCCACCCCTTGGCACCTGCAAGTCTATTCTCTATCTCTGAGTCTGTTTCATAGATATATGTTTATCTTCTTTTATGAAGTATCTGTCAGGTGAGTGTATGCGCCTCAGTTCTTTGTCTTGTCACAAGAAAGATTTGGAGTGATGGACATTAAAGCTCCCTTGGCGTGTCATAGCTCCCAGGTCTTGCACAGACCGTGTTATAGCTCTCAGGTCTCGAATGGACCATGTTATAGCTCTTAGACAAATCAGTGTTAGAGCTCAGTGTTACAGCTCTATTTTATTTAGAAGACAGCAGGAAAATCCATCTTCAAGGCATGAGGGCATGTCCATCCAAAGACGCAAAGAGAAGAACGCCCCAGCACGCGGGGGAGGGGAGGTGGGAGAGAGAGAGAGCGCCCTTTGGCTCCTCTTTTTATGTTTTTTTCTTCCCCCTGGGCCTGTCCTATGCAAATTGGGCTTAGTCAGGAGTGCTGTTCTACCTGAAGTCCTCACTCTGGTCCTCAGACCTTCCTTTGACCTTCCTCTGTTTATTTTCGCGGGCTTTTCCCTTTCTTGTCTTTTAGCCCCTGCCATTTTGGACTCCTTTTCCCTATTCTAATTACCTAACATTCCCCCCTCAAGAGATGGGAGACCAATTCTTTTGGAATAGGGGCGTCAAGGTCTTTCTGGCTACTTCCTGCTGAACTGGGGCGGCTAGGGGTATTGGGCCTCCACCTCTTGCTAGTCTCAAGCCTCAGAGTCCTCATAGTGGTGTCTATCTAAGGGTGAGTGATATTTTCCATGGTTGGCTGTAGTTTTATATCTTTGTTGAACTGGCACTGCATGTTGTAGCTTGTTGACCTGGGCAGAGACAAAACGGGTTAGACAATTGACAATACATGGGACAATCATGTGCAGCATCAATATGGTGTAACAAGGAATAGTAGGGGCATTCAGTTCAGTTCAGTTGCTCAGTCGTGTCCAACTCTTTCCATTAGCCAATTCCAAATTTACATCGCCAAGATGGCCCAAGTCCCTCCTTGTTCAGGGATTAGGAGATCTATCTCCTGTCTGTTTTGGAGTACAATCTCTGTCAAGCTGTGTTGGCTTTTTAGAGCTATCCTGAGAAATCTTATCCCCAGAAACCAGATTTTGGGGGTGTTCATTAGAATGGCACTCATTTGTAGTCCTGAATATGTATCTGAGATCTCCCAGGGGCTCACAGGTATATTGAGTGTCCTCTTCTGTTTTCTTCCATGGCTTGACTCGTGAGTAGTGAATCCAGAAGTCACGTCCTGGTACCTTGACTGCTGTGGGGGTGGAAAGTATTACAGGGTAGGGGCCCTGCCATGTGGGCTGGAGTTGAGCCTTTGGGGAACCATCTTTCCAGACTTTAATTAGGACTTGAGTCCCTGGAGCATATATGGTGGTGACTCCTTAGAATCTTTTGGGTCCTGGTTCATGCCCCACAAGCGTATATCCTGTTGGAATTGCCCAGTGGCCATGGTATAAGACTGGAGGATCTCAACCTCTGGATCTAGGAAGAGGTCATTGACATAAACAAAAGGTCTCCCATATAGCATCTCATAAGGACTGACCAACCTGTTCCTTAGGGGCAATACGGGTGCAGAGGAGAGCTATTGGTAAAGCCTCCTTCCATTCCAGGGAGGTCTCTTGGGTTATCTTTTTATTGCTGATTTTAAGAATTGGTTAGCCCTTTCTACTTTTCCTAAAGACTGAGGCCTCCAGGCACAATAGAAATAATAAGTAATGCCCAATACTTTAGAGACCCCTTGGGTGACCTTAGAAGTAAATGATGTCCCATTGTCACTTTGTAATGACCTGGGCAGACCAAATCTTGGAACAATTTCACGGAGCATTTTTTTTTACCACCTCCTTAGCCTTCTCAGTCCGGGTGGGAAAAGCTGCAGTTCATCCTGTGAATGTATCTATCATGACTAATAGGTATTTATACCCTTGAGAAACTGGCATCTGGGTGAAGTCCATCTGCCAGTCCTCTCTTGGATATGTCCCACGTCGTTGGACGGGCTGGGCCAGCTGGAGTCTTTGAGCTCTTTGGGGGTTGTTTAATTGGCAAGTGGGACAAGAGACCACTTGCCTTATAGTTGTTTGGAGGCCTATTCCTCTGAAGAACCTTTCTAGTAATTTTTGGAGGGCCTTTTCCCCTAAATGAGTGATGGAATGTCAGGAGTTAACCGACTTCCATTGGAGGTTCCTAGGCAGAAAAAAGGAATTGCTCCTTTTGGAACCACCCCATATGATCTTCTTGGAAGCCCTCATTCTTAGCTTTAAGAGTATCACCTTCAGTATATGAAGGAGTTTCTGGCCAAATTAGTCTGTGGAACTAAGGTCGCAACCCCTATTAGGTCACTGTTCTGTAATGCTGCTCTCTTAGCTGCCTGATCAGCTGCCTGGTTCCCTCGTGCTCCCTGGTTCCTTGCTCTCTTTTTGGTGTCCTTTATAGTGGGAGACTGAAACCTCAGTGGGCAGATGGACTGCCTCCAAGAGCCTAAGGATTTGATTGCCATATTTGATTGGGGACCCTCAGTTGGTCAAGTGGCCCCTTTCTTTCCAAATAGCCGCATGTGCATGTATAGCACCAGAAAGGCATACTTGGAGTCAGTGTAAATGGCTACTCTTTTTCCTTTCCCAGCTGTAAAGATTGAGTCAGGTCTATGAGCTCAGCTAATTGGGCTGAAGTACCTGGTGGCAGAGTCTTAGCCTCTGTGGTCTCAAAATTGCATACCCGGATCTTCTTTTTCCATCTTAAGACAAATCTGCTTCCATCAGTGTACCAGATTTCCTCAGGATTGGTCAGAGGATATTCTGACAATCCCTCTCGGGGTTTTGTCCAGTGGTCCAAGGTTTCTAGACAAGAGTGAAAGGGGAGAGAGCCCTTGGGGGTAGGCAGGAGGGTGGCTGGGTTAAGAACCTCACAAGGGGATATAGTGAGGCCTGGATTTCCCATGAGCATTACTTGATATCTGAGGATCCTTTGATCAGACATCCATAAATGGCCTTTCCCATTTAGGAGTTGTTTTACTTGGTGGCTGGTAAAAATAGTTAGTTTGCCCCAAAAGGAGAGTTTTAAAGCATCTTCAATCACGATTCTAATAGCTGCACGATTTCGAAGGCAAAGGGGGCCAGCCTCGGGCGGTTGGATCGAGTCTCTTGGATGGGTAAGCTACACTCTGGGGCTCAGATCCCAAGCTTTGAGTTAACACTCCCAAGGCTATTCCCTCTCTTTCATGGACATAAAATTGGAACGCTTTTTCTGGGTCTGGCAACCTCAATTGCATGTTGTTGGGCGCTTTTCTCATCTGGAGAGCAGATTAGTAGGTCATCTACGTATTGTAATAGTTTTCCATTAGGTCCCAGGTCCAGATCTAGGAGATCCTGGCTAAAGGCCTGTCCAAACAAGTGGGGGCTGTCTCTGAATCCCTGAGGTAATACCGTCCAAGTCATCTGTTTGTGTTTTTCACCTGGGGCCTCCCACTCAAAGGAAAAGATATTGGGATTCTTTAGCCAGTGGTATGCAAAAAAATGCATCTTTGAGATCCAAGACTGTAAACTACTTGCCACTGGCAGGGATTTCTGCCAAGATTACATAGGGATTGGGTACTGTGGGATAGAGGGGGACTACAGCTTCAATTATGATCTGGAGATCTTGAACCATTTGCCAGGTTTCATCCTTTTTCTTTACTGAGAGGATTGGGTGGTTACACGGCGAACTGGTGGGGACCAATAGCCCACAAGTCAGGAATTTATTTATTAAAGGCTGTAGTCCCTCCCGAGCCTCTCTTTTGAGGGGATATTGTTTCCGGTTCAGAAACTGAGTGGGATCTCGGAGGACGATGATGACCAGTTCAGCTTGGTGGGCTCGTCCAGGAATTCCCTGGTCCCATACCTGTGGGAATTTTGTCCTCCCATAGTTTTTGGTTCCTCTCTATTGGAGAAGGTGTAATGTGTTGTTCAGTAGTAACCAGGAGCTGTAGAGCTCTAGGGGCTGAAAAGCTTCCCATCACAAGGGTGGTCCCCAATTTAGTGAGTATATGTCTTCCCAAAAGGGAGTAGGACACTCAGTGACCACTGGTGGGAAAATATTTGTCCATCCCAGCAACAAAGAAGTGCTCGGGTGAATCTTTTAGTAGTTGCTTTTCCTGTAGCACCCAAAATGGTACAGGTTTGGGAGGAGAAGGCTCCGGAGTAGGAGATGAAGACAGAATAGGTAGCCCCGTGTCAGCCAAGAAGTTCTTGGACCTACCTGCCACATCCAGTTGCACCCTTGGCTCCAGCCCCTAGATGGTTATCTGTGACAGGTGGGCTGACTGGAGCGGGCCGCTTCAGTCTTCTTGAACCGTCGTGAGGGAAGGCTTGACGCTTGACCTTGAGGCACTTGGGTCCTGAGGGCAGAGTTCCATCCAAAATCCCAGTTGATGGCATTTGTGGCAAGCCATTCTCGGAGATTTGTCACGGTTTGGACACTCTTTGGCCCAGTGCCCCACCTGTCTACAGATTAGGCATTTGCCTCATGCCTTGTCCTTCAAGGACTCAGGGTTTGCCATAGGGCTTCTCTGGAGGGTGGCCAGCATCTGGGCATGCCTTGTCTTTTCCTTCTCTCCCTCTCCTGGGCCTTGGCCTCCTTCTCGTGTTCTCTGTTGTAAAAGGTATTGATGGCTATCTGGATCATCTCCTCTAAAGAGACAGCAGGGTCCTGCTGCTGTAGCCGTTGTAACTTAATTCTGATATCTGATGCACATTGGGACAGGAATCTGTCCTTTAAAATCACCTGTCCCTTCACGAGTCTAAGTCCAGATTGGTAAACTTATGGAGGCCTCTTTTAGCCTTTCCAGAAAGGCAGTGGGGTTCTTGTTGGGTTCCTGAGTTATTGCTGAGACCTGGGCATAGTCCCACGAGTAATAAGCCTTCTATTTCCACGGGTGGACTTTCTTAGGGGTGAGTCTTTCTGAAGATTATTTTACCCAGAACTATTGCATCCTGAGAGCCAGGCGTCCCCGGGTCAGGGTGCAAATCCCCAGGCAGGCTGAGGCGTGACAGCCTCCTAGAGATTGAATCTCCGGGCAGGTCGTGGTGTGACGGCCTTCCGAGAATTGGGTCCCTGGGTAAGTTGAGGCGTGATGACCTCCTGGGACCCCTGGGACTGGCGGATCCCCGAGCAGGTTGAGGCATGACAACCTTTCGAGGACCAGATTCCTAGGCAGGTCAAGGTGTGATGACCTCCTGGGACCCCCGGACTGGAGTTGGGCGTCCCCAGGATCTCCAGCGTGACCAGTACTGGGTAAGATTGGATGTTATACAGTATTTCCCTCCCAAGGCCAGCTATTTTCTGATTGTTCCTACAGAAGATTGTAGAGGTGACATTGTGGGCCCAGATAGGGCTGAGGAAAGGAGCATGAAACAGGAGGGAAGGAGGCAGAGCACAACCTTTGAAAGAATGACACAGCACAGGGGCATAATGTAAACAGATTAAAATCATTTGGGTCCAAGATGACAAGTCAAATTCAAGTAAACCTTAATCTCCAATCTATAAGCCAGCAGAAAATTAGAAAAGAAAATTAGAGATACCAAGGGAACATTTCATGCAAAAATGGGCTTGATAAAGGACAGAAATGGTATGGACCTAACAGAAGCAGAAGATATTAAGAAGAGGTGGCAAGAATACACAGAAGAACTGTACAAAAAATTCTTCATGACCAAGATAATCACGATGGTGTGATCACTCACCTAGAGCCAGATATCTTGGAATGTGAAGTCAAGTGGGCCTTAGAAAGCATCACTACAAACAAAGCTAGTGGAGGTGATGGAATTCCAGTTGAGCTATTTTAAATCCTGAAAGATGATGCTGTAAAAATGCTGCACTCAATATGCCAGCAAATTTGGAAAACTCAGCAGTGGCCACAGGACTGGAAAAGGTCAATCTTCATTCCAATCCCAAAGAAAGGGAATGCCAAAGAATGCTCAAACTACCGCACAATTGCACTCATATCACACGCTAATAATTTCAGTTCAGTTAGGTCGCTCAGTCGTGTCTGACTCTTTGTGACCCCATGAATCACACCATGCCAGGCCTCCCTGTGCATCACCAACTCCCGGAGATAACGCAAACTCATGTCCATCGAATCGGTGATGCCATCCAGCCATCTCATTCTCTGTCGTCCACTTCTCCTCCCGCCCCAATCCTTCCCAGCATCAGAGTCTTTTTCCAGTGAGTCAACTCGTCCTTGAGGTGGCCAAAGTATTGGAGTTTCAGCTTTGGCGTCAGTCCTTCCAATGAATACCTAGGATTGGTCTCCTTTAGAATGGACAGGTTGGATCTCCTTGCAGTCTAAGGGACTCTCAAGAGTCTTCTCCAGCACCACAGTTCAAAAGCATCAATTCTTCGGCGATCAGCTTTCTTCACAGTCCAACTCTCACATCCACACATGACCACTGGAAAAACCATAGCCTTGACTAGACGGACCTTGGTTGGCAAAGTAATGTCTCTGCTTTTTAATATACTATCTAGGTTGGTCATAACTTTCCTTCCAAGGAGTAAGCGTCTTTTAATTTCATGGCTGCAATCAGCATCCGCAGTGATTTTGGAGCCCAAAAAAATAAAGTCTGACACTGTTTCCACTGTTTCCCCATCTATTTCCCATGAAATGATGGGAGCAGATGCCATGATCTTTCTTTTCTGAATGTTGAGCTTCAAGCCAACCTTTTCACTCTCCTCTTTCACTTTCATCAAGAGGCCTTTGAGTTCCTCTTCACTTTCTGCCATAAGTGTTGTGTCATCTGCATATCTGAGGTTATTGATATTTCTCCCAGCAATCTTGATTCCAGCTTGTGCTTCTTCCAGCCCAGGGTTCCTCATGATGTACTCTGCATGTAAGTTCAATAAGCAGGGTGACAATATACAGCCTTGACATACTCCTTTCCCAATTTGGAAACAGTCCTTTGGTCCATATCTGGTTCTAATTGTTGCTTCTTCACCTGCATACAGATTTCTCAGGAGGCAGGTCAGAAGGTCTGATATTTCCATCTCTTTAAGAATCCACACAAAGGCTTTGACTGTGATCCGCACAGTCAAAGGCTTTGGTATAGCCAAGAAAGCCAAAGTAGGTGTTTTTTGGAACTCGCTTGCTTTTTCTATGATCCAACAAATGTTGGCAATTTGATCTCTGGTTCCTCTGTTTTTTCTAAATCCAGCTTGAACATCTGGAAGTTCTCAGTTCATGTACTGTTGAAGTCTGGCTTGGAGAATTTTGAGCATTACTTTGCTAGTGTGCGAGATAAATGTAGTTGTGTGGCAGTTTGAACATTGTTAGGCATTTTGGCATTGCCTTTCTTTGGGACTGAAGTGTAAACTGACCTTTTCTGGTCCTGTGGCTTATTGAGTGCAGTTTCCAAATTTACTGGCTTATTGAGTGCAGCACTTTCACAGCATCATCTTTCAGGATTTGAAATAGCTCAACTGGAATTCCATCACTTCCAGTAGTGATGCTTCTTAGGGCCCACTTGTCTGGCTCTAGGTGAGTAATCACACTATTGTGGTTATCTGGGTCATGAAGATCTTTTTTGCACAGTTCTTCTGTGTATTCTTGCCACCTTTTCTCATTATCTTCTGCTTCCCTGGTGGCTCAGATGGTAAAGCGTCTGCCTGCAATGTGGGAGACCTGGGTTCGATTCCCTGGGTTGGGCAGATCTCCTAGAGAAGGAAACGGCAACCCACTCCAGTACTCTTGCCTGGAGAATCCCATGGATGGAGGAGCCTGGTGGGCTATAGTTCATGGGGTCGCAAAGGGTCGGACATGACTGAGCGACTTAACTTTCTGCTTTTGTTAGGTCCATACCATTTCTGTCCTTTATTGAGTCCATCTTTGCATGAAATGTGCCCTTGGTATCTCTAATTTTCTTGAAGAGATCTCTAGTCGTTCCCATTCTGTTGTTTTCCTCTGTTTATTTTCGTTGATCACTGAGGAAGACTTTCTTATCTCTCCTTGCTATTCTTTGGAACTCTGCATTCAGATGGGTATATCTTTCCTTTTCTCCTTTGCCTTTAACTTCTCTTCTTTTCTCAGTTATTTGTAAGGCCTCCTCTGAAAACTATTTTGCCTTTTTGCTTTTCTTTTTCTTGGATATGGTCTTGATCACTGCCTTGTACAATGTCATGAACTTCCGTCCATAGTTCTTCAGGCACTCTGTCTATCAGATGTAATCTCTTGAATCTATTTGCCACTTGTGATGAAGAATACACTCTCATAAGTGTGAATGCAAATTGCTCTTCTGGCACTGCCTCCTCTCCTAATTCTGCGCTGAAGATGTGGAATGCCTTGTAATGCATTTCTAGTTTTCTGAGGGCCTTAAGCCTTTGATGATTGAATGGCTTGAGCATTTTAGGGATCCTCTCTCAATTCTCTTGCCTCACTCCCTACTTTCAGTAGTTGACAGCCTAGACAAAAGGTACATACATACTGATAAAGGAATCAATCCAACAGGAACATATCACATTTATAAATATGTATGTAACCACATAGATGCATCTGAATAGATAAAACAAATACTAACAAAATAAAGGAAGATATTAACAGTAACACAATAATTGTAAGGAATGTTAATGCCTCCACTTGCATCAGTGGACAGAGAATCCAGACAAAATTAGTAAAGAAACACTAGCTTTAAACAATACGTTAGAGAAGATGGGATAAATATTAATGTATAAATACTTGACCCAAAGGTAGTAGAATAAACATTCTTTTCAGTGCAATTGGAACATTTTCTAGGATATATCACGTTAGACCACAAAACAAGTCTCAATAAATTTAAAAATCATATTAAGTGTTTTTTTTTCTAACCAGTCATATGAGACTACAGATCAACTATAGGGAAAAAAGAATACTTCAAAAAACACGAATGTGGATTTGACCCCTGGTCAGGGAACTAAGATCTCACATGCTACTTGGCATGGCCGAAAACAAAAAACATAAACATGGAGGCTGAACAATATGGTACTAAACAATCAGTGGGTCACTGAAAAAAAACCACAGATGAAATTATAAACAATACCTTGAAACAAAACGGAAGCACAGCAATCCAAACTCTATGGGACACAGCAAAAGGGAAGTTTATAATGATACAAGCCTACCTCAGGAAACAAGAGAAAAAAAATCTCAAACAACCTAACTTTACATCTAAAAGAAGTAGAAAAAGAACAGCAAAGCCCAAAGTTAATAAAAGGAAAGAAATCCTGAATATTTCTCCTAAATAAATAAAATAATTAAAGACTAAACAATAGAAAAGATCAAGGTAACTAAGAGCTGGTTCTTTGAAAAAATAAAATTGATCAACCTTTAGCCAGACTCATCAAAGGATAAAGGAGGTGGCCCAAGTAAATAAAATCAGAAATGAAAGGGCAGTGACAACTGGCATGACAGAAATATAATGGATCATAAGAGATTTTTATGAACAATGATGCACCAATAAAATGGACAACCTTGAAGAACTGGATAAATTCCTAGAAATGTGTGATCTTCCAAAACTGAATCAGGAAGAGTGAAAAAATGAACCAGTTACCAGTAATGAATCAGTAATTAGAAAATGCCCAGCAAATGTACAGAGCCAACTGACCTCACAGATGCATTTTACCAAGCATTTTAAGAAGATTTAACATTTATTTTCCTCAAACTATTCCACTGAATTGCAGAGGAAGAATACTTCTGAAGTCATTCTGTGAGGCTCACATACCCTGATACTTTCAAAACCAGTGAAAGATACCACACACAAAAAATTGCAGGTCAGTGTCACTGATGAATGTAGATGCAAAAATCCTCAACAAAATATTAGCAAACTGAATCAATAATATAGTAAAAGGATCATAAACAATGATCAGGTATGATTTATCCCAGGGATGCAAAGATGTTTTAATATCTGCAAATCAAGTAATGTGATATATCACTTTAGCAAATTGAAGAATAAAAGTTATATATCATCTCAATAAATGCAGGAAAAGCCTTTTGACAAAATTCAACATCTACTTGTTAATAAAAACTCTCAAAAAGTGTATGTAGAGAGAACATATTTCAACATAATAAAGGCTATATGTGACAAGCTGACAGCTCATATCATACTCAGTGGTGAAAAGCTAAAAATGTTTCCTCTAAAATCAGGAACAAGACAAGGATGCCCACTCTTGTCATTTACTTTTGTTATAGTATTGCAAGTCCTAGTCACTGCAGTTAGACAAGAAAAGAAAATAAAAAAATTAATATTGGAAAGGAAGAAATAAAATTATCACTGTTTGCAGATGATATGATACTGTGTATAGAAAATTCTAAAGATATCTCCAAAAACTATTAGAACTCAGTAATGGTGTAGGTTACAAAATTAATATACAAAAATCAGTTGTGCTTCTATACACCAACAACAAACTCTCAGAAAAATTAAGAAAACAATCCCATGCATAATTACATCAGAAAGAATGAAATACCTGGGACTAAATCTAACCAAGGAGGTGAAAGACCTGTACTTGGAAATTTATAAGACATTGATGAAAGAAATTGGAGATGACACAAACAAATGGAAAGCTATACCATGCTCGTGATTTGGAAGAATTACTGTTGTTAAAATGACTGTATGCCCCAAAGCAATTCATATTCAGTGCATTCCCTATCATAATATTAATGGCATTTTTTTTCTTGTTACAAAATGGAGGAAATAATAATAAAGTTTGTATGGAAACTGAAAAGACCCCAAATAGCCAAATCAGTCCTGAGCCTGGAGAATAAAGCTGTAAGTATTACGTGCACTGATTTCAAACTATACTTTAAGCTATAGTCACTAAAACAGTATGGTACTGGCACAAAACAAGACACACGGGTCAATGGAACAGAATAAAGGAGCCCAGAAATGAACCCACAGTTATATGGGCAATTAATCTGTGATACAGGATGCAAGAATTGATAGAATGGAGGGAAAAAACTGCCTCTTCAACAAATGATTTTGGGAAAATTGCCTCATGCAGAAGATTCTAACTGGACTACTTTCTCAAAGCATATACAAAAATAAACTCAAATTAGTTAAAGACATAAATGTAAGACCTGAAACCATAAAATTCCTAGAAGAAAATGTAGGCATTACGCTCTTTGACATCAATCTTAGCAGTTTTTTTCAGACCAGTCTTCTCAGGCAAGGGAAACAAAACCAGAAATGAAGAAATGGGGCTGCATCAAACTAAATAATTTTTGCACAGTGAAGGAAACTGTCAACAAAATGCAAAGCTAGCATACTAAATGGGAGAATATATTTACAGACATTGTATCCAAAGCATACAAAAAATTCATGCAACTCAACGTCCAAAATACAACCTGATTAAAATAATGAGCAGAGGATCCGAATAGATATTGTTCCATGGAAGACATCAAGTGGTCAATGGACACATGAAAAGATGCTGAACATCATTAGGAAATTGCAGATCAAACTTGCAATGAGATGTCACCTTACATATTTCAGAATGACTGTTATCCAAAACAGCATTTAAGTATTGCCAAGAATATGGAGAAAAGTGTAACCTCATTCACTGTTGCTAGGAATGTAAACTGGTATAACTCCTCTGGAAAAAATATGGAGGCTCCTCAAAAAATTAAAAATAGAACTACCATACAATCCAGCAGTTCTACTTATGGGTATTTTTCTGAAGAATAAAAAACACTTTTTTTTCAAATATCTTTTCAAATATCTAATTATCAAATATCTTTCAAGATGTATTCACTCATATGTTCATTGCAGCATTATTTATAGTAGCCACTATATGGAAGGATCCTAAGTGTCCAGCAGTAGGTGGGTGAATAAAGAAGATGTGGTTTATATGATGACTGGAATATTATTCAACCATAAAAAAGAAAAAAGTCTTGTCATTTGTGATAACGTGGATGGACCCAGTTGGTATTAGGCTAAGTGAAATAAGTCAGACAGAGAAATACCATATGATTTCACTTATGTAGAATCTAAAAACAAAACAAATGATACAAGAGAGAAACAGACTCTTAGGTACAGAAAAGAGCTGGTGGTTGCCAGAGGAGAGGTGTGTAGGTGTTTGGACAAAGTAGAAGAAATGGGTTGCTGGGTAAAAACTTATAGTTACACAGTAAATGAGTGATGTAGATGAAATATACAGCATAGGGAATATAGTCAATAATATTGTGATAACTGTGGTGATAGATGGCAACTAGACTTACTTTGTAATGTGTAGAAATAGCAAATCACTGCATTGTGCACCTGGAACCAACATAAAGTAATAGGGGAATTATACCTCAATTAAAAATATAAAGAACACATACAACTCAGTTAAAAAAAACAACAACAACCTGAGTGAAATACCGGAGTGGGTATCCTCTTCCTTCTCCAGGAGATCTTCTGAACCCAGGGATGGAACCCAGGTCTCCTGCATTGCAGGCGGATTCTTTACCAGCTGAGCCTCAAGGGAAGTTCCAAAACTGGACAGGGCAGCTAAATAGACATTTTTCCAAAGAAGGTATACATATGGCTAACAGACATGTGCAAAGGTACTCAGTATCACTAATCCAGCTTTCCCACTTGGGGCTATTCAAAGACTATGAAAACAGTAGTTTGAAAAGATATAAGTACTCCTCTGTTCACCATGGCATTATTAACCATATCCAAGATAATGGAAGCAGCAGAAGTACCCTTCATTGGGTAGATTAATGGATAAAGAAGGTATGGTATGTATATACAATGTAATACTACTCATTCATTAACAAGATGAAATCTTGCCATTTCTGACAATATATGTGGACCTGGAGGATATTAAGTGAAATACGTCAGATGAAGAAAGACAAGCATCATAGAGATTTCATTTCAATGTGGAATATAAAACAACCAAACAAAGCCCATAAACCAAACCAAAGAAAAACAAATGAAGATTTAGAGAATAGATTTGTATTTACTAGAGAGGAAGTAGATGAAGGACTAGATGGTATCAACTTTATGGTGAAGGAAGGAAACTAAATTTTTGGTAGTGAGTATGCTGTAGGGTATACAGAAATGGAAATAGAATGTATGTATGAAACGTGTAATGTTATAAGTCAGTATTATCTCAGTTATTTAAAATTGAGATATATTAATCTGTAACAGTTCCTAATGTATATATGTCAGATATTATGAAACAATGCTTTATTGCTCTTTTAAAATTAAAAGTCATACCAAGGCTTCGTTTTGATTAGATTTATGAAGATGCAACTATTAGGTGAGTCATGTGTCATTTCTGGGCGGGTTCACATACATCAGAATGAATAAACTGATAGAAGTATAAAATCACGAGTTTATACTGAAAGTTATATTTCTAAACATTTTATATAAGAGACTTGAATATCTGCTGAATTTGGTTTCTGCAGAGGTCTTGGAAACAATCCCCCTCAGATATTAAGGGACAAGCAGCCATTGAACAGAATGAGATGGGGAAATCTACATTTGAAATGGAAGTTGGCCGTGATCTATTCTTAAATGAAAAGATCTATTGCAGAAACTTTTATGTACCTGAGTCTATTTCTATAAACAAATATTTCCTTCTAAAATCTACCCCAGTTTATGTGTATGTGTATTACAGGGATATACCTAACATTGTTAATAATTTATATTTTTTGGAAGAATTGGGAAGGGGCCACTTTCACTTTGTATTATTCCTCTGTAAAGTTATATTTTATTATTTATTGACTTAAACTGATCAAGTTCACTGAAGTTGATCATTCAGGGAGAGTTAATGAATCAGGACATTTTAAATTGAATAGAGGATGTTCTTCATAGATTCTATTGTAAAGGATGACCTTTCAAAAGATAGGTTTTTATTTAATTGAGTCAGTACTTTCAAATGGCTTAAATTTGTAATAGGTGTATCATTTTCCTGTGAATGCTGTACCAACTGACCACAAGCAGAGGGATTAAAACCATAAAAATGTACTCTCTTACAGTTCTGGAGGCTAAAAATCTGAAATTCAGGTGTGTACAGACAGTCTAGGGGAAAATCAGTTATTTGCTTTGTCTCAACTTTTGGTGGTTGCTGGCATTCCTTGGCTTGAGACCTCATCACTCCAATTTCTGTGTCCATCTGTGTCTTTTCTGTATGCATGTTTCAAAATTCCCTGGGCCTTTCTCTTATAATGGCACTTGTCATTAGATTTAGGATGCACCTGGATAATTGCCTCACGTCTTTAAGAGATCATTTTTTCCAAATAAAGTAACATTCACTGGTCCCAAAGATTAGTACAGGAACATATATTTTTGGGTACCACCATTCAGACTACTGCAAAGAGATGGGTATTTAAATTACATTTTCTAAGCTGGAGAAGGAAAATTCTTAATTTATTTGCAACATTTCAATTTCAAAAACTTCAACCCCAAGCATTTTATATTTAAGGTGTATCATAAAGAAATGACAATTAGAATTATTAATTCATATTTATTGACTGAGATATATACTTGAGGGAGTATTTCACTCTTTTGCAAAAAATTCATTTTTATTTACTTATTTCATTTAGTATTTCGTTTCACATGCTAGGAAGATAATGCTAAAAATCTTTCAAGCTAGTCTACAGTATGTGAACTGAGAACTTCCAGATGTACAAGCTGGATTTAGAAAAAGCAGAGGGACCAAAGATCAAATTGCCAACATCTGTTGGATCATAGAAAAAGCAAGAGAATTCCGGAAAAACATCTACTTCTGCTTCATTGACCACACTAAAGCCTTTGATTATGTGGATCACAAGAAACTGGAAAATTCTTAAAGAGATGGAAATACCAGACATCCTTACTTGCCTCCTGAGAAACCTGTATGCAGGTCAGGAAGCAACAGTTAGAACTGGACATGGAACAACTAACTGGTTCAAATGTGGAAAAGGAGAACGTTAAGGCTGTATATTGTCATCCTGCTTATTTAACTTCTGTTCAGAGTATATCATGAGAAATGCCAGGCTGGATGAATCACAAGCTGGAATCAAGATTGCAGGGAGAAATATCAGCAACCTCAGATATGCAAATGATACCATCCTTATGTCAGAAAGCAAAGAGGAACTAAAGAGCTTCTTGATGAGGGTGAAAGAGGAGAGTGAAAAAGCTGACTTAAAACTCAACACTCAAGAAACAAAGATCGTGGCATCTGGTCCCATCACTTCATAGCAAATAGATGGGGACACAGTGGAAACAGTGAAAGACTATTTTCTTGGGCTCCAGAATCACTGTGCACGGTAACTGCAGCCACGAAATTAAAAGATGCTTGCTCCTTGGAAGAAAAGCAATGACAATCCTAGACAATGTATTAGAAAACAGAGACAGTTTGCCAACAGAGGTCTGAATAGTCAAAGCTATGGTTTTTTCTAGTAGTCATGTACAGATGTGAAAGTTGGACCATAAGGAAGGCTGAGCTCTGAAGAATTGATGCCTTCTAGTTGTGGTGCTGGAGAAGACTCTTGAAATTCCCTAGGACAGCAAGGAGATCAATCCAGTCAATCCTGAAGGAAATCAGTCCTGAATACTCATTGGAAGGACTGATGCTGAAGCTCCATTACTTTGGCCACCTGATGCAAAGAGCTGTCTTGTTGGAAAAGACCCTGACGCTGGTAAAAACTGAAGGCAGGAGGAGAAAGGGATGGTATGGTTGGATGGCATCACTGACTGATGGACATGAATTTGAGCAAACTCCGGGAGATTGTAAAGAACAGGGAAACCTGGACTGTTGCAATCTGTGAGGTCACAAAGAGTCGGACATGACTTAGCAACTGAACAGCAGCGCTTAATTTAGTAGCGTATTTTAAGTGACTGCCATTTTTTATTTTAGCAGAGGAACCAGAGATCAAATTGCCAACATCCACTGGATCATGGAGAAAGCAAGAGAGTTCCAGAAAACCATCTATTTCTGCTTCATTGACTATGCCAAAGCCTTTGACTGTGTGGATCACAAGAAACTGTGGAAAATTCTGAAAGAGATGGGAATACCAGACCACCTGACCTGCCTCTTGAGACACCTGTATGCAGGTCAGGAAGCAACAGTTAGAACTGGACATGGAACAACAGACTGGTTCCAAATAGGAAAAGGAGTACGTCAAGGTTGTATATTGTCACCCTGCTTATTTAACTTATATGCAGAGTACATCATGAGGAACTCTGGGCTGGAAGAAGCACAAGCTGGAATCAAGATTGGCGGGAGAAATATCAATAACCTCAGATATGCAGATGACACCACCCTTATGGCAGAAAGTGAAGAGGAACTCAAAGGCCTCTTGATGAAAGTGAAAGAGGAGAGTGAAAAGGTTGGCTTGAAGCTGAACATTCAGAAAACAAAGACCATGGCATCTGGTCCCATCACTTGATAGGAAATAGATGGGGAAACAGTGGAAACAGTGTCAGACTTTATTTCGGAGGGCTCCAGAATCACTGCAGATGCTGACTGCAGCCATGAAATTAAAAGGCGCTTACTCCTTGGAAGGAAAGTTATGATCAGCCTAGATAGCGTATTAAAAAGCAGAGACTTTGCCAACCAAAGTCCGTCTAGTCAAGGCTATGGTTTTTCCCATGGTCATGTATGGATGTGAGAGTTGGACTGTGAAGAAAGCTGATCGCTGAAGAATTGATGCTTTTGAACTGTGGTGCTGGAGAAGACTCTTGAGAGTCCCTTGGACTGCAAGGAGATCCAACCAGTCCATTCTAAAGGAGATCAATCCTGGGTGTTCATTGGAAGGACTTATGCTGAAGCTGAAACTGCAATACTTTGGCCACCTCATGTAATGAGTTGACTCACTGGAAAAGAGTCTGCTGCTGGGAGGGATTGGGGGTAGGAGGAGACGGGGATGACAGAGAATGAGATGGCTGGATGGCATCACCGACTCGATGGACATGAGTTTGAGTGAACTCCAGGAGTTGATGATGGACAGGGAGGCCTGGCGTTCATGGGGTTGCAGAGTCGGACACGACTGAGCGACTGAACTGAACTGAACTGAACTGATTTTCATTTTAATTTTTGGAGAATTGTTATGCTATTAAATGGTAACGTGTATGCTTACAGTTGCTAGAAACAAATAGGTATTTGTCATAATGGCCTGTGATAATTGAAGTATTTTTCATTTTTAAAGTTTTGAATAAATGATATTAATTTAAATAAATTGTGAGTGTAAATCATAAAATATCATCTTAAAACATTAAAATTGTCATTTATTTTTATTTTTAAAAATTTTGAATTTATTTTTTAACTGAAGGATAATTGATTGAATTGTGTTGGTTTCTGCCAAACATAGGCATACATAATGTCCCCTCCCTCTTCTCGCTCTGGAACCTCCCTCCCACCTCCCTCCCAGCTTCCTCCCCAGTTGCTACAGAGCCCTGGTTTGAGTTCCCTGAGTCATACAACAAATTCCCATTGGCTAATTTTAATACAATATAGAATGTTAAACTTATTACTTACCAAATGTTTCTTGACATCATTATTTTAAATTTTGACATAAATGGCAGATTGGAGAAAAATTATGGCAATGTATTTTGCATTGAAAATTCTCTTTGGGCATGAATAGTTGCACAGTCTCAGAGAATAAGTTTTTTTCTTATTGTTAAAAACTATATGCTTCCAATATGTACAATTGGAAAATGTCAGCAAATTAAATAATAAAAATCTTTTCATCTTGCGGACACCTTCCTTCGTTTCTCAGTGAGCTCCATGTGAGGAGAATGTTGGAAATATGTAGCTTAGGGTATTTTGGCTATTAGATATAACCTTTGAAGAAATTCCCTTTATTGGTTGGCAAATTTCATTCTTTTCTTCTCTTCTCATAACCATGAAGACTTTTTTTAAAAAAGGTTGAACTATAGTAGATTCACTTACTGTATTAGTTTCAGAAGAAAGCATTTTTGAAGATCATTATCTTTTGGAGATATTTTCCAGAATAGACACAAAGGTTACATACAGTGTTTTAGAAGGAAAGAATCTAGTATTTATTTAGCATCTAACTTCATACCAAGCACATGATGGGTATTTCATTTATTAGAGCAAGTCTAAAGATCAGCATTTTTTTAGAACAACTCTGTAGACCTTTTTTTTTTTTAATAGGGAAGGCACCTGAGGCACAGGTAGATTGAATTAATTGCTTTGGATCCCACATTCATTAAATGGTGAGGCTGAGATATACATCTAGTTCTGTCTGACTGTAAAGTACTGATCAGACAGCCCAAGCTATTCATAAAATGCCTTCTAATATTTGTTACCATAGCTCACTTTTTAAAGTAACATTTCTCATGTAAACTTAGAATTAAGTACCTGGTCTGGCATTGATCGTGGGAGGCCTGTGCATGGCCTCTGCCAGCTCTGATGCCGTATCGCAATAGTCAGTACATGGGATGTTAGGCTTGAAGTGAGTCTTTTCTACTGATGTATGGTTTTATAGCTGTCACCTTTGTGCTGAAATAGAGATGACAGAAATATCAAATAATCTCATTTATGAGTTATTAAAAACTAACTTCACTCTGCATCAGAATTTCAGAACGAAAATGTTGAATTAGAGGAAGGACAGAAATTATAACCTCCAATGAAAGTAAAAATATCCAGGTTTTCATTTTATACTTTAAAAATATGTGAGGGCTTGGTTTACAAAAATGCATAATAACATAGTTAGACTTCCTTGCTGCTATTTCTTGTATCAATTATGGGATTTCAAAGGAATATTTACAAATTTTTACTTGCTAGGGTGTTATAATAAATTGGTGGTGGTTTAGTTGCTAAGTCATGTCTGACTCTTGCATCCCGATGGACTGTAGCCTGCCAGGCCTCTCTGTTCGTGGGATCTCTAGGCAAGAATGCTGTAGTGGGTTGCCAACCCCCTTACTTATTATTAAGTAAGTATAATAATTACTTAATACCAAATAAGCACAAGCTAGAATCAAGATTGCTGGGAGAAATACAATAACCTCAGATATGCAGATTACACCACCCTTATGGCAGAAAGTGAAGAGGAACTCAAAAGCCTCTTGATGAAAGTGAAAAAGGAGAGTGAAAAGATTGGCTTGAAGCTCAACATTCAGCAAACAAAGATCATGGCATCTGGTCCCATCACTTCATGGGAAATAGATGGGGAAACAGTGGAAACAGTGTCAGACTTTATTTTTTGGGGCTCCAAAATCACTGCAGATGCTGATTGCAGCCATGAAATTAAAAGACGCTTACTCCTTGGAAGGAAAGTTATGACCAACCTAGATAGCATATTAAAAAAGCAGAGACATTCATTACTTTGCCAACAAAGGTGCATCTAGTCAAGGCTATGGTTTTTCCTGTGGTCATGTATGGATGTGAGAGTTGGACTGTGAAGAAAGCTGATCGGCGGAAGAATTGATGCTTTTGAACTGTGGTGCTGGAGAAGACTCTTGAGAGTCCCTTGGACTGCAAGGAGATCCAACCAGTCCATTCTAGAGGAGATCAGTCCTGGGTGTTCATTGGAAGGACTGATGCTAAAACTGAAACTCCAATACTTTGGCCACCTCATGCGACAAGTTAACTCACTTGAAAAGACTCTGATGCTGGGAGGGATTGGGGGCAGGAGGAGAAGGGGGCGACAGAGAACGAGATAGATGGATGGCATCACCAACTCGATGGACATGAGTTTGAGTGAACTCCGGGAGTTGGTGATGGACAGGAAGGCCTGGCGTGCTATGGTTCATGGGGTCGCAAAGAGTCGGACATGACTGAGCGACTGAACTGAACTGAATACCAAATAAGCCTTCCAGGATTAATGTTTTCATGGATTGGATTATATATAGGAAAAATATTTAAGATACCTGAAAATGGATCATAAAAAATAGAAGTTTGTGTTTTGTTATCACCTTTCTTCTTATAGTTATTATCTTAAAATACCATGTTTATTTGTTTTGATGTCAGAGAAAAGCAACAGTTGAAATGATACTGAAAGTACTCTTTGTAATTATTCCACAACGAAAAAGTATTAGTCTCTAGTAATTTATATATACTATATAGAAATCTGTATTTTCAAAGCATGAACATAGGAGAGCATAAGAGAGAAAATTGTCTTTTGATATGCTTCAGGTTTTTTTTGTGTAAGAAATCTCTTGAGTGTCTGCTAAATGAGTTTCTTTTTTTAAATCCTGAGTGATTAGCAAGCACAAATTTTAAAATTATAAAAAGTTTGTTTTATTTTTGATATATCTACTCTCCACCAGAAAAACCCAGTAAATGTTGGAAACATTTATTTTAAAGCCAGTTTAGTACATCTTTGGAGTCTTAGATTTTCCAGTAATAGGCTGATAATATTGTATTTGTAAAGCAAGGTTGTCACCTAGTGGTGTTTTCAAGTAGCACATCCTTCAGAATTAGCTCTCTAATACATCTTAAGCATTTTAAAGGAAATGTTTAAGGAAACAATTCTAGGTTTCAATTTTTCAGAATTTAAGTACTTTTAAATATTTTACATTATATATGACTTTACAAAGGATTATCCCTAGAAACTTTTTTAAAATCCATATTTTGATCTTTAGTCCTGGGCCAAAAATTTCTTGTCTCCCCACTAAAATGTTGAAAATTTTTTTTTTTTTTTTCTGAAAGTCCCTTAGTCATGTCTGACTCTTTGCTACCCCATGGTCTGTAGCATGCCAGGCTCCTCTATCCATGTAATTCTCCAGGCCAGAATACTGGAGTGGGTAGCTGTTCCCTTCTCCAGGGGATCTTCCCGCCCCAGGCTTTGAACCCAGGTCTCCCACATTGCAGGCAGATTGTTTACTGTCTAAGCCACCAGGGAAGCCCAAGAACACTAGAGTGCATAGCATAACCCTTCTACAGGGACTCTTCCTGACCCAGGAATCGAACTGGGGTCTCCTGCATTGTAGGTGGATTCTTTACCAACTGAGCTACCAGGGAAGCTTGAGTAGTACAGATCTTAATCATGATGTAGCAAGGCATTTCATAATGCTTCACATCTCTATGGAAATTACTTGTTTAGGAAAAGAGATCCTTGTGGAGTACTAAGTAGATTTTTTTTTTTTTTTTTACTTTTAACATAGTCATCCTTTCAATTTTTGTGCAGGTTGATTTTATGAAATATTTGCAAATAAATTTTAAGGTTGTGACGATGATTTTTTGCTTTGGTGTTTTTATTTTTGTAATATAAAAATTTGAAAACGTAGCATAGAAGAAATTAAGATAGATTTTCCTGTGTGTAGAAAAAATATTAATGTCATGTATTAGCTAAATGATTGAAATAATATACATTTGTGCATGAAAAAAAATCATACAAACTAAAAACGAGATGCTTTTATTTTTTTTTAAGAAAGGAAAGAAAACATTTATTTTCCAAGAGGCAAGAAAGTTAGACTTTGGAAGAACTGGCTGGCCAAAGTATTTAAATTTAAAAGCTGCAAATTACCTAGGCTACCAAGTTTACATTAGTCTGTCCATGAAAGAAAAAACAGTAGCTTTCTCACATGATTCTTGTTTTCCAGAGGTCACACTCTGTCTTCAGACACCAACATGGCAAATGCCAGGTATAAAATAGTTTACAAGAAATATTCACGGTTTTCCTCAGCAGAGGCCAAACCCAGTCAAAGTGACCTTGTTATTTTTGGTTTATATCAGAGAGTTACATGTTTTCTTTGACTGTCATGTATGAAGTGCTTAATCATATTGGAAGCAGGGCAGAACGTCATTTTTTGCTTCTGCAGGATCAACATGGAATTTGCAGCCAATGAATTTGACACTGGTATTCAGTTGGTTGGTTGAAATGAGCAGCAGTCTCTGTAGATCTGAGCTGCTCGTGTTTTCCAGCTTCATCACAAAGAAGCTGAGGCAGAGGTGTCCACTGACAGGCTCAATAACATATCCCGCTGGGCCACAGTATGCAGTTGGCAGCATGGTTGTCCACTTCTCCAGCCATTCTGATCGAGATGCATTTTTTAAGATAGTTTATATTTGAATAAAATCAACCTTGTATTGGAAATAGTTTTCTGCATTGATTAAGATGAACACTAAGGACTTATTACTTAGAGCTACTTTAATACATGTTTTTATTCATCTGCCCATTTATAGATATATAACTCACAGAGAAAGTTAGAAATTTTAAGAGAAAGTTTAAGCTAGTGTTGACTCAGGTCCTGATCATAATTATTGGAATAAAGATTGTGGTATTCATTTTGGAAGAGTAGGTGGCCACTTTACCTAAAGAAGTATAAAGAAACCGGAAGTGACAGAAGGTGGTACTCGTTTTTTAGGGAAATGAAATGGAAGACCTGTTGTTTTATTTTCTGCCATTTGGTGTTATAGGATTCCCTATTCTGAATTACTTGTAGTAGGATTCTGATCCTTATGCTGTGCTTAAAGATTTAGTCATGGAATCTCATAAAGTCATTGAACTTAATGCTAATGTATCGAGTTATATATTGTGATTGGTGACTTCCCCCAGCCCACTCCCTTAATGTATTTATAAATTGTATAATTAAATATATTGATTTAGTCTACACTGGGTTATTTGAACAAATTGTGCACAAATTTTTATTAGGTTAACTAATCAGGGTTACAAAGAGTTGGACAACTTGGTGACTGAAAAAGCAACAAATCTTATTACTCTGTGGTGTGGTTCATAAATAGATGTTCATAAGCCATTTTCCTATGCTATAGAGAAGGGAAACTAATTTATTATTTCAGTGTTTTTGACTATGTACAGCAAAAGCCTGTAAGAATAATGGCAAAAACAAAAATTTTCAGGAGGCATGTTTTATTCCACTTACACTGTAGGCCTAGAAACAGGATAAGCAGAGTGAATACAGAGGCCTTTATTTGGGTAGTTTTTATAAAAAATATAAATATAAAAAATGTTTTTTTAATGTTCTGGGAGTTTGCAGTAGATTGGCCAAGTCCATAAATGGAAGATACCCTTTAATGTAAGTGATTTAAAAAATTACCTGTTAAGTTTTATCCTTTTCTGACTCCATGTTAGCTTGAGTAATTGGGGGTTACTCAAGCTAATATGGAGACAGAATGGGAATATATTAGAGATCAGTAGAATGGGAAAGATTAGAGATCACGTCAAGAAAGTTAGAGATGCCAAGGGAACATTTCATGCAAAGATGAGTACAATAAGGGACAGAAATGGTATGGACTGAACAGAAGCAGAAGATACTAAGAAGAGGTGGAAAGAATACACAGAAGAACTATACCAAAAAGATCTTCATGACCCAGATAACCATGATGTTGTGATTACTCACCTAGAGCTAGACATCTAGGAGTATGAAGTCAAGTAGACCTTATTTAGGAAGCATCACTATGAACAAAGCCAGTGGAGGTAATGGAATTCCAGCAGAGCTGTTTCAAATCCTGAAAGATGATACTGTGAAAGTGCTGCACTCAATATGCCAGAAAATTTGGAAAACTCAACAGTGGCCACAGGACTGGAAAAGATCAGTTTTCATGTCAGTCTCAAAGGCAATGGCAAAGAATGTTCAAACCACTGTATAGTTGCACTGATTTCACACTTTAGCAAAGTAATGCTCATAATTCTCTACGCTAGGCCTCAGCAGTACGTGAGCGAAGAACTGGAATCTTGGTGCCTCGGCAGAGGGACCAGAGATCAAATTGAAAACATTTGTTGGATCATAGGAAAAGCAAGAGAATTCCAGAAAAATATCTGCTTCATTGAGAGATAAAGGCTTTGACTGTGTGGATCACCACAAACTGTGGAAAATTCTTAAAGATTAAAATACCAGACTGCCTTACCTGCCTCCTGAGAAATCTGTTTGCAGGTCAAGAAGCAACAGTACAGCCAGATATAGAACAACAAACTGGTTCAAAATTGGGAAAGGATTACATCAGGGCTGTATATTATCACCTTGCTTATTTAACTTATATGCAGAGTACATCATGCAAAATGCTAGATTGGAGAATGTAGAAGCTGGAATCATGATTTCAGGGAGAAATATCAATAACAGCATATATGTAGATGACACCACCCTAATGGCAGAAAGCAAAGAGCAGCTGAAGAGCCTCTTGATGAAAAAGAGTGAAAAAGCTGGCTTAAAGCTCAACGTTCAAAAAACAAAGATGATGGCATCCGGTCCCAACATTTCATGGCAAATAGATGGGGAAACAATGGAAACAGTGACAGACTTTATTTTCTTGGACTCCAAAATCACTGCAGACGGTGACTGTAGCCATGATAGACATTTGCTCCTTGAAAGAAAAGCTAAGACCAACCTAGACAGCATATTAAAAAGCCGAGACATTACTTTGCCAACAAAGGTCCACGTAGTCAAAGCTGTGGTTTTTTCAGTAGTCATGTATGGCTGTTAGAGTTGATTATAAAGGAAGCTGACCGCTGAAAAATTGATGCTTTTGAACTGTGGTGTTGGAGAAGACTCTTGAGAGTCCCTTGGACTGACAAAAGATCAAAGTAGTCAATCCTAAAGGAAATCAGTCCTGAATATTCATTGGAAGGACTGATGCTGAAGCTCCAATGTTTTGTCCAGTTGATGTGAAAACCTGACTCATTGGAAAAGACCCTGATGCTGGGAAGGATTGAAGGCAAGAGGAGAAGGGGACGACGGAGGATGAGATGGTTGGATGGCATCACCGACTTGATGGACATGAGTTTGAGTAAGCTCCAGGAATTTGTGATGGACAGGGAAGCCTGGCATGCTGCAGTCCATGGGATAAAAAAAGAGTCGGACACGACTGAGTGACTGAACTTAATTGATGGGGACTGGTAGTCTCAATGTGATAGCAAGTAATCATGTATAGATGTATAGATCAGAGACTCCCAAAACCACATGTGGCCATGTAATTTGGGTTTTATTCAGAAACAGTTAATACTGTTCTGTATCATTCATTGTGCAGATGTGCCCTTTATTTTTGATTGAGTCCCTATCTGTTTGGGAATAATATTTTCATTCTTGATTTTTTTCATCACAGTTTAAAGAATTTTCATGCATCATCAACCTAGTTTGTATTTATGTGCAATAATAGATTCTCTCCTGGATTATCTTACAAATTCAATTCTCAGTTCAGACTTGCATGGGCATTCATTGATTGGAATGGTTGAAGTAGGTAGAAGGGAAGAAAACTTCAGTGCACTTTTTAAATTATTTTGGCCAATTAGAACATTTTTCCCCTAAGAAATATATGTAATATATGGAAATAACAAGGTAAAGATGAGTTCTTATATGTGCAGTTTGTGAAATATTTAGGCCAAAGTAAATGATTTGATGACAGCTCTAGTAACAACATTGTTTCCATGCATAATTATGTTTATTGCTCTCCAAGAGTCATACAAAGTGACCTAAAATGCACAGTTGTTTTCCTCTTCTGCAGCACAGCCCTGCATGTCAAAGACAACTTGAAAGTTTGTAGGAGCAAATGGGCAGATAACTGATATAGACTAATATGATTAGTACAAAGTATGTGTGTCACATACAGACTGAAGCCTGTTTGTTTGGCTAGACATTGCTTTGCAAAAAACTAACAGCTAAAACTGAGAATATCTGACAGTAGCTGCTTAACCTGTCTTCATATAGATAGTCACTAGACCTGCTGCCTTTCATTCAGTTCAGTTGCTCAGTTGTGTTGGACTCTGCGACCCCATGGACTGCAGCACGCCAGGCTTCCCTGTCCATCACCAACTCCTGGAGCTTACTCAAACTCATGTCCATGGAGTCGGTGATGCCATCCAACCATCTCATCCTCTGTCATCCCCTTCTCCCGCCTTCAGTCTTTCTCAGCGTCAGGGTTTTTCCCAGTGAATCAGTTCTTCGCATGAGGTGGACAAAGTATTGGAGTTTCAGCTTCAGCGTCAGTCCTTCCAATGAATATTCAGGACTGATTTCCTTTAGGATGGACTGGTTGGATCTCCTTGCAGTCCAAGGGACTCTTAAGAGTCATCTCCAACACCACAGTTCAAAAGCATCAATTTTTCAGCACTCAGCTTTCTTTATAGTCCAACATTCACATTCATATATGACTGCTGGAAAAACTATAGCTTTGACTAGATGGACCTTTGTTGGCAATGTAATGTCTCTGCTTTTCAATATGCTCTCTAGGTTGGTCATGACATTTCTTCCAAGGAGCAAGCGTCTTTTAATTTCATGGCTGCAGTCACCATTTGCAGTGATTTTGGAGCTCCTCCCAAAGAAAGTCTCTCATTGTTTACACTGTTTCCCCATCTATTTTCCATGAAGTGATGGGACCAGATGCCATGATCTTTGTTTCCTGAATGTTGAGTTTTAAGCCAACTTTTTCATTCTCCTCTTTCACTTTCATCAAGAGGCTCTTTAGTTCTTCTTCGCTTTCTGCCATAAGGTTGGCGTCATCTGCATATCTGAGGTTATTGATGTTTCTCCCGGCAATCTTGATTCCAGCTTGTGCTTCATCCAGGCTAATGTTTCTCATGATGTACTCTGCATTATAAGTTAAATAAGCAGGGTGACAATATACAGCCTTGATGTACTCCTTTTCCTATTTGGAATCAGTCTGTTGTTCCATGTCCAGTTCTAACTGTTGCTTCCTGACCTGCATATAGGTTTCTCAAGAGGCAGGTCAGGTGGTCTGGTATCCCCATCCCTTCAAGAATTTTCCACAGTTTATTGTGATCCACACAGTCAAAGGCTTTGGCATAGTCAATAAAGCAGAAAGAGTTGTTTTTCTGGAACTCCTGCTTTTTCGATGATCCAACGGATGTTGGCAACTTGATCTCTAGTTCCTCTGCGTTTTCTGAATCCAGCTTGAACATCTGAGAGTTCACCGTTCTCGTACTGTTGAAGCCTGGCTTGGAGAAATTTGAGCATTACTTTGTTAGCGTGTGAGATGGGTGCAGTTGTGCGGTAGTTTGAGCATTCTTTGGCATTGCCTTTCTTTGGGATTGGAATGAAAACTGTCTTCATACAGATAGTCACTGGAGCTGTCCCCTTTAGATGGATGTATACTGTTCAGTTTGTTGCTGCTGTCCTCATTACATGTACATCATACTCAGCAGTTAAGTTAAACCCAAAGCTTTTACCTACTTTCATGGGAATGGATCAAAGGATGATTGGTGCTCTTTTCCCTTGCGGTTTGGAATCCACTTACTGGTAATGGTGGCCCACTATCTGGGTCTAGTAAGTGATATTAAACAATAGTATTTGTTCTCATCACACTTCCCTGTCCGTGGAGATTCTTGAGCTGTGGTTTGGGCATGTCGTTTTATATGTTGCTGTAGTTGTGAGACCACTCTTATTTAAATGTATATTCAATACTTGTAATAGGAAACCACCTCTCCCCCACATTGGTTGATAAGAATTAGTTTTAAAGCTTTTACTTCTGAAAAGTAACTAGAGTCACTCAGGATTACAAATTAAATGACTCTGAGAAAGACACGATTTTAACATCTATTTATGGAAACAAGAAGCACTTTCCAAAATCTTTTTTAAAAAAATTTGAGTGTTTAATAAGCTGTGATTTAAAATGGAATTATTTGAAGGTAAAATTAAGGAGAAATCTTAGTATATTTTGTATTGTGCAGAAATTTAGTCCTTTATTACCTTGCTTGTCAATAAAATTTATTTCAATGTGTTTTTAGCTCAGAATAGTAATGAGTGTTTTTGCACTAAAATCTCCACCAGAGGAGAGGAAAAAAGTGTGCTTCCGGGCTGTTTGAGTAAACAGGAGCTCTCTGGGGGTTTTTTCCTCTTTAAGGTTTTGCCCTTGGTGTAAGTGTTCAGAGAGCGCCTGTGGAAACGGATTATGATTCTCTCAGCTTAAGGTCCATGTACAGATGTGCACAGGGATCAGGTCTGGCATGCCTGCCCTGATTTTCTGTGCTCTTCCCCTAGTGACCACATTTAGGCTGGTGGTTTTTATGTTGTTTTGTTCTTCTTTCAGTTACTGCGGTATTGTGGTACATCTTGAATCTGATGTGGGCATTACACTTTGCTTTTATCACTTGTTTTATCCACTGATGATACTGGAATCTTTAAATGTTTACAAAAACAAAAAAAGATTAATTTGCAAATCTCAAGTTATGTGAAAATGGTCCATTATTGACAGGATCACCAAGATGTTATAGGGAGACCTGTGAATGGGGTCTCCTGTTTCTTGATAATTATAGAGTAAAGGTGTGAGGCTCAAGTCTCTTATTTTTAAAAAATAGTAAGGGTGAGGAAGGGAGACTTGTAAAACTTGGAAATTGAGACTGAGCTGTATTTTATAATTTCTTATATTCAGGAAGAATACAGGCTTCCCTTTTTATATTTTATAGGATAGGTATTTTTTCATTGTTGAAACAATTTTTTAATTGTTAATATTAGTTAATATTAGTTTCCTGATTTTTTACCATGAAAACAGATCTATTTTTGTTTAATAAATCAATACTTTGGAGGCACTGATTTAATTTGCTTAGTTGTGCTTTTTTTGTGTGTGTTGATAAAGTGCCTAGTTGATTACGAAATTGGTATGTATAGATGTTGGCTTTTGTTTGTGAGAACAAAGTTATATTTCTGATATTAGCATTATTTGTTGATAAATAAAAGCAGTGTGATTCCCCTGGAGGAGGAAATGGCAAACTACTCCAATATTCTCTGGAACATTGCATGGACAGAGGAGCCTGGTGAGCGACAGTCCATGGGGGTCACAAAGAGTCAGATAAGACTTAGCATGCTCAAACAATGAAAAGACTGCTAAGAGAATCAGGAGGCATTTTTAACTTTACCTTACTTAGAAGTTAGAAGTGTTGGTCACTCAGTTGTGTCTGACTCTTTGCGACCCCATGGACTGTATAGCCAGTTTTCCAGGCATGAATACTGGAGTAGGTTGTGATGCCCTTCTCTAGGGGCTCTTCCCTACCCAAGGATCAAACCGGGTTTTTTGCAGGCAGATTCTTAACCACCTGAGACATCAGGGTATTTTAGGGCAAAGTTTAAGTTAATATCTTTGAAAAAAGAGGCATTTTTTCTTTATTTGTAAAGCTAAAGATTTAAACTTTGAACTTTTTAAAGATTATTTCCAGTTTATCTGACATCCTGTAATTTTTTAATTCTAAAGAGTTGCCTTTCTAGAAGATGAGGTATTTTATTAAGTCATTGTATATTATTTCCCCACTGTAGGAATTTTGAAAGCTGTGCTTTTGTAACTACATAGTCAGTGTTTAATACAGTACCCATATCTCTCTATATACTTTTGCTTGATCTCAACCTATACTGACCTCTCATCTCTTCCCCATTTTCCAATGAGAATGTCCCAGAATGTGTTTTTTAGTTTTTTACTTCATGGAGGTGCCCTTTCTGTGCATTCTTTTCCATTCCCCAGCCACTTTGAGCTCTTATAACATTTTATTTGTGGTTATTTTGACCTTGTATGATAGCTATTTCTGTGTTATGTTATGCTTCATATGAGACTGTAAATGCCTTGCTGCTAAGTCACTTCAGTCGTGTCCGACTCTGTGTGACCCCTTAGACGGAAGCCCATCAGGCTCCCCCGTCCCTGGGATTCTCCAGGCAAGAACACTGGAGTGGGTTGCCATTTCCTTCTCCAATGTGTGAAAGTGAAAAGTGAAAGTGAAGTCTCTCAGTCGTGTCCGACCCATAGCGATCCCACGGACTGCAGCTTACTAGGCTCCTCCATCCATGGGATTTTCTAGGCAAGAGTACTGGAGTGGCATGCCATTGCCTTCTCCGGTAAATGCCTTAAAGGAAGATATTTATTTTTCATCATCTTACTTAGCACTGACTGACACACATAGTTCTTCTCATATAAATCAGGAGTTGATTAATTAATATTTGTAGAACTAAATGTGTAAGATGGCTAGTGCCAGATACAGTCAGTGGCTGTGAATGGTCAAAAATTACCAGGGTAGTAAGGAAATGAACTTACTCACTCTGAATTAAAGCAGTGTTTCAGCCATCTATGCTGCCAGCTAACGTTTGTATTCCATGGTCACTCAGGTACAATTTATTCCAGCCTCCTAATCATTTATTCTTAGTGACACATCTAAATACTTAATGCTTTTTTTTTTTTTCCCCTCTCTCTGTAACCCACTTAACTCCTGGCCTTAACTCATCATTGTAGTTTAACACTGCCTTAAGCTTTTAATAGTATGTAATTTTTTTAAACACATTCTTGCTTTGATTTTTATATAATTGCCTTTCTTTTGCCTCCTTGATCTTACTCATAGGCTTATCAGCTTTAATTTTCTATTGCTTTTTGTACTCTCCTATTTATATTTCTTTTTCCTTGCTCTTTTGCTTTTAAGAAATTCATCCCTTATTTCTTAAAGGCAAATGCTCTCTGATTACTGTCTTCAGGTAAAGGTGTCTTAGAATCAGCCTAAGATTGGGAGTTGATGGTGGAATTGCTGACCATCAACTCTGGAAGAGCCAGAGTTAGCTCTGTCAGACTAATACTCATGTATCTTTTCAGTGGGAGAATATCTGTGATGGCAGTGCCAGCACCAGAGTGTCTAATACTGATTACAAAAGGTGCCAAATGTTAATGGGCATTTTTACAGGTGGACTTTTGTGGGGGGATGATATGTGAATTGTAGAGTTATCAGAAAATTTCAAAATGGTTGTGTTGGGCGTGGGTGAATTGTTAGAGATGATGCCCACCGAGCCTTTGGATTCAATAATTTTTCACCCTTCAGTTAATTATTGCTACAGATAAATGGTTGGTTTGGACTGAATAAAAGAACAAAGGGCAATAAGACAATGAGTAAAAAACTGAAGAGAGACAGGAAAAGTAAAAGATGTAAGGTCAAAAGTTGCCTAACTTTGTGCCACTTGGAATCAATAGTGTTTATTGAAAGATTCTTAGGAACATTATGTTAGACAAAGGGGAGTTGAAAAGATAATGTGAGAAAGTATCCGAGAGGAAAGTTTTGTTGGATTAAATTTAAAACTATGCTCTTTTTAGTTCTATTTTTATAGCACATCTCAATCTCTTAAGAGTTTACTCTGTAACTAAATATTTAAGTTGGATATTGTATTTGTATAAGGACATGAGTTTGAGTGAACTCCGGGAGTTGGTGATGGACAGGGAGGCCTGGCGTGCTGTGATTCATGGGGTCGCGGAGAGTCGGACACGACTGAGCGACTGAACTGAACTGAAGCGCAGTTCATTGATTCCTTAAGAAGCATATTGATGTTTAAATAACTTTTCTTAGAAAGCATATGGATACTTTTATTAACATAGTATCCCTTTAAAGACATAAAAGAGGAAAAATATGCATTCTTCATCCTGTTCTATCAGAGATGGTAAACAGGCAGTATCCAGGACTCTCTGGTATTTGTAATAGAAACATTTTATAGTAGAGAACAAAACTACTTCTAGACTTAAGAAAATAACTTTGGTTAACTTTGATTTTAGAAAATATTAAGCCATTTATTTTATTTTAACAGGTATCTTTCAGATGAAGGCATTGAAGCTTGCACAAGTTCTCCTGACAAAGTCAATGTAAATGACATCATCCTGATTGCTCTCAATGTAGGTTTTATTTATTAACTTATAAACATTTAAAATCTGGAAGCTATATTTATGAAAAATATCTCATAGAATAAACTGGATTTTATAAAGTGGAGAACCTCTTTCATTTTTATTGTCCATTTTAAGTTGCAGCGATGTTTGTTGAATTTGGTAATTTCATATAAGCCAATTATTAGAAATATATATTTCTTTAATGTCTGTTATACAGAATCAGTGTAAAAGGGAAAAGTGCAATTAAAACTTTTTCACCTCGTGATCAGTTATAGAATTTCATTACATTTATAGTAGCTATGTAATAGTAAAAACTGATCATATTCATAGAAACAAATTGACATTTAATTTACATAGAAACTAGCTAGGTTATAGCTTCTTGACAGTTGTATTTTTTATTTTGAAGTAACTTTTCCTGTTGATAAAAGTAGCATATACTGTACAGTATGACTACTTTAGAAAATACAGAAAAGTAAAATAAGAAAGCCCAATGATTACTGTTAATGTTGTGATGCCTTTTCTTCCCTACCTCTCTCCCTTTACCCATCTGTATAGCAGTGTCTTTTTTATAATTGAGATTGACTTTTAGATTATTTTTTGAAGAGTTATAAAAATTGTTTGAAGTAAGATGTGACTAAATGAATATTCTTTTTTCAATCTTGTGGTTACCCCAGTGGGAAGTGTTTTCTTATCGCCTTTACAATCACAGTCTATTAAACAATGAAATTTATATGGTATGATATATAATCAATGAAATTCAGAAGAGAATTACTGTCTGACAAATCCATTATGTCACTGCAAAGTAGGTTTAGCATAAAGTAGAAAGGGTAACAACTGATAAGAACATATGAAATATAAATAAATATATAACTATAACTTTTTTCTAATTACTTAAATTTATATATAATTAAATGTGAATTTAAACATAGAATTTATATTTTGAAATATATCATTTTTTTAGCTGCTTGCAATTTTATTCAGTAAGACAAACAGGTTTTTTAAAAATTATGTGTGTTATCCATGACTACAAATGGGAATATTTGCTAGACATTTTATCTTTCATTGACTTGCACCCAAATTAGTGAATTTTATTTTCAAGAAATGTTACAAAGAATCCCAGTTTATTTCTTTGTTCACGAAAAGCAAAAGACCTAAATAGGAAAAAGGCTTTGTGACAATCTTCTCTTCTTATTGATATTTATGTATTTAGGTAAATAGCATTGAGCTATCTACAAATTGGGTAAGAAACTAAATAAAATAAATCAACACAAAGTATTTGACCTGGTATGCATAAGAGGTACATGCTGATTATTATCTTAGTGAATTAACTTGTCTTTATAATTTTCTTTAAAATCTATAAATACTTCAGTCCAAAGCTATCATGCCATGTAATAGAATTAAAGAAATACTTTTAAGAAGGATGAAGTCTATACCAGACAAGTAGTCTAATTTTCAAGTTCGTAAACTTAAAATCAGGCACATACAGTATTTCTGTTGAAATTTTTTAACTTTTGCGTGATTGCAGAATGTTAATCCCTAATTGAGAAAGATTTGCATTATTAATTCTTATATATAACTTATTACATATTGGGAAGATAATCCATGCACAAGCTTTCTTGTATTCTCTTCCTCCTGTGGGGAACACACTAACTGTGTTCTTTTATCTAGCAGTGAACAAAGCAATGGTATGTATGCAGAGTGTTTCCTGCCCAGGAAAGTCCATTAGGCTTTTATTGGGCTGTTCAAAAAGGTACCTTCTGCCTAGAATGAAACAAAATTCTAGACTTCTCCCCTCAAAAGCAGGTGTTTGCCATAAATCACATTGTTAATACAAATAATTGAGGCAGTGAACCACATTTTCAGTTAGGGAATCGTTCTGCTACCAAGTTCCCAGATGCCAGCTTAGGGCCAGCTTTGTAAGTGGCCCCTTCTAAAGGTAGCCGCCTTAGAGCTGCTATGTAACTCTTTTCAGCATGGATTTTTATGTTGAAAGGAGGGAGGTTTCTTAATTTTTACTCTGTAGAATGGGGAGTAAGAATTTTAAGAATAATATTTAAATTCAGCGTGTAGTTTTGAATTCCTGCATTATTCAGAGCAAAATTAAGTGATAGTCTAGTCTTAAATTACTAAATAATGTGTAATAGTAAAAAATTTTAAAGATTATTTTAAAATTTCTTTTAATGTTCTGTATAGTATAAAATGCTTTGCCAAATAGATACTCTGCTGAACTTATTTGAAGAAATAAGTCAGGAATGTTTGTGTGTGCACACATGGATCTTATGGGTTAATATTTCTCCTGAATAGTTATTTATTCACTGTGAATGTATTTTTGGACTCAGTTATTCTAGTGATCCTGATATAATGGCATCGGAATCATAGAATTGACTCTGATTTTAGGATGTTTAAAGATTTGGTAGGTCATTTTCATCTTGCTAAAAGAACAATGAAGTAATCTTACTTATATATATGTATGATACATTAAAAGTTCTGTAAACTTTGAATACATTGTTCCTTTTAGCATGACAACAACTTTGGAAGATAGAATTGTTAATATATTTTCAATCTTACAGAGGAATAAACTACCGGGATTTAGAGAATTTCTGACATGTCATATTAGTTATAGTATACAGTAAATTGAAGTTTAGAATTTTAGTCTAGTGCTCATTTCTACAATACTTTATATAAATGCCTCATTTTATTTTACATTTTATAATTAGTGATAAAACCAGAAATGAAGGACCATGATGTATCATAAAATTTGTATATATTCTGTTTCTTGTATGTGTTTAAATATTTTAGCTTTTCTGTGACTTTCAAAATAATGACTTTTTATGAAGTGTTAGTTGTATTATTCACTTGTTATATGCATTCAGATAATAACAGTGTGTGTGTTTTATATTCACTAAACATTATAGCTAACATTCCTTAAATGCTTGTTCTTTGTAAGTCATTGTGCTTAGTGCTTCACATGTGTTATTTAATCTTCAAAACAATGAAATGCCAGTATAAGAATTTTTTCCTCATATATTGCTTAGTATTTCAAAGTAAAACGCATGCAACATGAGGTTTGGTTTATAATTCTTTCACTCTGTTATTGGGTGGAGACTGTACCAAGAATAAATTTGAAACATTGTTACACAAGTATCTGGATGTGGGCTTCCTTCCATTCAGTGAATTGTACTTTAGGAATGATCCTTGCATTACATTGAGAAATCCATTAAAAGTCATGGTAGTAAAAAGACTGGAAAGGATCTGTGAGGGTTGTGTAACATGTATACTTGTTTCTTAAGCTGACTGTATATGGATATTTCAAGTGAAGTTATGTTATTGTAGGTGTTCAAAGAAGACTCCCATTTCTCTATGTGTTATCCTTTTATAAATAATCCAGTAATTGTAATCATCTATGGATAGTATTTTTGCCTTAAGTCTAACATAAATTTCTCCCTTATAATTTTTGTGATTAAATGCATTCTGCGTCTCTCTTCTCTTGCTCTTGATGCAATGAAGAGCTCTGTTTACTATTATTTAAGGAATTTAAAGTAAAAATTTAGTTATTAAACTAACCTCACTGTCTCAAGAATCAAGATAATTTCTTAGCTTAAATAATTAGGCCTTTTTCATGAGTAGTATTTAGTTTTCTTATGAATAAATTTCTTACTGTTCCTTTAGTTTTCACTTCTTCTTAAGGAAGACAGAATCCGTAAAAATTTTGTGTAGACTGTGTGTGTAGTTGAAGTTTTGTTTTTGCATCAGAAATGCTACAGCATTGTTTATCTTAGTCCTTTTTATATTTTGCTTTGGTTTGCTG
Organism: Moschus berezovskii; assembly: GCF_049115385.1. NCBI lineage: Eukaryota > Metazoa > Chordata > Mammalia > Artiodactyla > Moschidae > Moschus > Moschus berezovskii. Next base: position 86,031,741 of record NC_142472.1, read on the forward strand.
AGTAATATGTACATCTGGATTTTCGTGTAGTCAGTCATTTGTTCACCAGCTTCTATTTCTGAAATTTGTTTAATAAGCAAATGAAATGTTTTTACTACAGTACAGTCTTACTGTGACTTCTTGCTTTTGTAGTAAAGAATATTCTCTGGGATATTTGTATGTTATGTTATATAGCTTTATGTTAGGAGTATCATAGCCTATAGAGTAATGTACTTTCATGTCTTTGCATATCAATGTTATATAGAATTTAGTTGTTGAAAATATACCCTGTTTATTTGTTCAAAGCAGTCATTTGGTTTTGGATTGTGACATTAATTTCTTACTAAAACTATATAATTCACATAAAGTCAAGTTTTAGATTTTAATAAAAGGGTACCCAGAGAAATATGACCAGATGTAAGTAAGGCCTTATATATTACTGTTCAATTTACTGGTATACTTTAAACAGTGTATATATGGGACCGAACATGGTTGGTTTTTACATATATAGATCTCATAATCAGTTGAAATACAAACTATATTTTACATATAGTTAAATTCTGTTACTCAGACCTTAACTAATTTTATCTTTTGTTTGTGAGTGAGATTAGATTTAGAGTCATTTTTCTCTAATTTTATTTTAATAATAATATTTTTATTTTAGACAGACTTGAGAACAATTGGCAAGAAATTCCTCCCCAGTGACATCAATGGTGGAAAGGTAGAAAAGGTAAAGAAAAATGTTAACTTCCTAAATTATGTTAAGTACAATAAATATGAACGTCTACTAAATTACTGGAATTATTTTTCGTCAAGGAAGACTGCAACTTCAAAATATTTTGGAGGGTACAAGTTACAAAGTTATCATTTTAGTGACTTCTTATACACATGGAAAATTATTAAAACAAACTTTTAAACTTTTGATGACTTTTGAGCATTTAAAAAATAACTTTTGTTTTAGGAATTATAACTGAGACACTTATTTACATGTGAGACTTAACCAGATATTATTGGAACTCAGAAAGAGGGTCTTTTTGTATCTTTTTATTTTAGTGTCTGTTACCATATTTATTTAATGAACTTATTGATATAGGAGTATAAGATTGTGAGAGAATGTTAGGAACAGTTTGGCAAAGCTGTGCATTTTGTTACTGCTATCATTTTTCATGACATTTGTGTTTATGTTGTGAATTTTTTCAGTGATTTTTTGAAATACAAGGATACAGTTTTTGAATTTTAGATGCCAACTAGTCAGTCTTTTACTTCTTATTCATTTATATTCAGTTTCTTCTTTTTATTTGAAAATAATGCAAAGTGTCAATCAAAAATTTTATATATGCTATTGCTCACTTTTTGAATTATTAATGAACTTCTTTATAATTTGAAATACTTTAAATGTGTATGTTTTGAGTTTGAGTCAGTATTCTTATTTTAATACTCATGTATTTAAGATAGTTGCTATACCTTAGATATTTTAAATTTTAGATAATTTCAAAAGGTCTATAATGTAACATTTTTCACATTTTCTAAATGTTGGTCCTCATATGTGATAGGTGGTAATCATTTAGCTGGAAAGAGAATAAGAGTTGATAATCTGCTCTGGCTTTTGAAGCAGATACTCAGAGAAGAGAGTTCTACAGACTCCTCAGCAGTTCATTTTAATGTTTAACAATACTCTGTGTCAGCAAATTTAATTGTATTTTAATCTAAATTTCTTATGTTGCAACTTAAGTCCGTAATATCTACTTTATCTTCCCTCAGGGAAATGGAGAACATCTGGTTACCTTCCCTTGTGAATAATTCTTCATATACTTGAAGTCTTGTAAATGTCACTGCTACAGGTTTCTTTTTGCTAAAACCATCTGTCTTGGTTCCTCTCTTTATTCTGTCTCAGGCATTCTATTCATCTTCATTGCTCTTCTCTAGGTCCTCTCCAGTTCCTTGCATTTCGTTTTCTGTTTGTGGTAGTAGTTCTGATTTCAGTGTGCATCTGAATCAACCTGAGACCTGCTACAACACAGAGTTCCAGTCTCCCACCCCGCCCACTCCCGTGTTTTTTACTCCATTGAACTGGGAAAGAGCCTGAGAATTTGTACTTTGAATAGATTTGTGTGGGATGTGGATTCAGCTAATCTGGGAAACATACTTAGAAAACCTCGAGGCTGTAGAACTCCAAATTAGGCAGCAGTCTTGGACAGGTCTGATGAATGCAACAATTCCTCACAGAAAAAGTAACTAGTATCAAAGCAGTGCCTGCATATCCTTCAGTTCAGTTCAGTTCAGTTCAGTTCAGTCGCTCAGTCGTGTCCGACTCTCCGCGACCCCATGAATCACAGCACGCCAGGCCTCCCTGTCCATCACCAACTCCCGCAGTTCACTCAGACTCATGTCCACAGAGTCGGTGATGCCATCCAGCCATCTCATTCTCGGTCGTCCCCTTCTCCTCCCGCCCCCAACCTTTCCCAGCATCAGACTCTTTTCCAGTGAGTCAACTCGTCGCATGAGGTGGCCAAAGTATTGCAGCTTCAGCTTTAGCATCAGTCCCTCCAGTGAACATCCAGGATTGATCTCCTCTAGAATGGACTGGTTGGATCTCCTTGCAGTATAAGGGACTCTCAAGAGTCTTCTCCAACACCACAGTTCAAAAGCATCGATTCTTCGGCAATCAGCTTTCTTCACAGTCCAACTCTCACATCCATACATGACCACGGGAAAAACCATTGCCTTGACTAGACGGACCTTGGTTGGCAAAGTAATGTCTCTGCTTTTTAATATACTATCAAGGTTGGTCATAACTTTCCTTCCAAGGAGTAAGCGTCTTTTAATTTCATTATACTAGTCTATTTGAGAAAACTAGCATTCTGGATTATTGATTTTCCATTTTTTCCTTTTATGTCTTTAAGGATTCTCAGAACCTATCACTGTTAAAAGCTCACAGGGAGAGGTACTGATGAGAGTTTTCTCTGCTTTCTCCAACTTCTCAGAGCATTTTTGATTCAGAAAATTTTATAAGTAGTCTCTTTAGAATTTCCTTTGAATATAGTTAACAACAATAAGATATAACTTAGAATATTTGAATCTAGAATTTTCTATACCAAATTTTATCCTTTCAATTATTCTTAATGCTCATGTGGCTTTAGTTTGTACATAAAATGAGAAGATCCAAAATAAGCCCTTTTCACATGAAACAGAAATTGAGTGAGCCCTTTTCACATGAAACAAACCTCTGCTCCTCAGATTTGATTCTATTTTCCCTTTCATTACCTGCTTCTGATACCAGATATAATTCTCTTCACAGTATTAGTGAAGATATTTATTTTGAAAATTAATTTTAATAGAAATTTTAGAAGCCATCCCACTGGAGTTACTCATTTGTCTTTGGTTAGAGCTTCATGTATTATATAAAAATAGAACTCCAATGCTTTGGCCACCTGATGTGAAGAACTGCTCATTAGAAAAGACCCTGATGCTGGAAAAGATTGAAGGCAGGAGGAGAAGGGGACAACAGAGGATGAGATGGTTGGATGGCATCATCGACTCAATGGACATGAGTTTGAACAAGCTCTGGGAGTTGATGATGGACAGGGAAGCCTGGCGTGCTGCAGTTCATGGGTTACAGAGTCGACTGGCCATAACTGAGCAACTGAACTGAACTGCTTTTCAGTTCAGTTTAGTCGCTCAGTCGTGTCCGACTCTCCGCGACCCCATGAATCACAGCACGCCAGGCCTCCCTGTCCATCACCAACTCCCGGAGTTCATTGCTTTTAGGCAATAATAAATGTTTAAGTAATATATATTTTTGACAGGAGTTACTTGTGCTCTTTGTCTGTAAAGTAAGACTAATACAGTAAAAGTTACTTTATCTGTGCCTTTATCGGAATGCTTTATTGCCCAGCACTTTAGCAGAATCACTAAGACATGGTTCTAGACACTAAATTATGTATAACTGTTGTTTAAAATAAATTTTAAATAAAAATTTTAAAATAAATTTTAGTTTAATCTGTGCATAAGATAAGCAGAGTATTTGAATAACAAGCCTGTTCCTTGAGCATGTCAGATTTTGGTGTTAAATAATAATATTTTCTAATTTTCTTTTAATAATAATAAAAAAAATGAATGAAAGAACTGAATTACCCAGTGATCTTCCAAATAGAACATGCTGTAAACTAATTTTGCAAAAACTAATTTAGAAAATTTAAAGTGTGAGATAGATTAGCTACCTTAGGAAGCAGAGACAGTTTTGATGAGCTTCAGATACAATGTGGAGAGGGAGAATAAAAAAATACTGGTAACATACTGGACAGATACAGATTTTATAATTTTTCAACTGGACTTAAATCCTTATTCTTCCACTTATTATATTTTTGTGACTCCTGGCAAGTTATTTAATTTTGCCAGATTTTAATTTTCCTATCATTCAAATGTTAGCTCCCGTATGACATTAAAGAATTAAGTGAAAACCTGTGTGACTACATTGTAAATGTAGTGCAATAAGTATGACGAATATTGAGCTGTGAGACATTTAGGATGGTGTTTTTATCCAGGACATCTAAGAATGCCTGAATATTTATTACCTAACTTGGATATCTTGTTACTGAGAGATCTCCAAGTGAAAGTGAACGTGAATGTCGCTCAGTTGTGTCCAGTTCTTTGTGACCCCATGGACTATACAGTCCATAGAATTCTCCAGGCCAGAATACTGGAGTGGGTAGCCTTTCCCTTCTCCAGGGGATCTTCCCAACCCAGGAAATGAACTGGGGTCTCCTGCATTGCAGGTGGATACTTTACCAACTGAGCTATCAGGGAAAAAGGTAATCCAATAAATGAGGTAAGGTGAATGAATGCTTCATTATTGACTGTGTTTTGGCCCCAGTCCATAATGCAGAACTTTATTGCTTGAGCTAAGTTGATCTTAGTGCAATGGAATCAAAGTAGGCCAAAGTCCTTCTCTAACTATTTCCACTAAGTTTCATGCCTGCCTGTGATATTACTACTTCTAAGAGAGAGGAAGACAAAGGAAAAAGAATTGGAGAGCATTTGCCCCAGCTTTAAGAAGCCAGTACTTAATGAGCAAAAGAAGAGAGAAGGCTGTCTTTTTACGAGCTACTTCCATTAGTCAAGTGTTGGCCCTGGAGAAGGAAATGGCAACCCACTCCAGTGTTCTTGCCTGGACAATCCCAGGGACGGGGGAGCCTGGTGGGCTGCCGTCTATGGGGTTGCACAGAGTCGGACACGACTGAAGCGACTTAGCAGCAGTAGCAGCAGGCCCTTTTAAAGGGCTGTAGTCCTGTGTCTTCCAACCCTCTTGGAAGCACATTTATTAGGTCTATGCTCCATAAAATGTACTAGAGATTCCCCAAGACAGAGGAGCAGTAATGCTTTTTAGAGGTAAAGGAATGTAGAGAAGAGTCATCAAACTTCCTCTCCTGAGAAGTCAAAAGTAAATGCTTATGATGATGCTGTGTATTGTTATTATCATAATTAATAAGACTTAGATATGGAATTTTCATCATTTGGAAAGGAGGCGTGGAGAAGGCTATGGTTTGATAAGAGAGATGGCAGGACTGTAGTTAGGAGAAGACATTTAATCCTGGAACACTGAATCGACATCTTTTTTGCTCTTAAGACAAACTGGGACCTTCAGAAGGGCATTGTTACCTAGAGTTTGAAATTCAAGTTTTAAATTCTGTTAGTTATCACTGATTATTTTGGGAAGAAGTAAGATGGCCAAAATTGCAAGTTAACTTTGCTTTTAATTAATGTTAATTAAATCGTTTTCTGCACATTCTTTTCTCTCCCATTCACTTCTTAATAGTATTTTGCAGTTCACATGCTTTCTCAGTAAGCTTGCTCGTAACCTTGATGCAAGGGTTTCAGACAAATTTAAAAAGTGGTGAGAGTGAGAAGATGATACTTTTCTCCAGGCTTCTAAGTCTAAGCCCGATTTTCCTGTAGGCAGTCTGTGTTTAATTTTTAGGCCATAAAAATTTTTTAGCATGGAGCAATATGTGAGCGTCCCTTGGACTGCAAGGAGATCCAACCAGTCCATTCTAGAGGAGATCAGTCCTGGGTGTTCATTGGAAGGACTGATGCTAAAGCTGAAACTCCAATACTTTGGCCACCTCATGCGACGAGTTGACTCACTGGAAAAGACTCTGATCCTGGAAGGGATTGGGGGCAGGAGGAGAAGGGGACGACAGAGAATGAGATGGCTGGATGGCATCACCGACTCGATGGACATGAGTTTGAGTGAACTCCGGGAGTTGGTGATGGACAGGGAGGCCTGGCGTGCTGGGATTCATGGGGTTGCAAAGAGTCAGACACGACTGAGCGACTGAACTGAACTGAATATGTGCCAGGGAAGCCATATACTGCAATTTTTGAATTTTTCAGGGCAGGCTTGGTATTTCTAGATATGACAGGGCCCTAGAAAATTTAGCTTCTCAGTTAAAAATCGTGGAAAAAAGTCATGATAGAAAGGAAGTAAAACATATACTTCTTATAAAATTGCTTAATATTTTTTGTATTCTTTTCCAAGTTTAATATTTTGCTTGTAGTTATTTTCATAGCTTTGCATTTGAACCAGGTGTAGAAGTTAATTATAAAATATACGTTAATGTAAAAATGTTTTATTACCAGTCCAGGTATGTGAGGACTTTTATGCATTATTGTGGAGCCCTAACAAGAAAGGCTTTTCAGATCTGTGGATGTTTTTTTTAATCTAAGTTCTAGGACTGACAGTTTGTATGTGCATTTTTAAAGACCTAATTTTGGGCATAAAAGTGACTTTCTCAAAGGCTCAGCAACACCAACATCAACCACAAGATGGCTTCACTGGCTTAAAATTCAAACTGAATGCCCTCTCACTGTCAGCATAGAACTTGGATGTTTCTAAAAAGAAAAGTAATTGAAAACTGTTTTTAAGTTTTAATTTAAATAAATTATATCATGTTTTATATGTTTATTATGTGCTGAATAATATGATTTACCAGTGTTTCTTTTAGTGAGTTATTAAAATTAAACATGCATTTTTAATTTGAGAAAAAAGATTACTGAAACTGATTTTACCATCCTTTATTTGCAAGTGCTTGTTGGTAATTATTAGGACTTCTGTGGAGTTTAAAAACAATGCACAGAACAATATGTATAAAATATAGACTGATACTCTGATAATTGAAAAACAAGCTTCACATTTTTTAAATTCTCTCAGAGAACAAACAGCTATAGAGGTGGAGGATGGAAATAGGAAAATGACACACTGTTACTTTTGACTGGAGTCCCACATTGTTTTTCTTGTAATTGATTGGCTGCAATTACTTTGATTGAATAAGAGCAAATTATGTGCTGTGCTGGAATCAAGATTGCTGGGAGAAATATCAATAACCTCAGATATGCAGATGACACCACCCTTAATGGCAGAAAGTGAAGAGGAACTCAAAAGCCTCTTGATGAAGGTGAAAGAGGAGAGTGAAAAGGTTGACTTGAAGCTCAACGTTCAGAAAACAAAGATCATGGCATCTGGTCCCATCACTTCATGGGAAATAGATGGAAAAACAGTGGAAACAGTGTCAGACTTTATTTATTTAGGCTCCAAAATCACTGCGGATGCTGATTGCAGCCATAAAATTAAAAGACGCTTACTTCTTGGAAGGAAAGTTATGACCAACCTAGATAGTATATTAAAAAGCAGAGACATTACTTTGCCAACCAAGGTCCGTCTAGTCAAGGCTATGGTTTTTCCAGTGGTCATGTGTGGATGTGAGAGTTGGACTGTGAAGAATGCTGATCGCCGAAGAATTGATGCTTTTGAACTGTGGTGCTGGAGAAGACTTGAGAGTCCCTTGGACTGCAGGGAGATCCAATCAGTCCATTCTAAAGGAGATCAATCCTGGGTGTTCATTGGAAGGACTGATGCTAAAGCTGAAACTCCAACACTTTGGCCACTTCATGCGACGAGTTGACTCACTGGAAAAGACTCTGATGCTGGGAGGGATTGGGGACGGGAGGAGAAGGGGACGACAGAGAATGAGATGGCTGGATGGCATCACTGACTCGATGCATATGAGTTTGAGTGAATTCCGGGAGTTGGTGATGGACAGGGAGGACTGGCGTGCTGTGATTCATGGGATCGCAAAGAGTTGGACACGACTGAGCGACTGAACTGAACTGAACTAAACTGATGTGCTGTGCTGTTACTTTGATGTATAAATTGATGCTTTTTCAGGCGATCTCAAGGGAAAACCTATTCAAGATTATGCTGTCTTTTTGTCAGTTACTAGGCATTTAAAGGAAATGGGAACCCACTCCAGTGTTCTTGCCTGGAGAATCCCAGGGACGGGGGAGCCTGGTGGGCTTCCGTCTGTGGGGTCGCACAGAGTTGGACACAACTGAAGCGACTTAGCAGCAGCAGCAGCAGCCATTTAAAATGCCTCATTTTTAAAATTTCTAAGGGGTAGAAACTTTTAGATCTTCTCAGTTCAGCAAACTGCTGTTTAGTCTTCAAATTCCAACTTGAATGCCATTCTCTTCTAATTTTCTTGGCCTCTTTTGAACAGAATGAATTTTTAAGAATTAATATTCCCATTGTCCTTTTTACCTACATGCTTTTAGTATGTAATAAATTTTATCATAGTTTTAGAATGTGTAATAGAAAGAAGACAGACTTTGGTGGTAGACATATCTTAGTTTGAATTCTAATTCTGCCTCTTCTGGCTGAGTCAGTTCATTTCAGTTCAGTTCAGTCGCTCAGTTGTGTCTGACTCTTTGCAACCCCATGAATCACAGCAAGCCAGGACTCCCTGTCCATCACCATCTCCCGGAGATCACTCAAACTTATGTCCATCGAGTTGGTGATGCCATCCAGCCATCTCATTCTCTGTCGTCCCCTTTTCCTCCTGCCCCCAATTCCTCCCAGCATCAGAGTCTTTTCCAGTGAGTCAGCTCTTCACATGAGGTTTCCAAAGTATTGGAGTTTCAGCTTTGGCATCAGTCCTTCCAATGAACACCCAGGACTGATCAATGGACTGCTTGGATCTCCATGCAGTCCAAGGGACTCTCAAGAGTCTTCTCCAACACCACAGTTCAAAAACATCAATCCTTCGGTGATCAGCTTTCTTCACAGTCCAACTCTCACAACCATACATGACCACTGGAAAAACCATAGCCTTGACTATATGCGCCTTTGTTGGCAAAGTAATGTCTCTGCTTTCAGTTTTCTCATTTAAGACATGCAAATGATCCTAATATACTTTTTAGTTCTACAGGTAGATTAACTTATGTAAAAATACTGCCACATTTTCTGTTTTATCTGCTAAGTGCTAAATAAATTATAGTAAAAAACTATGGTAAAAAACACCAGGAAATTTATTTATCAAGCAAGTTTTGAACTTATATTTGTGCTAAGTGCAGGGGCTTTGAGATCAATAGGGCAATCCTTGCATCCTAATAAGAAATCAAGAAGCCAACAATTATCAGTATAGTGGAACAAATTCTGTGTATGTATAACGACAGGATGACCATCTCAGCTTGACAAGCTTAGTGTGATGAGGTGGAGAAGTTACTTTTCTTGCTAGATTGTTAGTTTTTAGGCTTGTAATTCTCAGTAAGAGAATAATAGGCAGATCCCTAATTGGGGGTATATTTAATATCTTAGAATGGGAAGGTATATTTGGTGTGTGTTTAAAGATTATATATGTGTACACATTCATATAGACTTTATTTGTATTTCGATAATAAAGCTACCAAAATAAGATGTTTTTTCATACAAACTATGGAAAATAAGCTATCTGAATGCAGAGTTCCAAAGAATAGCAAGGAGAGATAAGAAAGAGATAAGTAAGAGAATAATAAGAGATATTTAATTTAAAGATTATATATGTGTACACATTCATATAGACATTATTTCGGTAATAAAGCTACCAAAATAAGATTTTTTTTTGATACAAACTATGGAAAATGAGCATCTGAATGCAGAGTTCCAAAGAATAGTAAGGAGAGATAATAATAAGATAAGTAAGAGAATAATAGGCAGATCCCTAATTGGGGGTATATTTAATATCTTAAAATGGGAAGGTATATTTGGTGTGTGTTTAAAGATTATATGTGTACACATTCATATAGACATTATTTCTAATTGATAATAAAGCTACCAAAATAAGATTTTTTTTTTGACACAAACTAAGGAAAGATATAAGCATCTGAATGCAGAGTTCCAAAGAATAGCAAGGAGAGATAAGAAAGCCTTCCTCAGTGATCATTGCAAAGAAATAGAGGAAAACAATAGAATAGGAAAAACAACAGATCTCTTCAAGAAAATTAGAGATTCCAAAGGAGCATTTCATGCAAAGATGGGCTCGATAATGGACAGAAATGGTATGGACCTAACAGAAGCAGAAGATATTAAGAAGAGGTGGCAAGAATACACAGAAGAACTGTACAAAAAAGATCTTCATGACCAAGATAGTCATGATAATGTGATCACTGATGTAGAGCCAGACATCTTGGAATGTGAAGTCAAGTGGGCCTTAGAAAGCATCACTACGAACAAAGCTAGTAGAGGTGATGGAATTCCAGTTGAGCTATTTCAAATCCTGAAAGATGATGCTGTGAAAGTGCTGCACTCAATATGCCAGCAAATTTGGAAAACTCAGCAGTGGCCACAGGACTGGAAAAGGTCAGTCTTCATTCCAATCCCAAAGAAAGGCAATGCCAAAGATTGCTCAAACTACCTCACAATTGCACTCATCTCACACGCTAGTAAAGTCATGCTCAAAATTCTCCAAGCCAGGCTTCAGCAATATGTGAACCGTGAATTCCCAGATGTTCAAGCAGGTTTTAGAAAAGGCAGAGGCACCAGAGATCAAATTGCCAACATCCGTTGGATCATGGAGAAAGCAAGAGAGTTCCAGAAAAACGTCTATTTCTGCTTCGTTGACTATGCCAAAGCCTTTGACTGTGTGGATCACAATAAACTGTGGAACATTCTGAAAGAGATGGGAATACCAGACCACCTGACCTGCCTCTTGAGAAACCTGTATGCAGGTCAGGAAGCAGCAGTCAGAACTGTACATGGAACAATGGACTGGTTCCAGATAGGAAAAGGAGTACGTCAAGGCTGTATATTGTCACCTTGCTTATTTATATGCAGAGTACATCATGAGGAGCGCTGGGCTGGAAGAAGCACAAGCTGGAATCAAGATTGCTGGGAGAAATATCAATAACCTCAGATATGCAGATGACACCACCCTTATGGCAGAAAGTGAAGAGGAACTCAAAAGCCTCTTGGTGAAAGTGAAAGAGGAGAGTGAAAAGGTTGGCTTGAAACTCAACATTCAGAAAAGAAAGATCATGGCATCCGGTCCCATCACTTCATGGGAAATAGAAAAACATTGGAAACAGTGTCAGACTTTATTTTTTTGGGCTCCAAAATCACTGCAGATGGTGACTGCAGCCATGAAATTAAAAGACGCTTACTCCTTGGAAGGAAAGTTATGACCAACCTTGATAGTATGTTAAAAAGCAGAGACATTATTTTGCCAACCAAGGTCCGTCTAGTCAAGGCAATGGTTTGTCCTGTGGTCATGTATGGATGTGAGAGTTGGACTGTGAAGAAAGCTGATCGCCGAAAAATCAGTGGTTTTGAACTGTGGTGTTGGAGAAGACTCTTGAGAGTCCCTTGGACTGCAAGGAGATCCAACCTGTCCATTCTTAAGGAGATCAATCCTTTAGGGACTGATGCTAAAGCTGAAACTGCAATACTTTGGCCACCTCATGCGACGAGTTGACTCACTGGAAAAGACTCTGATGCTGGGAAAGGTTGGGGGCGGGAGGAGAAGGGGACGACGGAGAATGAGATGGCTGGATGGCATCACCGACTCTGTGGACATGAGTCTGAGTGATCTCCGGGAGTTGGTGATGGACAGGGAGGCCTGGCATGCTGTGATTCATGGGGTCGCGGAGAGTCGGACACGACTGAGCGACTGAACTGAACTGAACTGAACCGAACCACCCTTATGGCATCATCTGAACCATCACTTCATGGCAAACAGGTGAAACAATGGAAACAGTGACAGACTTTGTTTTGGGGGGCTCTAAAATCACTGCAGATGGTGTCTGCAGCCATGAAATTGTAAGAAGCTTGCTCCTTGGAGGAAAAGTTTCGACCAACCTAGACAGCATATTAAAAAGCAGAGACGTTACTTTACCAACAAATGTTTATCCAGTCAAAGCTATGGTTTTTCCAGTAGTCATGTATGTATGTGAGAATTGGACCATAAAGTGGAGTGGTGAAGAATTGATGTTTTGAACTGTGGTGTTGGAGAAGACTTTTGAGGGTCCTTTGGACGGTAGGAGATCAAACCAGTCAATCCTATAAGGAAATCTGTCTTGATTATTCATTGGAAGGAGTGATGCTGAAGCTGAAACTCTAATACGTTGTCCACCTGATGTGAAGAACTGACTCATTGGAAAAGACCCTGATTCTGGGCAAGATTGAAGGCAGGAGGAGAAGAAGATGATAGAGGATGAGATGGTTGAATGGCATCACTGACTCGATGGACATGAGTTTGAGCAAGCTTCAAGAGTTGGTGATGGATAGGGAAGTCTATCGTGCTGCAGTCTATGGGGTCGCAGAGTCGAACACGATTGAGCAACTGAACAGTTTGTTGTTAATTGCTTCAATTAGCTCTAACATATGTCCATTTGTAAGTACCTGATATTCATTAATTTTTGTCTTTTGTATAATAGTAAACAATTCGCTGGTGGCTCAGACGGTAAAGGGTCTGCCTTCTACGCTGGAGATCGAAGTTTGTTCCCAGGGTCAGGAGGATCCCCTGGAGAAGGAAATGGTAACCCACTCCAGTATTCTTGCCTGGAGAATCCAATGGACAGAGGATCCTGGCAGGCTACAGTCCATGGAGTCCCAAAGAATCAGACACGACTGAGGGAATTCACTTTCCTTTCCTTTAGAGTATTTAAACATACATAATTTATTCATTTTCCTGTTGATGGATATTTAGGTGTGTTTCTTTTCTTCCTCTTTTTTTCTTTAAATAATAAATGTACTACTACTGCTTCTAGGAACAAACGTATATTTTTCCTGATGCATGTTCCCTTATCTTCTTAAGGGAATATAATGAGGAATTAAGTCATTGTCTGCTAGAATAAGCCAGCATTCACAGTTACCAGATAATGCCAAATTGTCTTTCAAAGTGGTTGTACTAATTTGGATTACCATCAGTAGTGTATGCAGATCCCATTGATCTGTGTCTTTTGTGGCACTTGATATTATGAAATTTTTGTAATTTTGGGGTTGTAAAACATGTTATTCTTCTTAAGGCTATTCTCTCTCTGTCCCTAATGACCCCCCTCCCCAAGAAAGATTTTACAGTCAAATAATGAAGTTTGTTAAAATGGGTCAGAGTTTTTATTGAAATTGTGTTGAATCTGCATATGAGCTTAAAGACAGTTGACGTCTTAATGATTACTGCTAATGTGGTGCTGGAGAAGACTCTTGAGAGTCCCTTGGACTGCAGGGAGATCCAACCAGTCCATTCTAGAGGAGATCAATCCTGGGTGTTCATTGGAAGCACTGATGCTGAAACTGAAACTCCAATACTTTGGCCACCTCATGTGATGAGTTGACTCACTGGAAAAGACTCTGATGCTGGGAGGGATTGAGGGCAGGAGGAGCCGGAGCCGGGGATGACAGAGAATGAGATGGCTGGATGGCATCACCAACTTGATGGACATGAGTTTGAGTGTACTCCGGGAGTTGGTGATGGACAGGGAGGCCTGGTATGCTGTGATTCATGGGGTCGCGAAAAGTCGGACATGACTGAGCGACTGAACTGAATAATTATTAGTAAAATGCTGGTTAGCTGCCTTTCTAAAGAGGAAAAAACAAAGCCCTTATATGTAGTATTTGCCACTATTTTTAATATAAAGATTCCTTCAATGGATGATTATATGCTCTACCAGCCAACCTTTCCTTTTTTACACCAGGGGTCCGTTTAGTGGAGGAGATGGTTTCAGGATGATTCTCTCTCATAAGGGGGGCGGGATGGGGGGAGTGCAACCTAATCTGTCACACACACAGTTCACAGTTCGTTTCTTGCTCCTATGAGAATCTCACTCCCCTGCTGGTCTGGCAGGAGGTGGAGCTCACTTGGTAAAGCCAGTGTGCAGAGGAGCCTGACTACAGTACATGGAGTCACTGAAGAGTTGGACAGCATGTAGTGACTAAACAGCAGTTAACTCTTGTTGCGGGGCACAGGCTCTGAGTGCGTGGGCTTCAGCAGTTGCAGTAAACAGACTCAGTAGTTGTGGCTTACTGGTCTAGGCGGGCTCTGAAATCCTGGCTCAGTAGTTGTGGTGCATGGGCTTAGTTGCTCTGTGGCATGTGAAATCTTCCCAGACCAGGGATCGAACCTGAGTCCCCTGCATTGGCAGGTGGATTCTTAGCCACAGTACCATGAGGGAAGCCCTTCACAATTTATTGAAAATATATAGGTTATGTATCTTTCAGTTCAGTTCAGTTCAGTCGCTCAGTCGTGTCCGACTCTCCGCGACCCCATGAATCACAGCACGCCAGGCCTCCCTGTCCATCACCAACTCCCGGAGTACACTCAAACTCATGTCCACAGAGTCGGTGATGCCATCCAGCCATCTCATTCTCCGTCATCCCCTTCTCCTCCCGCCCCCAACCTTTCCCAGCATCAGAGTCTTTTCCAGTGAGTCAACTCGTCGCATGAGGTGGCCAAAGTATTGCAGTTTCAGCTTTAGCATCAGTCCCTCCAAAGAACATCCAGGATTGATCTCCTTTAGAATGGACTGGTTGGATCTCCTTGCAGTATAAGGGACTCTCAAGAGTCTTCTCCAACACATAACTGGAACTTCCTATTTTTGTTGTTGTAAATGTTATTTAAAAAAAATACTGTTTTTTTCTCAGTTATTAGTACACAGAAAGGTAACTGATAGTTGTATGTTAATTTTAAATTTGCTACCTTGTACTTATTATTCTTCAATGAACATGAATTTGAACAAACTCTGGAAGATGGTGAAGAACAGGGAAGCCTGAGTTGGACAAAAGTTAGCTACTGAATAACAACAACTTACTGTTCTTGATAATATATCTGTTTATTCTTTTATGTTTTTTCTATAAACATGCCTTTTGACACTTCACATGAGTGGAATCACATAATATACACTTTGTTGTATTTGGCTTCTTTCACTTGGTGGTGGTTTAGTCACTAAGTCGTGTCCAACTCTTGAGACCTCATGGACTGTAGCCCACCAGGCTTCTCTATCCATGGGATTCTCCAGGCAAGATTACTGGAGTGGGTTGCCATTTCCTTCTGCAGGGGATTTTCCTGACCGAGGAATTAAATCTGGGTCTCCTGCATTGCAGGCAATTCTTTACCCACTGAGTTGTGTGTATCTGTGATGTATGCATGTGTCAGTAGTTTGTTACCACTTATTGATCAGTAGCATTCCGCTGTATGGGCTTACTACTTCTTTCCTTCCATTTTTGAGTTGATGGACTTTGAGATTGGTGTGCATAGGTCTCTTGCTGTTTTTTCATTTCTACTGAAAGTGTGTTTGTGTTTTTATTATTATCACTCCTTAAATTGTTTACTTGCATCTTCACTCTTTGCTTCCTGGTCAGTCTTGCTCAGTATCAGTTTCATTAGACTTTGTAAAGAATCGGTGCTAGACTTTGTTAACACTTTTTATTATATTTTTAGTTTGCTATTTCATTAATTTATCTTTATTTTCTTCTTTCTTGTACCTTATTTGAATTCATTCTGTTCTTTTTGCATCTGCTTAGTTTAACTCGTTATTTTCCTTTATATTCTAATATAAGCATCTGGAGGCTATTAATTTTTCTTCTATCACTGCTTTGACTATATCTGAATGGTTTTGTACATGTTGTTTTCAGTATCAATCAGTCCTAAATATTTTTCAGTTTATATTAGATTTCTTCTTTAATTGTAGAATATTACCTTTTTTTCTTTCTGTTATAGATTTCTAATTCAGTTATATTGTGATCAGAGAATTTTGACTGGAAGATAGCTGTATTTGCAGTTTTGTAGAGGCTTACATTATTGCTTGATATATGTTTGTAAATTTCACATGCTTGCTTCAGCAAAATATTTTATTTCCTAGTTCTTAGGTTCACAGTTCTATGTAAATTCTCTAGATTAGGCTTACTGTTTTGTAGTGTGTGTTTTATAATTCTAAATTCTCAACTCCTTGTTAGAGTTTTAAGTTTTTTAAAAAATAATCTTTTTGTGATTCTCAGGTTTCATGACTTATTTCCTTGTATCATGATATTTTCTTATAATTTTATGTTTCTTTATCTTTCCACATGGAAATCTTGGGCATTTGAATCATGTAAGCTGGTAGAAGGCATTATGGAGTTACTGTGGTGCTGTTAATTTACAGTGAATTAAGATTCTGGATAAGGTTAACTTTGTTACTTTTCCACTAGCCCAAAGCTGAGGCTCTCAACTGCAATGTTGTTACTACAAGAAGCAAATATAGACCTTCTCTGGAGGAAAATGTCTTCCAGATTGAGACTTATTGTAGATGCCTACATGGGTGACATGAGGAAAGTTATAAACTTTCTAAGATTGTAATAACCAGTTCTCTTTTGTTCCAGTTTTATTGAGTCTGATACCATCCTTAGGATGATAGAGGGTGTGAGAAGTAATACTATTTTTTCTGATCGCTTCCTGTCCTACCCCTATTTTATTATCAAATTTTATAAAAGTGATACTGAGTTATTTTGACAGAGCAAAGAAGTAGGTAAGAAGGAGGGCATCATAGAAATGTATCCTTTAGGCTTTTAAAGCAGCTAAATGGAGAACCAGTATTTCATATTTCAAGGCAACTTGAATCATTACCCAGATGCTTGGATCCTCAGGTAGGGATGTGAAAAGTCTAGCAAAAACTTCTCTTGATACAAATATGAGCATATGAAAAAATGAGCCTCTCAAAATCTCTACTGAAGCCACAGGAAATGCTTTCAGAAGTAGTGACAGAGGAAAGAAAAATAAAGTGTGATTTTAACTACTTAAAAAGGACTGTGGAGGATGAAACTTTTTTATTCTCTTGATTTTTAACACTCTTTTCAGTAATGATGGAAGATTTACCAGAACTTAATCACACTGTCTTGAAGAAAATTAGAGATACCAAGGGAACATTTCATGCAAAGACAGGCACAATAAAGGACAGAAATAGTATGGCCCTAACAGGAGCAGAAGATATTAAAAAGAGGTGGCAAGAATACAAAGAAGAACGATACAAAAAAGATCTTCACAACCCTGATAATCACGATGGTGTGATCACTCACCTAGAGCCAGACCTCCTGGAATGCCAGGTCAAGTGGGCCTTAGGAAGCATCACTATGAACAAAGCTAGTGGAGGTGATGGAATTCCAGTTGAGCTATTTCAAATCCTAGAAAATGATGCTGTGAAAGTGCTTCATTCGAAATGCCAGCAAATTTGGAAAACTCAGCAGTGGCCACAGGACTGGAAAAGGTCAGTTTTAATTCCAGTCCCAAAGAAAGGCAGTGCCAAAGAATGTTTGAACTACCGCACAATTGCACTCCTCTCAATTACACTCATCACAATTGCACTAGCATTACATGCTAGCAAAGTAAAGCTCAAAATTCTTCAAGCCAGGCTTCAACAGTGTGTGAACCGAGAAATTCCACATGTTCAAGCTGGATTTAGAAAAGGCAGAGGAACCAGAGATCAAATTGCCAACATCCACTGGATCATCGAAAAAGCAAGAGAGTTCCAGAAAAACATCTACTTCCACTTCATTGACTCTTAAGGCTTTTGACTGTGTGGATCACAACAAATTGTCGAAAATTCTTCAAGAGATGGTAATACCAGACCACCTGCCCTGCATCCTGATAAACCTGTATGCAGGTCAGAACGCAACAGATAGGATTGGATATGGAACAATGGACTGGTTCCAAATTGGGAAAGGCATACGTCAAGGCTGTGTATTGTCACCCTGCTTATATGACTTATATGCAGAGTACATCATGCGAAATGCTGGGCTGGATGAAATGAAGGACAATCTGGAATCAAGATTGCTGGGAGATACCTCAGATATGCAGATGAAACTACCCTTATGGCGGAAAGTGAAGAAGAACTAAAGAGCCTCTTGATGAAAGTGAAAGAGGAGAGTGAAAAAGTTGGCTTAAAACTCAGCATTCAAAAAACTAAGATCATGGCGTCTGGTCCTGTCACTTCATGGCAAATAGATGGGGAAACAATGGAAACAGTGACTGACTTAATTTTTTCGGGCTCCAAAATCACTGTTGATGGTGACTGCAGTTCAGTGAAGAGTCTGAGTAAGGTACCTCCTCTTCAGGGTCCCTACTTAGATCCCAAGAAATGAAGGGTGAAGATGAGCCCAACATAGACAGTATATTCCCAATCAGATAAGGAATTCCATAAATGGGTATGTTAGTCTCCTGAGGCTTTTGTATCAAATTCCCACAAACTTGGTGGCATACAGTAACAGAAATTTATTCTGTCACGGTCTGTGAGCCAGAAGTCTGAAATCAAGGGTTGGTTCCTTCTGGAGGCTCTGAAGGAGAGGCTGTTTTCTGCTCCCCTCATAGCTTCCACTAGCTGTGGGCAGGCATTGATATTCTTTGACTCCTAGATGTATAACTCCAACTTCTGCCTCCATATTTTTCTTTCAGCGGTCTTTGTACCCAGTGTCATCGTGTTTATTTCTCCTTCTCTTCTAAAGACACTCATCATTGTGTTTCTCCTAATCGAGGATCATCTCATGTTTAGATACTGACCTTAATTAGATATATCAAGTTCCTTTTTCCAAATAGGACTATGTTTACAGGTTTCATGTGGACCTATTTAATTCATTAAAAGAGATGAAGAGGCTGAGAGTTGGCGTGAAAGTGAAGAAAGTGGAAGTTGCTCATTTGTGTCTGATTCTTTGTGACCGCATGGACTAACCAGTCTGTGGAATTCTCCAGGCCAGAATACTGGAGTGGGTAGCTGTTCCCTTCTCCAGGGGATCTTCCCAACCCAGGGATCGAACCCGGGTCTCCTGAATTGGAGGTGGATTCTTTACCAGCTGAGCCACCAGGGAAGCCAAGAGTTGGAGTAATGAAATAAACTTGCTGCTTGCTAGGAAACGTGGAGTTGGGAGCAAGTGTTCTTCCCTAGCACTCCTAGCTTTTTGTTCTCATGATCAAATCAGTTGTAGGAAATGAGCAAAAACAGTCCTGTTCTGCGTGGTTAGCATTGTCTTCAATTTGTGTTTCTTTGGCAGAATCTTTTAAAGCCACGTTTTCATTTTTGTGATCATTAATGGTTTAAACTAGGTCATATTACCAGTACATTCATTTAACTGCATGCAAATAAATGTCAGTTTGTCACAGTACATTGGAAATGAGCAAACCAGTGAAGGTACCATGTCAGTACTATTCTGATGTAGATTTTCCCAAATTCTATTAAGATGTCTTGTGCCTGTAAATCATATGGACTGATGAGGGTGCCTTTGTTGCTCCGATTATGAAGTATTAATAATATTTAATTTCTTTGTTACTAAGAATTAAATAGAAACAGTTGTGTTCATCCCACACTTAAGTGAATATACACTCCGTAGAATCATTTTGGTTCACATAGGTCTAGATCTTCACTGATTGTCTAATAGAACTTTTTGCAGCGATGTAGGACAGTCTGTATCTGCGTTATGTAGGTGTAGAATACTGAAAATGTGATCTGTGCGACTGAAGAATTGAACTTTTAATTTCACTAAATGTTAATTAATTTAAATGTAAATTTGAAAAGTTTTATATGGTTAGTGGACTCTGTTGGACAGCAAAGGATAAACATATGTCAGTCTCTAGGCTAAAATATTGAGAGTAGTAGAATAAAGAAAATGATGAACATTATAAGAACCATAATATGCCTTTGGTTTAAATATGCCTTTGGTTTAAATATGCCTTTGGTCGTTTTGAGATTGCATCCAAGTACTGCATTTCGGACTCTTTTTGTTGACTATGATGGCTACTCCATTTCTTTGAAGGGATTCCTGCACACGGTAGTAGATATAATGGTCGTCTGAGTTAAATTCACCCATTTCAGTCCATTTTAGTTCGCTGATTCCTAGAATGTCGACGTTCACTCTTGCCATCTCCTGTTTGACCACTTCCAATTTGCCTGGATTCATGGACCTAACATTCCAGGTTCCTATGCAATATTGCTCTTTACAGCATTGAACCTTGCTTCTATCACCAGTCCCATCCACAACTGGTGTTGTTTTTGCTTTGGCTCCATCCGTTCATTCCGTTTCCGTTTCGTCGCTCAGTCGTGTCCGACTCTATGCGACCCTGTGGACTGTAGCCTATCAGGCTTCTCTGTCCATGGGATTCTCCAGGGAAGAATACTGGAGTGGGTTACCGTTTCCTTCTCCAGGGGATCTTCCCGACCCAGGGATCGAACCCGGGTCTCCCGCATTGGAGGCAGAAGCTTTAACCTCTGAGCCACCAGGGAAGCCCATCCGTTCATTCTTTCTGGATTTATTTCTCCACTGATCTCCAATAGGATACTGTGCACCTACCGACCTGGGGAGTTCATCTTTCAGTATCCTATCATTTTGCCTTTTCATGCTGTTCATGGGGTTCTCAAGGCAAGAATACTGAAGTGGTTTGCCATTCCCTTCTCTAGTGGACCACATTCTGTCACACCTCTCCACCATGACCTGGCCGTCTTGGATGGTCCCACAAGGCATGGCTAACCCTTATGGTCGAAAGTGAAGAGGAATTAAAAAGCCTCTTCATGAAAGTGAAAGAGGAGAGTGAAAAAGTTGGCTTTAAGCTCAACATTCAGAAAACTAAGATCATGGCATCTGGTCCCATTACTTCATGGGAAATAGATGGGGAAACAGTGGAAACAGAGTCAGACTTTATTTTTTTCGGCTCCAAAATCACTGCAGATGCTGATTGCAGCCATAATATTAAAAGACGCTTACTCCTTGGAAGGAAAGTTATGACCAACCTAGACAGCATATTAAAAAGCAGAGACATTACTTTGCCAACCAAGGTCCGTCTAGTCAAGGCTATGGTTTTTCCCGTGGTCATGTATGGATGTGAGAGTTGGACTGTGAAGAAAGCTGATCGCTGAAGAATTGGTGCTTTTGAACTGTGGTGCTTGAGAACACTCTTGAGAGTCCCTTGGACTGCAAGGAGATCCAACCAGTCCATTCTAATGGAGATCAGTCCTGGGTGTTCATTGGAAGGACTGATGCTAAAGCTGAAACTCCAATGTTTTGGCAACCTCATGCAAAGTGTTGACTCATTGGAAAAGACTGATGCTGGGAGGTATTGAGGGTAGTAGGAGAAGGGGATGACAGATGATGAGAAGGCTGGATGGCATCACCAGCTCGTTGCACATGAGTTTTGGTGAACTCCAGGAGTTCGTGATGGACAGGGAGGCCTGCCATTCATGGGGTCGCAAAGAATCGGACACAACTGAGCAACTGAACTGAACTGAAAAAGGAAATATGAAAATAAATGTAGTTCACACTTCTTAGATTTTATGTAGTTTAAATTTTGGAATATTTTAAATTCCAGAAGAGGGTGTACTTTATTAATTTTTTTAGTAAAGAGATTTTATTTAAAATAATTATTACAAGTTGGGGACTGTTGCTTAAAGGGAAGGGGGCTTTTGTAATAGGGAGAACACTCTGACTACAGATCTTCAATATCCCCAAAATCAACTTTAGAACTTACCTTTGAGGATTCTGAAAGAGAAGGCATTAAAGGAAGTTAGAGGCCATGACTTCCTGTTGACCCTAGAACTGGACCTGAACAATCAGAGACTCTTCACCCCTTTTCTGTAGTTGGAATGTAGGTGCTGCCCACCATTCCCACAGTGTGAGCTAGGTTTAAGGATGTAGCCCTGAGAGAACAATATGCTGTTGAGGCCATCTGGACAGTACATGTGACTGAATCCAGTTAAAATCTTCATATGCACTTTTAAGATTCTGATGGATGGCTGCTGTTATCTACTCACCTTGTAGCCACACGAGACACACCTTCTGTGTATGTTCTCTTACTTACAAACCTGTCACTTACCTATCTGGAGTGAACTGCCTCTTTTTTTTTTTTTTGAATATTTTTATTGAGTGCATTTTTACTATCTGGAAATCACAAATTTTTTTTATATTAAATTAACCAATTGCAGTCAATATTTAAAAAGAAATAAACCTGCTACTTCAAAGAAAATCACAGCTGGCATTCAGTAGTAATCTTGTTTGTAATGTGATCTATGCTTGCGGCCGACTTATTACCCTCTTTCCTTCATTTAAATTTTTAATATTAGTTATTTTAATTGGAGGATAATTACTTTAAAATCTTTTGGTGGTTTTTGCCATACATCAACATGAATCAGCCATGGGTGCCCATGTGTCCCCCCATCCTGAACCCCACTCCCACCTCCCTCCCCACCCCATCCCTTGGGTTGTCTCACTGCACCGGCCATGAGTGCCCTGTTTCATGCATCGAGCTTGCAGTGGTCATCTGTTTTACATATGGTAATATGCATGTTTTAATGTTATTCTCTCAAATCATTCTTTCCCTGCCTTCTCCCACATAGTCCAAAATGTGTTCTTTACATCTGTATCTCTTTTGGTACCTTTCGTAAAGGATCATTGTTACCATCTTTCTAAATTCTCTATATATCAACTATATATTTGTTTATATATATATAGACACACACCCATATATAATATATATATATATATTGCTGTTTCTCTTTCTGATTACTTTACTCTAATAGGCTCCAGTATCATCTACCTCATTAGAACTGACTCAAATGTGTTCTGTTTTTATAGCTGAGTAATATTCCATTGTGTATATGTACCACAACTTCGTTATCCAGTCATCTGTTGATGGACATCTAGATTGCTTCCGTGTCCTGGCTATTGTAAACAGTGCTGCGATGAATATTGGGGTACATGTTTCTCTTTCAATTCCAGTTTCCTCGGTGTGTATGCCCAGCAGTGGGATTGCTAGGTCATATGGCAGTTCTTTACCATGTGCCAGGTTTTTAAGGAATCTCCATACTGTTCTCCATAGTGACTGTACCAGTTTGCATTCCCACCAGCAGTGTAGGAGTATTCCCTTTTTTCCACATCCTCTCCAGTGTTTATTGTTTGTCAACTTTTTGATGGTGGCCATTCTGACTGATGTGAGATGATACCTCATTATGGTTTTGGTTTGCATTTCTCTAATAATGAGTGATGTTGAGTGTCTTTTCACTTGTTTATCAGCCATCTGTACGTCTTCTTTGGAGAAATGTCTGTTTAGTTCTTTGGCCCACTTTCTGATTGGGTTATTTGTTTTTCTGGTATTGAGTTGCATGCATGAGCTGCTTATTTATTTTGGAGATTAATTTTTGTCAGTTTTCATTTGCTATTATTTTCTCCCATTCTTAAGGCTGCTTTTTCGCCTTGCTTATAGTTTCCTTCATTGTGCAAAAGTTTTTAAGTTTATATAGGTCCTATTTCTTTGTTTTTTCCTAAGTATTTTATTCTTTTCATTGCAATGGTTAATGGGATTGTTTCCTTAATTTCTCTTTCTGTTTTTTCATTCTTAGTGTATAGGAATGCAAGGGATTTCTGTGTATTAATTTTATATCCTGCAACTTTACTATATTCATTGATTGCTGCAATGGCACCCCACTCCAGTACTCTTGCCTGGAGAATCCCATGAACGGAGGAGCCTGGTAGGCTACAGTCCATGGGGTCGCTAAGAGTCGGACACGACTGAGCAACTTCACTTTCACTTTTCACTTCCATGCATTGGAGAAGGAAATGGCAACCCACTCCAGTATTCTTGCCTGGAGAATCCCAGGGACAGAGGAGCCTGTTGGGCTGCTGTGCATGGGGTCGCACAGAGTCAGACATGACTGAAGCAACTTTGCAGCAGCTGCTTCAGTTGTGTCCGACTCTGTGCGGCCCCATGGACAGCAGCCCATCAGGCTCCTCTGTCCACAGGATTCTCTAGGCAAGAATACTAGAGTGGGTTGCTATTTCCTTCTCCATATTCGTTGATTAGCTCTAGTAATTTTCTGGTTGTACCTTCAGCGTTTACTATGTAGAGGATCATGTCATCTGCAAACAATGAGTTTTACTTCTTTTCCAATCTGGATTCCTTTTATTTCTTTTTCTTCTCTGATTGTTATGGCTAGGACTTCCAAAACTATGTTGAGTAGTAGTGGTGAGAGTGGCACCCTTTTTCCTGTCTTTTTCTTGATTTTAGATGAAGCGCTTTCAGTTTTTCACCATTGAGGATAATGTTTGCTTTGGGTTTGTCATATATAGCTTTTATTATGTTGAGGTATGTTCCTTCTGTGCCTGCTTTCTGGAGAATTTTTATCATAAATGGAAGTTGAATTTTGTCAAAGGCTCCCTCTGTATCTATTCAGATAATATAATGGTTTTTACCTTTCAATTTGTTAATATGGTGTATCACATTGATTGCTTTGTGAATATTGAAGAATCCTTCCATCCCTGGGATAAAGCCCACTTGGTCATGATGTATGATCCTCTTAATATGTTGTTGAATTCTATTTGCTAGAGTTTTCTTGAGGAGTTTTGCATCTATGTTCATCAGTGACATTGACCTGTAGTTTTCTTTTTTTTGTGGCATCTTTTTTTTTGCTTTTGGTCATGGTGGCCTCATAGAATGAGGCTGGGAGTTTACCTTCCTTTTCAATTATCTAGAAGAGTTTGAGTAGGATAGGGGTTAGTTCTTCTCTAAATTTTTGGTGGAATTCACCTGTGAAGCCATCTGGTCCTGGGCTTTTGTTTGTTGAAAGATTTTTGATTACAGCTTTGATCTCCATGCTTGTGATGTGTCTGTTAAGATTTTCTATTTCTTCCTGGTTCAGTTTGGGAAGGTTCTACTTTTTTAAGAATTTATCCATTTCTTCCAAATTGTGCATTTTATTGGCATACAGTTGCTCTTAGTAGTCTGTTATGATCTTTTTTATTTCTGTGTTGTCTGTTGGGATTTCTCCATTTTCATTTCTAATTTTATTGATTTGATTCTTCTCCCTTTTTTCTTAATGAGTCTGGCTAGTGGTTTGTCTGTTTCATTGATCTTCTCAAAGAACCAGCTTTTTGCTTTGTTGATTTTTGCTCTAGTCTCCATTTTTTTTTTCATTTATTTCTGCTCTGATTTTTATGATTTCTTTTCTTCTACTAACTTTGGGGTTCTTTTCTTCTTTTTCTAGTTGCTTTAGGTGTGTTTATTTGACGTTTCTCTTGTTTCTTGAGGTAGGCTTGTATTGCTATGACCTCCCTCTTAGCACTGCTTTTACTGAATCCCATAGGTTTTGGGTTGTCATGTTTTCATTTTCATTTATTTCTATGCATATTTTTATTTCATTTTTTATTTCATCCATGATCTGTTGGTTATTCAGAAGTGTGTTGTTTAGCCTCCAAATGATTAGATTTTTAACGGTTTTTTCTTGTAGTTGACATCTAATTTTACTCCGTTGTGATCAGAAAAGATGCTTGAAATGATGTCAGTTTTTAAAATTTACCAAGGCTAGATTTATGGCCCAGGATGTGCTCTATCCTGGAGAATGTTCTGTGTGCACTTGAGAAAAAAAGGCAAATTCTATTGTTTTTGGGTGAAATGCCCTATAGATATCAATTAGGTCTAACTGGTCCTAATTAGAGTTTGTGTTTCCTTGCTAATTTCTGTTTGATTGATCTATTCATGCCTGTGAGTGGGGTATTAAAGTCCCCATTATTTTTGTGTTACTGTTAATTTCCCTTTGCATACTTGTTAGCATTTGCCTTACGTATTGAGGTGCTCCTGTGTTGGGTGCATATATATTTATAATTGTTATATCTTCTTCTTGGATTGATCCTTTGATCAGTATGTAGTGTCCTTCTTTGTTCTCATCATGGTCTTTATTTCAAAGTCTATTTTATCTGATATGAGTATTGCTTCTCCTGCTTTCTTTTGGTCTCAATTTGCATGAAATATCTTTTCCAGCTCTTTGCTTTTAGTCTGTATTTGTCCCTAGGTTTGAGGTGGTTTCTTGTAGACAGCATATATAGGGGTCTTACGTTTGTATCTACTTGGCCAGTCTGTCTTTTGGTTGGTGCATTTAACCCCCAAAATTGCTTTTCATTTAAGGTAATCATTTTAGGTAACTTCCTTTACATTTAAGGTAATTATTGATAAGCATGATCCCTTTACCATTTCCTTTGTTGTTTTGGGTTCATTTTTACAAATCCTTTCGGTGTTTCCTGTCTGGAGACATTCAGCATTTGTTGAAGAGTTGGTTTGGTGTGCTGAATTCTGTCAGCTTTTGCTTGTCTGTAAAACTTTTGATTTCTGCGTCGTATCTGAATGAGATCCTTGTTGAGTAGAGTAAATTTGGTTGTAGGTTTTTCTCTTTCATCACTTTAAGTATATCCTGCTATTCCTTTCTTGTCTGAAGAGTTTCTATTGAAAGATCAGCTTTTATCCTTATCCCCTTGTGTGTTATTTGTTGCTTTTCCTTTACTGCTTTTAATATTTGCTCTTTATGTTTAATTTTTGTTAGTTTGATTAATATGTGTCTTTGGGCATTTCACCTTGCGTTTATCGTGTTTGGGTCTTTCTGGGTTTCTTGGATGACTTTTCCTTCCCTATTTTAGGGAAGTTTTTGACTATTATCTCCTCAAGTTTTTTCTTATCCCTTTCTGCCTTCTTCTTCTGGGACACCTATGATTTGAATATTGCAACATTTAGCATCATCCCAGAGGTCTCTGAGGTTGTCCTCATTTCTTTTTTTCTTTTTTAACTCTGTTTCACTTATTTCCACCATTGTGTCTTCCACCTCACTTATCCTCTCTTCTACCTCAGTTTTTCTACTGCTGGTTCCCTCCAGAGTGGTTTTAATCTCAGTTAATTGCATTGTCCATGGACGGAGAAGCCTGGTAGGCTACAGTCCATGGGGTCGCAAAGAGTCGGACACGACTGAGCGACGGAACGGAACGGAATTGCATTGTCCATTATTGATTGACCCTTCTTAATTTTCTCTAGGTCCTGGTTAAACATTTCTTTCTTCTCCTCAATCCTTGTCTCCAGACTGTTTATCTGTAACTCCATTTTCTTTTAAAGATTTTGGACCATCTTTACTATCATTATTCTGAATTCTTTTTCAGGTAGACCTCCTTTCTCGTCCTTTTTGGTTTGGTTTGGTGGTTTTTTGTCACATTCCTTCACCTGATGAATATTTCTTTTCATTTTGTTTAGATTGCTGTGTTTGGGGTTTCCTTTCTGCAGGCTAGAAGGTTGTGGTTCCTCTTAATTTTGAAGTCTGCACCCTGTGGGTAGGGTTGGACCAGTGGCTTTACAGAGTTTCCTTGGGCGAACTTGTGTTTGTGTTCTGATGGGTGGAACTGTATCTCTTCTCTCTGGACTGCAATCAAGTGTCCAGTAGTGAGTTTGGGGATGTCTGTGGGTTTGCTATGGCTTTGGGAAGCCCATCTTTTAATGTTCAGTGTTGTGTTACTGTTTTTCTGGAGAATTATTGTGGTGTTAATTAGCTCAGTTAGCTTGTTGGCTCTTGGGTGGAGCTTGGTTTCAGTGTAGGTATGGAGACTTTTGGTAGGCTATTGTCTATTAATGTTCCCTGGAGTCAGGAGTTTTCAGATATTCTAAAGTTCTGGAGTTGAGCCTCCTGACTTAGGGTTTCAGTCCTCCTACAGGAGTGTCAAGACTTCTCCATTCATACAGCACAGAAGATAAAACCCCTCGGTTAATGGTGAAACAACTCTCCACAGCCAGGAACACCCAGAGAGATTCACAGTTTTATAAACAAAGAAGAGGAAGGAAGGAGATAGAGGTACCGGGAGGAGAAAAGGGAGAGTTAAAAGGGGAGAGAGCAGTCAAGCCAGTGATAAGTCCATCAGTGAAAATGGATACTGAAGATTAGATTCATAAAGGTACAAAATTGATAACAAATATAAGAAAGCAAAGATTAAAAACTAGAATAGAGATTTGACTCTCAAAAATCCAATAATACAAAACAAAATCAGTCATAAAAATGAAAAAAATACATATGGAATTTGTTTTAAAAAATAGGTCTTTTTTTATTTTCCAGAAAGGTAATCAGTTCAGTTCAGTTTAGTTGCTCAGTCGTGTCCGACTCTTTGTGACCCATGAATCACAGCATGCCAGGCCTCCCTGTCCATCACCAACTCCCGGAGTTCACTCAGACTCATGTCCATCGAGTCGGTGATGGCCATCCAGCCATCTCATTCTCTGTCGTCCCCTTCTCCTCCCGCCCCCAATCCCTCCCAGCATCAGAGTCTTTTCCAGTGAGTCAACGCTTCACATGAGGTGGCCAAAGTATTGGAGTTTCAGCTTTAGCATCAGTCCTTCCAATGAACACCCAGGACTGATCTCCATTAGAATGGACTGGTTGGATCTCCTTGCAGTCCAAGGGACTCTCAAGAGTCTTTTCCAGCACCACAGTTCAAAAGCATCAATTATTTGGTGATCAGCTTTCTTCACAGTCCAACTCTCACATCCATACATGACCACTGGAAAAACCATAGCCTTGACTAGACGGACCTTGGTTGGCAAAGTGATGTCTCTGCTTTTTAATATGCTGTCTAAGTTGGTCATAACTTTCCTTCCAAGGAGTAAGCGTCTTTTCATTTCATGGCTGCAATCAGCATCTGCAGTGATTTTGGAACCCAAAAAAATAAAGTCTGACACTGTTTCCACTGTTTCCCCATCTATTTCCTATGAAGTGATGGGGCCAGATGCCATGATCTTTGTTTTCTGAATGTTGAGCTTCAAGCCAACTTTTTCACTCTCCTCTTTCACTTTCATCAAGAGGCTTTTTAGTTCTTCTTCACTTTCTGCCATAAGGGTGGTGTCATCTTTATTTCTGAGGTTATTGATATTTGTCCCGGCAATCTTGATTCCAGCTTGTGCTTCTTCCAGCCCAGCGTTTCTCATGATGTACTCTGCATAGAAGTTAAATAAGCAGGGTAACAATATACAACCTTGACGTACTCCTTTGCCTCTTTGGACCCAGTCTGTTGTTCCATGTCCACTTCTAACTGTTGCTTCCTGACCTGCATACAGGTTTCTCAAGAGGCAGGTCAGGTGGTCTGGTATTCCTATCTCTTTCAGAATTTTCCACAGTTGCTTGTGATCCACACAGTCAAAGGCTTTGGCATAGTCAATGAAGCAGAAATAGACGTTTTTCTGGAACCCTCTTGCTTTTTCCATGATCCAGCGGATGTTGGCAATTTGATCTCTGGTTCCTCTGCCTATTCTAAAACCAGCTTGAACATCTGGAAGTTCACAGTTCACGTATTGCTGAAGCCTGGCTTGGAGAATTTTAAGCACGACTCTACTAGCGTGTGAGATGAGTGCAATTGTGCGGTAGTTTGAGCATTCTTTGGCATTCCCTTTCTTTGGGATTGGAATGAAAACTGACCTTTTCCAGTCCTGTGGCCACTGCTGAGTTTTCCAAATTTGCTGGCATATTGAGTGCAGCACTTTCACAGCATCATCTTTCAGGATTTGAAATAGCTCAACTGGAATTCCATCACCTCCACTAGCTTTGCTCGTAGTGATGCTTTCTAAGGCCCACTTGACTTCACATTCCAAGATGTCTGGCTCAAGGTCAGTGATCATACCATCATGATTAGTTAAAGGAGTAATAAATAACTTTTTTAAAATTACAAAGTGATAGTAAAAAATATCTAGGAATTTTTCTGGCACTGTTGTGGGGTCAGTTCAGTGTCAAATAGTCCATTGTTCCAGCTTGTACTTCTTCTCAAGGTCTACAGGTACATCTCACATGTGCAGTCTCAACACTAACTGTAGGGTTTTAGTCTGTTGACCTGTCCCCTCCAGGGCGTTTCCCCATTCTTTGTTTATTTTGGCTTCTTTTGTACGTCCCTTCAGTTTCTAATTTCCGCCCTGATAGGAGAGAATGAAGGTGGCCACTTATTTAGGCTCACTTGTTTAGTTGTTCTGTGGAGAGGGAGGGACACTGCAAACAATACCTGTGGCATGTGTGGGGAGTGCTCGCAGTGTATGGACCACAGTTGGTTTGCCACAGGGCAAGGCGGCATGTAGTCTCCAGTCCCCACTGCTCAGGCTCCAGGGTGCTCTGCAAGGGCCCTGTCCCAAGTGTGTTTCGTACACTTCCCAGGGCTGAGCCACTGAGGTCCTCGGGTGCTCTGCAAGGGCACAGACGCAGCTGGGCTGTACGTTTCGTGCCTTTTCCAGGTGCAGGCAGCTCAGGTGACCGGTTACGTGGCAAGTGCACTGTCTCAAGTTAGCGGTGTGTCTTATGCACCTCCCTGGTCCTGGCCGCTCGGTTTGCCGGGTGCACCACCAAGGCACAGTCCCAGGTGTGCCGTGTGTCTCCTCTGGGCAGCTGATCTCAGGCTGTGACCCTCCTGGCAGATGTCAGCTCTCCAGGATCCCAGGAAGATGTGATGAGCAACTGGCAGCCTGCTCACAGTTTGGTGGAAGATGTGGTCTGTGGCGCTGAGATTGCAGTGCCCCTTGCCCTCCGGCTCCGGCTGTCACAGACTTGTATCTCTGCCTCCTGGGAGGGAGGGCCCTAAAGAGCAGCTGACTTGTGCTCCTTTGGTATTTGCCAGGGTACAAGCCTTTGTTCTATGAGTGTGCCAGGGGTCACCATAAGGAGTCAGCACCTTTAGAGGGAAAGGTCCCTTTTCCTCTTTTTTGTCTCCCTGGCAATGCCACGGTTTAGGTTGCTATGTCACATTAGCCCCCTCAGATTGTCCTCAGGGCATTCAAGCCCAGTTCCCACCCTAAGGACTGAAGATGCAGCCCATGCCTCCCTGCCCAGCCTCCACTCAACTGCTGGCGAATGCGAGTGTCTGAGCTGCTTCGCCACTGGTAGTTGTGGTTAGGTGCATATTCATATTTTTTTTTCTTCCTGTTAACATTGCCCTCAGATTCCAATGCTCCCCTCTGACATGCCTGTGAGAGGGTTTCCTGTTGTGTGGAAACTTCTCTTTCCCTCCCCAGGACAGATATCTTTCCCTAAATTCTTTGTCTCTGTTTTTGCGTTTTATATTTTCTCCTACCTCCTTTCGAAGAGATTAGGCTATCTTTCTGGGTGTCTGGTATCCTCCATGATCATTTACAAGTTGTTTTGTGGAAATTGTTCAACATTCCAATGATCCAATGAATTTATAGTGGAGAAAGTGGTATCCCTGTCCTGTTTCTCTGCCAACTTGGGACCCCCCCCCCCCCAGGGTATACTTTAAACTTGATACTTTTGAACAGAAAACAGTCCTTTCCACTGTTGTAGAGATGATATCCCTTTAAAAATTGCCAATGTCTTTAATTCCAGAATGTCTGTTAATGTCCATGGGTGGAAAAGGGCGGCTATATGTGAACAGTTTAGAGCACATAAGATGAAAAACATCTTTTAATATAGCATTAATTCAGAAAATAACTTTTTCCCTAACATTTCCTTTGTTTTCTGAAGATTAACTCAGAATTATATTTTAAAAAATCCTTCAAAAGACCGTTTTGAAGTTTTATCTTTAAATAAAAAGCCTGATGTTTGTAACAGTTTAAATTTTGAGCTTATTTAATTGAAATGTCATTATAAATAATAAAGTATAACCATTAAGGAAAAGAGAAAGATTAAAGTGAAAACAGTGCTGTGGCTAAAGGTGATACTTATTCCTTTGTCTTCTGACAGCTTGAAGGTCCATGTGTTTTGCAAATTCAAAAAATTCGCAATGTTGCTGCACCAAAGGATAATGAAGAATCTCAGGCTGCACCAAGAATGTTGCGTGTACAGATGACTGATGGTCATATAAGTTGCACAGCAGTAGAATTTAGTTACTTGTCAAAAATAAGGTAATTGGCTCTTTATTATGTATATTTGTTGCGTTTAAAGGTACAATTCACAATGGATTTTGTTTCTAAGACCTTTGAAAACAAGGAATGAACTCTTAAGTACATGTTACAGTTTTTCAGGATAAATTAGAAAGTTTGTGCTGTATCTGTAGAGATAAATAGTTTAAATTGGATTTAGTTGCTTTGATATTAATAACAAAAACAAAAATTTAAGGTGTTCTTACATGGAAAGTAAATTGTCAGTTTTATCACTAAGTTTTAGATCATTAAAAATTTTCAGAACGGAAAGTGAAAGTGAAGTTGCTTAGTCGTGTCTGACTCTTTGTGACCCCATGGACTGTAGCTCACCAGGCTCCTCTGTCCATGGGATTTTCCAGCCAAGAGTACTGGAGTAGGTTGCTGTTTCCTTCTCCAGAGGATCTTCCCAACCTAGGGATCGAACCCGGGTCTCCCACATTATAGGCAGACACTTTAGTGCCTGAGCCAAATTTCTTTAAATATGTTACAGTTTCTTCCTTGATAGTTAGTTTTGTCCATCACACTGTTGAGTTGTTTAGAAAAGTTATAGGCAAATAAGTTTTCTTGGGGGAAATGATTGAAGCTAGAAAGATTTGTATGTTACTCCACTTTCTAAGAGGAGGAATAACTCTGTAAGGAAAAATTTCCAAATCCTTCTTTTGCCTGTTTTAATAATAGGCTTTTAGAGTCATGCCTGTTGGAATGGAAAAAAGAAGTGAGAAGCAAGGGAAAAGTGTCTCCGTTATTCTCAGTGTCTCCATTGGATCCGTTTGAACTCTTTTTTCTGAGATGGGAATTTTCATTGGACATTTGCAAACAGTCCCCCTCCTTTTTTTCTTTTCTCAGTTATTTTATATGCTTATGTTTGCTGCTCAGGGTCTTTTGAGCTTTTTCAATTTAATATTAATACTGAGACCATACTTCTTTCCTGCCCAAGCATTTTTTCTGTCATTTTTATCTGGTGCTGGAGGGTCAAAGATAAAAAGACTTTAGATTTTGCCCCCAAGTAGCTTATATGGCAATGAGATAAGCACACAGCATGCAGATTATAATATATATATATATAATCTGAAATGAATAGGAGTTCAGGAAATCACCTGTACCTAGGGGAATCAGGAATGGGACTTAAAATATGTGTAGGTGTTTTGAGAGAGATTAGAAGTGAGGGGATAGCACATGCAAAGACAGGGTACCCTGACAACAGATGAGTGAAAGGTTACACTTAGAGGAGCTTAGGTGATTGGCATGGTGTTATATTGGAGGAAATATGGTAGGTTAAGGCCTTGTATTCCACATTCAGCGATCTCGTTCTTTTTTTCTTCCTTCAGCTAGTGTCTGCCTTTGGTGAGGGAGGCTCTTTCCTTAGAAGATAATATATATGTTGGTCTAAAATGCTGATTTTCATGTAAAAACGGGGTATATTGACTTTGTGATTATGTTGTCTTTTCTTTGAAGAGTAGAATGATTCCTGCTTTTATGGAGAAATGCTTTCCTCCTTTGACACAAATGACTAAAAAGGAAGACTTGCTATGTAATGGCTCATTCTCTCATTTTACTGCTGTATATTTTTCTGCGGTAAATGAAAGCACAAGATTGGCCCAGAGAAGAGGGTCTCTTACGCTGTTCACCATTTTCTTTTGTTGAATTTATTGGATTTTGACAATTGAGGAACAATGTTGCTTCTTTCTCAATCGCTCGTAATTGAAACAGCATGACTACTTTTGGTTCTATAGAAACAATAACTTACAGAAGTGTTCTCCCATGTGAACAAGTTGGGAAACTGTTTTCAAAATAAGTTTGGTGGTTAGTGGTTGTCTTAGAAGGAAGGTACAAGAACTCACTAGGGAGGATAAACCAGGAATTGGTATAGAATATGTTTTCTCCACTGGGCATTGCATTTCTCTGGGGGTGCTTCTTTCCACTCATCTATCATACCTCCAGCCTCACTTCTTACTGTAATTTTTTTTTTTTTTAATTTCAATGAAGAGAGAGAATAAAGGAACTTTGGAGTGCCAATCAAGTGTTAGTTAAATTGTAGTATGCTCTCTGAGTAAGTTATGACCCTGAAGGTGATATAATAAAAATTATTAAAATTTTAGCACCTGTTTATTCTTTTGTGGGAATAGAATTGTAATTCAGTGACTATAACTCTTTATCAGTTATCCTAGTGAGATTGTATGTCTGACTTCAAATAATTCACTATCTTTTCCCTCTTAACCTATTAGAGAAAGAGTTTGGAAAGGTACAATCATTTTACATAAAAATAATTCATTATCTGCTTTCACAATAGCTTTTGGTTTTAAAAATATATTATCATAATGGAAATGCCCATGTAATTTCTTCCTACTTTTTAAGATCTTATATTTATTTGTGATTTTTACATTTTCATTGCACTTTCCAATTTTATCAATATGTTAGAAATTATTGGCTAAAAATGGCTCTAAAGAACACATTGGTTTTATGCAAATATTGTAATTCATTAATAATTTCTTTATAGGTTAAGAGTAGGGGAGCCTGATATTCCTGGTGCTTATTTTTTTTTAACTAATCCCTAAATGATGACTATAGAGTTAGAAAATCTGTATCTGCTGTTTACCTGGAACTGGGAGAAACTTCACTTAGTGTATCTGTATTCAGTTGTTGCTGATTTTGAAGTTTGATAGGCATTGTGCAAGAGAAGGAAATGGCAACCCACTCCAGTGTTCTTGCCTGGAGAATCCCAGGGACAGAGGAGCTTGGTGGACTGCCGTCTATGGGGTCTCACAGAATCGGACACGACTGAAGACTTAGCAGCAGCAGCAGCAGGCATGGTGCAAAATTTCCTACATTTATCACCATATACCTCTCTACTAAAGAGTTAAGTTAGGCAAGGCTGTCCATGACATTTGTTTTGTTAAGTTACATAAAATGACTAAGAATGATTAAGTGTGGGGTCCTCAGGATAATTTTTACCAAATAATGTTTTACTCTATTAGTATCTTTGAAACCTTAAAAAAAGGTATATTCTGTTTCTTCTTGTTAATGACCATTTTATCAACCATTTTTCTTCAAAATAAACCAGAGATACCAATGCTTTCATTGAGTTGCTTTTTGAAAAATTATTTATTTTAATTGGAGGATAATTACTTTACAGTATTGTGGTGGTTTTTGCCATATATTGACATGAATCAGCCAAGGGTGCTCCCCATCTTGGGGAGTAACATGTGTCTCCCCATCCTGAACCACCCCCCGCCCTCCCCCCATCCCCCCCAGCAAATGATTTACTTTTGCACTATCACCCACTTCAATATTCTTGCCTGGAGCATCCCATGGACAGAGGAGCCTGGCGAGATCATGGGATCACATACGACTGAGCAGCTAACTTAACTACACTCACTAATGGTGTGTGTTTAACTGCACACCAACACTAATTCAAACCTAGATTAAAAAATAGAAGAAATCCATTTCATCACTGTAGCCTGGCAGGCTACAGTTTATAGGTCACTGAAGTGACTTTGTCCGCACACACACATACCACATGGTGAATTTCATAAATTTTTTAAAATGTGACAGTGTGAAAGTCTTTCAGCATTGTTTTCTTTCTCATTTATCCTAAGTGCTTTAGGACTGTCTTTATTCTTTGCAGTTCTTTACCCCTTGCTGCTATGTTTGAAGAGATGCAGTGGGGCTTAGTATATATGCTTTTACTTTAGGATAAACCTGTGTGATGAAATGGATTTCTTCCATTTTTTCCTTTACTGAAGGACTGGTAGGAGGATAAACAATTTTTTCTCTGGTTTCTGTAAAAGGGGTCATTGTGTGATAATGTTTGTCCCAAATCTTATAATGTTAATCTATTATGGAAAAATCCTTTTGAAGTCGGTATGCTTTAGAGTAAATAACTCTCATTTAATCTTTAACTGGATGGTTAACAAAAAGAGCATGGTTTTATGTGGATTACAGTAGCTTATATAGATGTTAAAGGTCTCGGTTTCTTACGGATTTGTTATCTCTTTTGTATTGGAATTTAATTTTTTAACATAGTATAAAATGAGGTTTGGAAAAATGGAAAATTCTTTCCATTACACATTTCTCTCCACATGTTCAGTTCAGTTCAGTTCATTCGCTCAGTCGTGTCCGACTCTCCGCGACCCCATGAATCACAGCACGCCAGGCCTCCCTGTCCATCACCAACTCCCGGAGTTCACTCAAACTCATGTCCACAGAGTCGGTGATGCCATCTAGCCATCTCATTCTCTGTCGTCCCCTTCTCCTCCCGCCCCCAACCTTTCCCAGCATCAGAGTCTTTTCCAGTGAGTCAACTCGTCGCATGAGGTGGCCAAAGTATTGCAGTTTCAGCTTTAGCATCAGTCTTTCCAATGAACACCCAGGATTGATCTCCTTTAGAATGGACTGGTTGGATCTCCTTGCAGTCCAAGGGACTCTCAAGAGTCTTCTTCAGCACCACAGTTCAAAAGCATCAATTCTTCGGCGATCAGCCTTCTTCACAGTCCAACTCTCACATCCATACATGACCACGGGAAAAACCATAGCCTTGACTAGACGGACCTTTTTATCAAGGCAGAATTGTTTAACATCCTGTATCATAGACTCCAAGTATCTTAAAAGAAGGAGCTCTAAACATCGCACTGAAAACTTGCTTTAAAGCTTTAACTGACCTGTTATTTAGGGTGACTCTGGGAGTTGGTGATGGACAGGGAGGCCTGGCATGCTGCAGTTCATGGGGTCGCAAACAGTAGGACACAACTGAGTGACTGAACTGAACTGACCTGTTAGTTTGTAGATGAACAACTGATAATAAGCTTAGAATGGTTCTAATAAGAGTTTAGAAATTCTGTCTATAAAAAATGGTTGCCCTTCCTCCCCAGGCGATGTAGTAAATTTAGACTATAATTCAACTGTTAGTAAATGACAGTGGTGTCCGCAAAATTTTGCTTTGTACTTCTCCTTCAACTTTGATTATTTTTATTGTGTTAGTATGAAGAAAAACCTTCAGATTTTTGATATATTCATTAAAAGACATTTTCCTATTT
This sequence comes from Moschus berezovskii, assembly GCF_049115385.1. Taxonomy (NCBI): domain Eukaryota; kingdom Metazoa; phylum Chordata; class Mammalia; order Artiodactyla; family Moschidae; genus Moschus; species Moschus berezovskii. The sequence goes on from NC_142472.1 coordinate 86,068,708, forward strand.
GTATTGATAACGCATTAAAAGTTATTTGTGCTTAATTAAAGGTTCTTTAAACACCTTAAAAAAATGAGGTTTGTAAAGCTCAGGGGAAAAAAGCGAGTCTTACATTTATACAATATGATAGAGTCGAGGAAGTACTCTCACATCTTTTGTTGTCTTTAAGTTCATGAGCTGTGATTTCTATTATCCATATATTTTTACATGTAGAAACTGACAGTCTTGTGCCTGGTCTTCTGACTTCCTCCCTGATGACCTGTTCCTGCTCTATAGCCCATCACCTGAAAAGTAGTTTTCCCATTGGTACAGTTTGAAGGGTTTTACTAGGTCATCCTATGGGACTGAATTCCAGTTTGGGGACGGAGCTTAAATGTGTTTTAACTCTTTTTTTCCCTTTGCTTTAGCCTAAACACGCCACCTGGAACTAAAGTTAAACTCTCAGGCTCTGTGGACATAAAGAATGGATTCCTGCTCCTGAGTGACTCTAACACCACAGTTCTCGGCGGTGAAGTAGAACACCTTATCGAGAAATGGGAGTTACAGAGAGTAAGTGTAGACTACGAACGGTTTGGACTTTTAAAATATTACACTCTTTTTATTATAGTCTCTCTTTTAAAGGATTGTCCTATAATGAATAGTAAAATTAGTTCTTTATGCCAGAGTTGAATAGAGTGGAATACAGTGATCTGTATAGAAATTGTCTACCTTTGTTTAAGCATATTGTTCTTCTAAAACAGATGCCTTTTTTCAATATTTGTTATATTTTATTACGTATTTTATAAGTCAGTCTTTACTGACAAGTTTTTTAAACTGCCAGGTTACCAGTTATAAGCTATGTGTAATATTGTTTTTGTCTAGTCACCAAATCATGTTCAACTTTTTTGTGACCCCACTCTCCATGAGATTTCCCAGGCAAGAATACTGGTGTGGGTTGCCATTTTCTTCTCTGGGAGATCTTCCCGACCTAGGGAACAAACCCATGTCTTATGCATTGGTGGGTGGATTCTTTACCACTGAACCACCAGGGAAGCCCTATGTATAATATGCCTGTGTTTAATTCTTTCTGCAGGAAACAAGTGTTTGTGCATATGTATGAATAGTGTGTATTTCTCTTATCTATAAACACACATAGATACAAGTGAAAGCAAATTAAAATTTCACTATAATGAAAGGATTCTTGTTGCATTTGACTTTCTAGTCACATTAGTTGATGTTTTCATCATTTATGTTAACAGTATCTTCATCCTCGTAGTCATCTATGATATCTAATAATTATCCTTCTGCTTTGCTTCTAGCTACCAGTTCTATTGGTTAACTGCAGTCAGATCTCTTATCAGTGTCTTGCTCTCAGGTTCCATTGATATTATTGTAGTTTAAGTCTCTGGCCTGAACTATTTGTAGTAGCCTTTTAGCTGGTTTTACGACATATCCTTTTTCTATCTTCTCATTTATTGTACTCTGCCAGAGTAGCTTTAACATAACTCAGACCAATGCTACACCCTATTTTTATTTCATATACCTTAGTCGGGGATTCAAGGTCATTTATAATCTAGCCTTAGTTCTAGTTTAGTTTCAGCTTTCTTAACTTTTTTCATATAGGTTTTGTTTTAGCTAAATGGAACTACTTACTCTTCCATTCTCTAAGCTTTTCTCAGTTGTTCTTTTGAAAAAGAAAGATTTTCCCAATTTTAAGATAATTCGTCTTAGTTTCTCTTTTATTTTTTAAAATTATTTTATTATTCTTATTTTATTTATTTTTGTTTTATGGCTGTAATGTGCGGCATGTGAGATCTTAGTTTCTCAACCAGGTGTTGAACCTTTGGCCTCTGAATTGGAATGGTAGTCTTAACCACTGGATCACTAGGGTAGTCCCAGTTTCTCTCCTAATTCGTGCATGACCATATTGTCCCCATGCTTTTTTTCATTTGGTTTTATTTATTTATTAATTTTTTTAAATTAATTATTTTAATTGGAGGATAATTACTTTACAACACTGTGATGGTTTTTGCCATACATCAACATGAATCAACCATACTTTTAAACTCAAAATACTTGTTTTTTCACATAGTGAAATATTTGTTCCTTTATTGAATTCTTAGAATACTTTATTCATGATATGAAGAAGCATATTATTTTTTTACCTAGCAATAAAGTTATATTTACTTCTTATCTCCTTTGATTGTAAGTTTTTTGAGGTCAGAATTCCTGTTTCTGTTATTTTTATTCAGTTCTGCAAATATCTGTTGAACAGTGTGTATGCCTTGTGCTGGACTCTTGTATCTGTATATCATGGAATTCACCTAGCAGTCTTATAAGAGAGTGTTATGTCCATATGGATCAGAAAATAGGGTTAAAGAACTGTTAAACTTATCTGAGCCTTCCTGTATCTCCAGAGTGATGACCCTGAGTCTTACGCTAATAAATAAAGTGATTTGATAGTTTCATATAAATAGCCAAGTTTATGAACTGTGAGTTTCCTAGAGAAATCTCATCCATTTCTTGTGATCTTTTCCTTTTATAAGTTGATATATTGTATCCTTAGAGATTTTTTTAAAGTGTGTTAATATGTTCTCAAGTCCGACAAACCTATTATACATAACTTTTCCAACCCAGCCAAAACTATTAATAATTAAGCAAGTATTCCAATATCAAATGGCAAAGTTGATCAGTGGAAAACTGCAGGTACTTTTATGCCAACCTACCTCACTGATTGTAAAGTAAATCAAACATTCCTCAGAAATTGCTCATCTCCAATATGCAAACACACACATACAAACACATATACTCACAAACACACACACGCATACATGGATCAGTGGTTTGACAATTATCCTTGTAATGTTTTATTATATGTTTTTGCACTTTGTTTTCTGAGAGCCATGCTGGTATTTCTTTTTGTGCTGTGCTTAGTCACTTAGTCATATCCAGCTCTTTGTGACCACGTGGACTGCAGCCCTCCAGGCTTCTTTGTCCGTGGGGATTCTCTTGGTAAGAACTGGAGTGGATTGCCATGCTTTCCTCCAGGGGTCTTCACAACCCAGTAATTGAACCGGGGTTTCCTGCATTCCAGGAGGATTCTTTACCAACTGAGCTACCAGGGAAGTCCTATTATTTCTTTCTAAAGACTTGGAAAAAAATAAAAAGCCTTAGTATTTCTTTTTAGAGGGCAGTAAAAATTTACATGAAAAGTTTGAAAACATCTTAATATGATAATCGTTCTCTTTGGTTTTATAGTTTTTTGATTTTGGTAACCATAGTGATGGAGAAATCATGGTGTGTTCAAATTACTTGAGCATCTGGCAGGTGATACCCATAGAAGTCACATGTACACATGAAAATCATAAACCGTAGAGTTAATTTTGGAAGCAGTGGGGTTTTCTTGTGGAAGTTTTATGGGTTTAGCTCTTTGGCTATTAATAAGTGTTTGATCCACTTTTAACTAATTCTTAAACATAGTGTAAGTAAAGGGTAAAACTTCATTCTTTTCCATGTGGATATCCAATTTTCCCAGCACCATTTGTTGAAGAGACTCTCCTTTCTCTAATGAATGACCTTATCACCTTCATCAAAAATCACTTGACTTGAACAGTCCATCCTAAAGGAAATAAGCCCTGAATATTCATTGGAAGGACTGATCCTGAAGTTGAAACTCCAATACTTTGGCCACCTGATGTGAGGAGCCAACTCCTTGGAAAAGACCGTGATGCTGGGAAAGATTGAAGGCAGGAAGAAAAGGGGGTAACAGAGGATGAGGTGGTTGGCTGGCATCATCAACTCAGTGAACATGAGTTTGAGCAAACTCCAGGAGATAGTGAAGGACAGGGAAGCCTGGCGAGCTGCAGTCCATGGGGTCGCAAATAGTTGGACACAACTGAGCAACTGAACAACAACAAAATGCATGCAAGAATCTATTTCTGGTTCTTTATTCGGTTAGTCTATCTTATTGCCACTGTTTTGATTCCTATAACTTTTTAGTAAGTTTTGTAATTGAAAAGTATGAGCTTTTTTCAGGATTATTTTGACTATTCAGGGTCCCTTGAGATCCTGAGATCCCATATGAATTTTACTGTGAATTTTTCCATTTCTGTGAAAAATATTCTTAGGATTTTAATAGGAATTAACAGTGAATCTCTAGACCTATTACTAATACCTCAACATTAAATCTTCCAAGTCATGACCCTCTCATGTCTTTTCATTTTTTGGTATCTTCTTTGATTTCTTTTAGCAGTCTTTTGTAATTTTATTTGCATAGAACTTCTGCTTCTTTCTTTAAGTTTATTCCTGAATGTTTTATTCTGTTTGATTCTAATATAAATGGAAACCTGTAACTTGCAGTTGTTTTTTGCTCAGCTTAGTTCTCAGCAATGACTTACGGGAGATCCTGTGCAGGTTTCTGGAGCATTTTTTCCATACTGGACTCTATTTTTCAAGCCACTGCCCCAGGGCTTCCAATTATTTCAGTCTGCCTTGAGCTATGAGACTTATTTTCCCAACGTATTTTTCTGTGCTCTCTGTCTGCATCATGTCTTAAACAGAAAGGCAGAGCTCACCTGTTATTTTTTCTCTTTGTCTTTGGACTTACAGTCCTACATTACTTCTTGTCATGTGTCATAAAACATTTGTTTCTTATATGTTGTCTGTATTCCTAGTTCTAGAGGGAGATTTAAGTCTTGACTCTTATACATTCTTCAGGATGAAAAGTAGAAATCCTGTAATATGCTTTTTACTCTATAATGTGTATTGGAAAATGGTATTATTGGCAGCTTATTTGAACTATAAGAAAGTCATAGCATAAAATGAACTTGATTTTTTCGCTTTGGCTGGTCTTTTTTTTTAATGTCTAAGTTAAAACTAGGGAAAGGACCTCTCAATTATTTTATGCATTTGTGTGTTTTTTAAAATAGATTAATATCTTAAATATAGCTTATCAAGAAATACGATATTCATATACAGTTGAAATTGTTCTTTAATTAAACTGAATATTATTGTTGTTTTTAGTCTTAGCGCTTTTTAATATAACTGACATAAAATGCAAAATATACTTTATATAATGCAGGGACTCTTTTCTTTCAGTCCTGAAGTCCTATCTGATTATTTGTGACACCATTGACTGCAATACACCTGCCTCCCCTATCCTTCACTGTCTCCTGGAGTTTGCTCAAACATGTCCATTAAGTCAGTGATGCCATCCAACCATCTCATTCTATGCTGCCCCCTTTTACATTTTGCCTTCAATCTTTCCCAGCATCAGAGTGTTTTCCACTGAGTTGGCTCTTCACATCAGGTGGCCACCATATTGGAGTTTCAGCTTAAGTATCAGTCCTTACAATGAATGTTCAGGGTTGATTTTCTTTAGGATTGACTGGTTTGATCTCATTTCAGTCCAAGGGACTCTCAAAAGTCTTCTCCAGCACCACAGTTCAAAAGCATCAATTCTGTCATGCTCAACTTTATTTTATGGTCCAGCTCTCACATCCATATGTGACTACTGGAAAAACTGTAGCTTTGACTATATGGACCTTTGTTGATACCTCTGCTTTTTAATACGCTGTCTAGGTTTGTCATAGCTTTCTTTCTAAGGAACAGCATCTTTTAATTTCATGGCTGCAGTCACCATCCGCAGTGATTTTAGAGCCCAAGAAATGAAATAAAACAAATAAAATCTGTCACTTCTTCTATTTTTCTCCCTTTCTTTTTGCCATGAAGTGATGGGACTGGATATCATGATCTTAGTTTTTTGAATGTTGAATTTTAAGCCACCTTTTTCACTCTCCTCTTTCACACTCATCAAGAGGCTCTTTAGTTCCTCTTCAGTTTCTGCCATTAGGGTGGTATCATCTGCATACCTGAGGTTGCTGTATTTCTTCTAGCAATCTTGATTCCAGCTTGTGATTCATCCAGCCGAGCATTTTTGATGATGTACTTTGCATAGAAATTAAATAAGCAGGGTGACAATATACAGCCTTATTGTACTCCTTTCCCAATTTTGAACCAGTCTGTTGCTCCATGTCTGGTTCTAACTGTTGCTTCTTGACCTGCATACAGGTTTCTCAGGAGACAGGTAGAATGGTCTGGTATTCCCATCTCTTAAGAATTTTCCACAGTTTGTTCTGATCTACACAGTCAAAGGCATAGTCAATGAAGCAGATGTTTTTCTGGAATTCTCTTGCTTTTTCTTTGATCCAGCAGATGTTGGCACTTTGATCTCTGATTCCTCTGTCTTTTCTAAATCCAGCTTGAACATCTGGAAGTTCTCAGTTTACATATTGTTGACGTCTAGCTTAGAGAATTTTTAGCATTACTTTGCTAGCATGTGAAATGAGTGCAATTGTGTGTTAGTTTGAATATTCTTTGACATTGCCTTTCTTTGGGATTGGAATGAAAACTGACCTTTTCCAGTCCTGTGGCCACTGCTGAGTTTTCCACATTTGCTGACATATTGATACTTTAACAGCATCATCTTTTGAGTTATAAATACCTCAGCTATAATTCTATCACCTCCTCTAGCTTTGTTCATAGTAATGCTTCCTCGGGCCCACGTGACTTCACATACAGGATGTCTGGCTCTAGGTGAGTCATCACACCATTGTCCTTATCCAGGTCATTAATACCTTTTTTGTACAGTTCTTCTGTGTATTCCTGCCACCTCTTCTTAATCTCTTCTGCTTCTGTTGGGTCCTTACAGCTTCTGTCCTTTATTGTGCTTATCCCTGCATGAAATGTTCCTTTGAAAGTTCCAGTTTTCTTGAAGAGATCTGTAGTCTTTCCCATTCTGTTGTTTTCCTCTATTTCTTTGCATTGTACACTGAAGAAGGCCTTCTTATCTCTCCTTGCTATTTCCTTGAACTCTGCATATGTTTTATATAGTTTAAAATAATTAATAGGCTTTTTTTTTCTGTTTTAGGAATCTACTAAAATAATTGGATTTCTTGTGCATAAGTGTTATCAAATATATTTTTAATGTATAAATCTGTTTTATAACTCACTTTTCTCACAGAGCTTGTCAAAACACAATAGAAGCAATATTGGAACTGAAGGTGGACCACCTCCTTTTGTGCCTTTTGGACAGGTAATGACTTTCATTTTGGCAGATGAATATTAATCAGCAAAAAGTATTTTTCATTTATATTCACATTGTGCTCAGTCTTGTGCTGACCTCTTTACTCAGTGGTCATAGGAGTTACATGGAAATATATTAATTATAAGAAATTGATAATTGTGTTTTTTTCCCTTTATTTTAATTAGCGTTTTGGTGTAGATTCTTTTCTGAAAAGCTGTTAACCCAAAGATTCAAAGAATTAAGAGACACACCCGATGTCAATTTAAGACTAAGATAAGATGGTGGTGGGGGCTTTTGTTTTTTGAGAGAGAGAGAAATAAATATGTAAGAAGACAAAAATATGCTGTAATTTCTCACTTTGTTCATTAAAAACAAAAGAGGGAGGAAAAATAAAAGCATCAACAGAAGAATTGATAGGAGACAAAAACTTTGGAACAAGGAAGGGCATCATTGCACTTTAGGAGAACCTACTCTCCCAGCTGTCCTTTCTGAGACTCTGTTCTTCTGCCTTCATCCAAAGACCCATCTTAGTCAGAGACTTAATTTTATTTCCAGTTGGTATTTTCCTTTTCAGCTACGGCAGCCCTGGTCTTTCACATAAGCGAAGCATTTTTATTTCCTAATTTTCAACCACCTTGCTGCAGAATGTTACCTCAAGGTAGCTCCTCAGCTGGCCAGTATCTTGTCTTTCTGGTTGTGCTAAACATCAGATTGCATTCAAAACAATCTCCTTTAGCTTGTCCCTGCTTTATACCCGAAGAATCCGAGAATAATCCCTCTGACTGCTTGCTCTTGGTCATATGATGCTACTAAAATTTAACTCTTTAACTGAACTGAACTGAACCTGCCTTGCATTTGAGCTTTATTTTCCTTCAAGAGTGCTGACTCAAAAGTGAAGATAAGTTGTGAACACAGCAGCTAGGAAACAGAGACCTACATCTCAGTAACAGTTTTAAAAAATTTGGTATGTAGAAACATGTCTAGTTGATCAGGAAATAAATGAGCAGAATCAGTTGAATGGTATCCTCTTCAAAGCCCTTTTTTAGAGGATCTACTGAAAATTAAATAATTCTTTCTTGCATCATGGCTATTTTAAAAGTATTTAAAAACATAGGTCATTTTTTTTTGTGCTTAAGAACATGTGAATTTCAATATAAAAGGAGGCTTGATCCATGCTGATGATACTCTCATTTCTATAGTGAAAAATCCCAATAGTGAAAACATTCTATTAACTTATAGTTGAAAATAATAAGTGCTATTTTTTAAAACTTTCTTTGCTCATAAACATTTTGGGGATAGTATTTCTTTTATAAATTGCTAACATAGACATAATTTAATTATTTTCAAGAATTTGAAGTATATATAACTCTTTCTTTTTTTTTTGGAGTTCAGTTCAGTCGCTCAGTTGTGACTGACACTTTGCGGCCCCATGATCTGAAGCATGGCAGGCTTCCCTGTCCATCACCAACTCCTGGAGCTTGCTCAGACTCGTGTCCATCGAGTCAATGATGCCATCCAACCATCTCATCCTGTGTTGTCCCCTTCTCCTCCCGCCTTCTATCTTTCCCAGCATCAGGGTCTTCTCCAGTAGTTCAGTTCTTTGTATCAGGTGGCCAAAGTATTGGGGTTTCAGCTTCAGCATCAGTCCTTCCAGTGAATATTTAGGACTGATTTCCTTTAGGATTTACTGGAATTTGTCTCAAGAGACTAAAATCCCACAACTTTGCAGCCTGACTGAGGGAGAGTGTATGTTTTTAGCTTTTGGTTTGGTTTTTAAATTGAAAGACCTCTTTCTATATGTAAAAGTAACTATACTTTTTGGAATTAGGAAGTATGTTAAAGTTACAGCTTCAATAATGTTATTTGTTTATGAAGTCCATTGTGAAAAACTCTTAATCAGCATCTTAGCCTTGTACATTGGTTAAAGACAGAGTGTGCTGGCTGTGTGTTGGAATCAGCTATTTTATATGTATATCATTGAACATCTGTATTTCCATAACACATTTATTTGAAAACGTATTTTCATTCCTCTTTAAAATTATTGAGTTGAGAAAGGTTCATTTTATAGGAGTTTTGCTGCTAGGATTAAAAGGGAGAATTGAATTCAGGGCTTATTTTTAGACATTGCGGGCTTTCTTCATTTGTCTCAAGAGACTAAAGTCCCACAACTTTGCAGTCTGATTGGGGGAGAGGGTATGTTTTTAGCTTTTGATTTGGTTTATATAAGTTGAAAGACGTCTTTATATATGTAAGAGTAACTATACTACTTAACCCTCATGGATGTTGTGGCATAATGTGGAAATCAGCTCTTAATAAAAAAACCAAATTTTCTTCTTGTGCAATAGTCTAGACTGTTTGAAATTTTAGATTATTTTAAATCATTATCCTAAAATGAAACTTAGAACTTTTGGTTTAATGAATGTTTTACATATGCTCCCCGCCTCTTAGATGGCTATATTTAGTGTAGCTTTCATTTACCTGGAGAAGGAAATGGCAACCCGCTCCAGTATTCTTGCCTGGAGAATCCCATGGACGGAGGATCCTGGTAGGCTACAGTCCACGGGGTCGCAAAGAGTTGGACATGACTGAGTGACTTCACTTTGACTTTCATTTACTAGTGACAGTTAAAGTTACTTCAGTTAGTTTTCTACCTTTATTTTTAAATCCGGCGATAGAATTATATTTTTATGGGCTCTTACTTGTGATTCAGATATTTCTTTTGAAGATATATACTTTCTTACAAAAAGTTGAATCTCTTTTGATATTACTGAAGCATTTTGTTTTTATTTATTATTACCAGAAGTGTGTGTCTCATATCCAAGTGGATAGCAGAGAACTTGATCGAAGAAAGACATTACAAGTGACAATGCCTGTCAAACCTCCAAATGATAATGATGAATTTGAAAAGCAAAGGACTGCTGCTATTGCAGAAGTTGCAAAGAGCAAAGAAGTAAGAAGCTAAATCATTGCAAATTTCTCTTATTCCTTGCCTTTATGTTCTATTTAGATTACTCACGATCATTATTGTCTTTTCACACAAAGTAGCTAATTGAACAAACTTTAGACATTCTTTTTCCATATTCTATCAGTAGAGAATGTCCTGGTACCTTTTGGAGTCTTAAGCTTACACCATTTTACTTGTAAACATTCCTTTTCCAAGTCTGCTTAACAGTTCCATTAAGTTGCCTTTGCTGACAAACCACCCTTCTTTTCTCCCTCTTTCTTTTCTTCTTAACAGTATACAACTGAACACAACAACTTTTTTTTTTAATGGCAGAGGGGTTCCTGTTATTAGTTGGGATAGATGATACTTTCTGAGGAAAGTTTTCTCCTACAATAGAAACCTTGGAGGGGTTTGGGTAAAAATTAGAAGGTAAATCAATGGCTCATGATTAACAATTTTGTCAGTTTTCATTCTTAAATCTAATGTATAGTAAAAAACAATTTTTATCTTTGCATTTGTACATGCCTTCTCTTATTTACTATTATTAGACAAATAATTTTCATTATTTTTCATTTATTTGAAATAGATTGTTTCTCTAGTTATTTATTGATTTGTAACTTTTGATAAGAAATTTTAGTTCATGAATTGGTTACTTAAATAGAATTTTCTTAACCAGTGTTATTGAAATAAATTTCTTTATTCAAAACCACCAATAAACCTTAGCTGACAATTTTTTTCCTATTTAAATTCAAAATTTAAGAGGGGACTTCTTGAATTTTGGTAGTTCTTCCCACAGTGTCATTCTACTATCTGTTCATGATAGGTGGACAAGAGCAGAAATTCTAGAATCAGGCAGCGTAGAAGCATATACTGCTGAGAACTTGGATAGATTACTTAAATTTTGTATCGTATTCTTTTATCTATGAAAAAATGAAAGCAGCAGTACCTACTTCATATGTTTACTGTAAGAATTAAAATTGCTAATATTTAAAACATTTAGGATACTACATGGCAAAGATCATGATATTGTTAATGAACTCCTGTTCAGCTACTTATCATTCAAGAATCCAATACTGAGAGTGTTGGTTAAAAGGAAATATGGCTTTATTGAGGAGGCTGGCGATGTATGTTCCAAAAAGCCAGCTCCCAACTTGCCAGGTTTTGCTTGGAGATTACATAGGGGAAAGAAGAAAAGGCTGTGGTGCTCATAGGGAGGGGGTTGTCTTCTGTCTTCGGAGATGATTGGTGATTGTCTTGATCACACAATTCCAAGTAGCTATCAAGTCTCACTTGTGATTGGAACATTATCTAAGTCATAAATCTTTGGTTAACTATTTCTGGAGGATAAGGAACAAGGGTGAGGTTTATAGAACAACTAACTAATCTTCAGTCTCAGTAAGCACCAACAGTTTTCTTCATTCAGCAAACTAAGCTAATGTTGAACTAGGGTAGAAGTCAGGCATCATAAGTAGGATCACAGCCATATCCTAACTAAGGAACAGTGCTAGAATAATGCAGAGGAGCTGAGATCCCTAGTTACAGTTTCACAATCTCAGTTACAATGTTAGGTTAAGTCACTTCAGTTTGGTCCAGCTCTGTGGGACCCTATAGCCTTCAGCCTGCCAGGCTCAATATTCCTTTGCTGTGCTGTGCTTAGTCTCTCAGTCATGTCTTACTCTTTGTGACTCCATGGACTATAGCCCCCGAGGCTCCTCTGTCCATGGGTATTCTCCAGGCAAGAATACTGGAGTGGTTGCCATGCTGTCCTCATTCTTTTGCTAGAAGCCTTGGATGTGACTATTGCTGTTCCTCAGTGTTTTCTCTATTCTAAGGCACATTTAAAAATACTTTTAATATCTCTGAAATTAATTCATTTTATCCAGTTAGCATAAAATGTATTTCTTCCTTTCCCAAAAACTGTTAAAATTATGGAGTTTTGGAAGAGGATATTGGGAATATATCAATTTCTTAATGATTGTAGCAAAGGTGTTATTTTGATTTGCATTTTTCTCAGACAAACTTTCTTTCCAAAATTTTGTTTGATGTCTGTTTACTGGACTGTAGTTAATATATGGTTATAGGCTTAATTTTTTGAAGTCATGATTGATCACATTTTATTTTCTCAGAATTTCAACTTTTCAGTTTATATGTAAGAGTTGATTGGAGGCTCCAAAGTATAACAACGTGCCCAAGGTTACCCAGTGACAATTCTGGGACTAACCTACATATATTACAGTAGAAGATTATATCTGTGTCTGTATCTTTCTATATAGATGAGTATACACATACATATTCTATTTAATGAGTGTTGGAAAAGCAAAATTATGTAGCAGTGTAATTTTCCTGGAAAGATATTTTATGTTCATCTATTTAACCACTTAATGTGGGTTCGGTGGAATCTACTGCAGATGACCAAGTGATGTTTTTCATTCCTTTCTTCCTTTAGTCCTTCATTCAACAAATATTTTTTTGAGAACGTGTAATATGCCAGGAAGTATCTTAGATGCCTTGGTTTAAACAATGACTAAATATACAAAAGATTTCTGCCTTTATCAAGCTTACCTTTTAGTAAGTTAAACAGATTGGCATAGTAATAAGTATGTAAATTATATGGTAGGTTAGAAGTTGACAAGGGCCATGGGCAAAAGTAAAGTAGGATGGGCAGTTAGGAAGACGTTGGTTGGTCAGGGGAGTTGGGGGGGGGTGCAATTTAAAATAGGATGGTCAGAGGAGGAGAACAAGACGGCAGGGGAGTAGGTGGACGTGGAGTACATCTCTCTTCATGGCTACATCAGGACATCACCTTCAGACAGAGAAGTGCATGCAGAACACCAGCTGAGAGCAGACAGGAGCACCTGACCAGCGGAAAAGAATATATAGAGCCATGCAAAACTCGGTAGGACGAAGGAACTAGAGGGAAAAACAGGAGTGTTAGTAGGGCTGGACCTGACCTTGGCCGGAGGGGGAACTGAAGCAGGGGTCCGATCTCCACATCAGGTCAATTGTCTGAGTCAGAGGAGAAAACTTTAAGGCTGAGGGTGAGGCAGCTGATCTGTGACAGCCTAAATGGAATGAGAATCAGACAGTCCTTGCCTCAGTCATACATAACCCAGACAGGGATGCAGGTCCCCTGGAAGGCACAGCTGCTGGGAACTGGAGTTTAGGGATTGTGGAGCAGCCAGGGTGAGGATTGCTATTGACTTCAGAGAGACGGATTGAGGGGATGTGAGGGAGGAGATTGTGGTGGGAAATACCTGTGGAGGAAAGCCAGGCAGCCATGGAAGCAAGGGATACTGCTGAGTCATGCGTAGGGGCTGGAGCCATCACTATAACCTCTCTCCACATTCCAGCATTGGCAGCTGAAAACACCTGACACACTGAACTACAGAGTAGGACCCCACCCAGGGTGCCCTTTAAGTGACTTAAGTGCCAAACTGTAGAGTAGCACCTGACCCAGGGTGTCGCTTTAAGTGCCTGGCACACCAATTTACAGAGTAAGACCCCAGCCAGGGAGGCCCCTCTGTGTGCCTGATGTGCCAAATAACAGAGAAGGACCCCAGGCAAGGGAGCCCTCTAAGTGCCTGAACAGGTGGAGCTACAGAGAAAGACTGGCCAAAGAGGCCTTCTGATTGCCAGCTACAAGAAGCTTGAAAAAAGACTCTGATAGGGCCATGACTCCTGCGGCGGAGGCAGTCCGTGTCCCTGCACACTTAGCGCCGCCAGGGTCCCCGCAAGCCAAGCAGCTGAGCCACATTCACACTCAACTGTCACTGGGGCAGAAGGCCACAGGCAAAAAAAGTCTTGCGTCTATGCATTTCAGTTGTGTCTGGGCTCTTTGCGACTCTGTAGACTGGCCTGCCAGGATTCTTTGTCAGGGAGCGGGGGGTTCTCCAGCCAAGAATACTGGAGCGTATTGGCCAATACTGGTTGCCATACCCTTCTAGAGTACTGTATTTCCTTCTGCCCTAGCCACCAATTTTACTAAATACCTGGTGCTGCCAGAACCCCTGCAAGCCAAGCAGCTGCAACATCTCCACACTTGGGCCTCACAGGGACAAAACCAAGTCCTCTGGAGCAAACCCCAGTGGATGACCCGCATGCACAGGTGAAAATAAAACCACAGTTGAAACCCATGGGCAGTGTGGTTAAGGAAGAAGACCCAAAACCTTCCCACTAGCTCTACAAGCTGCAGATTAAATCCACGTGATCAACTGGGCAGACTCGGTGTCTTTATAAAAGGTCATTGAGAGATCCCACAAAAGAAATTGAACTAGTTCTGATAGCTGTGGACATTGCAAGCAAGAACACACAGAAGTAGGATCAGATTAGACTCTGAGCTGCCCCCACAGTAGGTCCAGAGATCAGCAGAGTGTTGGAGGGCATGCTAGGGAGGTGAGGTGGACTGTGACTCGCAGCAAGGGAAAGAACTCTTGAGCAGTGACTCAAGAAAAACATTTGTTTTTCTTATGTTTTGACTTGTTTTGTAGATTCTTTTGGATTTTTTCCTTCTTTTTTTCCCTTCTTTTTCCCCCTCTGTTGCAGTTGTCAATTTTATGGGCACTGTGAAATCTAATTAAACTTTTGAGCTTTTTTTTATTTTTCTCAGTCATATTTTGTATTGTTGTGATAAACCTCTGCCTCTCCATTGGGCTTTTGCAGTTCTGTGGAGTTTTCCTTTTTTTTTTTCCCCCTTTTTCTTGCTTCTTCCATTTTTTTTTTCTTATCTCTTTTATAATTTTAATTTTTTTAAACCTATTCTTTCTACATTTATTCCTTTGTTTGCCTTTCCTACTGTTCTTTTCACTTGCAGTTAGTCTTTATATAAATCTTCTTCATCTACCTTTATTCAGCTTTTCATATCTATTCTTTCTTTCCTTTCTTTCCTTTCCTCTCAACATATTTGTTAGTTTTGTTTTCATTGCTTTATTCCCCATGTGGCACCTTGCTTTAGTTTTGTTTTCCAGTTTGTGCTTTTGTTAGTTTTGTTCTTAACTGGTAAATGTAATTTTTATTTCCTTTGTTCACCAGGTCAATCTACTGTACTTTATTTTTGTTGGACTGTATTGACTTTGCTCATGGGTGTGTATGTATATGAGTATATTCCATTTTTTAAATTATTATTTGTCTGATTTTGTAACTGCCATTTGTCTGGGATTCATCTTTGGTTTCTCGTTTTTGGATATTTGTTTTAATCTCAGTGCCATAACAAACCACTTGTGGAATCTTCGTTCCTGACCAGAGATCAAGCCTTGAGACTTTGGAGTGGGAGCACTGACTCCAAAAGCCTAGACTACCAGAGAACTAACCCTAGGGAGTATCAAACAGTGAGAATTCACACAAAGGAAACCACGTGAATACAAGATCTGGCATCACCCAAACACCAGTAGCACCCTGTACTGGATGCCTCATCTAAACAACAAACAAAACAAAAACCCAATCATCAGCAGACAGAATAACCACCTCACTCAGCTTTGCCCATCAGAGGAAAAACAAACAAAAATTCAGCACAAATATCACCCTGTAGGAAACTTTCACAAACCATTGGACCAACCTTAGGAGGGCAGAAACCAAAAGGAAGAAAGAATTCAACCTTGAAGCCTGGGAAAAGGAGACGTCAAACACAACAAGTTAAAAAATGAAATAAAAAGACAGAGAAATACTACATGAATGAAGGAACAAACTAGAAACACAGAACTCCAAATAAATGAAGAGGAAATAGGCAAACTACCTGAAAAAGAGTTCAGAATAATGATAGTAATGATGATCAAAAACCTTGAAAACAAAATGGAGAAAATGCAAGAATTAATTAACAAAGACCTAGAAGTATTAAAGAATTAGCATACAGAAACAAACAACACAGTTCCCGAAATTAAAAATTTTCTGGAAGGAATCAGTGAGCTGGATGATAAAATGTTGGAAATAACTTCTGAAGAGTAGAATAAAGTAAAAAGAATGAAAAGAACTGAGGATAGTTTAGAGACCTCTGAGACAATATCAAATGCACCAATATTTGAATTACAGGGGTCCCGGAATAAGAAGAGAAAAAGAAAATGTATGAGAAAATTTTTGAAGAGATTGTAGTTGAAAATTTCCCCAACATGGAAAAGGAAATAGTCAATCAAGTCCAAGAGACAAAAAGAGTCCAATAGAGGATAAACCCAAGGAGAAACACGCCAAGACACATACTAATCAAACTAACAAAGATAAACACAAAGAAAGAAAATTAAAATCAGCAAGGGAGAAGCAGCAAGTAATATACAAGGGATGTATGTTACCCTATGCTGATCTTTCAGTGGAAACTCTACAGGCCGGAAGGGAATGGCAGGATATATTTAAAGTATTGGAAGGGAAAAATCTACAACCATGATTACTGTACCCGGAAAGGGTCGCATTCAGAATTAATGGAGAAATAAAAGGCTTTTCAGACAAGCAAAAGTTAAGAGAATTCAGTACCACCAAACCAGCTTTACAACAAATGTTAAGCCGACTTATATAGTCAAGAAATACAAGAGAAGAAAAAAGATCTACAAAATCAACCCCAAACAATTGAGAAAATGGCAATAGAAACATAGATATCAGTAATTACTTTGAATGTAGATGGATTAAATGCAGCAACCAAAAGACACAGACTGGCTGAATGGATACAAAAATAAGACCCATATATGTGCTGTTTACAAGAAACCCACTTCAGACCTAAAGAAACATAAAGACTGAAAGTAAGAGGATTGAAAAATATATTCCTTGCAAATAGGAAGCAAAAGAAAGCTGGAGTAGCAGTCCTCATATCAGACAAAATAGACTTTAAAATAGAGGGTATTACAAGACATAAGGAAGGACACCACATAATGATCAAGGCTTCAATCCAAGAGGAAGCCATAACAATTGGAAATATCTATGCACCCAGTATAGGAGCACCTCAATACATAAGACAGACACTAACAGATGTAAAAGGAGAAATTGACAATAACACAATAATAGGAGACATTAACACCCTACTCACACCAGTGGACAGATCATCAAAACAAAATGAGGAAACACAAGTCTTAAATGATACATTAGATGAGATGGATCTCATTGATATCTTCAGGACATTCCATCCAAATGCAGAATACATCTTTTTCTCAAGTGCACGTGGTACATTCTCCAGGATATACTGCTTCTTGGGTCACAGATCAAACCTCAGTAAATTTAAGAAAATTGAAGTTGTATCAAGCATCTTCTTTGACCGCAATGCTGTGAGACTAGATATCAATTACAAGAAAAAAAAACTGTAAGAAACACAAACACATGGAGATTAAACAACACGTTTCTAATTAACCAATAGGTTACTGAAGAAATCGAAAGGGAAATCAGAAAATTTCTAGAAACAAATGACAATGAAAACACGACAACTCAAAACCTATGGGATGCAGCAAAAGCAGTTCTAAGAGGCAAGTTTATAGCAATACAGTGCTACCTCAAGAAGCAAGAAAAATATCGAATAGACAACCTAACTTTACACCTAAAACAACTGGAAAAAGAACAACTCCCCCCCCCCAAATTAGTAGAAGGAAAGAAATCATAAAGATCTGAACAGAAATGAATGAAAAAGAAATGAAATAAACAAAAGCTAGTGGAGGTGATGGAATTCCAGTTGAGCTATTTCAAGTCTTGAAAGATGATGCTGTGAAAGTGCTGCACTCAATATGCCAGCAGATTTGGAAAACTCAGCAGTGGCCGCAGGACTGGAAGAGGTCAGTCTTCATTCCAATCCCAAAGAAAGGCAATGCCAAAGAATGCTCAAACTACCGCACAATTGCACTCATCTCACACACTAGTAAAGTCATGCTCAAAATTCTCCAAGCCAGGCTTCAGCAGTATGTAAACCGTGAACTCCCAGATGTTCAAGCAGGTTTTAGAAAAGGCAGAGGCACCAGAGATCAAATTGCCAACATCCGCTGGATCATGGAGAAAGCGAGAGAGTTTCAGAAAAACATCTATTGACTATGCCAAAGCCTTTGACTGTGTCGATCACAATAGACTGTGGAACATTCTGAAAGAGATGGGAATACCAGACCACCTGACCTGCCTCTTAAGAAACCTGTATGCAGGTCAGGAAGCAATAGTTAGAACTGTACATGGAACAACAGACTGGTTCCAAATAGGAAAAGGAGTACATCAAGGTTGTATATTGTCACCTTGCTTATTTATATGCAGAGTACATCATGAGGAACACTGGGCTGGAAGAAGCACAAGCTGGAATCAAGATTGCCGGGAGAAATATCAATAACCTCAGATATGCAGATGACACTACCCTTATGGCAGAAAGTGAAGAGGAACTCAAAAGCCTCTTGATGAAAGTGAAAGAGGAGAGTGAAAAGATTGGCTTGAAACTTAATATTCAGAAAACAAAGATCATGGCATCTGGTCCCATCACTTCTTGGGAACTAAATGGGGAAACAGTGGAAACAGTGTCAGACTTTATTTTTTTGGGCTCCAAAATCACTGCAGATGCTGATTGCAGCCATGAAATTAAAAGACGCTTACTCCTTGGAAGGAAAGTTATGACCAACCTAGATAGTATATTAAAAAGCAGAGACATACTTTGCCAACCAAGGTCCGTCTAGTCAAGGCAATGGTTTTTCCCGTGGTCATGTATGGATGTGAGAGTTGGACTGTGAAGAAAGCTGATCACTGAAGAATCTATGCTTTTGAACTGTGGTGTTGGAGAAGACTCTTGAGAGTCCCTTATACTGCAAGGAGATCCAACCAGTCCATTCTAAAGGAGATCAGTCCTGGGTGTTCATTGGAGGAACTGATGCTAAAGCTGAAACTGCAATACTTTGGCCACCTCATGTGACGAGTTGACTCACTGGAAAGACTCTGATGCTGGGAAAGGTTGGGGGCGGGAGGAGAAGGGGACGACGGAGAATGAGATGGCTGGATGGCATCACCGACTCTGTGGACGTGAGTTTGAGTGAACTCCGGGAGTTGGTGATGGACAGGGAGGCCTGGCGTGCTGATTCATGGGGTCACGGAGAGTCGGACACAACTGAGCAACTGAACTGAACTGATGGATTATTAAAACTAAAAGCTGGTTCTTTGCGAAGGTAAACAAAATTGACAAACCTTTAGCCAGACTCATCAAGAAAAAAAAGAAGAATCAAATCAACAAAATTAGAAATGAAAAAGGAGAGGTTACAACAATCCAGAAATGTTAGACTGTAGAAATACAAAGGATTATAAGAGACTATTGTGAACAAGTATATGGCAATAAAATGGATAATCTGGAAGAAATGGACAGATTTTTAGAAAAGTTCAATCTTCCAAGACTGAACCAGGAAGAAATAAAAATTATGAGCAACCCATTTACAAGCACTGAAATTAAAGCTATAATCAAAAATCCCCCAAGAAGCAAAAGCCCAGGACCAGATGGCTTCGCAGGAGAATTCTGTCAAACATTTCAAGAAGAGCTAATGTCTATCCTTCTAAAACTCTTTCAAAAAATTGCAGAGGAAGGAACTCTTCCAAACTCATTCTACGAGGCCACCATCACCCTAATACTGACAAGGACAACACACAAAAAAGAAAACTACAAGCCAATGTCACTGATGAACATACATGCAAAATTCCTCAGCAAAATTTTAGCAAATAGAATTCAGCAGTACATTAAAAAGCTCATATGCCATGATCAAGTTTGGTTTATTCCAAGGATGCAAGGATTCTTCAATATATGCAAATCAATCAATGTGATACACCATATTAACAAACTGAAAAATAAAAACCATATGATAATCTAAGTGGATGCAGAAAAAGCCTTTGACAAAATTCACTACCCATTTATGATTAAAACTTCAAAAAATGGGCATAGAAGGAACCTACCTCAACATAGTAAAGGCCATACATGATAAGCCTACAGCAAACATTGTTCTCAATTGTGAAAAACTGAAAGCATCCTCCCTAAGATCAGGAACAAGACAAGGGTACCCACTTTCCCCACTATTATTCAACATAGTTCTGGAAGTCCTAGCTTTAGCAATCAGAGAAGAAAACGAAATAAAAGGAATCCAGATCAGAAAAGAAGTAAAGCTCTCAGTGTTTGCAGATGACATGATACTGTACATAGAAAACCGTAAAGATAGTATCAGAAAATTACTAGAGCTAATCAGTGAATTGAGCAATGTTGCAAGGATACAAAATCAATACACAAAAATCACTTGCATTTCTACATACTAACAATGAAATAGCAGAAAGAGAAATTAAGGAATCCCATTCACCATTGCAACGAAAAAAATTACATATCTAGGAATAAACTTACCTAAGGAGACAAAAGAGCTGTACACAGAAAATTATAAGCCACTGATAAAAGAAATCAAAGACAAAATAAACAGATGGAGAGATATTCCATGTTCCTGGGTAGGAAGAATCAGTATTTTGAAAATGACTATACTACCAAACACAATCTACAGATTCAGTGCAATCCCTATCAAATTACCAATGGCATTTTTCACAGAACTAGAAGAAAAAATTTCACAATTCATATGGAAACACAAAAGATCCTGAATTGCCAAAGCAGTCTTGAGAAAGAAGAATGAAGCTGAAGGAATCAACCTTCATGACTTAGGATTATACTACAAAGCTACAGCCATCAAGACAATATGGTACTGGCACAAAAACAGAAATATAGACCAATAGAGCAAGATAGAAAGCCCATAAATAAACCCATGCACCTATGATTACCTTAATTTCGATAAAGGAGGCAAGAATATACAATGGGGCAAAGACAGCCTCTTCAATAAATGGTGCTGGGAAAACTGTACAGCTCCATGTATAAAGAATGAAATTAAAACACTTCCTAACACCATACACAAAGATAAACTCAAAACGGATTAAAGACCTAGATGTAAGACCAGAAACTATAAAACTCTCAGAGGAAAACATAGGCAGAACACTTGGTGACATAAATCAAAACAAGATCCTCTATGACCCCCCTCCCTAAAGTAACAGAAATAAAAACAAAAGCACACAAGTGGGACCTGATTAAACTTAAAAGCTTTTGCACAGCAAAGGAAACTATAAGTCAGGTGAAAAGACAACCCTCAGAATGGGAGAAAATAATAGCAAATGAAACAACTGACAAAGGATTAATTTCAAAGATATACAAGGAGCTCATACAACTGAATTCAAGGAAAACAAGCCAATCAAAAAGTGGGGAAAAGACCTAAACAGACATTTCTCCAAGGAAGACATACAGATGGCTAAGAAACACATAAAAAGATGCTCAACATCACTCATTTTTAGAGAAATGCAAATCAAACTACCTCTCAGCAGCCAGAATCACCATCATCAAAAAGTCTACAAACAATAACTGCCAAAGAGAGTGTGGAGAAAAGGGAACCCTGTTGCACTGCTGGTGGGACTGTAAATTGATATAACCACTGTGGAAGACGATATGGATATTCCTTAAAAAGCTAGGAATAAAACCAGCATATGACCCAGTAATCCCACTCCTAGGCATATACTCTGAGGAAGCCAAAATTGAAAAGGACAAATGTATCCCATTGTTCATTGCAGCACCATTTACAATAGCTGGAAAATGGAAATAACCTAGATGTCCATCGACAGATGAATGGATAAAGAAGTTTTGGTACGTATCCACAATGGAATATCATTCAGCCATAAAAAGGAACACATTTGAGTCAGTTCTGATGAGGTGAATGAAACTAGAACCTATAATGCAGAGTAAAGTAAGTCAGAAAGAGAAAGATAAATACTGTATTCTAGCACATATAGACGGAATCTAGACAGAATGGTACTGAAGCGTGTATTTACAGGGTAGCAGTGGAGAGACAGACACAGAGATAGACATGTGGACGTGGGGAGAGGGGAGGGGAGGGTCAGTGTGTGGAAAAGCATGAAGGCACTGGGCTCAGAAGAGCTGCTGCTACCCTTGTCAAAGGCAGTAATTGCTGGAGACGGTGTGGAGCTGTGTAAGAAAGACGGCCTGTGCAAGGACACAATGCAGTATGCCTCTGAAGCTAAAGATTCTGAATTGGTGAAGAGCTCCTACAGTGGTTTTTGCAGGAAGAAAGAAGAGTGCTCTGGAGTATGTCTCTTTGCTTGTTTTCATCTTTTATGGTCAGATGTTATCCTGGAAACTGCATGGAGGCACAGTATTACGTATTTTGCCATGCTGCATTTCATCCAAGTCATGAAGGAATACTTGACGAAGAATTAGATGCTTCAGAATCACTGAGAAAAGGAAGAACAAGCTACAGCGACGCAACCTGTTGTTTATGGCCAGCCCCAGTTGCTGCTGACAGCGGGACAGTGTTGCAGTCCCTCCCCAGGCACCTTTCACTTGTGGTTTCTCTACACCACTCTATGGGCAGCCACAGCCTGGCTTTGGGTACAGATGTGAGATGGAAAGCTGATCCTGTAGTTGCCTGTTTTCATACCGAGACATCGTCTTTACCCACTTCTCAGTTTATAATGGGGAAAACAGGCACATGTTCTTGTAACCTTAATTTCATGAAGGACTACTTTTTGAGTCTAACTGTAAACTCCAATCACCTGTGTTAAAAGCTTATTTCACATTCTGCATCATTGTAGAATTTTATTTTCAAAGGGGAATAGTTTCAATATTTTATTCACTTGGGCTTTTCTTCTTCCCACCTCATTTTTGAAGAACTGTTTAATACTCAATCTGCTATGAAGAACCTGATTTGAAACAAAAAACTCTAATAAATCGAATCTCTTAAATGTAGTGTATGTAAACAGCTTACAATATGTATTGTCTAAATGCATTTAAATCTCTTTTATTCAAAGAAAAGCTGAAGCAAAAACACTGGTATATGACCACGACCACGCAAGACCGTCCAGTGCCGACAAAGAGAACACTAATGAGCATATGATCCCTCCATGGGATCACAGTGCTCTCCAAATTGTTTGAAAAATGCATTTCAGACAACTTGCCTGACTTTTAAGGGGGCATAAAAGGCCCTCTAACCTATGCAGGTTTCCTCATTACACATATAGAAAATGGCTAGTGTGTTTTTGCTCACTTCATATGTAACAGGTGCACTCACGTTGTGCTGTATCCTGTGCTTTTTCTGTGGGACCATTCCATTCAGGAGCAAAGAGCACCATGATTCCAATCTGTGTGTATTTATTAACCCTTCCCTGAGGTTTGTGTATGTTGGATATTGTGGTGTTTTAGATCACTGAGCGTACGGAAGAAAGAATTCAAGCAAAATGTCTGTTCTTCAGTAGGTTTGTTTGTGGAATTTGAAATTTCTCAAATTTAAAATAAATTACTGGACTGTGGAAATAAAAAAATAAAAATAAAATAGGATGGTCAGAAATTGGGAATTCTTTGAGATTATTATATAGTTTATATTCTAGTAAGGACAGTAAATAATATAAACATACTAAATAAGTAAATTACAAATTTCAGCCTTAAATATAGTAATTTGATTAGGCTTCAAGATGGTGAAATTTGTGTCAAGAATCTAAGGCAGTAAGCATTAGTGACATGGTTATCTGAGAAGAGTGTTCCAGGGAGAAGGAAAAGCCGCTGCAAAGGCTCTAAAGCAGGAGTTTATGTTGAAGGAATAGCACAGTGACCAGTAGAAGCAGAGAAAGCAGAGGGACAAATTCTAGAATATAAAATCAGGAGTGATAATGGAGGTCAGCTTATGTAGGGCCCTGTAAGCCATCTTAAAGACATTCAGAAAGAAATTAGAAGCCTTTGGAGGGTTGTCAGCACATCAGTATATCAGCGGACTTACGTTTAGAAAGTCTTATTCTGGCTGTTGTGTTCAGAAAGGGAAGATGGGAATCATACCAGTTAGGGAATTATTGAAATAATCCAGGGGGAGAAAAAGTTTTGGTAAGTGATGGCAGCTGTATAGGTAGTGTGAGTTGTTCAGATTCAGGTATTTTGAAAAATACAACCATCAGAGTTTCTGAGAAATTCAATACACAGCTTGTGAGAAGAGGTGTTACAAAAGACTTCAAGGATTTTGCCCTGAAAAATTAGCAGGTTAGAGTTGCTTACTTTGAAATGACAGGGTTTGAACAGGGTGTTTTGTTTTGAACATGTTAACACTGAGGTGCCTTTCAGGCATCCACCTGGTAATGTCTAATAGGCAGTGAGACAGAGAAGAGTGTAGGTAAAAGGTGAGCTTTGGGATGGGTGTATGCATTTGAGAGTGAAATGCATATGAATGATATTTAAAATCATGAGGTCACATGGGATCCCTAAGGGAATGGGAGCAGAAGAGAAGGGAAAAGGATAAGGAATAAACCCTTTAGCATTTTAACCTTACCAGTTGAATGAAAGAAGTTGAACCAGCCAAGGTGTGACCAGTAAGATAGGAATTAAACAAGAGAATACAGAAATTATATCATGGAGTGTGGCGTATGGAATTTATCAAAGGCTGTTGAAACGTTCTGTAAGATGTGGCTTGAAAATTAGTGTAGAGTTAGGGAAGTTGTTCATTCTCTTCACATTCTGTCTATTAGATGGTGGTAAGATAAACTATAGATGTACAGATATCAGTGAGTGGGTTGATGTAAAAATCTATGTAAGTTCTTTAATGATTATTTTAGTTTTTCCAGTGAGGAAGTAAGCATGGTCATACAGTCACAATGAGGAAGAAGATGTTTGAAGTTTGAGGAGCTAGGAGACATGTGAAATAGTGATTGGGAAGATTGGGAGGTGAATGGCTTAGGAAAATTTAGTACGATTGCTAGGCCGCATTAAGGCCCACTTAGGTTTCATGGTCATGATGATCTCACAGATGCCTGATTCACATCAGTTACCTTGTGGGTAATGTTTATGTTGTGATGTCTTTAGATATTTGTATGTTTATTGAGGAACAACTGTTTTACAGCAATGAAAAGTAGTTCTGAAAATGCTGTTTATCTTGTTCCTTAATCCATAAAATGGAAAGAAAATAATAAATGTCTTCAGAAGATGGAACTATTTCACTGGCACCAAAAGAAAAGGTACTTTTGGAGATACAGAATTTAAATTCTGGAAATACATTTAATTTGTAACAGGTCAGGCTTCAGACTTTTCAGGTAACTCCGTTCTAGTATATTAAAGCAGTAATGTTGCCATCTTTCTGTTATGAGTGTTTACCGTGTGCCAGTTACTGAATTCATTACCTGATGCGATGATGTCATTTAATCCTCCCAATATCCCAGTGAGGTAGGTTTTTTGTTGACAGTGTACTGTGACATGTGGGATCTTAGTTCCTGACAAAGAATTGAATCTGTGCTCTGTGCAGTGGAAGCGTGGAGAACTTAAACACCAGCAGGAAATTCTCTTGTTCCTATTTTAAGGATGAGAAACCCAAAGCTTATGGAAAGTAGAAGTTAAGTGACATGCCTGAGGGCTGGAACTAGGAAGTGGCTCAGCAGAGATTTAAATAGAGGGAAACAATAGAATGGGAAAGACTAGAGGTCTCCTCAAGAAAATTAGAGATACCAAGGAAACATTTAATGCAAAGATGGGCAGATAAAAGACAGAAACGGTATGGACCTAACAGAAGCAGAAGATATTAATAAGAGGTGGCAAGAATAACACAGAAGAATACAAAAAAGATCTTCATGACCCTGATAACCACGATGGTGTGATCACTCACCTAGAGTCAGACATCCTGGAATGCGAAGTCAAGTGAGCCTTAGGAAGCATCACTATGAACAAAGCTAGTGGAGGTGATGGAATTCCAGTTGAGCTATTTCAAATCCTAAAAGACGATGTTGTGAAAGTGCTGCACTCAAAATGCCAGCAAATTTGGAAAACTCAGCAGTGGCCACAGGACTGGAAAAGGTCAGTTTTCATTCCAGTCCCAAAGAAGGGCAATGCTAAAGAATGTTCATACTTCCGCACAATTTTACTCATCTCACACACTAGCAAAGTAATGCTCATTAAGCCAGGCTTCAACAGTACGTGAACTGTGAACTTCCAGATGTTCAAGATGGATTTAGAAAAGGCAGAGGAACCAGCGATCAAATTGCCAACATCCGCTGGATCATAGAAAAAGCAACAGAGTTACAGAAAAACATCTGCTTTATTGATTACACCAAAGTCTATGACACTAGATCACAACAAACTGGAGAAAATTCTGAAAGAGATGGAATACCAGACCACCCACTCCAGTACTATTGCCTAGAAAATCCCATGGATGGAGGAGCCTGGTAGGCTGCAGTCCGTGGGGTTGCTAAGGGTTAGACATGACTGAGCGACTTCACTTTCACTTTTCACTTTCACACATTGGAGAAGGAAATGGCAACCCACTCCAGTGTTCTTGCCTGGAGAATCCCAGGGACGGGGGAGCCTGGTGGGCTTCGGTCTATGGGGTCACACAGAGTTGGACATGACTGAAGTGACTTAGCAGTAGCAGCTCCTGCCTCTTGAGAAATCTGTATTCAGGTCAGGAAGCAACAGTTAGAACTGGACATGGAACAGTCTGCTGGTTCCAAATTGGAAAAGGAGTACATCAAGGCTGTATATTGTCACCCTGCTTGTTTAACTTATATGCAGAGTACATCATGCGAAATGCCAGGCTGGAAGAAGCACAAGCTGGAATCAAGATTTCTGGGAGAAATATCAATAGCCTCAGATATGCAGATGACACTACCCTTATGGAAGAAAGTGAAGAGCAACTGAAGAGCCTCTTGATGAAAGTGAAAGAGGAGAGTGAAAAAGTTGGCCTAAAACTCAACATTCAAAAAACGAAGACTATGGCATCTGTTCCCATTACTTCATGGCAAATAGATGGGGAAACAATGGAAACAGTGAGAGACTTTATTTTCTTGGTCTCCAAAATCACTGCAGATGGGTGACTGCAGTCATGAAATTAAAAGACGCTTGCTGCCTGGAAGAAAAGCTATGACCAGCTTAGACAGCATGTTAAAAGCAGAGACATTACTTTGCCGGCAAAGGTCCGTCTAGTCAGAGCTATGGTTTTTCCATTAGTCATGTATGGATGTGAGAGTTGGACTATAAAGAAAGTTGAGCACCGAAGAATTGATGCTTTTGAACTGTGGTGTTGGAGAAGACTCTTGAGAGTCCCTTGGACTGCAAGGAGGTCCATCCAGTCCATCCGAAAGGAAATCAGTCCTGAATATTCATTGGAAGGACTGATGCTGAAGCTGAAACTCCAATACTTTGTCCACCTGATGCCATGACCTGACTCTTTGGAAAAGACCCTGATGCTGGAAAAGATTGAAGGCGCTAGGAAAGGGGTGACAGAGGATGAGATGGTTGGATGGCCTCACTGACTCAATGGACATGAGTTTGAGCAAGCTCCGGGAGTTGATGATGGACATGGAAGCCTGGTGTCTTGCAGTCCATGGGGTTGCAGAGAGTCGGACTGGACTGAGCCACTGAACTGAACTGAAGCCTGTATTCTTACCTATAGTACATTGTTTCTCTGTTTGATAAACTTTGTACCATGTTAATATAAACTCATATTTTTCCTTCAGTTCAGTTCAGTTGCTCTTATGGTCGCATAAATAACGATTATCAAGACATTTGAAATCTTTTGTTGTTGTTGGATTGCAGGTAACAAAAATTGAATTAATTCAGTAATGAATCTCTGAAGATGTGGATTTAATTTTGATTTGAGTTAAATTTAAATATTGTGATGTATCAACTACTTAATAGAGATATTTAATGTGTTGTCCACTGATGATATCACATCATTTTTCTGTTTTTCAGGTTCTATTTATATTTTCATATGATTCAAATTAATTTCTCAGTCTTCATTAAATGTATATCTGAAATGTTTTCTTATTGTAATCATTGTAAGACACTTTAAAAATATTACTAGTTATCCCTAATAAAAATCAAGTGTTGGCTTCTGCTTTTATTAGATTTGTTAGAAAACTATAAAGATATAACCAGATACATAATTTGATATTGTACAAATTACAACCATGAAGTGCTTTTTAATCATGAATTTGTCTTTCTAAAGCAGTGTTCTAATCTTTCCACAGTGGTTTTGATAAAACAGAAATGAGATCAAATTCAAATTTCATTACACAAAGAATTATTCAAATAAGTCAGACAAAATAAGAAGTAGGACTTCAAAAGTTTTATACATAGTTGATAAGGTACAGCATGGTACAGTGTATGCATGGTCAGTTGTGTCTGACTCTTTGTGACCCCAAGGACTGTAGCCTGATAGGCTCCTCTGTCCATGGGATTTCCCAGGCAAGAAATATTGGAGTGGGTTGCCGTTTCCTTCTCCAGGGGATCTTCCCTACCTCTCCTGCATTGGCAGGCTGATTCTTTACCACTTGTATCATCTGGGAAGCCCCTAAGATATAGCATACTATGCAATTAATATAGATAATAAATTAGTAATGAGACTTTTAATCCAGTGTTAAAATTTGTATTATTTGTTTACATTCTCCGATTATAGAATATAGAATTCCTGTTACTGGATCATGGGTGTAATGTAGCTGATTCCTCAATAGGTTTGGTGCCTTGCTAAAGAAAGCCTTGACATGTAGCTGGACTTGTAACCTGCATGTCATACCATCAGGTATTTTACTGGAATAATTTTTGACATCTCATCTCCATAATACTTGGATTATTTTGTATATTGCTGTCTACTTAAGTTTATTCTAATGATTTACCTTGAAGATATAAAAATTATAATCATATAATTTTTTAAATTCCTTCACCTGGACTTGTGGAAAGATGAGATTATGACTAGTAGATGTTTAGAAAGAATTAGTTAACATTTCATTTTTTTCCTGTTAAATGTAATTAGGAAACTTAACTAGTTCAGTTCTTCTAGATGTTTTTAGTCATAACTTAGACTTTAGTGCTTTTTAAAATGCTGTTTGTTTATTTTTTATCTTTCTCTTATCTGAAGACCAAGACATTTGGAGGCGGTGGTGGTGGTGCTAGAAGTAATCTCAACATGAGTGCTGCTGGTAACCGAAATAGGGAAATTTTACAGAAAGAAAAGGCAAACAGATCAGAGGGAAAACATGAAGGTGTCTATAGAGAACTGGTAAGACTGAAGAACCAACCACAAAGTTTGTGTCTTTTTTTCCTTAATAGCCTTGTTTTAAAATTCTTGGAACTGCCACTAACTTTTTGAGTTTATTATAGACAGTGTTACAAGTCTGAGAAGACTTTCATTAAGGATTGCATTTAATTCGTGGAAAATTTGGATCATTTGAAAAATAATTTGCTTAAGTAAAATAAACTTAACTTTCTAATGTGTGAATGATATCTTTTGGAATGGACTGATAAAAAGTCATCAAATTATACAGAAAACATTTAATGGAAATTATATTCTAAAAGATGATGCATCAAAAACAGTTATCTGCCCTTTTCCTCTCCTTTCCCACATCTTTTCTCAGATTTTGTCTGAAGTCGTTTTGTTTTGTTCTTTGCAGAAAATATGTTGAAACAGTAAATGTATATTATAGATTCAATTGCAAAATATTACTAGATTTTTAAGATAAATGGGATGTCAGATGTTGTTGGGTATGCCACAGTGTCTTCAGATATAAGGGAACTGACAGGAATTCATTTTCCTCTGCCTTTCCAGCTTGAATGACCTTGGGTGATTTTGTCTAGAGAGTTCTAAGATTAGCTTAAATAATAGGGTTTGCCATATATAACAAGAAATCTGGAGCTGGATGGTTATAAAGATTGGCAAATTAAGCAGTATAACAAATTTAACAGTATAAATGTTGTATAACAGTATACAACAGTATAACAATGTTGGAACTCTGGTAGGCATCGCTGTAGTTTCTTGGCTTTCTTCTCTGGGTTACAGGATTCTCTCTGTGTTAAATCTTCATGCAGAAAGTTCAAAGGCAGGAATGAAAGGGGACATTTCTCTGTGTGTGGGTGTTTTATCAGATAAGAAAATAATTTTGGAAATCTCCGGTAGGTTCCATCTATGGTTCATTGACTAGGACTAGGTTATGTATCCATTCCTAAATCAATCACTAACTAAGGAGAATGGGTTTATAACAGAGCTAGACTATTGCTTCCTTGAGTACGTGATCATCTCATTGTAAAAAAAAAAAAGTTTTCAGGTTTGAGTGGATATAGCAAGTTGAAAAAGACACTGTCTCTTACTCAAGAAGTGCTTTAACTTGAGTGCATTGAGAACCGTTTTTTGGGAATCTCTTGCCATAGAATGCTAAAGACCAGAAGTTTGGGATTGTTTTGAGGATTAAAAGCATTAGAAGGGAGTGATATCACAAAGATGGCAAAACGGAAAGTTCCAGGAATTGTCTCCTCCACCAAAACAACTATTAAGCTGACAAATGTCTGAAGCAACCATTTTACAACTTTGGAGTCAAGTCAAACTCTTGCAGCATACAGAGTGGTGATGGATGAAAAAGAGGCTGGTCACTGGCTGATTACGGAGATAATGGAACAAAAACTCCAATGATCACAGATCACAAAGAACATAATCCTTACCAAAAAAGTTTGGAACAGTTACTAAACAAACATAACTGCGTTCCATTCCGTTCAGTCGCTCAATCGTGTCCGACTCTTGGCGACCCCGTGGACTGTAGCCTACCAGGCTTCTCCATCCATGGGATTCTCCAGGCAAGAATACTGGAGTGGGTTACCATTTCCTTCTCCAGGGGATCTTCCCGACCCAGGGATCGAACCCGGGTCTCCCGCATTGGAGGCAAGACGCTTTAACCTCTGAACCACCAGGGAAACCCAAACATAACTACAGTCTTCATCAAATAACAACACCAATCTCTGAGGAGGAGGGAGAATTTGATTTCCAAAATTGCCACCAGTACAGTATTCAGAATCTTCAGTTCTCAGCAGAAAATTATAAAGCATACCAAAAAATACAAAGTATGACTTATTCATAGGAAAAAGAAAGAAATTGAAAGAAACTATCCCTGAAGAAACCCAGGCATTGAGCTTAATTAAAAAAAGACCTTTAATTAACTGTCTTAGCAATACAGATCTGAAGGGAACCATTGACAAAGAGCTCAAAGAAATCAGGAGAACAATATAAGGATGATATATGAGGATATATCAATAAAGGTAAATTATAAAAAAAGAAAATGGAGTTTCTTGAACTAGAAAGTACAGTAGTAGAAATAAAAAATTTTCTTAGGTTCAACATCAAACAAGAGCAGGCAAAAGAAAGAATTACTGAGCTTTAATAGAGGGCAATTGAAATTACCCAGTCTAAGATGAGAAAGAGAGAAGGAAGAAGAAAAATAGAGCCTAAGGGATCTATGAGGCACCATCGAATATACCAGCATATACATTACAGGAGTCTCAATTGAAAAGAAAAAAGGATAGAAAAAATATTTGAAGAACTAATGCCCCCCCCATTACCAAATTTGATGAAATCTACAGATCTGAGAAGCTCAATGGTCTCCTATAGGATAAATTCAGAGACACACCAAGATGCATAACCTAGTTGTTGACAGGTAGAGACAGGATATCTTGAAAGCGATGAGAGAGAAGTAACTCGTCAAGTATAAGGGATCCTCAATAAATGGCCAATTTTTCACTAAAAACTATGAAGGCAAGGAAGCAGCGGGGTGATACATTGAAAGTACTGAAAGAAAACTCTTCATCTATATTTCTGTTCATAAAAACCGTCATTTAAGAATGAAGGAGACTAATCAAAAAGACAATTTGAAATTCTGATGACCAGGTACACAGTGCTTTTGCCTGTTGCATGGTTTTCAGTTCTTTATTTTCAGCAGTTGAAAAAAAGACTTGATTGGGGTGTCAGTGGATAGTTTCTTTAAACTATTTTTGACAGTAGATGATTTTATAGGTTTAATTGTGTCCCATCCATCATCCCAACGCCACCTACCCCCTAACAAGACAGATTGAAGTCTTGACCACCAATACCTTAAAATGTGACTGCCTTTCTTTGGAAATAGAATCTTTACAGAGATATCAAGTTAAAAAGAGGTCATTAGGATGGGCCCTCAGCCAAGATGACACTAATTTAGACACAGAGGCAGACACATACAGAGAAAAGTTGACATGAAGACGCACAGTGAGAAGATGGCTGTGTGACTGGAATGATGCATCTATAAACTAAGGAAAGCCAAAAATTGCCAGTAAACAGCACAAACTAGGAGAGGCAACAGAGAAGGCAATGGCACCCCACTCCATTACTCTTGCCTGGAAAATCCCATGGACGGAGGAGCCTGGTGGGCTGCAGTCCATGGGGTCGCGACTGAGAGACTTCACTTTCACTTTTCACTTTTTGTGCATTGCAGAAGGAAATGGCAACCCACTCCAGTATTCTTGCCTGGTGGGCTGCCCTCTATGGGGTCGCACAGAGTCGGACACGACTGAAGGGACTTAGCAGCAGCAGCAGGAGAGGCAAGGAAGGTTTTTTCCTAAAGCTGTCAGAGAGAGCATGGACCTGCCAGCACCTTGAATGAGAGAAATGAGAGTTTGGTTAACTGCAAATCAGGTTAACAAGAAAGGTAGAGTAAGTTTTACCGAGGTTGGATATGAATGGATTTTTAAGAGTGTTTTTTGGTTAAATTCTATATAAGGGACAGTATTCTTAATTAGATATTTACGTCTGAAATAATTGGGAGAGGGAAAGCCTTTGAAAGGAGTTTTTCTTTTTACATTTAGATAAGTTTTGAATAAGAAGGGTGGATTATAGTTTTAATGTCCAGGCCTTTTTACATTTACTTTAGTATATCTACAGCAGGGATGTAAATTTTCTCTTCTATATAGCTCTGACCTATCAATAGCTATTACTATGTTTGAAAAGGATTTTGTGTTTGGAATTTACAAAATCTAGAATTTCTTAAAAAGTCAGAGTTTTAAAAACAGGGTTTGTTTTGTTTTTTTTAAAAAAAATCCTTTATCAATGCCTAATGTGGGTATGAGAGTAGATGTCAGCAACGTGCATGCTGTCTTAAATACTATCTTAAAGCCTTATCCATCTCAACTCATAAAAGTACAAAAGTTAGTTGTGTATTTCTCAGCTGGTTATGGTTTGATAAATGTCTTCATGGGATATGTTTATGTTACTTAAACAGTCCTTTAATTCTACTCAGGTCCCGATTTTTCAAGATATGGGATTCTGACACTTGTAGATTTTTTAAATTTGTGGTATAGGCTGTCAAAGCTTCATAGATAGTATTGCTTATAAATTTAAAGCAGAATATTGAAACAATAGAGAGTAGGGAAAAAACCAAGCTACTGAGATGGTACCATTTTGTTAGCTTCTTTTTATACTTTCTATTTTTTAAGAAGTGCTATATAAATTGTACTTCCTTAGGACAGAGAAGTATTAACCATGAAAATTTTTCATTAGGTAGTTTTCACTGCCCATTTTATTTTCAAAAGCTTTATTGTGACATATCATAAAATTTATTTTTTTTGTTTTGCATTTGTAATGGTGCAAAGAAAGTACTCAAGG
Source organism: Moschus berezovskii (assembly GCF_049115385.1). Lineage (NCBI taxonomy): Eukaryota > Metazoa > Chordata > Mammalia > Artiodactyla > Moschidae > Moschus > Moschus berezovskii. Next base: position 86,102,120 of record NC_142472.1, read on the forward strand.
CATAACCTTGCATATCACAGATCTTTTCTTGACTGTTGGTATGAAAAAACAGCAAGCAAATTATATATTAATGTCACATTTTTCCATAAATATCAGACATAATTTTTAGTTACAAAAGAGTATATATTTAAAAACTTATACTTCGCTTGTTTATTGGCCATCGGCCTAACTTTTATTTGTTGCTTATAGGTTGATGAGAAGGCTCTGAGACACATAACAGAAATGGGCTTTAGTAAAGAAGCATCAAGGCAAGCTCTCATGGATAATGGCAACAACTTAGAAGCAGCACTGAATGTACTTCTTAACAGCAATAAACAGAAATCTGTTACGGGTCCACCTTTGAGAGGTATAATTCATTAATCAATGTGCCAGACAATATTGTTTGCTTTTCAGAGAAATGTATGTTGTTGACAGAAACTGGGTTTTGTTGCTGTGAAGTCTGTAACTTCATTTACCTTTATGGTAAGTGGAGGTAGCACCCATTTTGGAACTACAGAGACATATAGGTTATTCTTAGTCTCATAGTGTTCATCTTTATATAAAATAAAGTAGGTCTAATAAAACCAGATGGTCAACACCAAAATCAGATTGATTATATTCTTTGCAACCAAAGATGGAGAAGCTCTATACAGTTAGCAAAAACAAGACCAGGAGCTGACTGTGGCTCAGATCATGAATTCCTTATTGCCAAATTCAGACTTAAATTGAAGAAAGTAGGGAAAACCACTCGACCATTCAGATATGACCTCAATCAAATCCCTTATGATTATACAGTGGAAGTGAGGAATAGATTTAAGGGACTAGATCTGATTGATAGAGTGCCTGATGAACTCTGGACAGAGGTTCGTGACATTGTACAGGAGACAGGGACCAACACCATCCCCATGGAAAAGAAATGCAAAAGAGCGAAATGGCTGTCTGAGGAGGCCTTACAAATAGCTGTGAAAAGAAGAGAGGCGAAAAGCAAAGGAGAAAAGAAAGATATAAGCATCTGAATGCAGAGTTCCAAAGAATAGCAAGGAGAGATAAGAAAGACTTCCTCAGTGATCAATGCAAAGAAATAGAGGAAAACAACAGAATAGGAAAAACAAGAGACCTCTTCAAGAAAATTAGAGATTCCAAGGGAACATTTCATGCAAAGATGGGCTCGATAAAGGACAGAAATGGTATGGACCTACCAGAAGCAGAATATTTTAAGAAGAGGTGGCAAGAATACACAGAAGAACTGTACAAAAAAGATCTTCACGACCAAGATAGTCACGATAACGTGATCACTGACCTAGAGCCAGACATCTTGGAATGAGAAGTCAAGTGGGCCTTAGAAAGCATCACTATGAACAAAGCTAGTGGAGGTGATGGAATTCCAGTTGAGCTATTTCAAGTCTTGAAAGATGATGCTGTGAAAGTGCTGCACTCAATATGCCAGCAGATTTGGAAAACTCAGCAGTGGCCACAGGACTGGAAGAGGTCAGTCTTCATTCCAATCCCAAAGAAAGGCAATGCCAAAGAATGCTCAAACTACTGCACAGTTGCACTCATCTCACACACTAGTAAAGTCATGCTCAAAATTCTCCAAGCCAGGCTTCAGCAGTATGTAAACTGTGAACTCCCAGATGTTCAAGCAGGTTTTAGAAAAGGCAGAGGCACCAGAGATCAAATTGCCAACATCCGCTGGATCATGGAGAAAGCGAGAGAGTTTCAGAAAAACATCTATTTCTGCTTCATTGACTATGCCAAAGCCTTTGACTGTGTCGATCACAATAAACTGTGGAACATTCTGAAAGAGATGGGAATCCCAGACCACCTGACCTGCCTCTTGAGAAACCTGTATGCAGGTCAGGAAGCAGCAGTTAGAACTGTACATGGAACAACAGACTGGTTCCAAATAGGAAAAGGAGTACGTCAAGGTTGTATATTGTCACCTTGCTTATTTAACTTATATGCAGAGTACATCATGAGGAACGCTGGGCTGGAAGAAGCACAAGCTGGAATCAAGATTGCTGGGATTAATATCAATAACCTCAGATATGCAGATGACACTACCCTTATGGCAGAAAGTGAAGAGGAACTCAAAAGCCTCTTGATGAAAGTGAAAGAGGAGAGTGAAAAGGTTGGCTTGAAGCTCAACATTCAGAAAACAAAGATCATGGCATCTGGTCCTTTCACTTCATGGGAAATGGATGGAAAAACAGTGGAAACAGTGTCAGACTTTATTTTTTTGGGCTCCAAAATCACTGCAGATGCTGATTGCAGCCATGAAATTAAAAAACGCTTGCTCCTTGGAAGGAAAGTTATGACCGAACTTGATAGTATATTAAAAAGCAGAGACATTACTTTGCCAACCAAGGTCCGTCTAGTCAAGGCTATGGTTTTTCCCTTGGTCATGTATGGATGTGAGAGTTGGACTGTGAAGAAAGTTGATCACCGAAGAATCTATGCTTTTGAACTGTGGTGTTGGAGAAGACTCTTGAGAGTCCCTTATACTGCAAGGAGATCCAACCAGTCCATTCTAAAGGAGATCAATCCTGGGTGTTCATTGGAGCGACTGATGCTAAAGCTGAAACTGCAATACTTTGGCCACCTCATGCGACGAGTTGACTCACTGGAAAAGACTCTGATGCTGGGAAAGGTTGGGGGCGGGAGGAGAAGGGGACGACGGAGAATGAGATGGCTGGATGGCATCACCGACTCTGTGGACATGAGTTTGAGTGAACTCCGGGAGTTGGTGATGGACAGGGAGGCCTGGCGTGCTGTGATTCATGGGGTCGTGGAGAGTCGGACACCACTGAGCGACTGAACTGAACTGAACTGAATAAAACAATGTCTTGAGTAACACAGAAAATATAAAATAACTGGCTCTGTTTAATCTATTTCTAGAACTTGGCCTCTTTTATAACTGACTAAATAGTCTACAAACACTTAATAATTAACAGGAACATGACTTTTATTTAGTGTTATTTTTAAATTATTGTATGGTTAAGCATATGTGATTTTTCAAATCCTAGTCATATAATCTTAAAAAAAAATAAGTAGTTGCTATATAGCAGAGATTACCACAACATTGTAAGTCAACTGTATTTCAATAAAAAAAAAGTGGTTAAAGAAAGATCTTATAAAAATGTTTTATTTCCTTCAAACACAATTTACATGAACAAATTTCCAGATAGGCCATTTAGAAGATTAATGGTGCTAGTTAATATAGTCATTTAAAAATATTTTTGTTATAAAGGATATAGATCATACAGAAAAATATGGAAAGAAATATGTGTATAAAGTTTTGCTTAAACATGTAAGTATGTCTGCTTAAAATATGTCTGCTGATCATATTTTAGTGTATAGTCTCCTTTTGTTTTTTGCATGTATAATGTATGTGTCTTATTTTACTTCTTAAGGTAAAGGGAAAGGCAGGGGGAGAATAAGATCTGAAGATGAAGAAGAACTAGGAAATGCAAGGCCATCAGCACCAAGCACATTATTTGACTTCTTGGAGTCTAAAATGGGGACTTTGAGTGTGGAAGGTAGGCTAAACTTAACGTAGATTTCTGTTTAAAGCACCAAACTGTATTTGGAATTATAAAAAAAAAAGTATAGTATACTGACAATATAAACATATATTCTGAGTTTTGTAAATTTATTTAATCACAAATTTCCTGTTTGACAAAAGCACAGAATAAAATTTTAATTGTTGCATTCTGAAAACATTAAAGCTTATTTTGCCCTTTAACTCTATGATGGACAATCTCATCAAATTCTTTATCCCAGTTTACTAGCTGACAAGATTAGCTATGAAAACAGATTGTTATGTTGGATAAATTATTAATATTATTATATAATTTCATATGACTTTTTTGATTCTGAAATTAGTCTCTTTTTTCTCTACATATTAACACACTATATGAAAATGTGTGGTTGGGGTTAGGATTAAATGAGCACAGTGAGTGCGTATGCTCTCACATTGTGGTATATTTCTTAGTATGATATATTTTAATGATTAACATAATACTGGAAGAGATATAATTATGTTAAATATTTATTTTTAAACATGGAATATGATAAAGATATACTAGAATTAAAAGATTTTAATATGTGATTCCAAAGATTTAGGGAAATTATTTTTAGGGTTAATTTTCTCTTTCAGATATATTTTTGAATTAAATTTAAGCTCAAAGATAAAATGCTTTTATAATAAATTTTGAATGTACAAATTTCATGAAAATGGAATCTCTCATTAGGGTACAAAGAAAAGATAATGCATTGTTTGAAACACAAATGTTGGATGTAGACTGTAGCTGATTCGGAAGTAGACTCATGTAAGATCAATGTTTGCTTTTTTCTTGTTGCTTGCTTTTAAAAGTATGATGAATCATTTTCTAATGCTATTTCATAAAATACCAAAAGTTTAATAGCTTAAAACATTGCAAATATATTATCTCATAGTTTCTATGGTTCAGGAGTCTAAGTGTAGCTTAGTTGAAATCTCTGATCCAGGTCTCATATACTGAAATTAAGATTTTAGCTGAGCCTGTGATCTTGTCTGAGATTTGTGGTCCTCTTACAGGCTCATGGTAGTTAGCAAAATTCACTTACTTGTGGATATAGAATTGGCATGTATTGCTTTCTCATTTAATATTTCCAGGGTAGTGCTTTCAGCTCCTAGAGACCCTCAGGTCCTTGACACGTGACCCCATCTCTAGCAGTTCACATGTTTGTGTCTAAAAGGTTAGCAGGAGAAACCTCTGTTGCTTCTTAAAATCTCTCTGACTTATAGATATTTTTGTCCCAGCCTCCCTTTATACTGTCCCTGTCAGAGCTTCTTTGATTTCCTTTTATCCTTCTCTTTCCCTACTTTCCTTGTAGCTGAGACGGTAAAGAATCTGCCTGTAATGCAGGAGACCCAGGTTTGATCCCTGGGTTGGGAAGATCCCCTGGAGGAGGAAATGGCAACCCACTCCAGTATCCTTGCCTGGAAAATCTCATGGACAGAGGAGCCTGGTGGGCTGTATTCCATGAGGTTGCAAAGAGTTGGCCATGAATGAGTAACTAACACTTCCCTTCATTTATTTGCTTTTGACTCCTAGAGTCTCTTAACTCACAATGAAGTTGAGATTGAGAATAGCAGTTCTACTGTGATCTGTGTGTCTGTCATCCTTCAGTTCTCACACAGTATATCCTATCCAAAAAAAGTTAGTAATTTAAGTATTCCACTTGGAAAAAGGTATTAAAGTTAATCAAGATACATGACATGAATAATACACTCAAAACCAAGCTTCAGTGATAGACTTATTTCTGAGGGGACAGATATTTATGAACACATGTTAGTATTGAATATTGTTATGGTAGACTGTTTTGTATTTACTTTGTTGTTATTAACATGTTACAGAGGAATGTGGAATGTGAGAAAGAAATGGACATTATAATGGTATTTCCCACCCTTGATTTTCACAATGAATATAACCTGTGACCTTTATAAATCTCCAAATTCAAAAATTAGATATTTCCAACATTTGTACAGACTCTTAAATTTTATCGAAATTCACACTTTCTCTTGATCATCCTAATGCTGGAAATTACCCCCTCCAACTTACATTAGACTTGTCTGCCCTACTTGATAACTACCATTCTCACAGAAGCAAATTTTTATTCTTTCCTAGAACATTGTGTGGAGAGGCCAGCTAACCAAGATGAGAGATGGGCAGAGGCTTCCTAGAGTGGGTGGCTTTTAGACAGGTTAAAGAGGGAGCATTGAGGGAAGGGTATACCAAATGTAGGGAACTCTGAATGTTCAGGATTGGAGGCATCAAGAACATTAGTTCCTGTGAATTGGAGGTTATGGGAGAGATGGAAACAGAAGGCTACAGTTAGAAGTGGTAGACTGGAGACAGATCAGGAGGATTTTGTCCTAAAAGATTTTTTTGTGTGTTTGGTGTTTTTTTTAATTTATTTTTAATTGGAGGATAATTGCTTTACAATATTCTATTGGTTTCCACAATATCAAATCCCTTATGATTATACAATGGAAGTGAGAAATAGATTTAAGGGACTAGATCTGATAGAGTGCCTGATAAACTATGGACAGAAGTTCGTGACATTGTACAAAAGACAGGGATCAAGACCATCCCCATGGAAAAGAAATGCAAAAAAGCAAAATGGCTGTCTGAGGAGGCCTTACAAAAAGCTGTGAAAAGAATAGAAGTGAAAAGCAAAGGAGAAAAGGAAAGATAATACCCATTTGAATGCAGAGGAGAGATAGCAAGGAGAGATAAGAAAGCCTTCCTCAGCGATCAATGTAAAGAAATAGAGGAAAACAACAGAATGGCAAAGACTAGAGATCTCTTCAAGAAAATTAGAGATACCAAGGGAACATTTCATGCTCGATAACGGACAGAAATGGTATGGACCTAACAGAAGCAGAAGATATTAAGAAGAAGTGGCAAGAATACAAAGAAGAACTGTACAAAAAAGAGCTTTAAGACCCAGATAATCACGATGGTGATCACTCACCTAGAGCTAGACGTCCTGGAATGTGAAGTCAAGTGGGCCTTAGAAAGCATCACTATGAACAAAGCTAGTGCAGGTGATGGAATTCCAGTTGAGCTAGTTCAAATCCTGAAAGATGATGCTGTGAAAGTGCTGCACTCAATATGCCAGCAAATTTGGAAAACTCAGCAGTGGCCACAGGCCTGGAAAAGGTCAGTTTTCATTCCAATCCCAAAGAAAGGGAATGCCAAAGAATGCTCAGACTACCGCACATTTGCACTCATCTCACACGCTAGTAAAGTCATGCTCAAAATTCTCCAAGCCAGGCTTCAGCAATATGTGAACCGTGAACTTCCAGATGTTCAAGCTGGTTTTAGAAGAGGCAGAGGCACCAGAGATCAAATTACCCACATCCCCTGGATCATAGAAAAAGCAAGAGAGTTCCAAAAAAACATATACTTCTGCTTCATTGACTATGCCAAAGCCTTTGACTGTGTGGATCACAATAAACTGTGGAAAATTCTGAAAGAGATGGGAATACGAGACCACCTGACCTGCCTCTTGAGAAACCTATATGAAGGTCAGGAAGTAACAGTGAGAACTGGACATGGAACAGCAGACTGGTTCCAAATAGGAAAAGGAGTACGTCAAGGCTGTATATTGTCACCCTGCTTATTTAACTTCTATGCAGAGTACATCATGAGGAACGCTGGGCTGGAAGAAGCACAAGCTGGAATCAAGATTGCTGGGTGAAATATCAATAACCTCAGATATGCAGATGACACCACCCTTATGGCAGAAAGTGAAGAGGTACTAGAAAGCCTCTTGATGAAAGTGAAAGAGGAGAGTGAAATAGTTGACTTAAAGGTCAACATTCAGAAAACGAAGATCATGGCATCTGGTCCCATCACTTCATGGGAAATAGATGGGGAAACAGTGTCAGAGTTTATTGTTTTGCGCTCAAAATCACTGCAGATGGTGACTGCAGCCATGAAATTAAAAGATGCTTACTCCTTGGGAAGAAAGTTATGACCAATCTAGATAGGATATCAAAAAACACGTTATTTTGCCAACCAAGGTCCATCTAGTCAAGGCTATGGTTTTTCCAGTGGTCATGTATGGATGTGAGAGTTGGACTGTGAAGAAGGCTGAGTACCGAAGAATTGATACTTTTGAACTGTGGTGCTGGAGAAGACTCTTTCACGTCCCTTGGACTGCAAGGAGATCTGACCAGTCCATCCTAAAGGAGATCAGTCCTGGGTATTCATTGGAAGGACTGATGCTGAGGCTGAAACTCCAATACTTTGGCCACCTAATGTGAACTGTTGACTCATTGGAAAAGACCCTTATGCTGGGAGGGTTTGTGGGCAGGAGGAGATGGTGACGACAGAGGATGAGATGGCTGGATGGCATCACTGACTCGATGGACATGGGTTTGGGTGAACTCCAGGCGTTGGTGATGGACAGGGAGCCCTGGCGTGGTGAGATTCATGGAGTTGCAAAGAGTCGGACACGACTGAGTGACTGAATTGAACTGAGCTGAGTGTAAGCAACACTGAACAAAACACAAAGACTTAGCAGGATTTATTCTGAATGCAATAATCATATATGATCTCGCATTTTTGTAATCCATAATAACATTATAGTCTTTATTTCAAAGATTTATTTCCAAAATAAGCCTAACTAGTTGTTTTGAATGGCTGAGAAAACCGTGAAACAGACAAACTTGAAAATATGACTTGGTTTGTTGTTCCAGTGTTTTAAATGTTTGACCGGAGAAACTCACCCATTCTGTAGATGCTCTGCTCACCTTAAATTCTTTCTTTGGTGATGTTGACAGCATACCAGAGGAGATTGATGACAATGCACGTGAGCACAAATAGCTGGACAATAAATTGATACATAAATGGACTAGAGATTCTCTTTCTTGTAGATGTCTCATGCAGGCATACCTGGAAGATATTTCAGGTTTCATTCCAGACCACCACAATAAGGTGAATATCGCAGTAAAGTCACACAAAATTCTTTGGTTTCTCAATGCATTTAAAATTTATGCCTATCCTATACTACAGTCTGTTAGCTGTGCAATAGTATTATGTCTGGAAAAGGACATACTTTTATTAAAAATACTTAATTGTTAAAACATGCTAACCATCATATGAGCCTTCATCAAGTCATAGTGCAACATTAAAGATCACAGTTCACACACCACTATAACAAGTATAATACTAATGAAAAAGTTCGAAATAGTTGCTGAATTTCCAAAGTGTGACACAGAGAATTTTGTTGTTGTTCAGTCACTCAGTCGTGTCCAGCTCTTTTCGAGTCTATAGACTGCAGCACGCCAGTCTTCCCTGCCCTTCACTGTCCCCCGGAGTTTGCTCAGACTCATGTCTGTTGAATTGATGGTGCCATCTAACCTTCTCATCCTCTGTTGCCCGCTTCTCTTCCTGCCCTCAGTCTTTCCCAGGGTCTTTTCTAATGAGACGGCTCTTTGTATCAGGTGACCAAAGAATTGGAGCTTCAGCTTCAGCCTCAGTCCTTCCAGTGAATATTCAGGGTTGGTTTCCTTTAGCATTGGTTGGTTTAATCTCTTTGCAGTCCAAGGGACTCTCAAGAGTCTTCTCCAATACCACAATTGAAAAGCATCAGTTCTTTGGCACTCAGCCTTCTTTGTCGTCTAACTCTCACAGCCATATATGACTATCAGAAAAACCATAGCTTTGAGTGTTCAGACCTTTGTCAACACGGAGAATGGAAGTAAGCAAATGCTAGTACCAGTAGGCTTGCTCAATGCAGGGTTGCCACAAACCTTAAGTTCTTCTTTAAAAAATGAAAAATCTGCAAAGTGCAGTAACCGAAGTATCCCTGTATTCTCTTGGCCCTGTCTTCACATAACCCCGTTAGAATAAAGGTGACAGGATTAATAGGTGTGGTCATCCTCAGGTCTCCTTCAGGGATCTTTCTGTTACTCTGTCTCTTGTTAACCCTCATTCTGTTGGTATGTTCCTGGAGGAGTTGAGGCTCATAGTAAAGCAAGCAGTTGAAGCAAACTACTGAATTGTTTTTACTTTATGATTTCATATTTCTTTTTAACTGAAAATAAAGCTCAGAATAAATTTTTACTTCTCTAAAATTGAATCTCCACTTTGGAGATTCAAAATTTGTCATTGTTCCGTAAATCTTATATTGTAAAATCAACTCTTCATGATGGGAAACTCTGCACCTAAGAAAAATGTAGAAAACTTTTCAGGATAGTCTCCATAAATTTTATTGGTTAAGTGCCATATAGAAGGCTAATGGGAGGAATTATGGGCTTTTAATTTTATTCACATTCATATCATCAGTATCATTATTTGGGTCTGTTACAGACCTAAGTTTATTATAAGTAATCGTGACTCAGCGATGTGTATTTTTATTTGTTTGTTTTTTAATGTTTGTTTCTAATTTAGTTGAGTCACCAAACCTCTCCTATGCCATTTAAGCTCTCTGAGGATTTTGTTTAGTTTGGGCATCCCTGGAAGCTGTGTTTAATTTAATAAGCCCGGGCTTGGATGCACTTGTTATGTCATATCAAGTTCTGTGTAATATGTTAGGTTTGTTGGGAAAAAATAATATATCCTCTAAAAACATGTTTCTGACAGATTTAATGCAGGTAAGTAACACACTTTCACATTGTAAATAGTTTCATTCCTTTATTCTGATTTTTAAAAACTCCCATCAGATGTAGTTTTGCATTGGAGATGATGTGAGTTTGGTTCAAGCCACTAGAATAAAGAAAGTTACGTTTTTTTTTTAAATTCCTAGGGCGTATAAAACTTATGTATACCTTATACAGGAGTATATTAAGTATGCAATCAGTTCAGTTCAGTCGCTCAGTCATGTCCACCTCTTTGCAACCCCATGAACCACAGCACGCCAGTCCTCTCTGTCCATCACTAACTCTCGGAGTCTACCCAAACCCATGTCCATCGAGTCGGTGATGCCATCCAACCATCTCATCCTCTGTCATCCCCTTCTCTTCCTGCCCTCAATCTTTCCCTGCATCAGGGTCTTTTCAAATGAGTCAGCTCTTCACATGATGTGGCCAAAGTATTGGAGTTTCAGCTTCAACGTCAGTCCTTCCAGTGAACACCCAGGACTGATCTCCTTTAGGATGGACTGGTTGGATCTCCTTGCAGTCCAAGGGACCCTCAAGAGCAGGACAGTTCCAGAAAAACATCTGTTTCTGCTTTTTTGACTATGCCAAAGCCTTTGACCGTGTGAACCACAATAAACTGTGGAAAATTCTGAAAGCGATAGAAATACCAGACCACCTGACCTGCCTCTTGAGAAACCTGTATGCAGGTCAGGAAGCAACAATTAGAACTGGCCATGGAACAACAGACTGGTTCCAAATAGGAAAAGGAGTATGTCAAGGCTGTATATTGTCACCCTGCTTATTTAACTTATATGCAGAGTACATCATGAGAAACGCTGGGCTGGAAGAAGCACAAGCTGGAATCAAGATTGCCAGGAGAAATATCAATAACCTCAGATATGCAGATGATACCACCCTTATGGCAGAAAACAAAGAACTAAAGAGCCTCTTGATGAAAGTGAAAGAAGAAAGTGAAAAAGTTGGCTTAAAGCTCAGCATTCAGAAAACGAAGATCATGGCATCTGGTCCCATCACTTCATGGCAAATAGATGGGGAAACAGTGGAAACAGTGGCTGCCTTTATTTTTCTGGGCTCCAAAATCACTGCAGATGGTGATTGCAGCCATGAAATTAAAAGACGCTTACTCTTTGGAAGGAAAGTTTTGACCAACCTAGATAGCATATTAAAAGCAGAGACATTACTTTCCCAACCAAGGTCCGTCTAGTCAAGGCTGTGGTTTTTCCAGTGGTCATGTATGGATGTGAGAGAAGTATGCAATAACATTGTCTAGAAAACAATGTATATACCTCCCTTAATTAAAAATTGCCTTATTACTCAAAAGCGCTAAGCATCATCTAGCAATTCAGAGTTGTCACAGATCTTTAATTTGTAATAAATGCATATTGGCAAAGTACAAGGAAGCAAACTTCAGTAAAATAAGTAGTGCCTGTAGCTGTTCATCACATGTACTTTTCCTAGAGATTTTCCCGTATCAACTTTTATGTTGTTCCTTTTGAGTCAAAGGTAATTCTACCTGACATTATTACCAATATTATGAAAAAAATGAGGTTAGATTACACTGTTATATGACAGTAATAACTAAAGTGTCTGTGACATCTAACAGTTTGATATCAAGTTGGTAATATTTAGTTGATCAAAATGTGATAGGCTTGTATTCAGAAAGGCTTTTGTATATACACTTTAAAATTTTTTTGTTTTTTGTAGACCTGATATAGTCCTGGCCAGATTATCAGGCCAGCTCCCAACTTTACATACCTTAAATTTATCAATATATTACTTCAGTAATATGTAATTACCATTTAAAACAATACCCACTAGAAATATGTATTTTCAGTGTCAGCTTGGGACAGAAAAAGTAGGTTTTATTCTTTCTGTTATCATGGAAGATATCTATGTTTGCCAGAGATAGAGTTTAAGGGATACATTAAGATAATAACTTTACTGTTTTAACTTTCTACACCTTAAATAAGACCAAATAAACCTTAATTTTTCTGAATAAGGAACAAGGGACATTGTGAGAAAAGTGGACAGGGTATCTTCAGTTCATACTTCTCTGTTTCCTTGTTTATGTAGCTTATTTTGCAAGTTAAATGTATGTTACAAGTTTTATTTATGTTTCTCCATATTTTTTGTCAAGAAGCATGATTATCTGAGTCTCAGTCCTTTAGGCTTACTGGTATAATTTGAGAAGAACCCCTCATAGCTAGTTGCATTTACTTTCAAGATTACCTTTCTACTTTCAAGCTTGCCAGCTTGTTACTTTCTTATAAGAGTTACTGAAGGCAGTAAGAAGTAACCAGGACCTTTCATCACCCTGGCATTTTCATACTAAGTTCTCTAAATCATTGGCCTGATTAGTTAGGTGCTCCAGTTCCAAGACAACAGACTGCAGTTTAGCCATTCAATGAGGAGTGCCAACTTCTTTTAGGGGATGCAACGGCTTTCACTACCCTGTACCCTTCCTTTACTAAACAAGTTTTACATTTTAGGTTCTGTCACTTGTATCACTCTTTTTCTTGGCACTAATTTCTAAGTTGGGGCTTCATAGGTGGCTCAGTGTTAAAGATCCACCTGCCAATGCAGGAGACATGGTTTTGGTCCCTGGGTCAGGAAGAACCTCTGGAGAAGGAAATGGCAACCCACTCCAGTATTCTTGTCTGGAAAATTCCATGGACAGAGAAGCCTGGCAGGCTACAGTCCTACAGTCTATGGGGTTGCAAAAGTGTCGGACATGACTTAGCAACTAAATAATTTCTAAGCTAGTTTGCTTTAAGCTGTGAGCCACAGAAATCCAAATAAGTAAAAAGGTAATATATTGGCTCATATAACTAGAACGTTTTTCTCTGTCTTTGAATTTTGTGTTGACAGACTATGTCATGTGATAGCAAAGACCTTCCCATGAAGCACCAAGTATAGGCTATGGCCAACATATATAAGGGTGGGGCATAATGACACGTATAGATACACAGGTAAAAAAGCTCATCTTAATTTTTAAGCACATGTTTTTTATTTTTGGAAAAAGATAAATAGCTTTCATCATATAATTATTGATTCACCAAGCTCAACTGAGTTCCACTGGTGATTTTGGCATTGGTGTGTATGAAGCGGCTGGAACAGAGAGACTTGGATAAAAGAGCACTACAGATGTTGGTGTCAAATCTCCATTCGTAATATGAAAAGGTAATAAAAAAATATTTCTCAGAAACAATCAAATGGTCCTTATACCTGGAAGATCTGGCAGAAAAAGACCTTCTGTCTTCTAATGTCTGTATCTGCCACCTTCTTAGGAGAGCTAAGACAGCTTAATTGATTCTGGATTATATGTAAAAGGAGGGAGTAGTTCCCATCACTCAAAGTAGAGTTCTGTTACCAAAATAAGAGGAGAATTGAAAAGATGCTGCGGCAGATATATACAACTGATTCTACCACTACTTAACTGATAGCTCTGGTATTTGCTAGTTGTATGTCTTTGAGCAAGTTATATAATCTCTCAAATCTTTATTTCTGTATTGGGAAATGGGAAAACAGTAGCACTGCCTAAGTTTGCAGTTATGGGAAGATTAAGTTAGGTTATGCATGCTAAGTGCTAAGCACAGTGTTTGGCACACATTGGCCTCCGCATAATGGTCGTTGTGCCACACCACTACCACTTTCACCGTCATTATCATCATTTTAAAAAATTTATTAGTTTTTTAAATGAAGGATAATTGCCTTACAGAATTTTGTTGTTTTCTGTCAAACTTCAACACATTATCATCATTTTGATTAGCAGCGGTAGCAACAGCATCTTCCACTCACTGTCTCTAAATCTCCTCCCTTATCCTACCTTGGGCACTCATTGGTTCTCCACTGACTCTTTGCAGACTCTTCGCAGAACTTTATCATCTCATCTTCCGTATAGCAAACAGTGATCTTTCAGAGCACAAATTTGATCCCATTACCCCCTTGCTTAAAATGCTCCATTGACTCACCTTATTGACACAATAAAATTGAGACTATAATATATTTACTGTTTTGTGCAGTTCCAGTTATTTTCTGTGGATTTTGTGAGAATTTATCTTGGTTAGATTTTGTGAGAATTTATCTTAGCATTTATCTTGGTTAACATAATGCGTAATTTCAAATTCTACATAATATTCAGATATAAATATTTAGATATTATCAGATATAACATTAATGGATGATGGTTAATGGACATGAAGTTTCAGGCTTCTAATGGTTGGTAGGTGTCTTTTTATTTTCATTTAATCAAGTTTTAAGTCAGTTTAAATATTTCAACTTAATAGATTTATAGCTTGAATTTTGATGACTTAAAAGTAGGGATACAGGAAGGAAATGTGATAGAATGGTAATAGTTGGAAAGTCAGGAAACTAGGTCATGAAGAGAGAGAATATATTTGTGTTAGGCTGGATGTTCTTGTACAGGATTTCCTCAAGAAGGGACTGCCCATATTATGTATGTTTACATCTAATTACATCAAACAACATTCTTCCTCAAATGAGGAATTTGATTGATTAAAATTGATGGTGGAATGCTTCCTTGGAAGCCAGGAGTGAAGGGTTGCTATGTGAATAGTCATAAGCTGTTAGCAAAATGTGTCATTTTCCACACACTATTTTTCACTTTCTCTCTGACCCTAGCCACCAGTATGACTTTCCCAGTCCTTGACTTTTTCTGATAGTGCTTTACCATTAACTTGAATTAATTGTTTCTGATTCTGTCATGTAGACTTGTTACCTTAACAGTGAATACTCTATACCTATGATCCTGTAGTCTGTAGTTCTTGTGCCTGATCTCATATGAGTACAGATAAGTACTGAAATTGTTAAGTTTTATTCAGAAGGTCTTTTAGCAGTTTGTCAAAGCCTCAACGTTTGTTACTGCATTTTAGACAAGTGACAGTCAACAGTTGATTGGAAATTAAAGCTAGAACCAAGAATTGGAACAAAATTCCTGGCCATTCGTTAGAGTTCTTTGAAATGCTCTGGTCTCTGTTGTTATTTGACATTATGGTCCCTAGATTTGCAAACATTCTGACAGCATAGCATCTGACGTTATCCTTTTGTCAGGGCAGGGAACCAGGAAGTTTAAGGTGTTAGATAAATACCAGGTGGGAAGTGAAAATATCCACAGTGCTGCACAGGTAATATCCTGCTTATTAAAGTACAGTTAGTAGTTATTTGAATTTAATAATTAATAGTATATAGAAATTTATAAATGAATTTAGGGATAGCGTCAGTGAAAAAATTTAAAGATAATATATGGAAAGTTGGTGAAAATCGGCTTACCATAAATTTGAAATACATTTTATGTTAAGTTTTTTAAAAATCAAGGAGACACACTAAAATGAAGATAGGCAATTGAAGTTAGAGATCAAATGGAGATGGAAGAGGCAATGAAAGAAGCTGAGAAAAAAGCTGCCAAAAAAGCAGGAGGAGTAGAAGCAGAGGGAAGGATGTGAAGTGTCCATTGGTTTGCACAGCATTAATAGCACGTGCGCTGGTGAATGTTTAACAGCTGACCCTGGGGAAGAGGTGGGAGGCAGGGAAGCAATGCTCTAATTTTTAGCTTTTCCTGATTTCCGTGGTGTAAATATTCCACTATGGCTAATTTCAAATTATGAGTGGCTACTTTCAAGTTAATTTCAGTTTGCAACCAGATTGCAGATTTTCTGAAAATTTAATGATCAGTTTTTATGCAGTATTCAGACTGGCTCCAACACATCACTTATTGGAGATCTTGGCAAAAATAGTGTCAGCGAAGTAGTGGGGTTAGAAGAAAGCTGAAGGATGTCCTGTAGATAAATGATCTGTGGACATCAAAATGATTATTTTGAAGAAAGTGGTAAGAAAGAACATATTTAATATAGCATGAAAAAGTTACTCTTTAAGCTTGGAGTGATGAGCAATATCTCTTCCTATCACATAATATTTTTAAAAGACTACATTTTATGTTTTACTATATGGAGAACATTATCACTTAATAACCACTTGTGTTTATATGTACCTGCTAAGAATGAGATATAGTTCCTTATTTTAACCTTTGTAATCGAAGTCAGAATTCATACAGAGTAAATTTATAGAGGAAGTAATTTTTTACAAGGGGAACCAAAACATGTAAATTTTGAGCTGATAAACTTTTATAGCTGCACAATTTTGTCATCATTACAGAATATCTAAAGATATTCAGGTAAAATATGTAAAGATATTTTACATGAAAGCCTTTATTTGTATAATTGGGAAAATTAGTTGAAAATTTTGATGTGAAAAAAATGTAATCTGGTCTGTATATAGACATAGAAATATTAGAAGTGTTATGCTTCTGTTTTAATGTGAATTCATGTACTGATCAGTTAACACCATCTTTTTGTAACAAATGTCTTTGATGATTTCTTTTTATTTTGCTTTATTTGTTGAAAGATTACTCAGCAGTAATTTTAACTACTCTACTTGAATTAATATATACATTAGTTGTAATCTGTTTTTACTTTGACATTTTAAAAATAATATCTAGCTAATAAATAGGTATTCCTTTTGTTTTGCATTAATGGAAAGAGGTTATTAGTTTCAGGTCAGAATTTTGGCATTCCTAGTATCCAGATTTATATATTTTTAGTTCATCAGAGATTGTGAAAGAACTTTTGTGACTTTTGTATCATACCAGGAATGAAGGCACTGGCGACCCACTCCAGTACTCTTGCCTGAAAAATCCCATGGACGGAGGAGTCTAGTAGGCTGCAGTCCATGGGGTCGTGAAGAGTCGGACACGACTGAGCAACTTCACTTTCCCTTTTCCCTTTCATGCATTGGAGAGGGACAAGGCAACCCACTCCAGTGTTCTTGCCTGGAGAATCCCAGGGACGGGGGAACCTGGTGGGCTGCTGTCTATGGGATCGCACAGAGTCGGACACGACTGAAGTGACTTAGCAGCAGCAGCAGCAGGAATGAACAGATGTAGGTGATGAAATTGTAGCTAACACATGTCTTGTTACACTCTGCTTTGTTTCTCCAGGCAGGCAGCTTGCATAGGGAGAAAATTATGGTCTTTTTCTTCAGTTAGACTTGAGTTCAGCGCTGGCACTAATGTTTTCTAGCTGTTAACTCAGCTTTTTGTTAATTTACTTATAAAATAGAGATAATAATATTGCTTTTCAAGGTGGTTGGGAGAATTACATGAAGTAGTGTAGTAAAAGACCTTTGAAGTAGAGTCAGGTACATAGTGAAATATTAATTAAGCCATTTCTTCAAGTAGGTGTCTCAGAATAAAATGAAGGATCATCTTGGGAAACAAAATGTACTTGTTTTTCTACTATGAAAAGCAGGTACAGCTGCAACTGGAGAATGAATACTCTGCAAAGAAGTATTAATATTTTAACAAATTTTAATTAATTTAATTTAAATTTAATTAATATTTTAATTAAATTTAATAATTTCATTAATATTTTTGATAAAGCACATTCTAATGTGCAAACCCAAATAAGTTATGACATTTAATAAATTCACTCTTAATGATCCTTGCATTTCAGAACATGGGGCTGTAAAACATTGTAATCAATTATTTTGTGAACTTGTGTTTTTAAACTCATGAGCTGATTTAACAGGAACATTTTATTACAAGTCAGATGAAACTCTTGTAGTACCCCTTGATTAATTTTATCATATAAACTTTTATCACTTTGATCTTTTAGTTGTTTTTATAATTTTATCTATTTTGTGATGAATTTTTGTCATTTCTTTGCTAATTTTCTTTTTCCATTTTTTCTCCTCTATTTAATATATAATATTACTGATTTCTATTTATGCTTTTCTTTCAGCTTTCCCTTTCAGTTCATTAAAAAAAAAAGAAGAAAAAAAGCAATGCGTTTTATTCTCCTTCCTGTACAGAAAAGGGTCTCAGTGTATTTTCAGTTGGTGACTGTAGATCTGGCCTGTGTTGTCAGTTACTATTTTGGTGGTTTGTAATCATCAATGCCTCCTCAGGAAGAGCAACACAGAGAAGCTAGTTTCCAACTGCTGAATTAAGACGCTTTCTATTTGACTTCTGGGCTATTTCTATATTTGAAATCACCTTTCCACAATTTAGTGATTTAGTATATTCTATTATTTATTTCATAGATTAGTTCAGTTTCAAAATATTTACTTTACTTCTGACTTCATTACTTAACTAAGATAAAATGTTTGAGGAAATACAGGAGTGGTGAAACCTTTAAGGACCTTCCTTGGTTTACTGTTGTTTTATTTTGTGTGTATATGAAAACTGTGTTCCTTTAAAAGCTCAATTTTATCTTCTCCCTCATTGAGTTTACTTTTTTAAGAGTAGTTCTTATTTTAAAATCAGTTTTCTTTATAGTTTCTTCTTTCACTGTATTGTCCTAGCATAATAATGGAAATGAAGTATTTTTATTAATAGTAAAATTGCTGTTTTATTCTGTAATGTACATCATCAGTTAAGTAGATTAGGAAATCTTTACCTTTTTTCTTCTTTTAGAAGAGCTGTAATCAAATTCTCTCACACCTACCAAGCCTAATTAAAACCTTTATCCTGTATGCCTAGTTATTCAGACTGCTGTTTGAGGTTCAGGATACTTAGTTATTCTCATAATGACTTAAATTGTTTGTACTTCCTGATCATAATAGATTTTGGTGTCCCTACCTGGAATAATTTTGAAAAATTGATCCCTAAACACAGGGGATCTAAAAAGCTTTAACTTCACAAATATCTTAAATATCCCTGGTGACCCAGATGGTAAAGCATCTGCCTACAGTGCAGGAGACCTGGGTTCAGTCCCTTGGTCAGGAATGTCTCCTGGAGAAAGAAATGGCAGCCCACTCCAGTATTCTCGCCTGGAAAATCCCATGGAAGGAGGAGCCTGGTAGCCTAGAGTCCATGGGGTCGCAAAGAGTCAGATTTGACTGAGCGACTTCACTTCACTTCCCAAATAGCTATTCAGACTTTGTTGTCAGCAAATACCTTCATATTTGACTTACTTTGGAAACTAAAAAATTTCTTCAGTTCACCATATATTGCATCTTTCTATTAAATAAACCCTGTAACACTTGTATGTTAAGGCAGCTGTAGGGACTATAGATAATGTGTATAAAGGACTAGTATGGGGTACCTAACACATAGTAGATCGTCGGCAAGAGGCGGGTGCTGCCTTTATTAACAAGTGCCAAAACATGATTACTGCTGAAATGCTCATTTCTGTCTACTTTTCTTCTTTCTAAAGAAAAAAAATTAATATTTACAGTGATCTAAAATATTATTTTTTGTGTGTTGTATTGGTAAAGCTGCTGCTGCAGCTGCTGCTAAGGTGCTTCAGTCGTGTCCAACTCTGTGTGACCCCATAAACGGTAGCCTACCAGGCTCTTCCGTCCCTGGGATTCTCCAGGCAAGAACACTGGAGTGGGTTGCCATGTCCTTCTCCAGTGCATAAAAGTGAAAGTGAAGTCCTCAGTCGTGTCCAACTCTTTGTGACCCCACGGACTGCAGCCTACCAAGCTCCTCCGTCCATGGGATTTTCCAGGCAAGAGTACTGGAGTGGGTTGCCTTCTCTGATTGGTAAAGCAGATCTTGGGAAAAAGTGATGTTGTCAAAGTATCTCTACTGATGGTCTTGGCTAGTATTTGAGATCTTGCATATTTGAAAAATCTTTGTTCTTTGTCACAATCAGTGGGTAGTTGGGCTAATGTAGAATTGTACTTAGAAAATAATTTTTCTTTAATTTCAAAGATATTTAAAGTCTTATTAGATAACCTTCTAGCTTCCAGTGGCTCTGCTGAGAAGTTTCTTTTCATATTGAGCCTTGATCTTTAGTCTTGACTTGCTTTGTCACTTGGGACCTTTTTAAAGATCTTCTCTATTTCTGCTGATCTGAACAGTTTACTTGGTACCTTTTCTTCTCCAATGGGTGTTTGGAAATGGATGGAGACAATTTAGGTAGTCACAGTGACTAGGAGTGCTAAGGGAAAATGCTTTGGCATTTAGTAGCTAGAGGTCAAAGAAGTTAATTTACTTGCAAATACAGGAAGCATTCTCACCCGGAATTTAGTAGCATCCCTATTAAGAAGTATTGTGACTTCGGTAAAATGTAAGAATAATCCTAATGTGCATACAGATTATAGTGTTTGGCAAGAGAAACAAGATGTGTGCATCAGGACCAGCCAACTTGATTAGTAATTGTGTTATAGACATGCTATGAGAAACCGTGGAGGAAGAGAGAGTAAGTGACACAGAACAAATTGAAGGAGAATAAAGATCGTTATGTGAAATAAAACCATCAGATTATCTGTGAGGCATATGTATATGTGCCATGGTACCGATTTGATTTCTGGTTGGACATTTTCTGCACTATTTTGCTTAATCAGATTTTGACTTTATCCCCCTGTATTTCCAAGTAGTACCTGTTCTTTGATAGGTTTATGTTATTATTCCGTCACTCAGTTGTGTCCGCCTCTTGCGATCACATGGACTGCAACATGCCAGGCTTCCCTGTCCTTCACCAGGGAAGGTTTATAATAGATATCTAATTGTAATCCAAACACTTAGCAATTCCAGATCCAGAAAGAACTGAAAATTTTTTTTTTTTTGCTAAGACTAGAACTTGATTGACAGTGAATGAGGTGGGAACTCAGAAAAGAACTGAGCTAGAGCCTGGAAAATCCCATGGATGGAGGAGCCTGGTAGGCTACATGGGGTCGCTGAGGGTTGGACATGACTGAGCAACTTCACTTTCACGTTTCACTTTCATGCATTGGAGAAGGAAATGGCAACCCACTCCAGTGTTCTTTCCTGGCGAATCCCAGGGACGGGGGAGCCTGGTGGGCTGCCGTCTATGGGGCTGCACAGGGTCGGACACGACTGAAGCGACTCAGCAGCAGCAGCAGAGGTGTACTTGCACAGTTTCATAGCAGCTTCTGTGCTTTCAGTAGTTCTGTTTCACCAGTCTTGGGAAATGAATTACCAGAGCAGCATGTATAGATAGCCATAACAATGCAAATATTCAGTAACAAAGACAACTTGCTTTTGAATTACCCACCATTTTTTCATAGTTCATATCATTGCTTTACTTCACTGATGTGGCTAACCAGGTAAACTGTGCGTTAGAAACATAAGAGTCTAACCAAGCAAAGAGGGATTAAGATAATGAGGCGGGCAGATAGTAGATGTTAAATGAGTAGTTTGATAATTAAGTCTTAATGCAGTCTTCATTTTAATATGCATATGATTACTTTTACTTTTCAGAACCTAAATCACAGCCGCAGCAGCTTCATCAAGGACAAAACAGAATATCAAATACTGAGCAAAATGGAGTAAAAGATAATAATCAACCACGATATCTTCCTCGAAATGATACCAGACAGCCAAGAAATGAAAAACCTCCTCGTTTTCAAAGAGACACCCAAACTTCAAAGGCAGTTTTAGAAGGCAGTGGATTACCTAGAAACAGAGGTTCTGAAAGACCAAGTACTTCTTCAGGATCTGAAGTATGGGCTGAAGAGAGAATCAAATGTGATAGACCATATTCTAGATATGATAGAACTAAAGATGCTTCTTACCTTTTAAGTTCCCAACACAATGATACTGTATTTAAAAAAAGGGATAACTCTATGCAAAGCCGATCAGGAAAAGGTCCATCCTATGCAGAGGCAAAAGAAAATCCTTTTCCTCAAGAATCCATAGATTATAATAATCACAAACGTGGGAAAAGAGAAAACCAAACAACAAATTCGGATCATTTTTATGACAGGAAGCCACGAACAATAAATAATGAAGCTTTTAGTGGTATAAAAATTGAAAAACATTTTAATGTAAATACTGATTACCAGAATCCTGTCCGAACGAATAGTTTCATTGGTGTTCCAAATGGAGAGACAGAAATGCCTCTGAAGGGAAGGCGAGTGGGACCTATTAAGCCAGCAGGACCCATCATGGCTTCATCCTATGATGATAAAATATTTTACAGTAGTGGTCCCAAAAGAAGATCTGGGCCAATTAAACCCGAAAAAGTACTAGAATCATCTATTCCTATGGAGTATGCAAAACTATGGAAATCTGGAGATGAATGTTTAGCACTTTATTGGGAAGACAACAAGGTATGCATGCTGTGAAGTTATTAAATACTAATATTACTGAATGTAACAGTCTAGTGAGACCATAGATAGCCATTGCTTTGGGACAGGGTTGCAATCTGTGGTTGTACTTGTTTATGGTCTTTGAACAGATGTATGAATATGTAACTTATCAAAGGAAGAGCAAAATATTTAATATTTTTTATGGATGCTTAGGAGTCGCGTGGGCTTCCCTGGTAGCTCAGCTGGTAAAGAAGCCACCTCCAATGTGGGAGACCTGGGTTCAATCCCTGGGTCGGGAAGATACCCTGAAGAAGGTAATGGCTACCCACTCCAGTATTCTGGCCTGGAGAATTCCATGGACTGTATAGTCCATGGGGTCACAAAGAGTCGGACACGACTGAGTGACTTTCATTTCATTTTCATTTAGGAGTCACGTAATATTTGGTTGTTAGGTTTGATTTTCACTTGCGTATCAGAAAAGTATTGTAAAAGTGAATAAATGAGGTTGATAAGTTACTTTAGTTATCATCTACTAAGCTATTAATATTTGCTTTTATTTCTAGTAAAATTGTACTGATTCACAAGGAAGCAAATCAGTTGAATGGCACACAGTTAAGTTCTGCAGATGTCATTTAATTTAAAGATAATATACATAATTAGCCTACTTTAAAAAAATTATGAGCAGGAAGATTAATTATTTAGCTAATAATAAATAATTTAAGAATTATTAAACCAATAATTTAAACATTCTTGTGTTCTACATTATATACTGGCTGAAAGGAAAAGAGGGGGGAAAAATGGAAACGGAAAGACACAAGATGAGATTGAGAAGCGATGCAGTGAATCAGATAAAAGAGCCTGACAAAAGGGAGAAGACCGACACAGTGAGAGCAGGAAGGGAAAAGGCCAGAGGGACCCTCAGACAGGAGGACCTTTGTTCGCGTCTCCACTTCTGCCCAGCGTGCTCCTCCACTAACTGCTCTTCTGATCCTTGAAGACTGGGCTCAGAGACTTCCTAGAGGAAGCCTTCTTTGTCTGCACCCTCCTCCCTTCTACATTATTATCTTTCTCAATCAGTGCCTTGTTCACTTTCTAAAGCTTATCACAGTTTGTAAGTATCTTTGGTTTTGGTTCCTATACTGATAACTCTTTCCCTTGCCATGATTTTAAGTCCCTTGAAGACAGGACCATATATCTCTAGTTTTTCTCTATTGCCCTGTTCCTCTCACAGTGTAGGAATTTCATAATTATTTGTTAGCTTTGTTAACTAGTTCATTCTCCAGGAGGCACTTGCATAGGAAAAAAAGTTGAGTGATTAGTGGACTGGAGATATTGTTGTTGTTCAGTCGCAAAGTCATGTCCCACTCTTTGCGACCCCTGGACTGTAGCCCTTGAGGCCCCCTGTCCCACACCATCTCCCGAAGTTTGCCCCACTTCATGTCCATTGCATCGGAGATGCCATCCAGCCATCTCTTCCTGTGACGCCCTCTTCTCTTTCTGCCCTCAATCTTTCCCAGCATCAGGGACTCTTCCAATGAGTCACCTGGAGATATTAGCAAGGTAATAAAAACCAGAGGTAGTCGTACTAGGAAAACTATTGTGAAGGACCGAGGCGAATGTGAAGATCAAGTAAAAAAAAATATTTGAAACAAATATGTACAGACTAGTTTCAGTTGAGACAGATGTGCTCATATGTGTGACTGGAAGGAATAGTGGAGATAATGTTATCTGAAGCTTTCAAGGAATGAAATTTAGGCTAGGAAGTGTGGTTGGATGTTTTAAGAGATGCTATAGGGCTTCCCTGGTGACTCAGACAGTAAAGCATCTGCCTACAATGTAGGAGACCTGGGTTCAATCCCTGGGTCGGGAAGATCTCCTGGAGAAGGAAATGGCAACCCACTCCAGTATTCTTGCCTGGAAAATCCCATGGATGGAGGAACGTGGTAGGCTACAGTCCATGAGATCGCGAAGAGTCAGACATGACTGAGCGACCCCCTTTATAGGGCTTGGGATCAGGAAACAGGCCCCATTGTGTTCAGTGAATGATGAGGAATAAACAGGGTGTTAGGTGTTACCTAATGATAGCAGCAAGAAGGGGTCCAGGTACAACTAGATAGCATAGTCTTAAGGTTTTTGTGTGAATGTGGCTTGAAGCAGCTTCTCTGCTGTCAAGTTTTTATTCAGGGCCCAAAGGAGAGGAGGAGACTGCACTAACTGTGCAGTTTTTTTTTTCAAGAAAAGTAAAAGCCTTCTCAGAAATACCAACAGATAATCTCATTGGTTGAAACTGTTTTACAAGGATATTCCTTGGCTCTTATGGAGACTTGGAAAGCAAGTACAGGTGTTCATCACTATCTGGACTCTTACTCTTGCAGCTGAGACCACTCACTTTCCAAAACACAAGAACTATTTGATTTGGCTAGTCGGGGGATTACTTATGCTTCGCCATTTCTCCATTAAGGTAGAGCCAAGAAGTAGTTGAAAATTAAGAGTTAGTTTATAGAACTGACATTGTCTACCTTGGAGGGTTTACTTCTGTAGGGGACTTCCCTGATAGCTCAGTTGGTAAAGAGTGGTACAGGAGACCCCAGTTGGATTCCTGGGTCAGGAAGATGTGCTGGAGAAGGGATAGGCTACCCACTCCAATATTCTTGGGCTTCGCTTGTGGCTCAACTGGTAAAGAATCCATTTGCAATTCAGGAGACCTGGGTTCGACCCTGGGTTGGGAAGATCCCCTGGAGAAGGGAAATGATACCCACGCCTGTATTCTGGCCTACAGAATTCCATGGACTGTATATGGATAGTCCATGAGGTCACAGAGTTGGACACGACTGCGCGACTTTGACTTTGTCTTTGTCTTTTTGTCACTTCCGTAAGGTTCTTCTGTGAACGGTAAAGATGAAGGTGGCAAAAATTTTTTTTCGCATTGAACAATGTGGAGTTGGTGACCCTGACAAACAGAGGAAATGAATAATTTGAGTTCAAGTCCAATAATGTTTGAAAGGCTTGGTAAGAAGACTCGGGCTTTCCATTGAAATCCTGTAAGGATCGTGCCCTAGTACTAAGTGCAAAATACAAGCCAGCCAGTAGAAAGCCTGAAATCGTCCCTGCACATTATCAAGGGTATCTACTTGTACACTGCCCAAAATATAATCCTCTTTGAGGGAAAAGTAATATTTTTTAGAACCTCTTCATGGTATTTTACCTATTGATACAATGTCTGGCATCCTAAAAAAAATTATGATGCATGGTTAAAAATATAGAGAGAATATGAATGACCAGAAACAAAGCAACAGAGAATAATGACAGTCCTAAGATATTTAAACTTAGACAACTTCTTTAACAAATATTGAGTATTCAACAAACCATAATTAAGTAGCTGCTAAGTGTTAGGTGCTTGGGATACATCAGATAGTTTTGCCTGTGCTATGAACCTAATACCTAATCAGATTGTTATTAAAGCTTTACTTTCAACTGTAATTTTCTCAAAATCAATAATACTAAATTCATATATTGTCTCTACTGAATATACTCAGAATAAGCTCATATAGCTTCTGAAAGGTGGTGCCTAATATTTCCCCAAATATTTTGAGCTTTTAGAGGATTGTTGGAGTAACTGAATGATCTCCTAAGGGGACTCCTTTGATTTTATGTGGAAGTTTTTCAGTTTACGGTGAAGGATTATAGGTTCTGTATAGATGCACCGTTAAGCAAATAAGATAAATAATACTCTGTGAAAGAGATGGCATTAGTTATCTTATAAAACCACCTAACTTAGGAGATAACTTTTGAGTGTCTTGTCAAGAACAGGCAACTTTCCAATTTTCTAGCCAGAGACTAAGGTAAAGGCTTAAGAAAAGCATTATCTATAACTGTCGTTAAGAAACCATAATCTTAATTGCATTATAAATGATGTTTTGGAAGCAATCAGTATCATTTAAAATATTCCTCATGATATCTTGCCTTCTCTCAAGCTTTACTTTCACAGAAGGACCGTGCATTTGGAACAATCCTCCTCCCTGTACGTCTGCCATGACTAGTTCAGCTCTTTCAGCCCTATCAACTGGGATATTGTAGCAGCCTTTAAAATGGTCTCCTTGCCTTAAGTCTTATTCCTGTTAAAATTGTTACTGGAACTGCCGTCACTGTGATCTTGTCATTCTTCCTAGTTAAAATCTTTCATTTTTAGTCTAGCGTGCCTATGGAGCCTCTGTCAGTTGACCCTTACTATCTTGTCCTATTGGCTGACCCTTCTCACATCATGCCATAATTAATTTAAAACTATTTGTGGTATCCTGTACTCTTCTTCATCTTTTGTTTCTGTAACTTTTACTGGAACACCTTTCTCAGTTCTTAGCTTGGCTCAATACTCTTCATCCTTGAAGAGTATACCCATTGTCATTTGCCCCAGGAAGCTTTTCCTGCACTCCTGTCATATCAAGTGCCATGTCACTATGTCTTTACTTTCCATGCTATGTAGAAGTCGTTTTTTACACAGATTATCTTTAGTAAGTTCCTAAACGGATATCAAGTTGTTTTCCAGGGTATGTATTATGATTGTTTGTCATTGTTGAACTTACCTGAACTGACATAATTGTCTAAGAAGCTTACAGTTGAAGTTTGCGAGAAATACAGCAATTTACAGAACATGGAAGTGTAAGGCTAAAAAACAAAGGAGGAAAGGAGAGATGTGCATATATAACTACATCTCTAAGATAAGGAAAAATTCTGGCATGGTATCTCTAATCTTCTTGCATCCAGATCTGGGAAAGAAATACCATGGATTAACTTAGTAACTTTTATAGTATGGCGTATACTAGTTAGTTGGGCTTCCCAGATGGTGCTAGTGGTAAAGAACCTGCGCCAATGCAAGAAGCGTAAAGGACGCAGGTCAGATCCCTGGGTGAGGAAGATCCCCTGGAGGAGGGTATGGCAATCCACTCCATTATTCTCTCCTGGAGAATCCCATGAACAGAGGAGTGTGGCAGGCTGGAGTCCATAGGGTCACAAAGAGTTGGACACAACTGAGGCAACTTGGCAAGCACACACGCACACTAGTAAAAGCAGATTCTTGCCCGGTACACCCACAGTAACTGCTATTTTAGAAGGGTGTCAAGAAGAAGAATTTTTGTTGCCTTTAGCATTTTTTGATTCTGGTGAACCCATGAAGGTTATTGAACTCAGGCTTGAATGCTTGCTGCTTGAAAGCCAATTTTTGAGAACCAAGTGTTGGGTAAATGGGAAGACAGCTTTGTTGAGAAAACTGGTGCTGTTCTGGAAAGAACATGGACTCATGGTCCAAACAACTAGCTCCCCTAACCAGCTCCCCTTTGCTGATCAGGGGTAAGAGCTTTAAAGGAGATATTTAGGGATGTACAGGAAGATGGAGGGGCTGGTAGAGAGGGGCTACATGCAGAACAGCTCCAAAAATCATCATCAGCTCCAAAAATCATCTTGAAATTGGTCATGTAGTGGTCTGATCAGCATCATATAGTTGTTTTAAGTACAAGTATTGTTCCCATTTCCTTGAGACCAGTTCTTGAAATTGTGTAAGATGGAAGAGCTTATGTCATAACTACAGTCTGGTCATCATGTGGTTAACTTCTTCTGTCTAGTGGGGGTTTCGGTATCTGCAAAACAGTCAAAGGATTTGACTCAGAATATGTATCTGTAGCTCTTGAGGAGAAACTGAAGATCCTTAACTTCGCTTAATGGCTAAACTATTATTATTTTGTCTTGCTTGACTGTTTTCCTTTGTTTCCACGTTTTTTCACTTCTCTGATTACATTTATTCCTCGGCTAAGCTTTTCTGTAGACAAGCAGCAGATGGAGGACCTGGGGGAGAAGGAGCGTCTGTCCCGGGAAGGTCTCGTGGGGTCCTGTTACACTGAGTCACTGTCAGAGTAGACTGTTATGCAAAAGCGTCCAACTCCCTTATTTGAAGAAAACTTTCCTTGACAGTAAATAAGAATTTTAAGAGTTTTTTGATTCTATTTCATGTTCATTAAGCAACATTCAGACCTATAATTTGAGTCCTAAATGGGTTGACCTATAGTGAAGGGAATACTCCAATCAGTGGATCTACTCCAAGTTGCCTTAACAGATAAATTAAAATTTGAAGTTGTTATGTGAATTCAGTTCCTGGTGACTTTGTGCATTGGTTCCCAGAGCTAAGTAATACTGGATAAACTGAAGAAATAAAAGGGTTTGGTCTTATAGTGTCTTAACTGCTATAAATCCTGGATATAAGTAGTGTGCTTGCTTCTTGCCTGGGAACTCTGCTTCACCACAGCTGCCTGTATGACTATAGCAATGACAATGAGCCTTTGAGGATTTTTTTGGTCATATACTTCTGTTTTTTAAATAAATTGCTTCATACTTACATACTCTAATTAGTACATAAGAACTGTTTTACTAATGTCAAGGGCCTCAGTGGCTGAAGGAGATGTTGAAGAACACTAGTTCTTTTTGCACCCATTAGTGTGTGAATATTCTCTGCTGATCCTCTTAGTTCTGAAATCTTACTACTGCTCAGTGTATGTCAGAACTCACATGGATAGGAGAATCTCTCGTTTTCTTAGCCAATTTATGATTATCCGAAGGTAAACTTTGGACTCTGTGGGAGAAGGTGAGGGTGGGATGATTTGAGAGAATGACACTGAAGCATGTGTATTACCATAAGTAAAATAGATGACCAGTACAAGTTTGATGCATGAAGCAGGGCTCAAAGCCAGTGCTCTGGGACAACCCAAGGGATGGAGTGGGGAGGGAGGTGGGAGGGCGGTTCAGGATAGGGGGACACATGTGCCCCTGTGGCTGATTCATGTCGATGTATGGCAAAAACCATAACAATATTGTAAAGTAATTATCCTCCAATTAAATAAAAATGCATTATCTTAAAAATTATTTTCTTAAAATATTATATATTTCAAAGTTGCTAAGAGGAGAATTTATATCTTAGCTAAGAGATTTCTATCTTTAAATTTTTCATCCTAAGGAAAAAATATAACCATGTGTGGCGATGGACACTAACTAGACTTATTGTGGTGGTCATTTCACAATATATACATATATCAGATTATTATGTTTTCCACTTAAAGCTAATACAATGATATCGCAATAAAATTGATTTAAAAATGAGCTTTCAAAAAATACGAACATTGTAACATTTCGAGTATTTATATTTCCATCATGTATCACCTTATCTAGACAATGTTGATCGTCCCGTTTAAAACTCCTTTTTGTCTCCTCAGTTTTACAGAGCAGAAGTTGAAGCTCTTCATTCTTCAGGTATGACAGCAGTTGTTAAGTTCATTGATTATGGAAACTATGAAGAGGTGCTACTAAGCAACATCAGGCCCATTCAGTCAGAGGCATGGGTATGTGATCCAAATTATGTACAAAGACATAAGCTGTTTTGAAGGAAATACATAGCTCTGAGAGATTAGTCTTAGTAATACTAAATTTTCCAGTGGAAAATGTTTTGTTTAAAACTGAATACTCCTAAAGTAAGGTTTTAATTAATAATTACCTTAAACTACAGTAAGAATGAGTGCATTGCAATTGCTTCTCTTATATAATGCTTTGTTATATTATGTTTGGCAATAAGTACCCTTATTTATATGTTTGCCAAAAATGTGTATGTGTTTTTATGAGTCTTTATGCATATTTTATTCTTTCCCAGTTTGTTACTGTTTAAATTTGACCAAATAATGTCCAGCAATTGTCAAATTTAAATCTCTTTTGGATACATGTATATTCTTTATTATTTTAGTTAAATGTAAAATTAAGAAAAACACTTTAAATTATATATGAATTCATCTGCCTTACTACACATACATATGTACATGTGCAGATTAAATTTAAATATCTTTGTTGAATAATATTTAATTTTGTTGCCAAATGTTATGTCAAAACTGACAGTTTTGTTGATATAATTTAGACAGTATTGACCTCATGGAGTCCATTATATACAAGATTTATGTAACTTTATATAGAGTCTCAACTGCATTTAGGCATAAACGAGGACAAAGCATAGTAGAATTTGTTTTATAGAGATTTCTTTAGCAAATTTCTTTCTCATTTGTGGGTAGCTATTGATAAACTTATTACGAGAAACCTGATTTGTTGCTGTTTCCCTGAAATATAAAGATATACTAGAGAATTATATCATTTAGACAGTAGCCTTCATCATTGAAGCATACTTGTTTTCTTATGAACTGCTTTTGATTTAGTTTTGATCCTTCTAGATTTTCCTGTCATGACCTCAGGGTCATTGCCCACTTCACCCCCGCTCCCAAAAAGAAGATAAATAAAGCTACAACAAAAATCTAGTAGCAGTAATCATATTTGGGCCCATGGATATTTTTTCTTGACCTTTTTATTCTAGAAAATTGATCAGTTTCTAGTAGCTTATTGTTTCATATTTTACAAAATAACATTCATTTTCTTATACTGTATAATTAAGTAAGAGATCCTTTCTCTCACTCTGATTCTCTAAAGTTTAGCTGCTTTTTCCCTAAACGACTGAAATACCATTAATGTCTAATTTATATCTTTTCTTGGAGAAACTTGGTATAACTATATTTTTTGCCCTTTTGACATAATGGCTATTTTTATTCTCTTTTTTTAAAGTCAATGCTCACATCTTAATGCAGTTATAATGGTAAAACTATTTATTGAGTCTGTATTTCTAGAAGGTGAGCCCAGGTTTGTTATTCATCTTGTGGTCCTTGTGTTAGCCACTACAAAGAGTCAAAATAAAAGTTTTACATTTAGTTTTTTTTAGGAGATTTAATAAGAGATTAATTTTATTCTTTGCTCCCTAGAAGAATTTTAAGTTTCCTTACTTTGTTTCCTCTCTACTTCTTCTTTCTGTTCCAGAGTGGACAGAGCTGTTGGGCACCTTTCTTATTCCTCATTGTAGCTCTTCTCCTCAGAGGTGTTTGGTGCCAAGTGATCTTTTTCTTTCTAAGTCAGTGATATTTCATTTTCCTCCTTTAATAGTCCTCATTGCTCTGTTGATTTTAGGCCATTGTAAACTTGGCTGAACAATAAATGTATCACATGTGACAGCCCATGTAGTGATTCTGAACCACAGCAGTACTTTCATGTTCTCCGTACCTCATCTAGGCTTTACTGTGCTATTTTCTTTGTTTTTAACCTATTTACCTTTTCTGCAGTTAACTTAAAAATCTTTGATGCTGTGCTAAGTCATTTCAGTCGTGTCCAAGTCTTTGCAGCCCCATGGACTGATAGCCCACCAGGCTCCTCTGTCCATGGGATTCTCTAGGCAAGAATACTGGAGTGAGTAGGCATGCCCTCCTCCAGGGGTTCTTCCCAATAAGATCCATGAAATATTTTGCAGGAAGAGGCAGGATAGTATTTTTAAATCTTTTGGAGATTCTGGTATTTCTTTTTTCCTAATTACAAATAATCAAGTGATTGTTGATGTTTTATGCTTTTGCATAAATTAATATAACAAATATTTTTGGATCATGAACAGTGTTATGGAGAATAAGATCATCCTTTTTTCCTCATCTATGTGAATAATTGACTTAGTTGTAGATGCAGCTCCTTTTTGAATAAAAGCCACACCTTAACATATTTTCACTCATCTCCATTTAAAAAAAAGGTATATGTCCATATACATAAAAAGCCTCTGAAGAAAAATAATCAGTGTGACTGTCACTACATTTAACATAGAATTAGTGTATAGTTCTGTTATCCTCTGAGAGTACTAATATTGGGGTCTGTGAGCACGTTTTCTTTTTGTAACTTTGGTATTATAACAAGTTTTGAGTTAATCAAAGTAAAACGTTCACTATACCAATAGGAAGGTAACTCTGATTGATGTAATACTTGAAAAATTAAAGGGCTACAAAGGTAAGGTGAGGCTGATAGAAGCCTTAGCAAAGGTATTTACTCACACTGTGGATTGTGTAGTTTTTAATTTTTTTAACTCTTGTGCTACATATGTACATTACTGTTTTTAATTATGAAATGATTTCATATGTTTAATTAAGGTTTATGTTTGTTATTGCCATAAGATTTTGGAAAATCTCTTGTCTTCGTAAATATAACAATGAGCATTCATTGAGATTTTTTTAATAGTTTGCAGGAAAAACACAACCAAGAAGCGTGCATATACACCAAAAATCTTTATAGAAATCAGTTGTCTGTATTGTCTTAAACGTGTAAGGATGAATTATTAAATAAAAGCATGAAATATTAGGAGACTCAATGACTAAGTTAATAGTCTCTTATGTGGAAAATTAAGACAAAAATTAATAGTTTAAGTTAATTTTTTTCTTCATGAAATTTAAGTGCTATTTGCCTTAAATCCGTCTGTAGACACATTTCTAGTTTCCCTGTCTATTTGTATATTTTCAGAGCATACTCAGTGATGATATACTAGGTGATGAAAGTATATGTTCTAATTATGATTAAATACTTTATTTCCTCCAAACTGATCTACTGAACTTTTTGCTTGTCATCCTTGATTTTTTTTCTTCTAGATCGATTAAACTATCAATATAATGTGAGATTCACAACTCATTCTTAACTGGATAAATCCTATAATTTTTAATTTAATATTCTTTGTATGTTGCAGGATTTTCCTTATTTTACCAAAGTAAATGAATCATTATGCAATCTCATATTATTTGTAAAACTATATGGATTGGGGGCGGGAGGAGAAGGGCACGACAGAGAATGAGATGGCTGGATGGCATCACCGACTCAATGGACATGAGTTTGAGTGAACTCCGGGAGTTGGTGATGGACAGGGAGGCCTGCCATGCTGTGATTCATGGGGTCGCGAAGAGTCGGACACGACTGAGCGACAGGGAGAAAACCATAATGCTATTTTATTTCCTTGACCACTATATATGAAACATTAGGGGTAAAGGAAACCTATTTATGTTTCTTGCAGCCATTTCCAAATTTACTCCTTTTAAGCTAATATCAGGAAAACAGTAAAAAGATGCCACAGGCCACTTGGAATTACTCTTTAAAATACCCTGGTGCTGCTGCTCAGACAAATCTTTTGTGCTTTTGGAGTGTTGTTCCTTCTGAGTTACTTATCTAAATCTGGAAAGATAATGTCAAGTCCTGATTTTCCCAGAATATTTATGACTTGTATGCCACTGAGACTTTTTTAGCCCACGAAATATTTTAGAACATGCTGATTTCTAAACTTTTTGAAGTTTCATAGTGTTTTACTTTGAGGAAATCATCTTTGTTCAGCTATTCTTCCAACTAGAAAATTTATTGTATAGATTAGTTTTATTCAATAAATACTTACTGCATATCTGTTTAGGTGCTAGGCATTGTGGGTAAGGGGTATATGTTAGTACTCAGCACACACAAAAGTCCTGTGTACTACACAAAGTTAGTGTAAGTTATATTTCCAATTGTGTGAAACAAACTTAAATATCTCATGGGAGTCTTCATTTACCTCTTGAAACTTTAAAACAAGATAGAAGTGGTAAAAATCTTGTTTATCAATGTTTTAATTTTAATAATGTTTAAGGTCTATATTTTATTTTATTTCTCCTTATTTGAAGATAAATTATGGAAGAAGAAAGTGTGATTTAGTGAATTTTATGTGTTTAAAATTTCTTACTGATTTTATCTATTTAAAAAGTAAATTTCCTTTTAGGTGGGTTTGGATTTCTTTTTAAAATAATTATATATTTTTTTCAATTTTAGCATACTTTACAAAAAGAACTATTAATCTATTAATCTCAAGTTTTACTTTTGAAGTAACTTTGTGCAAAGTTTATTTTATAATGTCACCCTGGGAATCAAATTTGAAAATTACCTTTCCAAATTCAAATAATGTTCACAAAAAGCCATAAAGTGTTCTACCACTAATAAAAATATTAAAGAGAAACATATAACCCCCCCATCCCTAACCTATTTAATGAGGAAGGAGATAGAGAATTGTGATATGCAAATTAATGAGTTAAAAATGAATCTTAAATGTATTATAACAAGGTCATGTTAGAAATTTTAAAGATGTAGGGATAAAGTTAGGCTATATCTCATTTGTATTTGATATCAAAAGATAATAAATATTAAAAAGGGGACAGTTGTTATAGAAACCATTAACTTCAAAGAGAATTATGTAGCAGTGAGATTCTGCCAGTTAGTATCCAGTAAAAAGTACTGGCACATATTTGATCTTAGTCCAGAAGGTTTTTTTATTTCTGCTGATAAATTCTTACATAAATTAATGGGTATAATTTACCATACTTAAATTTCTCCATAATTTGAGTAAGGTCAGTAAAATACTGCAATACATTTTCTTCCACTATACATATTTTTGGGATACTTCCCTTTCAAAAATTTCCGTGTAAGCAGTGCTCTTTCTCTTTTGCAATATAAACACAGAGTAAATCAAAAAGAGTGTAGCTGTCTTAGCTGCATTTAAGAACATAATTTTCAAATTATAGGTGACAGAATTTGGGTGTTTCCATGCAATGTCTTTTAGCTAAATTTTAATAAAATTTGGTTGTATTAGATATGCTTTATTTCTTAATCTACCATTCAACTTTTCACAGTTCCCACAGGAGACTGTGGATCATATTAAAGGACTTTACTGGAGATATGAAAGCTTTTGCATAGAGGGAGAGATGATTAATTCATAAATGCATGCCATATACATTGATATATCATATATATGATATATCAACTCAGATATACATTGATGTCTATCTCCTGAATCCCAAATACAGTTTGTGAATTTGAGATTATTATGAAACATAAGAGATTATTATGAAAATCTTCAGAATCTTGTTTTGACTGGGCTACATTATTCAAGAGATACTTTATTTCACCGTTTTAATTACTACTGAGAAAATAGTGTGCTATTTGAAGAACATGTACTAAAGTACCACTTGAATTTTGCTATCTGATAATTTAATTTAATATATTATAATCTATTCAAAAGATTAAAGATGCTATATACAAGCATCTTTAAAAAGTTTCTGGGTGATCTGAGTTTTCCTTTATTAAGCAATGAAAGTACATCATGTAATTATTTCATGTTACTTTAAAAAAAATTTTTTTTTAATTTATTGGAGGCTAATTAATTTACAATATTAATATTGGTTGGTTTTGCCATACATTGACATGAATCTGCCCCGGGTGTACATGCGTTCCCCATCTTGAACCCCCCTCCCACCTCCCTCCCTATCCCATCCCTCTGGTTCATCCCAGTGCACCAGCCCTGTGCATCCTGTATCATGCGTTGAGCCTGGACTGGTGATTCATTTCACATATGATAATATACATGTTCCTTTTTACTGAAGGTAAAAATAGGAAAGTAAAATAACAGGGATTTTAGGGGATTACCTAAGATGTGCTTTTTTGTTTCTAACTTTAAGTATACTTCATAAAACACTTTAAACCTTCTATCATTTAAATATTAAGAATCAAGTTAGCATAACTGAAAAATCTACATCAGTTTTTTTGTATACATGAATAGTATCAGAAGATATGTTAATCTTTTATCTTCTAAGTCTCCCCTTTATTAATAGCAGATTAAAGTATGGAAGTATGGCATTGGTCAATGGAGAAGTAAATTTAAGATTTATGCTAAATAATGTGTAATTTTGATTTGTCTTCAAAGTAATCTTAAGGAGGCATCATGGAAGTAATCTACAGCCTAAGGGGGCTAGGATTGTCAGATGAACTTATCTTTTCCTTTGACATTTTTGATTCGGTTGGCCCAAAATTTGTTCTTTCAAGCATAAATGTTAATTGTTTCATTTACTTCATTTATCAAGACTTTTAAAACTGTAATTTCAAACTGTACTCAATTTTACCACTCCTTAACGTATACATGCAGAAGATTTACTAATACACTGATAATAAAGTAGTAAAATAATTGAATTTGAGGAATATTTTTGGTTTGTTTTATTTCTTATCCCCAAACATGTTATTTTTATATTGGGCATGTGCCTTGACTTGGCACTAATGTCAGTATATTTTAAAGATTTTTATAAATCTGAAGAGGCATTGTTTTGAATTTAAAAAAAAACTGCACACAGTTCTGTTTTTGATTGTTCCATCTGTACCTAAAAGGCACAAAAATTGTTGCTCATTGCAATACAGAATTTATTCCCTTTCAAATGGAGCTCCTGCAGTGTATCTTTTCAGTTCTAAAATGAGTAGTTGTGATCCTTGATTGGTGATGGGCTAAAAGGGGACTTAGGATACATGTTTGATTGCACACCATAATGAGTCATCAGTTGTCTGATTTCTTTTTTTAACCTTACATAGTCATTTGTGTACTTTCATACTCTTGCTTTTTTCACCTCATTTATTAGTTATCTCTGTGTGTTTTCATTCTATTTCTTAAACATCATTGTATTTTCGACTTTGTTTTTTAAACTTGATTTTCTTTTTACCTTTCAGTTCAGTTCAGTCGCTCAGTCGTGGGTGCTATCTCTTGATGTATTTGGTCACCCTTCCTGCTGATCCTAATTTCCTGAACTTTACTGGACCTATACTATTTATTCTAGAATCATGTGCAGTAGGCTTCACTATCACACCTCTAGGAAAGGAGTGGAGTTGATCTGCCTTGTGAGAAGCTCTCTGGTGTAATAGCTTCCAGTTCCATTGAATTTGGAAACTACTGGCAAGAGTTTTATATGTTGGCTTGAAATAACTCCCTTAGTAGTGGCCTATCATTGGCTGAGAGCCCCATTTGGAAGGGACAGGAAGTACTGCAATAGTGAGAATTTGCCTTAAAAAAAAAAATGTAGTTTGTTAGGACTAAACATAATGATGATGTTCTAGTTGAGCAGCTCAGATCATAGTAACAATTAAAAAGTTATTGTATTTTTTTTTTACTCTATTTTGACTTTTAATTGTAAAAAAAAATTTTTTTTTTTAATAGCCAAAGCAGATTTCACCATTAATGACGTCAGTGTTTTTCTAGGTATGAGAAGATGCAAGAATTGGAACTCATAAAACCTTTTTCTGAAAAGATCTAACTATCTGAAGGCCTGTTCTGCCAGTTTTTTTTTTTTTCCAGAGGACAGAGTGCCTCATTCCTGATTTTCACCCTGAACTTCTTTCAGGGGGTGTTGAAGGTTATTGTATTTTTGTACATACATCTTCATGCCTAGTCCATCTAGCTCGGGGTTAGTTCTGCTCCTGGTTAAATAAACTAAATACATTTTTGATTATAGAATGTCTTTGAGTCAGTAGCAGGTTAATATGTATTTTAAATTTCCAAGAGAGAGACGTATGTAGTGTCTATTGCTTCACAAACTTATTTGGTCATGGAGCCCCCCTGTTTTTGTCCTGTATAAAATCTGTAATATAAAGTCTACAAGAGGTACTTTGAAAAACATCATAGCTCTTCTTTTCTAGTTTTCAGATTTTCCATATAAAATAGACTGAAGATTTATCTTAAGAAACATTGTTTTGGATGTTCCAGACTTTTTAATAACATAATATATTTTTATATTATAGATAGAATAAAAGGCAGTTTCTCTTCAGCCTTACTCTGAATAGAGGACAAAACATATCTCTGAAATTTTATGTCCCTTCTAAGCACATATGGTTTTAGCAGTAGTGTGTTATTACATAATATAAAATTGAGATCTTTTTTATGTGTCATTATACACAACTCACTGGTCTTTTAATTTTATTTTAACTTTAATTCTAGAAACTTTCATGTGCTAAGTTAAAGACCTTCTAAAATTATCATTCATGAAAACTCACATTGTAGCTTTTATAATACTGCTGGGTATTCTTTTTCTATAATTTTGGCCTAATAACCTGCATGATATTTATATATTCAGCAGTAAGGCATTTTCATCATTTGTTTATTTGTTATTCTCCAGTAAGCTAAAGCAAAATCTGAAATCCCTGTTTTTGTTAAGCTGACAATTGGCTACTGAATCAAAAGAAAGTATCAAAGCAAGTTAATTCCATTGAGCAGGTAGACATTAAGTGAAGAAGACTCCTAAAAGATGAAAAATTCTGTTTTGTTTCAACATTTGTATTGCTCCTTTACTAATAGACTTAAAATAATGTGGAGAAGGGTATTCTTGTGTATTTTTTCCTTATAAAGTGATCAGGTAATATAAATCATATTAAAAAATTCCTGAATTTGATCATCAGTACTCAAATGAATTCCCGATCAGGAACTTGTGAGTATTAGTTCAGAAAGGCTCTAAAAGCTTTGGTCACAAATAAAGATATCCCTGATCTTTCTATGTGCCCTTATTAGTATTAATGTTTACTAAGAACCTGGCCTTACTGATAGTTGTTCTCGTAAATAGAAAGCCTGTTAGACTGAGATGTTGTGGAGCTAATTACAAAATGGTCTAGAAATGATAAAACATTGGTCACACACCCAGTCCATTTAAATGATATGCTTGAATTCTTAGGAAATACGCAAAACAAAGAAAAAATTTTCACTGACTGTGTTTTAAACTTAAATGTAAACAGTCCAGATGGGAAGTTAAAATATATAATTCCCTAAGAAATATTAAAGAAAAATATAAGAAACTTGAGGCTGAGAACTCTAACTTTTGTTATTGAAAATTTCTTATAAAAGGCTACAATAAAATCATTTTAGATATAATTTAGAAATGAGTGTAAGATTTATATTTCAAGAAGATATGCACATTTTCCCATTGATTCATTGAAAACACTTAAAAATGGCTATGAAAAGGCTGAATATTCTATTAATTCTAATGAGTAGAATTGATTTAATGAAAGTAATGACTGAGGGAAGATATTTAAGGTCGGAAAAAAGTGACCACAGAGAAGGTAAAATGTAGATTTGGTATCTTGGTTCTCACATATTTTTCAAAATAGTTTTCATAATAGTTTCAAAGGTTTGATTGAAACTGCTAAACAAAAAAAAATTTGAACAAGACAACTTTAAATAATCTCAATTATAAAAATAAGTTTTGCTTTCTGAAATGAGAATTGCTATGCTTTGAAGTTCTAACAAATTTCACATAAATGGCAAACTTCAGCCAAAAATACTTCTGACATTGTTTACTGCCGATTGCCATTCTTGGACCCAAGGTTGAGAAACATTTTCAGATTCCGTGTGCTTTGTCCTGAAAGAATTCGATGCAAAGGGGTCCCTGAGAGAGTCAAATGTCGGCTCAGCGTGGCCTTTGAAAGAAGGGGAGAGGGCAGGGCTGGTCTTGGGCAGATTACTCCCACCTCCCTTTTTGCCCGGCTTCAGCTCCAGGGGAGCTGGAGATGCACAGGAGAAGTCAGAAGACCTGGGTCACGTCCCGGCTCTGCCACTTACTTCCTGTGACTGACTCTGGGTAAGTTGTTTCCTGTCTCTGGGTCTCAGTTTTAGTACAGTTACAGTGAGGATTAGGTAATATGATCACTGGACATGTGCTTTTTAAACTCCATAGGTCTATAGAAACTGAAAATTTTATTATCATAACCTGGCCTCCTTCTTCCCAGTTCCTCTGTAGTCTAGTATCCTTGCCTCTGCATTTTTAAAGCAACCAAAAACGACAGCTCCTTTTATTTTTCCCTATGTCCTCTCCATGTTGGAAGTCTCATTCCTATCCTCTGCATTCTTCAGAGTTAAGTATTCTAAGGCTATAAAATCAGACTGGTTAATTTTCACGGTAGAGTGTGGGATACGTTTCCCCTTTTCACCCTTCCCACTCTCACCTTTCTTCTTTAATCTCAGAATTATGTGTTTAGAAATGTCAAAGAATCCCTAGTGCATGGCAGTTTGGAGACAGTGTTGGCAGAAGGAAGCCCCTTAAATCACATTACGCAGATCACTTCCCCATCAGGAAGGTTGACTGAGTGCATGAGAGTGTGATTGTGCCTCTTGTCCTCTTTTTCTCTATGGGAAAGGAGATGGAAATAGTTCAGAGATCTTCAGAAACGTCACTGAACGCCTTGATCCTAACTTGAAGAGTAATCCTAGGGAAGAGACAAGGGATTTAGTGGCCATTTCTTTGGTTAGCTCTTTGAGTTCACATCGTCTTTGATTCTCAGTAAACACTAGCCTCCCTCAGCCAAACTAAATTTATAACACCTATTATCTTTACTGGGTGCTCAGTTGATAGAGGCTGCATGGAGCTAAGAGGAAAGAGAATTTGCCTTCTGTGTGACATCTAATTTCAGATCAAGGGATCTTTAAGAGGGCATGAGAGCTTCTCATCTGATCCAACCTTGCCCATAATCTAAGAATGCTTGATTTGGCTGTGTGTCAATAATAGTAATAATAGCCACTTATGTGAACTGCTTGCCGTTAATACCTAATTACCATGGAGCACAATTAACCATTACTCCTATTGTGATTAGATTAACTGTCTTAAAAAATTGTATTTATTTTATTTTTACAGCTTTGAACCATTGACTTATGCTTAACATGGTTTCTTGCTGAAGTAGCAGTGTCATCTTTCATAACTAAAAATTAGAAATATTGAATTCTGGTAGTAATCAAATGCAAATTGAAACAGTTAAGCACAGTGTTAAATGTGTGAATTAATGGAAAAAAAAATTTAAATGATAGTGTTCATGCTGGCAAAGATGAAGTGACATGAGTACTGTTACACATTGCTGATGGCAGTGTAAATTGTTGTAATCTTTCTGATTTTTTCCAGTCTTATAAGTGTTTATTCTCTTTAATAATCTCATAGTTGTTAATCTCCGCTAGGAAAAGAGAAAAGGAATAACTGCATTTCTGAGAGATGGTCATTGAAGCAGTATGATAATAGGAGAAACTAGAATCTTCCTAAAGGACTTGAAAATACACTCAAAGTAGTGACAGTGTATGTGGTAGAGTTATGTACAGACTCTGGATATGTGTATATACTTATTTTTTAGTTTTATAACCTTTCCATAATTTTGTAGCACATTTTTTTATTTGAAAAAGTAACAGCAGGCAAAATAAAATTAGCATGAAAAAAGTTGATCATGAATAGGGAATTTTAGTCTAAAATCGTTAAAATTTGTAAAAAGGATCTGAAAATAATGGGAGTTTAAAAGAGTAGGATAAATAAAAACATAAATTCTTTCTAATTTTGCCTTCATTGAGATTAAACAGCAACATGATTATGGTTTTCCATGATAAATTACCATGATCTTTGAGCTTGTTTCTGTCTATAATTAATACATGAAATACTCCTACAGCTAAACTAGTGCAAATTATTCATTCAGTTTGTCCTTACAGCCTACTTCCCAATTCATTTCAGAATTCTCTCTTGATAACACTATTCCCAGAACACTTAAACACCTTCAGAATTCTGTCTGTCCCATGTGCTTTCAAATGATTAGAAAAATACATTTCTTCTATGAAATCCATACAGGCATACCTTTTATTGCACTTCACTTTATTTTGCTTTGCAGATACTACATTTTTTTTCCCCACAAATTGAAGATTTGTGACAACCCTGTTCAAGCAAGTCTGTTGTTCTGTTGCCAAGTTGTGTCTGACTCTTTGTGACCCCAGGGACTTCAGCACGCCAGGCTTCCCTGTCCCTCCCCATCCCCTGGAGTTTGTCCAGGTTCATGTCCAATAAATCAGTGATTCCATCCAACCATCTCATCCTCTGTCGCCCACTTCTCCTTCTGCCTTCAATCTTTCCCAGCATCAGGGTCTTTTCCAGTGAATCAGCTGTTCCCATCAGGTGGCTGAAGTATTGGAGCTTCAGCTTCAACATCAGTCCTTCTAAAGAGGATTCAGGGTTGATTTCCTTTTAAGATTGACTGCTTTGATCACCTTTTCCTCAGGACTCTGAAGAGTCTTCTCCAACACCACAGTTCAAAAGCATCAGTTCTTCAGCACTCTGCCTTCTCTATTGTCGAGCTCTCACATCTGTACATGACTGCTGGAAAGACCATAGCCTTGACTATACGGACCTTTGTTGGCAAAGTGATGTCTTTGCTTTTTAACACTGTCTGGATTTGTCATAGCTTTCTTACCATGAAGCAGTCGTCTTCTAATTTCATGGCTGCAGTCCCTGTCCACAGTGATTTTAGAACTTTAGAAGAGGAAATCTGACACTATGTCTACCTTTTCCCCTTCTGTTTACCAGGAATTGATGGGACCAGATGCTGTGATCTTAGTTTTTTTAATACTGAAGTTTTAAGCCAGCTTTTTCACTCTCCTCCTTCACCCTCATCAAGAGGTTCTTTAGTTCCTCTTCACTTTCTGCCGCTAGAGTGGTATCATCTGCAACCTCAGATATGCGGAGGATGCACTATTTCTTCCAGCAATCTTGATTCCAAGTTGTAACTCATCCAGCCCAGCATTTCCCATGATGTGCTCGGCATATAAGTTAAACAAACAGGGTGACAATAAACAGCCTTGTTGTACTCCTTTCTCAATCCTGAACCAGTTGTTCCATACAGGGTTCTATCTCTTGCTTCTTGATATGCATATAGGTTTCTCAGGAGACAGGTAAGATGATCTGGTATTCCCATCTATTCAAGAGTTTTCCACAGGAGCGACTGAACTGAACTGAACTGAACTGAACTATAATCCACACAGTCAAAGGCTTTAGTATAGTCAATGAAACAAAGGTAGATGTTTTCCTTTGATTCCCTTGCTTTCTCTATGATCCAGCAAATGTTGGTAATTTGATCTCTGATTCCTCTGCCTTTCCTCATCGTAATGCTAAAACCTAGCTTGAAGGATTTTGAGCACAGCCTTACTGGTATGGGATATGAGTGCAATTGTCTGGTGGTTTCAATATTCTTTAGTACTGCCCTTCTTGGGAATTGGGATGAAGATTGACCTTTTCCAGTCCTGAGGCCACTGCTGACTTTTCCAAGTTTGCTGACATACTGAGTGCAGCACTTTAATAGAATCATCTTTTAGGATCTTAAATGACTCTGCTGGAATTCCATCACCTCCACTAGCTTCATAGGCAGCAGTGCCCTCTAAGGCCCACTTGACAACACTCCAGAATGTCTGGCTCTAGGTGAGTGACCACACCATTGTGGTTATCCGGGTCATTAAAATCTTTCTTGTGCAATTCTTCTATGTATTCTTTCCATCTCTTCTTGATCTCTTTTGCTTCTATTAGGTCTTTATGGTTTCTGTCCTTTGTATTGCCCATCTTTGGAAGAACTGCTCCTTTCATATTTCTGATTTTCTTGATGAGATCTCTAGTCTTACCCTTTCTGATGTTTTCCCCTCTATTTCTTTTTGTTGTTCATTGAA
The DNA here is from genome assembly GCF_049115385.1 of Moschus berezovskii. Lineage (NCBI taxonomy): Eukaryota > Metazoa > Chordata > Mammalia > Artiodactyla > Moschidae > Moschus > Moschus berezovskii. Next base: position 86,145,523 of record NC_142472.1, read on the forward strand.
GAAGGCCTTCTTGTCTCTCCTTGCTGTTCTCTAGAACTCTTCATTTAGTTGGGTGTACCTTTCCTTTTCTCTCCTGCTTTTCACTTCTCTTCTTTCTTCTGCTATTTGTAAAGCCTCCTCAGACAACCACTTTCCCTTCTTACATTTCTTTTCCTTTGGGATGATTTTATTCACTTCCCTGTATAATACTATGGACCTCTGTCCATAGTTCTTCAGGCACTCTGTTTACTATATATAATCCCTTGAATATATTCATCTCTTCCACTGTATATTCATAGGGAATTTGATTTAAGTCAAACCTGACTAGCCTAGTGGTTTTCACTGCTTTCTTTGGTTTAACCCTGAATTTAGCTGTCAGGAGCTGATGATCTGAGCCACAGTCAGCTCCAGATCTTTTTGCTGCTGTATACAGCTTCTCCACCTTCAGCTATAAAGAACGTAATCAATCTGATTTCACTTTTGACCATTTGGTGATGTTCATGTATGAAGTTGTCTCTTGTGTTGTTGAAAAGGTGTTTGCTATGACCAGTGCAGTCTCTGGGCAGAATTCTGTTAGCCTTTGCCCTGCTTCATTTTGTACTCCAAGGCCAAACTTGCCTGTTACGCCAGGTATCTCTTGACTTCCTACTTTTGTGTTCCAGTCCCCTGTGATGAAAAGGACATCTTTTTTTGGTATTAGTTCTATAAGGCCTTGTAGGTCTTCATAGGACTGATCAGCTTCAGCTTCTTCAGCATCAGTGGTTGGGGCATAAACTTGAATTACTGTGATGTTGAGTGGTTTGCCTTGGAAATGAACCGAAGTTATTGTGTCATTTTGAAGATTGCACCCAAATACTGCATTTCAGACTCTTGTTGACTGTGAGGGTTACTCCATTTCTTCTGAGGGATTCTTACCCACAGTAGTAGATATAATTGTCATCTGAGTTAAATTCACCCATTCCCATCCATTTTAGTTCATTGATTCTTCAGATGTTCACTCTTGCCATCTCCTGCTTGACCACATCCGATTTATCTTGATTCATGAACCTAATATTTCATTTTCCTATGCAATACTGTTCTTTACAGCATTGGATTTTACTTTCATCAGCAGAGACATCCACAACTGAGCGTCGTTTCTGCTTTGGCCTGGCCGCTTCGTTCTTTCCGGAGCTGTTAGTAGTTGTCCTCCGCTCTTCCCCAGTAGCACACTGGACACCTTCTGACCTGGGGGCTCACCTTCCGGTGTCACATCTGTTGCCTTTTTATACAGTTCATGGTGTTCTCACGACTAGTACACTGGAGTGGTTTGCCATTCCCTCCTCCAGTGGGCCACCTTTTGGCCGAACTTTGCACTATCCCATCTGTCTTGGGTGTCCCTGCATGGCCTAGCTCATAGCTTCATTGAGTTGTGCAAACCCCTCTGCCTTGACAAGATGGTGGCCCATGAAGGGGTGAGCAAGTAAGTCTCCTGGTACCACTTTCCCACCAGCACTGCTCAGTTTGTGTCTCTGTGTCACATTTTGGTAAGTCTCAAAATAATTCAAACTTTACTATTATATTTGTTGTGGTGATCTTTGATGTTGCTATTGGAAAAAGATTTCAACTCACTGAAGGGTCAGATGATAGCATATTTTAGCAACAAACTAAGGTATGTGCTTTGTTTTCTTTAGACATAATGCTATTGCACGTTGAAAGACTACGATATATGTATAAATATAAATGTTAATTGCACTGGGAAAACAAAAGTTATGTGACCCTTTATTGTGATATTTGCTTTATTGCAGTGGTCTGGAACCAAACCTGCAGTACCTCAGAGGTCTGCCAGTACTTAGTTACCATTCTTCATTTTGGAAATGTGTAATAATGATACCCTGACTCTGTCTCTCTTTTAGTTTCTGATACATTATTAAAATATTAAGTGTAAAACAAAATTTTTATATTGGAGATTTTTTATTAACTTAAAATTCCAAATATGTATCAATCTATTTAAAAAAGCTTTTTGAGCACTTATTATATGACTTTATCTCTCCACCCAGAACAGTGCCCAGCACAGCACATTTCCTTAGAATGATTATGTGTTAAACAGTGGGAATGCATAGATGAGCTGTCTGCACTAGGAAAATCAGACTAGCAAAGGAGCCCAGCAAGTAAAGCACCATCAGTTCACTGTAAACAGAACAGAAATAAATGGAAAGTACTTAACTCAGTCAGAAACTGAATCATAGAAGAGGCCAGGCCTTCCCCACTGTCGTATTACAAAACAGCAGTGAACCATCAAACAGACCCTCTGTCCCCTTTGCCCTGCTTTATTGTCTGTATATCTTGCCTCTGCCTCCAACTCCTAAGTGAAATCTCTATGAGAACAGGAACTTTGTCTCAGCTAGTACTTCAGCATTCCAAACAGTCCCTGAAACATAAGGCTTTCAATAAATTCTTGTTAAATCTGAATGAATGAAGTTTAATGTAAAAGTTGAAAGTTTTGAAGGACTTAACTTGGGGAAGAAATGGAATCCAGTATGAGAGAACAGCAGAGTGTAGGAGAACATGGGAGGGTGGGGTATTTTGGCAGCAGTATAGGCTAGATGTAGCAAGTGCCAGTAGATAAGGCTGAGTGCAGAGGCAGGGAGGGTTGAAGGATGAAGAGTCAGGTGGGTTACAGTAAGTATCTAGAATGTTATATCTCAGAAGAGGAACCAGTGAAGAATTTTAGGTAGAGAAGTGTCATGATGTGATTTTACTTTAAGAGATTATTTCCTGTGGTGTAGAAAATGGACTTCAGTGAAAGCAGAGAGCCTGGAAACTCATTATTGCAATAATTAAGGCAAGAGATGGGGACTTTGGAGTCCTCAGAGTCTAGGCAAAAGTAGAGAGTATGGGTGAGATTGCATAAAGAAAGCGTGTAAAAAGAGAAAAGGCAAGGACAGGGGTCACCTTCGGGGGAATCTGGCAGTTGAGGGGTGGGAGGGACATCGAGAAGCAGTGGTGGCTTGGGAGACGGGGCTAGGTGGTGAGGAAGGGTGCCTAATCCTCAGTATAGAACACTAGGGAGGCCGAGGGGTGGGATTGGAAAGTGCTGTTGGATTTGGCAGTCAGCAGGAACCGATGACTATTGGAAGGCACTTTCAGTGAAATGCCCAATGTGCAAGGCAACTTGTGGCTTTTTGAGAGTAGGTGGGAAATAAGAAAATGAGGTATAAGCTTCTTATAAGAGCTCAGTTATGAAAAGAGGATAGAAGATGAGAAGAAGTAGTAAAGGAACTTACAGTAAAAATCCAAAGATGTTTATATATCAAAGGCAAAGTGAAGAAAAGAAAGAAGGAAAATTTGTAAAATAGGGGTGGGGATTAAAAGTCCAGGCTGTGATGAGATGGTGGGGTACGACCACTTTAGTTTACTTTGGATATGTTGAGGAGTACTAAAGAGAGAGAGGAAAGTAGTAAACAGAGGTGTGGATGATGTTATCAGCTGGGTTTCCGGGAGGGAAAGTGAATAATTCTTCACTAATACACTCTTCTCTCTCAAGTAAAAACAGGTCGTCTATTCAAAGTAAGAAGGTCAGAATAGAAGAGTTTTGACGAGAGATGTAAAGAGATATATATATATATATATTTTTTTTAATTTTTATTTGAGTATAGTTGCCTTGCAATGCTGTGCTAGTTTCTACTGTACAGCAAATTGAATCAGCTATACATATGTAACTATATCTCCTCCTTTTTGGATTTCTTTTCCATTTAAGTCACCACAGAACATCGAGTTCCCTGTACTATACAGTATGTTCTCATTAGTTATCTATTTTATAGACAGTATCAATAGTGTACAGGCTTCCCTGGTGGCTCAGTGGTTAAGAATCTGCCTGCCAGTGCAAGAGATGACGGTCTGATCCCTGGGTCGGGAAGATCCCCTGGAGAAGGAAATGGCAGCCCACTTCAGTATTCTTGCCTGGGAAATCCCATGGACAGAAGAGCCTGGTTGGCTATAGTCCATGGGGTCGCAAAAGCGACTAAACAACAATAACAACAATCTATAGTGTATATATGTCAATTCCAATCTCCCAATTCCTCTAATACTCCCCTTCCCCCTTGGAATCCATGCAGTTGTTCTCTATATCTGTGTGAAAGAGATATAAAGATTTAGACACCACCCAGGGGAGTGGGAGAAGAAGCTAACCAAGAATGTTTTTATTTTCACAGTAGGAGTTTTCTGTCACAGTTCATCCTCAATTTCTAGTCTTAGTAGCTGCAAGAAAAGTTTGTGAAGTGGATGTACAAGTGAGAAAAACTGTACATGTTTATTAAGCAGAAACTAGCAAGTTAACCACTCAGCCGATTTTCAGTAGAGGTTCTTATTAGAGATCTGATATTTGAAATTCTGTACAATCATTGTGATTATATTATTGCCCTAGGACCTCAGCAGAATTCAGCATTGGAAAGTGCCCTGAGAAGATGATTTTAAGCTCTTGCTAGTAACATTAGTATCCTAGGAATGTTAACAAAGTTTCAGCTCTTCTTGACTTCATCTTCATGCCAGGTAGTAATACATTAAATAGATAAGAATGTTAATTGGGTATTTGAGCATTCTAAGACACACTGATTCTATGTGTGTTTGGATGCCAACAGGTGCTAGTGTGTGAGAGGTAATGTTTTAAAAACCATGATAGTTACTAAAACAACATTTAGAGGGGGTTATCTAAGTAAGGAGAGAAGAAAATAAGATAGAAAGTTTTAAAACTGCTGCTCAATCTCTCAAAACTTAATCTATTGACTTTTCTATCTCTTAACAGACCTATTTACAGAAACCAGTTTTAAATAAGGAAAATGTTTTCTAAATGCTATCGTAATCTTTGCATGATGAAGAGTTGTCTAGCTATGGAATTATAAAACAAAATTCAACTAGTTAAGAATATATGCTGTTCACAATCAGAATTAATTTCTAAGCTGCCATGGAATATTCTTGTTCTTTCATTGAAGTGAACAGCCCTTTTTCATTGCTTCTATACCAAAATATTGATAAAGGTTTCTGAAAAAAACAGCCTCAACTACTTATTTTCAACTTTTCCTAAGAGAGCTTAGGGAAGTAATCTGTCTCTGTGTTTATGCCGTGGAACGTGATGGCACTCATTGAACAGAAATGATACTATGAGATTTACCAAATTATGAAATTGATGAACATCCTTTATTTAAAATGTATTATAATCATAAGTTCTTGGTTAAGTTTAGGAACTTTCCAATTATATATACAAAGCAAAATTATTTACATTCATCTAAGCCTCTGAGGAGAAATGTCTTGAAACATGCAATAGTTAATGTGAAGAATCTTGTATGGAGATATTTATATTGGTGAATTTTACTACATTATTATATTTTCCTTCTCATTAGTAATATATTCAAGGGAGTATCCATGTCTCTAGATACCAGTGGGCATGGGAGGGGAGGGGGAACATTAAGTTGAACGAATTTTATAAAGATAATTACAATGAGCCCTCTGTATCCATAGGTTTCACCAACTGTGGATCAAAACTATTTGAAAAAAATTACAGAAAGTTCCTAAAAGCAAAACTTAACTTTGCTGCATGTAGGCAACTATTCACATAGCATTTATATTGTAATAGGTTGTATAAGTACTCTAGTAGAGATGATTTACGGAGAAGGCAATGGCAAGCCACTCCAGTACTATTGCCTAGAAAATCCCATGGATGGAGGAGCCTGGTAGGCTGTAGTCCATGGGGTCGCTAAGGGTCGGACACGACTGAGCGACTTCACTTTTACTTTTCACTTTCACACATTGGAGAAGGAAATGGCAACCCACTCCAGTGTTCTTGCCTGGAGAATCCCAGGGACGGGGGAGCCTGGTGGGCTGCCGTCTATGGGGTCACACAGAGTCGGACACGACTGAAGTGACTTAGCAGCAGCAGCAGAGATGATTTAAAGTCTACAGAAGGATGTGGGTCAGTTTTATAAGGGACTTGAGCACTCATAGATTTTTATATGGAGGGGCAATCTTGAACCAGTACCCCATTGGTACTAAAGAACAGATGTACTGTATTTGGTAAGCTGGTAGGATTTGTCTCAGTAGAGAAGATTGCCTCTGGGTTCATTTTTTTTCTACGAAAGGAAAATGAACATGTTGCTAACTGATCAGATTCTCAGCCTCACTTTTGTATTACATTGGTATTAATGCCAATAATTGTAAAATCGCTTTGTAAATGTAAAGTGCCACATAAAGGCTCATTTAGGCTTATGTGTTTTCAGCATCTATAACTCACTAGGATAATACAGTCAAATCACTTGACTCAAACCAGTAAAAGAAAAGCTGTGTTGTATATGGCATTATAAATAATACAACTTTACACTTGTGAAGGAGTAATCAGAGCTAACTTTCAATTCAGTTCGGTTGCTTAGTCATGTCCAACTCTTTGCAACCCCATGGATGCCAGGCTTCCCTGTCCATCACCGACTCCTGGAGCTTGCTCAGACTCATGTCCATTGAGTTGGTGATGCCATCCAACCATCTCATCCTCTGTCATCCTCTTCTCCTCCCGCCTTCAATCTTTTCTAGCTTCAGGGTCTTTTCTAATGAATCAGTTCTTTGCAAAGTATTGGAGCTTCAGCTTCAGCATTAGTCCTTCAGTGAATATTTGGGACTGATTTCCTTTAGGACTGTCCGGTTTGATCTCCTTGCATTCCAAGGGAATCTCAAGAGTCTTCTCCAACACCACAGTTCAAAAACATCAGTTCTTCAGCATTCAGCTTTCTTTATGGTCCACATCTCACATTCATGCATGCCTACTGGAAAAACCACAGTTTTGACTATATGCACCTTTGTCAGCAAAGTAATGTCTCTGCTTTTTAATATGCTGTCTAGGTTGGTCATAGCTTTTCTTCCAAGCAGCGAGCATCTTTTAATTTCATGGCTGCAGTCATCATCTGCAGTGATTTTGGAGCCCCCCAAAATAAAGTCTGTCACTGTTTCCATTCTTTCCCCATCTATTTGCCGTGAGGTGATGGGACTGGATGCCATGATCTTCGTTTCTTGAATGCTGAGTTTTAAGCCAGCTTTTTTACTCTCCTCTTCCACTTTCATCAAGAGGCTCTTTAGTTCCTCTTGGCTTTCTGCCATAAGGGTGGTGTCATCTGCATGTCTCAGGTTATTGATATTTCTCCCTAAATTTACGGAGTTAACTTTAATGAACTAACTTTATTGAACACTTGGGTTGTACCCAGCGTTATTCTAAGTTCTTTAGTTAGCACTAATTCATTTAAAGTATAGGGAGGTGGGAGGGCGGTTCAGGAGGGGGAACTTATGTAAACCCGGGGCAAATTCATATCAATGTATGGCAAAACCAACCAATATAATATTGTAAAATAATTTGCCTCCAATAAAAAATAAATTAATTACCAAAAAAAAAAATAAAGTATAGTAGCTGCTTATCAATAGTATAGCCATTGCAAGGTAATTCATTCTCTCATTGAGTCATTTATCGTAGGTAGTGCTCAGAGTAGATAGCATTGTGGATAAATTATGTTTTACAGTAATACCTGCAGCACCTAAATGATGTACATTCATTTTGTTTTATCAGTTTCATGATGTATTTAAAATATAAATGAGACTTGATTTTGATCTATTTATATAAGCCTTTAAAAGTTTGACACAATCTCTCCTCTGTCCTCTGCGTCCACTGGGATATGTGGAAAGAGCATGGTTTTTAGAGTACAGCGTAACTTGGGCAAGATACATAATGTTTTGATTGTCATAAAGAACAGAGTAGCTGCTCAATAAACATTTTGTTCATTGAATGACTGAAATGCCTGACATATAGGTTCTTAATTACTGTTGGTTCCATTTCTCCCGTTTTTCTTCAAAAATTTAGAACTAGCAGCCTCCCTTATAGTTCACATCCTCAAAGTGATGAATTACTGACTGCAGCAGCAATTACTTACTGATCAGAACTTCCAGATCAGGAGTTGGATAACTGTCCCAAACTATTGCTCTTGAAAGAAAACTCAGACTGGTTCCTTGTACCATCTTTTTCTTCAAATTAATTTTTTTCTTTTTATGTTTTCTGTTAAAATTTTCTGTTTGAATATTAGTAGTATAATGAACTTTTGTCTTAAGAATCTTACAGTATAGCCGCAATATAAAAATCCACAAGCCTTTTAAAGTAAACTAGTTTTTCTTTTAAAGTATAAGGACTGCAATCTTTTAAGCCAGTTGTGTTGAATGCAAAGTTATAAAAATTTCCATCATTTTCTTTCACACTTTTGCAATCTGGTGGTTTGTGACTGCCTTCATAAGTTGGCGACTTCCGTCCCAGCTCTGACACAGAGCTTTCAGCCTGTCCTGCCGTCAGTGTACCTGCTGCTTGACATTGACAGGATTCTTATCAAAGCTGGGGTTTTGCATAAATTAGTGTTTAACCCTGGACAGGTTTTTCCTCCTCATTTGAGTGCAGCTTTTAAGAGACCATCTTGCTCTTATCCATAGATGATAAAAGTGAAATTTGACTATTATATCATACATTTTATACTCTTGAGGAAGTACCATAAACTTTCTACTAGTCTTATTGATTTTTCATTAAGCCTTAATTAGTAATCCTCAGTTTTACCAATTCTCATATAATATATTAACAGATATCATCACTGATACCCTACTATCCTTTCCTTCTCGTCCAGAGGATCTACTTGCCTTATTTTACTTTAATAAGCAGCTTGTATGTGGGGAAGAAAGTGAGAGGAAGGAGAAGGAGTTTCAAGTTGCCTAAAGGAGTACACTTTAAATAATCTTATCAATTTAGCATTTTTTAAAAAATTATTTTAAATTTAGAATTTTTTGTTATACCTTAATACTTTCCAGAAGGTACATACTAAGCTTTGTGGGTAATTTGTGTTTTACAGGAAGAACTGAAGCACCTAAGTGATAACTACATCAGTTTTGTTTTATTTTATGATATATTTAAAATGTAAATAAGATGGAAAGCACTTGAGTTGATCTATTTGTATAAGCACTTGATTTTGACCTATTTCTTGGTATTTAAAATATGCAAAAAGATCTTTTACTCTGTAACGTGGAGACTTTATACCTTCCTAATTTGTTCTTAACCATCATTGTTTCAGCCATGGTTGAATGGAGAAGGAGAAACAACTTCATTCTTGAACTATAGGGATGTTTGCATATTTGGTAGGAACAAACATTTATTATGCTTTTAATTTTGGTCTGATGATGAGCAGAGTACTCTCCAAGAGTATATTATCAGTTCCCCTAGCCTCTGTTGAACATCTCAAAGTTTCAGGTGTGAAATTACATGTGACTAGAAACATGGTTTCCAAATTTCAATAAACGTAGAAATAGTATTATTATAACAAAATAGGGCTTCCCTGGTGACTCAGACAGTAAAGAATCCACCTGCAATGCAGGAGACTAGGGTTTGATCCCTGGGTCGGGAAGATCCCCTGGAGAAGGGAATGGCTACCCACTTAAGTATTCTTGCCTGGAGAATTTCATGAACAGAGGAGCCTAGTGGGCTACAATCCATGGGGTCTCAAAGAGTCAGACACGACTGAGCAACTAACACTTTTCACTTTCATAATATGTTTAGTTCAGTTCAGTTGCTGAGTCGTGTCCGACTCTCCGCGACCCCATGAATCACAGCACGCCAGGCCTCCCTGTCCATCACCAACTCCCGGAGTTCACTCGAACTCATGTCCACAGAGTCGGTGATGCCGTCCAGCCATCTCATTCTCTGTTGTCCCCTTCTCCTCCTGCCCCCAACCTTTCCCAGCATCAGAGTCTTTTCCAATGAGTCAACTTATCACATGAGGTGGCCAAAGTATTACAGTTTCAGCTTTAGCATCAGTCCTTCCAATGAACACCCAGGATTGATCTCCTTTAGAATGGACTGGTTGGATCTCCTTGCAGTCCAAGGACTCTCAAGAGTCTTCTCCAGCACCACAGTTCAAAAGCATCAATTCTTCAGCAGTCAGCTTTCTTCACAGTCCAGCTCTCATATCCATACATGACCACGGAAAAACCATAGCCTTGACTAGACAGACCTTTGTTGGCAAAGTAATGTCTCTGCTTTTTAATATACTATCAAGGTTGGTCATAACTTTCCTTCCAAGGAGTAAGCGTCTTTTAATTTCATGGCTGTAATCAGCATCTGCAGTGATTTTGGAGCCCCCAAAAATAAAGTCTGACACTGTTTCCACTGTTTTTCCATCCATTTCCCATGAAGTGATGGGACCAGATGCCATGATCTTTGTTTTCTGAATGTTGAGCTTCAAGCCAACCTTTTCACTCTGCTCTTTCACTTTCATCAAGAGGCTTTTGAGTTCCTCTTCACTTTCTGCCGTAAGGGTAGGTCATCTGCATCGTTCGTTCAGTCGCTCAGTCGTGTCCGACTCTTTGGGACCCCGTGGACTGTAGCCTACCACGCTTCTCCGTCCATGGGATTCTCCAGGCAAGAATACTGGAGTGGGTTACCATTTCCTTCTCCAGGGGATCTTCCCGACCCAGGGATCGAACCCGAGTCTCCCGCATTGGAGGCAGACGCTTTAACCTCTGAGCCACCAGGGAAGCCCTGGTCATCTGCATATCTGAGGTTATTGATATTTCTCCCAGCAATCTTGATTCCAGCTTGTGCTTCTTCCAGCCCAGCGTTCCTCATGATGTACTCTGCATATAAATTAAATAAGCAAGGTGACAATATGTTTAGTAGCCTTAATTAAATCAGGTGATACATACTGACTAATTTTTCTTTACCTAGGTTTATGTCACCTTATTATTCTTGGAAAATATCTTTGTGATGCCTTTTTCTTTCTTCAACAATCAAAATGATTGAGAAAAGAAACTAAGCTTGGAGAGAGAATGATTTCTTTTTTTTTTTTTTTAAAAAAAGCTGACTCTCATTTACCTAACATTTTGAAATCTCAACATGAGAGGAAAAAGCTCACACATTCAAGCACACTAAGAGTAATTTATACTTAGTTATAGTAAGGTTATTACGTTTTTTCTTTACCAACTTAATGAAATAAATTAGAATGAATGGTAAGAGAATGTGAAGAAAATTGAAGTCCCTTCTGTACGAAACCTGCATATGATTGGAAATATACACCAGGTACCATATATAAGCGTAGACTTGTGTTAGCTGATTTAATAACCTCAGGGGCCCTATGATATAATTATTAGTATTCCCATCTTACACACATGAAAAACTACAAATCCAAGTTCAGAGCTATTAAGAAACTTGCCTAAAATCTTTGGGCTGGTTGATTTTATAGCACTTGATTTACGCTTTATTGTAAAAGGAGATAAATGATACCAACCTGCTTGAAGGTTTTTGTCTAATGTATATAAACATTTATCATAGCAGTGTTTGTACTCAATATGTGATATACCGTTTTGATGAAGTATCTTTCAGTCATTTAGTTCATTCAGTCTTAATTCTCACAAATGTAGAAAATTTTAAGTTGTGAAGCAAAGATGTATATGTAAGACGTATCAGCTAGTATCTCTCAAGGGGCTAGAAAATATTTTACAAAGGGTATTAATAGAAAAAGAACCTACAGTCCTTTAACCTACAGTTTTATTCCAGAAAGAGCTTAATCTTATAATGTGACTCTCTTTTTAGCTTCTAAAATTCACTGAAATCTAGTTTCAGGATTAAAATGTATTTTAGCCACCCATGTATGTTTTAGGTGGTAGTCCTCCAGTTTCCACTATGTAAAGGAAAAAAAAAAAATCACTGACAAATCACCAAGGTAACTTTTCAGAGAAACGGACTCAATACTATATAGTTACTCAGAACACATCAGTGATAACCCTGGGTCAAAGTAGTATCTTTCAGTAGTGCATAGACTTCAGTCGCAGTCAAAGTTAAAGAAAATAATTCCCTTCAAATATATAACGAAATAGACCTGGGAGTGGGTTGTAGACATTTTGCTTGATGACAACTACAGTATGAGCAAGCAGTAATCAAGTAGCCACAAAAACAATGAAGCAGGGTCAGATCGCACTAATGATTTTATGGAGTTAGCTCTTCATGGGAAATAGTATTATGTTCCAAGCAGACCTTACTTGCAATATTATTCTGAATACTAGGTTATATAGAATAGTAAATATTAAAATGTATAAAGTGAAAGATATCAAGATGATGGGAGATTCAGGAAATAATGGCATTTGACAAATAATTCCAGAAACTTAGTCTTTTGATTTTAGAAAATAGACTAAAGAAAGGTATAGTACTTGTTTTAAAATAATTTAAAATCTTTCATGCAGCAAAGGAAATAGACTTAACTAGAAAGCCCAGGTAGTCTATACTTTCTAGAAAAGGAAACAGAGGCTGCCTGAGAACGCCTGGGCGTCCTTCACCATCTGTTTGAAGGAGACAAGACTGTCGTACCATCTGCGTGTGATGCGAGGGGGTGAACTTTGTACCTCAAAGATGAGACCATTGACTCCTGGGGCACCTCACATTGCTGAAGCTATGGCTTTTATTAACTAGCCTGGTAACTGGTAAGGACTCTTAAGCATCTGTTATCTTTATGCTCACTGAAGAAAAGTAATTTTAGTTCATTATGTAAATATTGTTTATACGGGTTGCTGGGTATATATGGGATTTAAATGTAAAACTGATGTTTGTTACTTTGTAATCTTACAGATAACTGCTGTAAGTTTCAAATTTTTTATTCTTTTCCTGTCAATCTTACGTTCCTTAACTTTCACTGAGAGGGTGAAAACATTGGCAAATGATTTTATTTCTATACTGTTAGGTATTGCAACTTTTTTCTTAGATAAAGCATGTCAAGTCATCTTCTTTTCCTACTCCAACACTCAATTTTTTTAATGGCAAAGATCTGGCCTGTATTTTATCAATTTGACATGGAGTTTTTTTTTTCCTCTTTCTGTTTCTTTAGTCTGTATTACAGATCATTGAAGCATACCATAACTATTTGTCTTGAGTAGTCAGTTACATAAAATGTACTGGGCTAACTGCTGTGGAATAAAAAGGAGTCTGGCATTATGATGTGGTAATTACAGGCTTCTCTGCTGGTTCAGATGATAAAGAATATGCCTGCAATCCAGGAGACCCAGGTTCAATCCCTGGATTGGGATGATACCCTGGAGAAGGGCATGGCAATAATCCACTCCAGTATTTTTGCTTGGAGAACTCCATGGACAGAGGAGCCTGGTAGGCTACAGTCAATGGGGTTGCAAAGAGTTGGACATGACTGAGCGACTGACACTTTCGATTAATTACTTTTAGAAAAAGAATTAGTTAATCCATTCTTAAAATATGTTATATTAGCTACCAGTTTAAGATGTAAAAATGATAAATTCTGAGGGACTGAAATGATTAGCCATTTGTGATTAGTGCTCATAAGTTTTAACTATAAAATATTCTAAAACATATTTGCTCAATTAGCACATTTGGAAAAGCACTTGCTTTTGCAAGAATAATGTATAGGCATTGTCTTGAAAACATATCACCAGGAAAGATAGGCATTTTTCATTATTAATCACCATTACTATACTTCTACTTTTTAAATAGTGTTCTAACTGGTTTCTTTTTATGGCATTTGTTGATATTTAAGGCAAAATGTTCAAAGAAGTTAATCATGTTAGTTTATTTCTAACATTTTTTAAAGCACTCATATTTTATGTGAACAGTGTCATTAACTTTTGATTGATCATTTTTAGCAGTGTGTCTTTGCTAATTTCCTTCCTCTCTTTGTTCTATTTGCCCTTTTAATCTATAATTAGGAAAGAAAAAGACTTCTTCCTAAAAGAAAAAACAGAGTTAACAATGGAATGATTTATACTGTGAAAACACTAGTTTTTGTGTATAGATATTTTGTAAATTTCTGAAGAAATGAAAGGCAAGCAGATGACAGGAGTCTCCCCTTCTTTGGCACTTTCATTTTCTGTAGTGGCTTCACTTTCCTTATCTGACCAAAGCAATTTTATTCATACTCTTACAAAAAACTGATTTTTAGCAAAATCTGTGTCTTGATTGTTTAATTGAAGTGGACATGTATATATAATTGTCAAATAATTATTTAATTCCAAATAACAGATAACATAGATGGTTTACTTGCTAAACTCTTTTTTTTTTTTTTTGGTAAGCATTTTTTTTTTTTTTTTTTATTGGAGGCAAATTACCTTACATTAATATATTGGTTAGTTTTGCCATACATTGACACGAATCCACCCCGGGTGTACACGTGTTCCCTTTCTTGAACCCACCTGCCACCTCCCTCCTCCCCATATCCTCCCTCTAGGTCATCCGCATGCACCAGCCCCAAGCATCCTGTATCATGCATCAAACCTGGACTGGTGATTCATTTCACATATGATAGCATACATGCTACAATGCCATTCTCCCAAATCATCCCACCTTCACCCTCTCCCACAGAGTCCCAAAGACTGTTCTATACACCTATGTCTCTTTTGCAGTCTCGTATATAGGGTTAAGGTTACCATCTTTCTAAATTCCATATATATGCGTTAGTATACTGTATTGATGTTTTTCTTTCTGGCTTACTTCACTCTGTATAATAGGCTCCAGTTTCATCCACCTCATTAGAACTGATTCAAATGCATTCTTTTTGATGGCTGAAAAATACTCCACTGTGTATATGTACCAAAGCTTTCTTATCCATTCATCTGCAGATGGACATCTAGGTTGCTTCCATGTCCTGGCTATTATAAGCAGTGCTGCAGTGAACATTGGAGTACATGTGTCTCTTTCAATTCTGGTTTCCTCGGTGTGTATGCCCAGGAGTGCGATTGTTGGATCATATGGCAGTTCTATTTCCAGTTTTTTGAGGAATCTCCACACTGTTCTCCATAGTAGCTGAACTAGTTTGCATTCCCACCAACAGTGTAAGAGGGTTCCCTTCTCTCCACACCAGCATTTATTGCATGTAGACTTTTGGATAGCAGCCATTCTGACTGGTGTGAAATGGTATCTCTTTATAGGTATTATATCATGTAATTCTCCTTGTAAACCTGTGTGAGAAAACTGAGATATAGAGAAATAGAGTAATATAGCTGGTAGAGTCTAAACTCAGATCTGACCTAATAGACTGAGGTCTTAAATACCAATGCCAATGTTAAAGTATCTCTTAAGGAAATCTGGGTAGATTGCATCTTTTGAAGCAGAATATGCTTCCTACCCTGACTTCTGGACAAGCTTTTGGAGTCTGTTTAACCTTTAGCTTTAAAAGAGGAAATGAGTTGGAGAGAGGTATCCGTTCCGTTCCGTTCCATCGCTCAGTCGTGTCCGACTCTATGCGACCCCGTGGACTGTGGCCTACCAGGCTTCTCCATCCACGGGGTTCTCCAGGCAAGAATACTGGAGTGGGTTACCGTTTCCTTCTCCAGGGGATCTTCCCGACGCAGGGATCGAACCCAGGTCTCCCGCATTAGAGGCAGACACTTATACATTTATACAAATCATATATTCATTCTTTGGATTTCACTATAACATTTTAACAAAAATGCTGGCCATTAAGTGATGTTTATACTAACCTCAGGGCAGAAGCCATCTGTTTATTTTAAATTAATCTTAAGCTAGCTATTAGAAAAAAATAAGCAAAACTGCACGAAGCAGTGTAAAACAAGCACTGTGCCATGGAAAGAGCTTTGCAGCAGACAGCCAGGGGTCTCACTGAAGCAAGGCCACTTACATGACTTTGAGTAAGTTACTTCAAAGCCTTAGTGTTTTCATCTGTAGAGAGATTGTTGTTGTTCACTTGCTAAGTCGTGTCTGACTCTTTGTGATCCCCAGGGACTACAGCATGCCAGGCTTCCATGTCCTTCACCAAACTCATGTCCATTGAATTGTTGTTGCCATCCAACCACCTCATCCTGTGTCATCCCCTTCTCCTCCCGCCTTCGATCTTTCCCAGCATCACGGTCTTTTCCAATGAGTTAGCTCTTTGCATCAGGTGGCCAAAGTATTGGAGCTTCAGATGGGATTAAGTATTTCAAAGCATTGTTGCAAGGATTAAATGAGATAAAATGCCAGGCATATAGTAGAACAATCATTCATTCCCCTTTTTCTATTCCAAGTTTTAAATAAAATTGGATGTATTTTTGAATGGAAGAGTATCTATATTTCTGTATCAGACTTCAAGTTTGCTAAGGGTAACATGTTTCCTCCTCCCTTTCTGGTACTGTATTCTCCTAGTTGAAATATGGATGCAGCCTTTTGATATTGAGTTGCATTTTATTGAGTGTATAAGCAGCCAAAAATAACTTGTCTACTTTGTATTAAAAGGTAGAAGATCTTAATGATGTTAGAAGAAAAACAATGGTGATTAGTATTATATTTGCTTTGCCTGCATGTATGCACAATCATGTCCAACTCTTTGCGACCCCATGGACTGTAGCCCGCCAGGCTCCTCTGTTCATAGAATTGTCTAGGCAAAAATACTGAAGTGGGTTGCCGTTTTCTCCTCCAGAGGATCTTTCTATTATCATTTAAACATCCAGTTTTCTTCCATGTTGAAACTGAATTGTCTTATTTAGGTAGTACTTTAGTTGGCAGAATATAGAATAAAACCCTGAGCTAAATAACAGATGATTTACTAATATCTAATAGAATCATCAATAATTCTTATATAATTCTTATGTATCTTTAGAGAATATACTCTTTTCTAAAAAGAGACTGTCAGAACACAGTGAAATGTCTTGGAGTTATCCTGAAAATCTACATGATACAGGAATGAAAACATTATATTATGTCAGCCATGTATCTAAGACCAGTTGGTTAGTAACTAGACTTTGAATCAGATTTTGATTTTTGTTTGAATGAGTGTAGTTTTTTTTTTTTCCTGCCATGAAATATTTTTTTTTAATAAATTATTACTGGACATGGTATATTAAAGAGGTGATCTTAGAACTGCTCTGAGGGAGAGATTTATAATTCTGCATTATACTTTATTCTAAAATGTTTTCTTATTTCACTCAAAGTTTCAAAAACAAATAAATTAGTTTATTATAAAATTTGCTTATTTTGCTTTTATATAATGGAGACTGAGATTGTTTTTTTCCATTTAGGTATAGAAGGTGAGTTTGTGTTTTCAAATGAGAAATTTGATTCATGGAAATTTAGATTTTCTCTGTGATAACATCCTAAGGACTCTGAAGTGAGTCAGAGGCCGACATTCCCCTTCCTTTTCTTTCACTAGCTCATTTTCTTATACTAATCAAGTCGTTCAACCTAGTTGGTTCCTAGTGTATAGCAGAAGGTGAAGTTGGGTTTTTAGTTTCTGTGCTTCAGTTTTACAGAACTTGGAAGGACTAAAGAAGAGAAAGCCAGGGAGATACTGCTTGCATACATGTGTTAAAAGACATACTGTAATCTGATCCATCAATTTTTTTTGGAATTCATATGAAATTTCACTTGAAAGTAGAGTGTGCTATTTACCCAAGAAATGATGATGGTGAAAAATGGTAGTTTTTCAAATTTTAATCTGCTCAACTAGATTATCTCCAGATCCTCTTCCAGTTCTGACACTGGCTGTTTGTGTTTCTTACCCTCATTGCCAGCATAGTGTGAAGGGCAGACAGGACTATAAATCAGAAGACCCACATTCTAACTCAGGCTATCATGCTAATTATTTGAGCAAATAATAGCTTCTTAGTTATTTGGACTAACTGTACTTTACATAAGCTATCTGTTTTGTAGTCTGTGGTTCCAGACTACTACAGACCCAGTTTATTTTGTGCTGAAGTTGTAAATATTTAATTGGAATATATTTTTTAAATAAGAATAATTGGTAAATAAGGGTCATTGTTAGTGATGATATATGGCTTCTGTAGGCACAACTGTTATCCATAATCTTCAATCACTATTCAATTTTAAGTTACTCTAATAGAATATTAGTATAATTGATCTAAAATAGATTACTTAAAATAGTTTAAGTTCTACTTTTGGAATCCAGTACATGATTTTTTGTTTTTGTTTCTGAATGCGGCAGAAGTACTTTATTTAAATACTAGGACTAAAAAGTAAAATCAAAGGTCAGAATTTTCCAATGGAAACCAAGAGGAAATGTTATGAATACCCAAGTTATAATCAAACTTAAACACAACCTTGAGCCAATTCAGAAAGCTCAGTAATCTTCAAAGTGATTTGCATACATTAATTAATCCTCATGGCATCCCAAGGATGAAAGAAATTTAATTCTCATATTCTAGTTACTGATAACCACAGGAAGAGTCTGAATGGATTTAGATGAGCCATTTTAATAAGTCAGGTCAACAAATATTTCATCAAATATTAAGGATCTACCACATCAGCTATATATGAGGCACAAAGTATCCCACTGAGGCGGCCTACGTTAAAGCCTTTTTTTTTTTTTTTTTTAGTTTTTAAAGACTTTATTTTTTAGAGGAGTTTTAGACTCCCAACAAAACTGTGAGACGGTACGGGATTTGCCATATACTCTTCATCTCCACACTTGCATCGCCTTTCCCAGTTATCAACGTCCCCTGCTAGAGGAGTACATTTGGTACAACTGATAGACCTACATTGACTCAGTAGTTTCTAGTCCTTGGTTTACCTTAGGATTCATTCATGGTGTACACTGTGTGGGTTTGCACAAATGTATAGTGACTTGTATCTACCATCACATTATCATGAAGAGTGGTTTCACTGCCCTGAAAATCTCTGCTCTATGTAATCATCCCACCATCCCCACAACCCTTGGCAACCAGTGATCTGTCTGTCTCTTTTAATTTTGCCTTTATATTACATGATGTTTTGGGAAAGCAGGTTTGTCTTTAAAATTACTGTTTGCTTAGGTTTTTTATTAAAATTAGTTTCTAAAAACTAACTACACAACCTAACTAGACAGGTAAAGGTAGTCTAGAAATTCATAAAGTAGTTCATATGTGAATCACTCAAGGAGACATGTACTTATTAATAGTTCGAAAGACAAAAACAAATGTCTATATATTTTTTAATAAATTTCTTATTAAAGAAAGAAAGTATTTCAGTGTTCAAAATGCTCAGAGTCCAGGGATTAGAGACTACCTGGTATATATTTCATAAGCTGACTTGTGTTTTTGTGAGTGCTGTAAAAATTGTTAAATGAACAGACTAGAAAAAATTTTTATTAAATTACACACAAAATAGCTATTAGAGGTGACTATTAGTAAGTTTGGTTTTTTTTTTGTGACGACAATCCCTATCCCTATTACTTACCCCCACCATTAATCAAGAATTATTTTCTCCTAATAAAGTCATGGCTGTGTGAAATGCTGAAGAAATGGTAATCTAAGATAAGGCAATTCAGTAAGTTAATATGGACATGTTGCTGAAGCAAAAGAAAACAAAATATTGTCAGCAAATAGAACTCTAATCACAGAAGTTCCATAAAGGCAGCTTTTAGGCATTAGAGACAGAGGCAGAAGAAATATCAAAAAGAAAAAGGGAAAGGTTGGCAAAACCAAACTTCCTGAATTTCATAGTTATTTTCCAGGCTACCCTGGCACTTAGGAGTAGGAATTTCCTCGTCCTTTGCCTAGCCCAGGGTTTCTCAACTGTTGATGTTAGGACTGGTTGATTCTTTGTTGCATGGGCTGTCCTGTGCATTACAGGATATTTAGAATAGCCTCCTTTATTGACTATGCCAAAGCCTTTAACTGTGTGGATCACAGTAAACTCTGGAAGATTCTGAAAGAGATGGGAATACCAGACCACCTGACCTGCCTCTTGAGAAACCTGTATGCAGGTCAGGAAGCAACAGTTAGAACTGGACACGGAACAACAGACTGGTTCCAAATAGGAAAAGGAGTACGTCAAGGCTGTATATTGTCACCCTGCTTATTTAACTTATATGCAGAGTACACCATGAGAAACGCTGGGCTGGAAGAAGCACAAACTGGAATCAAGATTGCCGGGAGAAATATCAATAACCTCAGATATGCAGATGACACCACCCTTACGGCAGAAAGTGAAGAGGAACTCAAAGGCCTCTTGATGAAAGTGAAAGAGGAGAGTGAAAAAGTTGGCTTAAAGCTCAGCATTCAGAAAACGAAGATCATGGCATCTGGTCCCATCACTTCATGGGAAATAGATGGAGAAACAGTGGAAACACTGTCAGACTTTATTTTTGGGGGGCTCCAAAATCACTGCAGATGCTGATTGCAGCCATGAAATTAAAAGACGCTTGCTCCTTGGAAGAAAAGTTATGACCAACCTAGATACCATATTAAAAAGCAGAGACATTACTTTGCCAACAAAGGTCCGTCTAGTCAAGGCTATGGTTTTTCCAGTGGTCATGTACGGATGTCAGAGTTGCACTGTGAAGAAAAGAAGAATTGATGCTTTTGAACTGTGGTGTTGGAGAAGACTCTTGAGAGTCCCTTGGACTGCAAGGAGATCCAACTAGTCCATTCTAAAGGAGATCAATCCTTGGGTGTTCATTGGAAGGACTGATGCTGAGGCTGAAACTTTGGCCACCTCATGCGTAGAGTTGACTCATTGGAAAAGACCCTGATGCTGGGAGGGATTGGGGCAGGAGGAGAAGGGGACGACAGAGAATGAGATGTCTGGATTGCATCAACGACTCGATGGACATGAGTTTGAGTGAACTCCGGGAGTTGGTGATGGACAGGGAGGCCTGGCCTGCTGCAATTCATGCGGTCGCAAAGAGTCAGACACGACTGAGTGACTGAACTGACTGACTAACTATTAGAACTAATAACAACTCCCTCAACCCTACTCCTTCCGGAGAAGGCAATGGCAAGCCACTCCAGTACTCTTGCCTAGAAAATCCCATGGATGGAGCAGCCTGGTAGGCTGCAGTCCATGGGGTCGCTACGAGTCAGACACGACTGAGCGACTTCACTTTCACTTTTCACTTTCACACATTGGAGAAGGAAATGGCAACCCACTCCAGTGTTCTTGCCTGGAGAATCCTAGGGACGGGGGAGCCTGGTGGGCTGCCGTCTATGGGGTCACACAGAGTCGGACACGACTGAAGTGACTTAGCAGCAGCAGCAGCAACCCTACTCCTTCAGCTTGTAACAACCGAAAATGTCTCTGGACCCTCTAAATGCCAGGAGCACCCCTCAGATATAGCAACCAAAAATGTTTCTAGACATTGGCTTCCAACCGGCACTCCCCCTGGTGGAGCAGGGAAATCACTACCAGTCGAGAACTGAGAGTTCAGGACCACCCGCTTCTGTAGATTACTAGTTTATATGCTTAGCTGCACATGACCTTAATTTGTGGAGCAGAAAACCTGACCTGTATTTACTTGTGTTTCACATCTCCTACTGAAGTATGTTCCAGGTTCCAAGTAACTGATTTATAATGAACTTTTCTAACCCAGATCATTTATAAATGAGGAAATAATGTATTTGTCTATATTCTCATTTGAGATGTAGTTTGTGCTAATAAAAGACTAAAAATGATACACAGGAAGGATGTAGTTGTGACCCGTCAAGCATGTTTTATAGGTGAAGTTATGTATCTCCTTTTTGCATTGGTGTTCTTTTTTTCCTTTCAGAATATCAGTTCATTCATGTTGGTGTCACAATGACTATTGCATTATGTATCTTTTCATTAAAAGGAGTAATGTTTAGCAGTTTAAATATTGGCATAAGAAGAAGGTACATTTTGGATATTAAGTATTTTAAACCCAGGTAAATCTGATAGCATGGCTCAGGTGAGCAAAAATGTGAGTCCCGATAAAATGGCTCTAAATCTCAGAAACTTCAGTGAAGATGGCCTGCGTCAGTTCTATTTTAATGAAAATTGTCACCAGTCTTTTAAAGAGCCTTGTCTGAGTCAGAAAATAGTCCTGGTCTGGACTCTTCCTCTAGTGAGCTCTGTGACTTGGCAGAATCGCCTCTCTGGGTTTAGAGATTTTCACATCTGTCAAGTCTAGGGGGACAGACCAGATAGCTTTCCAGGAAGGTATCAGCTCAAAATAGTGTCAGATATTTTTTCAATTCGTCATGAACTATGAAATTAATTTTTTTTTTTAAGTTTTAAAGCTGTTACAGACTAGTGAAACTAAATAAAAGTTCAGTTCAGTTCAGTTGCTCAGTCGTGTCTGACTCTCCGCGACCCCATGAATCACAGCACGCCAGGCCTCCCTGTCCATCACCAGCTCCCGGAGTTCACTCAAACTCATGTCCACAGAGTCGGTGATGCCATCCAGCCATCTCATTCTCTGTCGTCCCCTTCTCCTCCCGCCCCCAACCTTTCCAAGCATCAGAGTCTTTTCCAGTGAGTCAACTCATCGCATGAGGTGGCCAAAGTATTGCAGTTTCAGCTTTAGCATCAGTCCTTCCAATGAACACCCAGGATTGATCTCCTTTAGAATGGACTGGTTGGATTTCCTTGCAGTCCAAGGGACTCAAGGTCTTCTCCAACACCACAGTTCAAAAGCATCAGTTATTTGGCGATCAGCTTTCTTCACAGTCCAACTCTCACATCCATACATGACCACGGGAAAAACCATAGCCTTGACTAGACAGACCTTTGTTGGCAAAGTAATGTCTCTGCTTTTTAATATACTATCAAGGTTGGTCATAACTTTCCTTCCAAGGAGTAAGCGTCTTTTAATTTCATGGCTGCAATCAGCATCTGCAGTGATTTTGGAGCCCAAAAATATAAAGTCTGACACTGTTTCCACTGTTTTTCCATCTATTTCCCATGAAGTGATCGGACCAGATGCCATGATCTTTGTTTTCTGAATGTTGAGCTTCAAGCCAACCTTTACACTCTCCTCTTTCACTTTCATCAAGAGGCTTTTGAGTTCCTCTTCACTTTCTGCCATAAGGGTGGTGTCATCTGCATATCTGAGGTTATTGATATTTCTCCCAGCAATCTTGATTCCAGCTTGTGCTTCTTCCAGCCCAGCGTTCCTCATGATGTACTCTGCATATAAGTTAAAATAAAAGTAGATAAGTTATAAATTTCATCCAAAGAAACTGATCTATTAAATTGATCTCTGTGTTATATGGAAAGAATTGCTCATTAAATGCTAAAAATTACTAGCTCTAGTTTATATAAAGTGATTTTTGTTAGTAACCAGGTTTTCCCCAGCTACTCTGTGGGAGGAATATTTAAAAGTTAAAAAAGCAAGATTGTACTTTTGACAAGAACTGAGAGCCAAGCTATCAGAATCTATTCTATTTTTTGCTTCCTTTTTGTATAAAGTGATTGTGAAGACATCAAATAATATGAAAGAAATCCAATGGTTGGTCATCTCCATAAAATCATTTAATTGGCTCTGGCTTGTATAGTCTGAGAATCTTTTAAACGATAGAGACAGTTTTTCAAATAGCAGTGCCATATTTATTATATAAATCTGGCTCACCCAGCAAATGTAGTGTCCTATCTTTAACACTGTATTTTATTGATAAACTGTATAAATTTTTAGACCTAACCAATTCTACAGTTCTAGATGTGGAGAATAATAATATTCCATTCTAATTCCTGAAACAATTACTTCACCTTCTACAGCAGCAAATATATTTTCATCCTTTTCAGTTAATATGCAGAGCTTCACATATCATATGTCATAAAAATAGTTTCTTTTCAAATTTGGCTATAATTGAAAATAATCATTCAGAGCAGCGACCATATTAATAAAAAATAATTCTCTCCTGAACACTTTAATTTTCCTTTCTTTATTTTAATTGCTTTACTAAATTATAAACGTTTATCTAATGCTAGCCATTTGAGATTGATTATTAATGAAAGGGGCATAGAGGATGGAAAACTAATCTGGAAGTTTGTCTGTAAAATGTTGTTATTGAGTTAGTTATGCCAGATATATTGTCAGATTTCTTTATTCTCTTATTTAGGTGATGATAGCGCCTTAAGGGTGATTATTAATTTTTGGCTCTTGGTTTATTTCTTTTACATGCAGACTAAGACTTAAAGTAGCAGTGTCTGAATCAAAACTCAGATTTACCTTTGAAATATTAGGGTAAAGTTACAAAGCGTTCCAGGACTTCAGTGTCCTATATATAAAATGGAAAAATGGTTCTTAAGAATACTGTGCAGAATGCCTATTAATGAGGGATTCGTTTGTGCCAAATATTAAATATCATTTCTAAATAATAGGATTTGGTCAAATTATCTTAGCATCTTTCTACTTTCATCAAGTAAAATTGCAATAGTTTGATCTGTAAAAATTAAAGAATAGAACTCAGTCTTTCATGTAACTCCATTTGGTGTTAAAGTCAAAGGACAGCTATCCTTGGGGATGGACAATTCAGTGATAAAGTAAGGAGGAGGAGAAAGTAATAGCATAAATTTCGTAAATCATGCAAATTATTGTGCTAAGATAATTCAGAGAGCCAATTTTTTTGTCTCTTTCCAAAAGGAACATACTTCATAGCTACATTAATTTAAAACACTAAAATAACAGGGTGGCAGCACTCAGTAAGAAACCAGTGTGACTTTTGGCTACATTTCTGTTGCTGCTAAGTCCTTTTCAAATATTGTAATTAACTATACTCATTCTGCTGTTTATTTTGCTTATCCTAATTTATCCATGCTATTCCTTGAGCTGCTAGTTCTATACCCTTAGTAAGAAAGAAGATGAGAAGAAAACAGTTTGTGTCTTATTGCGGTGATTGCTATGTCTCGCATGATGCTTTCTTTATATGTAAATTTTATTTCTCTCTTCATTCCAATCCATTATTTTTTCCTGTCTCTAGATATCAGGTTCTTAATGATGGTGGACCTTTTGTCAGATGAGGGCTAACAGCTGGTGTATGTGCTCTGGCTCCTCAGTCCCTTTTCCATGTCTTGCCAAAACCCCCTTCCATGATAAATGCCCAGAAGTCCAAATATTCAATTGAAATTGTATTATAATGTTACTTTTCTGTGTTTTCACTGCATCATGTCAAGTAATTTGAGGAGATAACCATAATATTATGTGGAAATAGTCTCCTTTTCTAGATTAAATTTGATTCTGATCTTACCACTATAAATTTCATTCTTCTGTTAATAACAACCAAAAGTTTTTACAGTGTCCTTGCCTTCTTTTTCCTCTTTCCCCTGCCACCCTCTATTATGAAAGTTGACAAATGTAAATCCCAGGACAGCTTAATAGGGTATAGCAAAATGGAGACCGTAAAATGTATTTAATGTGGGAAACATGGAACTGTTTTGAACATGCTAAATCACTACTTTTTGCAAACAGGAGGAAGAAGGCACCTATGACCAAACTCTTGAGTTCCGTAGAGGAGGCGACGGCCAGCCAAGACGATCCACTCGACCAACTCAGCAGTTCTACCAGCCTCCCCGGGCGCGGAACTAGTGCAACAAGGTACGCTGGACATTGTGAGACACTTTCCACTTACAGAAAGATGCTATTTGTGCTAGATATATAAGTATAGCTATTAATATCTCATGATAACGTGCAGGCATATTTCATTTTATTGTGTTTCTCCTGATTACACTTCACAGATATTTGCATTTTTTACAAATTGGAAGTTTCTGGCAACACAGTGTCAGGGAAGTCTGTCGGTGCCATTTTTTCTAACAGCGTTTGCTCCCTTTCTTTCTGTCTTTGTGTCACATTTTGGTAATCCTTACAATATTTCAAACTTCATCATTATTATATTTGTTATGGTGATCTGTGGTCAGTCGTCTTTGATGTTAGTATTGCGAAATGTGCATGACTCACCGAAGGTTCAGGTGATGACTAACATTTTTTAGCAATAAAGTATTTTTAATTAAGGTATGTACATTGGTTCTTAGACATAATGATATTGCACACTCAGTAGACAGCAGCTTAATATTAATAAAACTTTTATATGCACTGGGAAACCAAAAACTTAGTGTGATTTGCTTTGTTACAATTTCACTCTATTGTGGTAGTCTGGAACTGAACCCTCAATATCTCTGAGGTTTGCCTGTAATAGAGGAAAACTGATATTTTAAAACTACTTTCAGTTATAAAGTATTTAAGACAATACCAGTTACAAACTACTTTTCCTCCAGACTTTTCCCCACAAATGGTATCCTTAATCCCCTTTTCTTTCTATACCTACTCTTTTCTCTTGAAGGTGATGACAATCAGTGAAATGACTATAGGTTTAAAAGTAGGAAAAAGATGAAAGAAAACAAAGAACCAGATAATTATCAACCTAGATAACCGAGTTTATTTTTTGTTGTTTAATTAATTTCCATCCTTTTTAAGAAAGAGGAAGTGTTTCATGTATATCTTTAGGAATTCAGTGAAGACAACCTTACTGCTTACTGAAATGTAATTTAGGCGCCTTGTGCTATGGATCCAGATTCTTTCATCCTAGAGTTTCAGAAAGAAGGTTACTATCTGAAAATCATCTTCAGTAAGAAGGAAGATATAACAAAGAAGTCAGCAAATTATGGGACCAATCTAAGGCATTTCATTTTGATGAACAGAGACCTTGTTTCTTAGTACGTTCTTAGAAAGAAATACTTTTGTCATCTTTGATAAAACATTTCTATTTTTTCTTTATGCCAGGACTTTTGAATATTTCGTTTAATACTTAGAGTTCTCACATTACAGCTTTTGCTATATATCACATAAACACTCTTTCAGACTTTATATATATATTTTTTAGTCTCTCTTCTCAGTAGCAAGACTATTGAGAATTTTTAAGAAATTGTTCCCAATTCCTTATTTCAGCTGTTCATTCTGACAAAACTGTTACCCACCTTGTGTGTGTCCCCTACTCATGACTCTCTCAGTTCCTCACAGCAGCCATGACTTTTAAGCACTGGAAATGCAGCTAGCCTGAATTGTGATGTGCTATAAATAAAGAATGAATACCATAGTTCAAAGACTTAATTTGAAAAAACTCAGTAACTTGTATTGATTATATGTCAGAATAGTATTTTAATAGATTGAGCTAAATAAAAAGTTACTATAATCAATTTTACCTGTTTAGTTTTACTTTTTAATGTGGCTACTAGAAAATTAAAAATCACATATGTCTCACGTTATATTTCTGGACACCATTGTTTCAGGATCTTCTGCAGCTTCCCAAAGCACTTTCATTGGTTCAAAATTAGTTGTGTCATCCTAAGTGAAGAAATATTTTCTTATACTTTCTAGCCCTTTCCTCCTTATGTAATAGTTTGCCTGGAGCAGAAGCCTACTGCTGTTTGACTTCTGATTTACCCCAGTGAGCCAAAATAGCACCTTTTCCCTTTTACTATTGGTTTTTCTCTGCACTTATTACAAGACTGTCAAGTAGACAGACATGTCCATGGTATCACAGAAGAGTTGCTTCTTGACTTTGGGCATTTTTCTGTAGCATGGAAGAACTGACCAAGTCAGAATCAAAGTATATGTAAGGACTTCAGCAACATTACATTGTGTGCAGTCAAGCATCCATTTTTAAAATAAGCTCAATGTGCTTATAATTAAATCTTATTTAAGGTAAATGAAACCTGAGACTTCCCTGTTAGCTTTACAGTGTCTTCTGAACTGTTTAAAACAGATTTTAAAATGCAGCCAAAGGTTCTCAACCCCTCGATTGCTGTAGGACAGGAGATGTAGAACTCTAGGAAGCTTCAAGGATGCCTGGGGCTGTTGAAAGCAGGGCCGAGTAGAGAGAAGATGTGAGAGTGAGGAAGGGTGCAGCCAGATGGTAGAACTCTTAGGTCCTCTGGGCCCTTCTTTAGTGTCTTTCATGTTTTCTACATTCAGTTCAGTTTAGTTCAGTCGCTCAGTCATGTCTGATTCTTTGCGACCCCATGAACCGCAGCACGCCAGGCCTCCCTGTCCATCACCATCTCCCGGAGTTCACTCAAACTCATGTCCATTCAGTCGGTGATGCCATCCAGCCATCTCATCCTCTGTCGTCCCCTTCTCCTCCTGCCTTCAATCTTTCTCAGCATCAGGGTCTTTTCCAATGAGTCAGCTCTTCCCATCAGTGGCCAGATTACTGGAGTTTCAGCTTCAGCATCAGTCTTTCCAGTGAATATTTAGGACTGATCTCCTTTAGGATGGACTGGTTGGACCTCCTTGCAGTCCAGGGGACTCTCAAGAGTCTTCTCTGAAACCACAGTTCAAAAGCATCAATTCTTCAGGTCTCAGCTTTCTTTATAGTCCAACTCTCACATCCATACATGACCACTGGAAAAACCATAGCTTTGACTTGACGGACCTTTGTTGACAAAATAACGTCTCTGCTTTTTAATATGCTAAGTTGGTCATAACTTTTCTTCCAAGGAGCAAGCGTCTTTTAATTTCATGGCTGCAGTCATCATCTGCAGTGATTTTGGAGCCCCCCAAAATAAAGTCTGTCACTGTTTCCCCATCTATTTTCTATGAAGTGATGGGACCAGATACCATAATCTGAGGTTTCTAAATGTTGAGCTTTAAGCCAACTTTTTCACTTTCTTCTTTCACTTTCATCAAGAGACTTTTTAGTTCCTCTTCACTTTCTGCCATAAGGGTGGTGTCATCTGCGTATCTGAGGTTATTGATATTTCTCCCTGCAATCTTGATTCCTGCTTGTGCTTCTTCCAGCCCAGCATTTCTCATGATGTACTCTGCATAGAAGTTAAATAAGCAGGATGACAGTATACAGCCTTGACGTACTCCTTTTCCTATTTGGAACCAGTCTGTTGTTCCATGTCCAGTTCTAACTGTTGCTTCCTGACCTGCATACAGATTTCTCAAGAGGCAGGTCAGGTAGTCTGGTATCCCTATCTCTTTAAGAATTTTCCAGAGTTTGTTGTCCACACAGTCAAAGGCTTTGACATAGCCAATAAAGCATAAGTAGATGTTTTTCTGGAACTCTCTTGCTTTTTTGATGATCCTGCGGATGTTGGCAGTTTGATCTCTGGTTCCTCTGCCTTTTCTAAATCCAGCTTGAATATCTGGAATTTCACAGTTCACATACTGCTGAAGCCTGGCTTAGAGAATTTTGAGCATTGCTTTACTAGTGTGTGAGATGAGTGCAATTTTGTGGTAGTTTGAGCATTCTTTGGCATTTCCTTTCTTTGGGATTGGACTGAAAACTGACCTTTTCCATTACCTTTTCCTAATGTTTTCTACATTAGGGCTCCATCAAAAATTTCCTTTGAAAAAGAGTACACTGCTTAAAAGTAAATTATGAATGCTGGCCCTGGGGTAATCATAGCTTATTTGTATCATAGTGTACAATGCGGACTGTTCCTAGTCAACTAAAGCATTGCAATATTAGCAGTTCTCTATGTACCCTGAGTTAAAACTTCCATCTTTCCCAGATGCTTGTTTTGGATTGTACTGTTGACATGGAAAATCCTCACAGTAAGAAAATTAACTTTGGCAGAAAACAGTTCCCTAATGGTATCACTAAAAAATCCTCACTGAAAATGTATCCTGAAAAATAATTAATTAAGCAGGACATATGTGATCTTAGTTGAAAAACTTTATTTATTCATTTTTTAATATTTATTTTTCTTTATTGAAGGATAATTACAGAATTTTGTTGTTTTCTGTCAAACCTCAACATGTATTGGCCATAGGTATACATATATCCCCTCCCTTTTGAACCTCCCTCCTACCTCACTGCCCATCCCACCCCTCTAGGTTGTTACAGAGCCCCTGTTTGAGTTTCCTGAGCCATACAGAAAATTCCCATTGGCTATCTGTTTTATGTGTGGTAATGTAAGTTTTCATGTTGTACTTAGTTCAGACATTTGTTATAGAAGATTATGAAGTAGAATTAAATATACTCTCTTTGAATGGGAAGTTCAGCAACAAGGATTATACTTTTTGCTTTTGTCACACAACTAAATAGTTTATTCTTCAGTGAAAAGATACTTTATTATTTCCTCAAAGTTTATAGTTGTTT
Organism: Moschus berezovskii; assembly: GCF_049115385.1. NCBI lineage: Eukaryota > Metazoa > Chordata > Mammalia > Artiodactyla > Moschidae > Moschus > Moschus berezovskii. The sequence goes on from NC_142472.1 coordinate 86,175,319, forward strand.
TTCTTTTTATGTTTTGAGTACTTTGCTAGATGATGCATGACATAGTAGCTGCTCAGTAAGTGTTTTTTAAGTCAGTATATTTTGATAAAGTTGTTTATGTGTAATTTACATATTCTTTGATTGTCCTAAGGAGATTTTTTACAAATCTCCTACACCAACCCCCAGCCCCTACACATTCATATACTTCCCCAGAGGTGCAAAGGAAGTTGGACTCTGCTTGAGCCTGGTACTAAGACAATATCAGTGATTAGCAAAAGCAGGAGATACCTGGGAGTTCGGACTCAGTGAGAGGAGCAGGTCTCAAGAGAGCAATATGGGAAATAGGCCTAGGTCTGAGAAAAAGTGGTGGCAAGTTAGATCCAAGCCCAAGTAAGAGCAGTTGTGGATAGGTGTCCATAGTTCTTTAACCAGTGAAAGGGACCAAACTATGTGCCTTTGAAAAGGTTTCTGGCATGATTGGTGTTCTAGAAATCAGATACCAGTTAGTAGGGGCAGGGCGTAGAGATTTTTTTTTTTAAGTAGAGTTGATTTAGTTTTCTTTTGCAATACTTTGGCCACCTGATGCGAAGAGCTGACTCATTTGAAAAGACCCTAATGGTGGGAAAGATTGAAGGCGGGAGAAGGGGACGACAGAGGATGAGATGGTTGGATGGCATCACCGACTCGATGGACATAAGTTTAGTTAAACTCCGGGAGTTGGCAGTGGACAGGGAGGCCTGGCATGCTGCAGTCCATGGGGTTGCAAAGAGTCAGACACAACTGAGCAACTGAACTGAACTGATTTAGTTTTATAGATGAATTTTAAAGCTTCACTTTCATGGTGGGGTAGAGTCCTCTGAAGATAATCTAAAAGCTGAGGAAGATTTGAAGAAGGGAAGAGGCAATGGCTACAAGAGAGTGTGTGAACCAAAACAGCATTACTGGTGGTGGCAGAAGAGTATCACTTTAGCCTCATTGGGAGGTTGACCTTGATGTGTTCAGTGCTGTCATGAACTTCTGAGTAAGGATGATATGATCAAAATTAAGCTTAAGAAATACTACTGTTGGATATAGGATGGATTAAGCACCAGCAGGGAAAGAATCTAGGAAGCTGTTGCATTGGCCTAGCTGAAGAGTAGTTAGAGCTTCGAGTTCCGCTGTGAAAAGAGAGAAATGGCAGACCTCTGCAGACTTTGTTTGACACATCAGAGGACATTCCCTACTGCCATGGAGGTTAAGGCTCAGTATGTAGAGTGGTTTAGTAAAAGGTGACTCACTTTTAATTTCACTTCTAGTTCCTTTGATGAAAAAATAGTCTTCATAGTTTTACATATTAACTAAAACCTTGAAACTGATTACTAAGCATAGTTGTTGTTTAGTCATCCGACTCTTTTGTGACCCCGTAGACTGTAGCCCTCGAGGCACCTCTGTCCATGAGATTCTGGAGTGGGTTGCCACTTCTCTTTCCAGGGGATCTTCCTGACCCAGGGATTGAACCCACGTCTCCTGCATTGCAGGTGGATTCTTTAGTGCTGAATCATCAGGGAATCCCCTTTGAAAGCAATAGCTAAGCATGCATTACTGTATAAATATCATGACCTTGTTTGTTTTCTAAGGTCCAGGTTTTGACACCATTTTTAGCTAGTAAAAGATGTATTTTTAGATGGCTTTCTGTTTGGTTGGTTGGTTGGTTGGTTTTTTGGACAATCTAGACTAGTATCCTTTTGCAAAATTTTTCAAATCAAGGTCAGGGAAGTGATCACTATAAAGAAAGATGTTTAGAACCCCATGAAGCCAGCAGGATAGACATCATGTGAGGTTATTAGTACCCAAATCTCTATTTTCTAATCAGGAGACTATTTACTTCAGAGGACTTATGAGCAGTTTGAATGCAGCCATGGGAATGCTTCCCATCCCTGCCCACCCAGTTTCTTTAACCCATGAAGCTGAAACAGGACTGGAGCAAACAGGGCTTCTCTCACCACCTCTCTCAGCCTTCTCTGTTGTCACTACCCAGAGTGTTTCTGCTAGAGTGGTGTCTGATAAAGGTGGGGAGCAGGCAGGGGAGGCAGCAGGCTTAGGTGAACTACCTGTGAGACTGAGCCAGCCCAGAGGGGCTCACAGGGAGATGGCCGTGGGTAGGGTGGGGTAGATGCAATTCAGTGGCAGACTGCATCTTTTGTAGGTTACCCTGTTAAACTCTTCTCAACTAAGCTGGATTCCTGGAGAGCGTGCTAGCAATAGACGGCCTAGCAGTGACAGAGGTGTACTGCAAACATTTCTAGAAGGAAAAATTATTTTTTAAGGACTTTGCTTTTTGTTTACGTACTGATTTATAGAAATTATGTTTATAAGTTAGCAGTGTCCAGTTTTCTCTGCTTGTGATCTATTGATGTTTGTATAAACACTTGAGAGTTGCAGGTAGGTTTCAGCACTGTATGTATGAAGAAGTCAAGTTGAGTTGCCAATTTCACTCTCTTCTTCTCTTCTTAAATAGAGTCTTTATGAAGAAAGGAGCTGTTGACTGAACCATCCTGGTCAGAACCTGTTGACAGACCTCCTGCTTTCCCTTCGGAGTAAGATGCAGACATGGTGGATATTATTATTTGGAGAACTAAAAGGCAGATTTTAGGGGGGAAAATTCAATCCACATAAAGAATGGGGAAAAAAATACAAAGTTAAATACTGCAAATAACTTTTACAAGTGGAAGAATTTTTTCTTCTGCCATCAATAAAGCCAATGCACTATTAAATACATTGTTTTGCTGTATGTTTTATTTGCTGAATGTTATTTTTCTTGTTCATCTGGTATTCAGTTCAGTTGCTCAGTTGTGTCCGACTCTTTGCGACCCCCGCCAGGCCTCCCTCCTCCCGGAGTTCACTCAAACTCATGTCCATTGATTCAGTGATGCCATCCAGCCATCTCATTCTCTGTCGTCCCCTTCTCCTCCCGCCCCCAATCCCTCCCAGCATCAGAGTCTTTTCCAGTGAGTCAGCTCGTCGCATGAGGTGGCCAGAGTATTGGAGTTTCAGCTTTAGCATCAGTCCTTCCAGTGAACACCCAGGATTGATCTCCTTTAGAATGGACTGGTTAACCCCATACTAATTGCCTTCTGTAGAATGGCAGTTACAGCATACTGAAGCCCCACTGTAATTACAGAATAAACTGACTGACACAGTTTGCCACATTTCTTAGCAAAATAACCTGAAGCCAAATAGCAGTTCTTAGTATGGTAACACTGCTAAATATGACAGCAAAAAAGTATTCAAAACTTGGATATGTTGTTTTAGCACTCTAGTAATGTAATACAGTCAAAAAGCGGTCATTCCCTTCCTTATAAAATGTGCAGTGGATCTTTTAAGATGCATCTGGTTGCAGAGTACAGAAAACCCAGCTCAAACTGGTTAAACACTAAACTGGCTTATTTCACTTACCAGAAGCACATTTAGTTTCCATTGGTTTAATTCAGTGACTCAGAGTTGTCATGAAAGATCCTGATCCTTATGCTTTTCATCTCATTTCTGCTTTCTGTGACATAAGCTTCATTCCTCAGCTCCATATTATCTCAGGGTAACTACAGCTTCCTGAGCTGTTCAGTGCAGGAATGGGGTCCCTTCCAAAAGTGCACTCAGAAGAGAAAAGAAGCTTTCCCTCTTAGGCTGTGTTTACCTGTGTTGTGTGACTTTTCAGCCTTTGAACCAGTAACTTCAGCAAGGGTCTGTGAGTGAGTTTAGGCCTGATTCGAGTGGGGGCTTCCCTGGTGGCTCAGATGGTAAAGCGTCTGCCTGCAATGCGGGAGACCCGGGTTCGATCCCTTGGTTAGGAAGATCTCCTGGAGAAGGAAACGGCAACCCACTCCAGTACTCTTGCCTGGAGAATCCCACGGACGGAGGAGCCTGGTAGGCTACAGTCCATGGGGTTGCGAAGAGTCAGACTCGACTGAGCGATTTCACAAGTGGGGGCAATCTGCTTTCCTGAAAGCATATTCAGTCTGAGGCAGAGGATATATATGTGAAAGTCAGGGTACTTGCCAAAATGAAAGTGAGAGGGATTGGCAGAAACAACCAGAATCTTCATTACAGAAAACCAATATGTCTGAGCTATAGATTCTTAATAGGACAAAAATAATAGCCCCATAGTCAGCAGTGAGTGGTTAACAAATAAGGAGAAAGAGGGATGAGGGGAGGGAGGGGAAAATAGAATTCTCTGGTCAAAATGATTGACAAAAATTAGTACTTTGCTTTGATAGAGAAGGCCTTGGGCATTTTCTCAGGGCCTATTAACTCTAAGTTTTGTTTATTTGTTAGCCCACAGTCAGTTGTTTGTTTCTACAGTATCTTAATAAGTGAAAGAGTACAGGTGAGAAAAACGTGGCAGATAGTATGGTTTTTTTTTTTTTTTTCTTAATTTTTTGCCATCGCTATGCTTCATAACAAGAAGGGGAGTGAACCAGGCATTGGTTGCTTTTTTAAAAAAGATGTCCAAGTAATTCTAATGCATATCCTGGGTTCAAGACCAGAGGAAGGGCCATGTTGACTTTGACATCTAATAAGTTAGCCAGTAAAGGAACAGTCAGAAGAACGTAAACTGAGGTCTGAGAGTAGCTTAAAGGACTGATTCTCTCCACTTTCTTGTTGGTAGTTGAGGACAGTAGTCCCTGGGACAGTGATTAGCATAGAAGAGTCTCTAAAGTGGATGGCACTAGTGATTGTCATGGTAACAATCCCTGAGGATAGTTCTGTGCGACAGTATGTGACATACATGATTTGACCTGAAGGCATCAAGGAAAAGTTTAGGTTGGAAGGCAAGTGAGGCCAACCTATCTGCCCTCGTGGCTGCTGGGAACTGAAGGTGACAGCAAGATGTACTTGACCGAGTAAAAGCTAAGCTCCACCATGACTTTCTGTTACTAAGGGCAGCTACAGGCCTGGATGTACAATAATAAAATAATTACTAATTTGGTGAGGTTTTTCTAAGAGCATGCTGCTGCTGCTGCTAAGTCACTTCAGTCGTGTCCGACTCTGTGCGACCCCATAGACGGCAGCCCACCAGGCTCCCCCATTCCTGGGATTCTCCAGGCAAGAACACTGGAGTGGGTTGCCATTTCCTTCTCCAGTGCATGAAAGGGAAAGTGAAGTCGCTCAGTCATGTCCGACTCCTAGCCATCCCATGGACTGCAGCCTACCAGGCTCCTCCGTCCATGGGATTTTCCAGGCAAGAGTACTGGAGTGGGGTGCCATTGCCTTCTCCTAATTGAGGTGCAGTTCAGTTCAGTTCAGTCGCTCAGTCGTGTCCGACTCTCCGCAACCCCATGAATCACAGCATGCCAGGCCTCCCTGTCCATCACCAACTCCCGGAGTACACTCAAGCTCATGTCCACAGAGTTGGTGATGCCATCCAGCCATCTCATTCTCCGTCGTCCCCTTCTCCTCCCGCCCCCAACCTTTCCTAGCATGAGTCTTTTCCAGTGAGTCAACTCGTCGCGTGAGGTGGCCAAAGTATTGCAGTTTCAGCTTTAGCATCAGTCCCTCCAATGAACATCCAGGATTGATCTGATCTCCTTTAGAATGGACTGGTTGGATCTCTCAATTCCCACAAAGGGGATAATCACTTTTGTAAGGTGCCTAGCAATAGTCTTAAGTTCTCCTGAGCAATCATGGTGGTAATTATTTTTCATTCATTATCTTTGTCATCTTCACAACTCTAGGACTTCTTCCCCCTTTTCCCTTCCTACTCTTTTTGTTTTGGTTTGGTTTTTGTTATGGTTATATTCTGTCAAGTTAATCAGCCCCTTAGGTTTGTTTCACAGTTTGTCATCGCCATAACGTGTGCCGTTTGTTTGCGTTGTTTGCTCCCAGTTCGATGGCAGATCCATCCCTTCCCGCTTGTGGCCTCTTCCTCTCCCCATCTCACCCCTTCCTCTCCTTCCTTTTCTCTCTTCCTCTTGTTTCAAACCTTACTTTTCTTTGACTTTGCCTATTTATGCTCTTAGCTCAAGTTCTTAAAGTTTTTTTTCCTTTCAAAAAGTGGTTCTATTTATAGTTCAGACATTATTCAGTAAATGTGTTCTGGGTGCTATGATGTAAATAAGACCACCATGATCTCGAATCTTCCCAAGTTCTAGGTGTAGCTCCTTTTATCAGTTTGTTTCAGAATCTAATGTATTATCCTCTTCATGTTCCTTTTCTTTATTATCAACTTCCTTTCTTAAATGTATTTCATTGACTTTTACTTTTGCTAGACTTCTAATAATTATCAATTTTTAGTCTTAATATTTTACCTTCAATTCTGCTTTTCAAAATGTTGTTGATTTTAAAAATGTTTTTCACCTCTGAGCCGTGGACATTAGTTTCTGAAGAAAGGCCTCGAGATACAGGGAAGCCCCTGAAGTTGTCTCCAAACTTTGGCCACTTCTCCAGAGCAGACCTGACCTGAAGGTCAGTTAGCACTGATAACTACTTTTCCCCACCCTATACCCACTCCGCTTATTAAGATACTACAGAAATAACTGTGGTCTAACTGAAGAAAACTAAGAGGTAACAGGCTTCAAGAGAATTCCTAAGATGCACTCCTTCAAAGCAAAGTAATAAATTTTGTCAGTTGTTTTGGCCAAAGGATTCCCTCCTCCCTCCCTCCAACATTTCCTCCCTCCTTCTCTCTTTCTTTTTTTCTCTCTTTCTTTTCACTTCTAGCTTCACAGGACTAAGATTGAAGACACTGTTTCTGTCACATTAAATGGTTTGTCATTCACTGGACCATCCAGGTTTAGGCCACGATAACAACCCCTACCCCCCTCCCTGGCATTATGTGATTCTCTATTTTTATATAGGTTCATCTCTCAAAGGCCTTTCTTTGTGACTCTACTCATCATGGCTAACCCCACTGCCTGCAAGGAGTAAACACAGATGGAGCAAAGAAGGAAAATATGACTGCCGGGTGCTAAGAGGGGTGCTTCCACTGTGAGCAGGCTGGAGCAGCCATCAGACTTACCAGCACTGATCCTTCACTGGAACATACAGGAAAACAAGATCTTGTCTCATGTGTGAGCAAGCTGGGGTATCAGTGCATGACGTAGAGGACCTTTAGGAGGCCCTGTCTGTAGTCCCATTTTAGGTAGATGGATATATTATGCTATTTTTCAAAAGTAAATAGTGTAAAAATGTTTATCACTCTTTTCTATCTCATGTTTTATCTTTCCAAAGTAACTGAAAGGATGGTAATATCATTTACTAAGATGAAAAATACTGCAAGAAACCAGGTTTTATGTTAGAGGGCAGAAATCTTACTATCATCCCAGCTTTGTCACCTGGATAACCACACAGGTAGTTTAATCTGTGGAAGTCACATTTATTTATGTGTTTTTTCAAAATATCAAAAAATTCTTCAGGTGAAATGCTATAGAAAGTTATCTTCAATAAAATAGCAAACTTTGGGCATGTGATGCAAAGAAAAGGCCCTTATGACTTCTTAGAAAAAGATCCTGATGCTGGGAAAGATTGAAGGCAAGAGAAGGGGACCACAGATGATGGCTTATAGTGAATTATGTTGGATTCGTGATCTCCACAGAAGATTTAGCTTTGGGACCAGGGACCAGGCTTGATCACTCAAGAACTTTCGTGTAGCAGAGTTTTATTAAAGTGAAAAGGGACAGATAAAGCTTCTGACACAGACATCAGAAGGGGACTGAGAGTGCCCCCTCCCTAGTGTTAAAAGGGAACTCTTTTTTAATTGGTTATTACAGTAAATCAAAAGATTGTCTGAAGGTTGTCAAGATCTTACTAGACCCACACATAATTTACATTTTAAAATAACAGGATTAGTCAGAAGGTTCTCAAGAAGGAGGAACATGTCCTCAAGCAGGATACATTTTTGTTATATAATCCTTAGTACAGAATTTAAGCTGAGTTGTTTTGTAATTATCAGCTCTGGGCTTAAAAGAAAAAATGTCCTTTTCTCCTCCTTGAGAACCCAGGACCCCTATCTACCCCTTGAGAACCCCAGACCCCATTCTCCTCCACAGGGGCCCCGGACTTCTTATCAACCTGCCTAGGAATTGACTCACAGCAGATGAGGCGTTTGGATGGCATCACCACCTCAATGGACATGAGTCTGAACAAGCTCCGGGAGTTGGTGATAGGGAAGTCTGGCGTGCTGCAGTCCATGGAGTTGCAAAGATTCAGACACAACTGAACTGAAGATAGCATAATATGCTTGTATAAAGGATAAGACAGGGCCAGAGACATCAGAAATGATTTTATAGAAATAGGAAAGAGAACACATCTATGGTTAAAATTGTTTTCACTAGAGGAGGAAAATCTTGAATTTGGTGAATAGTTTACATAACATACCAGACCGCCTGGCCTGCCTCCTGAGAAATCTGTGTGAAGGTCAGGAAGGAACAGTTAGAACTGGACATGGAACAACATACTGGTTCCAAATAGGAAAAGGAGTATGTCAAGGTTGTATCTTGTCACCCTGCTTATTTAACTTCTATGCAGAGTACATCATGAGAAACTCTGGGCTGGAGGAAGCACAAGCTGGAATCAAGATTGCCAGGAGAAATATCAATAACCCCAGATATGGAGATGACACCACCCTTAAGGTTGAAAGTGAAGAAGAACTAAAGAGCCTCTTGATCAAAGTGAAACAGGAGAGTGAAAAAGTTGGCTTAAAACTCAACATTCAGAAAACCAGGACCACGGCATCCAGTCCCATCATTGTATAGAGAATAGATGTGGAAACAGTGGCTGGGGGCTCCAAAATCACTGCAGATGGTGACTGTAGCCATGAAATTAAAAGACAATTGCTTCTTGGAAGGAAAGTTATGACCAACCTAGACAGCATATTAAAAAGTAGATTAGTTTGCCAACAAAGGTCCATCTAGTCAAAGCTGTGGGTTTTCCAGTGGTCATGTATGGATGTGAGAGTTGGACTATAAAGAAAGCTGAGCACTGAAGAATTGATGCTTTTGAACTGTGGTGTTGGAGAAGACTTGAGAGTCCCTTGGACCGCAAGGAGATCCAACCAGTCCATTCTAAAGGACATCAGTCCTGAATATACATTGGAAGGGCTGATGCTGAAGCTGAAACTCCAGTAATCTGGCCACCTGATATGAAGAGCTGACTCATTTGAAAAGACCCTGATGCTAGGAAAGATTGAGGGTGGGAGAAGGGGACAACAGAGGATGAGATGATTGGATGGCATCACCAACTCGATGGACATGAGTCTGAGTAAACTCTGGGAGTTGGTGATGAACAGGGAGGCCCAGTGTGCTACAGTCCATGGGGTTGCGAAGAGTCGGACACGACTGAGCAACTGAACTGACTGCCTTACATACAACGGGAAGAAGAAAGTACAATCAAGAGGAGCAGGTGTTCAGCCTGAGGAATAGATTCCATATGCTGAGATAGGTCCTTCTCTGTGAGATTCAAACATACTCAGGACTGTCTGTTGTTTAGTGCCAGTGAGTGCCTGGCAGACAGCAGGTAGGTGGCAGCACAGGGCTAGTTCCAAGAAAGATGTGGGCAGGAAGAAGGTCACACAGCACTCACAGGGTCCAACACTGGGAGAAATGCAGGGCTCAAGATGCAGGCTTGAGTCAGGCACAAGAACTCAGTCCTCTAGGATCCCCCTATTGCCACGTTTAACATTCAGTGCATAGAAAGGGCCTGACACATTACTTAAAATAAGGTCACTAATAAAGATTTCAAGGTGATGGTCATAAAGATGTTCAAAGGACGAGGAATAAGAATGGATATACAAGTGAAAAGTATAAAGAAGAATTTAAACAGAGTTGAAGATACAATACCTGAAATAAAAAATACACTGAAGAAAAATCAACAGATTAGATGGTATAGAGGAATGGCTCAGTGAACTGGAAAAGTAGTAACAATCACCCAAGCTGAATAGAAAAAAAGAATTTTTTTAAATAAGGGAAGTAGACTGTCAGAAGAAGATGGCAGAGGAGTAAGAGGGAGATGACCAGCCTCCTCACAAATACATCAAAAACTTATCAAAATGTGGAACAACTCCTACAAAGTAACCTCTTAAATGACAGCAGAAGACCCAACGCTTCCAAAGAAGCAAGCTAAACTCCCTGGAATGAGGTAGGAGAAAAGATAAAGACATAAAAAGCGTGAGAGAGAGAGAGAACTTCAGGACAGGAGCTTGTGCCCCAAGGGAGGGAGAGAGTTGTGAAGGAGGAAAAGTTTTCCTGCACTGGGAAATCCTTCACAGGCATGAACAAGGGGCAGAGGCTCTGGGAAAGACCCCGGGGAGACGTAGGGGGCTGGCAAAAGTGAGGATGTGCTGAGGGGCTACTTCAACGTGGGTGTGGAAATAGAGGTGTCCATCACTGCCAAAGCTGAGAGGGCTGCCCAAAACCATACTGAATCTATAGACACACCAAACAAAACCTACTGGACACTGCGTTGCCCTTCAGAGAGACAGCATCCAGCTCCATTGACCAGATCACAGGCACAAGTCCCCCTAACCAGGAAACCATCACAGAACTAGTCCAACCCCACTCACAGAGGGCAGACACCAAAAGTAAGAACTATGATCTAGGACCTAGAGAAACTTTTTTCTTTTTCTTTTAAATCACACTTTTATTCCCCCTACATACTTCTACCTTTGTATTGGCCTTTTGCAGTGCTGTGGAGTTTTCCTTTTTTCTCTCTTTTTTGTAAAACTTTTTTTAAAGATTGTTTTTCTTCCGTTTTTTGTGATTTTTAAAAATTCTGGTTTTGTTCTGTTTGACTGTTTTTCTTATTGTTCTTTTCCTACTGTTTGTGTTCTTAGTTGCTTAGTCATGTATGACTCTTTGCAAACCCATGGACTGTAGGCTGCCAGGCTCCTCTGTCCATGGAATTCTCCAGGCAAGAATACTGGAGTGGGTTGCCATGCAGCTTCTCCAGAGGGATCTTCCCAACCCAGGGATTGAACCCAGGTCTCCTACATTATAGGCGGATTCTTTACCAACTGAGCCATAGCTCAGATGGTAAAGAATTCCTTAATATATAAAAATCTTTTTCACAAACATCTGTTTACCTTTGCTTTTATGTTTTTTTTTTCTTTTTTCCTACGTTTTTCACCATATATGTTAGTTTGTTATATTTTCTTTGCTATATTCCACAGTTGGAACTCTGCTCTGGCTCAGTTTTCCAGTCTGTAAAACCTGGGAAGAAGAGACATTAAATGGAGTAAGTGTGTGTGTGGGGGGGGGGGGGCGGTGAAAAGACAGAGAAATATACCACAAATGAAGGAACAAAGTAGAAAATCACTCGGCCAAATAAACTAAGAGGAAATTACATGAAAATTCAGAATAGGAGAGACGCCCGGCTCCGGCGGCGCAGATGCGAGAGACGCCCAGCTCCGGCGCAACCGACCACGTGCAGAATCGTGGCTGAGAGGAGCTGCCCCGCGCCCAGGGTTAGGGCGGTGGCCGAGAGGAGCTGTACCACGTCCAGGAGGCGGTGGCTGCTTGGGCACCGGAGGGCCGAGAGGAGCTGATCCACATTCAAAGCAGGAGGGGCGGCCTTGAGGAGATACCCTTCGTCCAAGGTAAGGTACAGTGGCTGCACCTTGCTGGAGCAGCTGGGAAGAGATACTCCACAACCAAGTGGAATATAAGAATCCAGTGTTCTGGGGAGGAAGGAACAAGATGGCGGAGGGATAAGACGGCGAGACCACTTTCTCCCCCACAAATTCAGCAAAAGAACATTTGAACGCGGAGTAAAGTCCACAAAACAACTTCTGAATACTGGCAGAGGACATCAGGCTCCCAGAAAAGCAGCCCATTGTCTTCTAAAGGAGAGAGAAGAAATCCAGCTCCACCCACCAGAACACCGACACATGCTTCCCTAACCAGGGAACCCGGACAAGTCACCCGTCCAACCCCACACACAGCGAATAAACTACATAATAAAGAGAACTCCACAAACTGCAAGAAGAGGGAAAGGCCACCCCAAGCAAAGCAATATAAGCAAGATGAAGAGGCAGAGAAATACCCAGCAAGTAAAGGAACGAGATAATTTCCCACCAACACAAACAAAAGAAGAAGATATAGGGAATTTACCTGATAAAGAATTTCAAATTTTGATGGTGAAAATGATTCAAAATCTTGAAAGCAAAATGGAGTTACAGATAAATAACCTGGAGAAAAGGATTGAGAAGATGGAAGAAAGATTTAATAAGGACTTAGAAGAAATAAAAAAGAGTCAATATACAATGAATAATGCAATAGATGAGATCAGAAACACTCTGGAGGGAACAAACAGTAGAATAACAGAGGCAGAAGACAGGATAAGCGAACTAGAAGATAGAATTGTAGAAATAAATGAAACAGAGAGGAAAAAAGAAAAACGAATTAAAAGAATTGAGGACAATATTAGAGACCTCTGGGACAATGTTAAATGCTCCAACATTCGAATCATAGGAGTCCCAGAAGAAGAAGACAAAAAGAAAGACCATGAGAGAATACTTGAGGAGATAATAGTTGAAAACTTCCCTAAAATAGGGAAAGAAATAATCACCCAAGTCCAAGAAACCCAGAGAGTCCCCAACAGGATAAACCCAAGGCGAAATACTCCAAGACACATATTAATCAGATTAACAAAGATCAAACACAAAGAACAAATATTAAAAGCAGCAAGGGAAAAGCAGCAAATAACACATAAGGGGATTCCCATAAGGATAACAGCTGATCTTTCAACAGAAACTCTTCAGCCAGAAGGGAGTGGCAAGACATACTTAAAGTGATGAAAGAAAATACCCTACAGCCCAGATTACTATACCCAGCAAGGATCTCATTCAAATATGAAGGAGAAATCAAAAGCTTTACAGACAAGCAAAAGCTGAGGGAATTCAGCATCACCAAACCAGCTCTCCAACAAATGCTAAAGGATCTTCTATAGACAGGAAACACAGAAAGAGTGTATAAACTTGAACCCAAAGCAATAAAGAAAATGGCTACGGGATCGTACTTATCAATAATTACCTTAAACGTAAATGGGTTGAAATTTTCAAAAAGGCTAGGAAACAATTCTCATAGCCATCAATAGTTCAGTGTTGAGTTCATGAATAGTTTTTAAAGTTTGGGACAAACTGTAGTATTTGCTATTTGAAGTACTATTTGTAATTGGCATATTACGATGTAACATTGGTCTTCATATCCAACTTAAAACGCCTAAAAATGCCTAACAGGTTTTTAGATTTGTGAATTTTAGTTGAAATCTATTTTATGATGTTACTAAACCTGGATGTTCATTTGAGGGACTGATGCTAAAGCTGAAACTGCAATACTTTGGCCACCTCATGCGACGAGTTGACTCACTGGAAAAGACTCTGATGCTGGGAAAGGTTGGGGGCGGGAGGAGAAGGGGACGACGGAGAATGAGATGGCTGGATGGCATCACCGACTCTGTGGACATGAGTTTGAGTGAACTCCGGGAGTTGGTGATGGACAGGGAGGCCTGGCGTGCTGTGATTCATGGGGTCGCGGAGAGTCGGACACTACTGAGCGACTGAACTGAACTGAACTGAAACCTGCAGAAATATTGAAATATTTCAGAGAACTTATTCACTGTACATTTAATTTATTTTATTTATAAAAATTATGAACTGTAGAAAGTTTTACTTGTTGGGTCAAATGCTTGTTGTTTCAAATGCTTGTTGCATTTGAAGTGCTAGTTACAAGAAAATCAAATACCTTCAATGTATAAATGCTATTAAGTTTTTAAAGGACTCTGGAGTATAAGTAAGTTTGTTTAAAGAAATTTAGTCTATTCAACCTGAATCAGCTCTGTCAAACATTAATTAGAAGCCTAATTTAAAAATAAATAAATAAATAAAATAATTTAAAAAAAAAAAAAGAGAATTCAGAATAATGATAGTATAGATGTTCCAAAGCCTTGAAAATAGAATGGAGAAAATGCAAGAACGAATTAACACAGTTAATAAAATTAACAAGGATATAGAAGAAATAAATAATAAACAGAGATGAATAACAAACTGAAATTAAAAAAACTAGAAGGAACCAATAGTAGAATAACTGAGGCAGAATGGATAAATGAACTGGAAGATAGAATGATGGAAATAAATGATGAAGACCAGAATAAAGGAAAAAAGAATGAAGAGGATAGCTTCAGAGACCTCTGGGACAATATTAAATGCAGCAACATAGGAGTTATAGGTGTCCCAGAGGAAGAAGAGAAAAAAAAAGACACAGAAAAATTTTGAAGAGATTATAGTTGAAAACATCCCCCAACATGGGAAAGGAAATAATCAAGTCCAAGAAGCTCGAAGAGTTCCATACGGGATAAACCCAAGGAGAAAAATGTTGAGACACATACTAAGCAAGCTAACCTAGATTAAACAGAAGGAAAGAATATTAAAAGCAGCAAGGGAAAAGCAACAAGTAACATACATGGGCAGAGAATGCAATGCCACCCTACTCCAGTACTCTTGCCTGGAAAATCCCACGGACGGAGGAGCCTGGTGGGCTGCAGTCCATGGGGTCGCTAAGAGTCGGACACGACTGAGCAACTTCACTTTCACTTTCTTGCATTGGAGAAGGAAATGGCAACCCATTCCAGTGTTCTTGCCTGGAGAATCCCAGGCACAGGGGAGCCTGGTGGGCTGCCGTCTACGGAGACGCAGAGTCGGACATGACTGAAGCAACTTAGCAGCAGCAGCAGCAGCAGCATACATGGGAAAACCCATACGATTAACAGCTGATCTTTCAGTAGAAATTCTGCAGGCCAGAAGAGAATGGCAGGTTATATTTAAAGTACTGAAGAAAAAAAAAATCTACAACCAAGGTTACTCTACCTGGCAAGGATCTCATTCAAAATTGATGGACAAATCAAAAGATTTACAGACACGCAAAAGTTAAGAGAATTTAGCACCACCAAACCAGCTTTACAGCAAATATTAAAAGGTGTTATAAAGGCAGTCAACACAAGAGAAAGGAAAGATCTACAAAAACAAACCCAAAACAATTAAGAAAATGCCAATAGGAACATATATATCAAAAATTACTTTAAATGTAAATGGATTAAATGCTCCATCCAAAAGACACAGACAGGCTGAATGGATAAAAAAACAAGACCTATATATATGCTGTCTACTAAGAGACCCACTTCAGACCTAGAGACATATACAGACTGAAAATAAAAGGGTGGAAAAAGATATTCCATGCAAATGGAAATCAAAAGAAAGCCGGAGTGACAATTCTCATTTCAGACAAAACAGACTTCAAAAAAGAATATTAAAAGAGATAAAGACACTACATAATAATCAAGGGATCAAGCCAAGAAGAAGATATAAAAATTGTAAGTATGTATACACCCAACACAGGATCACATCAATACATAAAGCAAATAATAACAGACATAAAGGGGGAGATTGCCAGTATCACAATAATAGTAGGGGACTTTAACACCCCACTTACACCAATGGGCAGATCATCAAAAAAAAAATAATAATAATAATAAGGAAACACAACCTTAAATGAAACACTAGACCAAATGGTCCTAATTAATATCTTCAGGACTTTCCATTCCAATGCAAAATGATACAGTTTCTTCTCAAGTGCACATGGAGCATTCTCTAGAATAGACCACATTTTGGGTCACAAGTCAAACCATAGTAAATTTAAGAAAATTGAAATTGTATCAAACATCTTCTCTGACCACAATGCTGTGAGACTAGGAAAAAACTGCAAAAAACACAGACACATGGAGATTAGACAATATATTTCTAAGTAATGAAGAGGTTACTGAAGAAATAGGGGAAATCAAAAGATAAAAAAAAAAAAAATGACAATGAAAACACTATGACCCAAAACCTATGGCATGCAGCAAAAGCAGTAGTTAGAGGGAAGTTTATAGCAATACAGTCCTACCTCAAGAAGCAAGAAAACCATTAAACAGACGACCTGACTCTACACCTAAAGCATCTGGAAAAAGAAAAATAAAAAACAGATAGTAGAAGGAAAGAAAAATCAGAGCAGAAATAAATGAAAAAGAAGGAAACATTGAAGATTTATAAAACTAAAAACTGGTTGTTTGAGAAGATAAACAAAATTGACAAACTATTAGCCAGACTCATCAAGAAAAAAATGGGAGCAAAATGAAATCAACAAAATTAGGAATGAAATAGGAGAGGTTACAACAGAAATACAAAGGATCATAAGAGACTATTACAGAAAACTCTATGCTAATAAAATGGACAACCTAGAGGAAATGGACAGATTCTTAGAAAAGTTCAACCTTCCAAGACTGGTGATTTAATCGCTAAGCTATGTCTGACTCTTATAACTCCATGGACTGTAGCCTGAAAGACTCCTCTGTCCATGCAATTCTCGAGGCTAGAATACTGGAGTGGGTTGCCATTTCCTTCTCCAGGGGATCTTCCTGACCCAGGGAATGAACCTTGGCTTCCTGCATTGCAGGTAGATTTTTACCAACTGAGCTACGAGGGAAGCCCAATTATGAATAAGCCAGTTACAGACACTGAAATCAAAACTCTGATAAAAAAAATCTCCCTAAAAACAAAAGCCCAGGGTCAGATGGCTTCAAAGGTGAATTCTATCAAATTTAGAGAAGAGCTAATTCCTATCCTTCTGAAACTCTTCCAAACAATTTCAGAGAAGATACACTTCGGAAGTCATTCTATGAGGCTACAAGCACCATGATATCAAAACCAGACAAAGATATCACGAAAAAAGAAAATTACAGGCCAATATCACTGATGAACATAGATGCAAACATCCTCAACAAAATTCTATCAAACAGAATTCAAGAACACATTAAAAAGATCATACCATGATCAAGTCGAGTTTATCCCAGGGTTCAAAGGATTCTTCAATATTTGCAGTTGAATCAATGTGATACACTATATTAACAAGTTGAAAGATAAAAAGCATATGATAACTTCAATAGATACATGAAAGGCTTTTGATAAAATTCAGGACCCATTTATGATAAAAACTCTTAAAAATGGGCATAGAAGGACCCTCAGTCAGTTCAGTTCAGTTCAGTCGCTCAATCGTGTCCGACTCTCCGCGACCCCATGAATCACAGCACGCCAGACCTCCCTGTCCATCACCAACTCCCGGAGTTCACTCAAACTCATGTCCACAGAGTCGGTGATGCCATCCAGCCATCTCATTCTCCGTCGTCCCCTTCTCCTCCCGCCCCCAACCTTTCCCAGCATCAGAGTCTTTTCCAGTGAGTCAACTCGTCGCATGAGGTGGCCAAAGTATTGCAGTTTCAGCTTTAGCATCAGTCCCTCCAATGAACATCCAGGATTGATCTCCTTTAGAATGGACTGGTTGGATCTCCTTGCAGTATAAGGGACTCTCAAGAGTCTTCTCCAACACCACAGTTCAAAAGCATCGATTCTTCGGCGATCAGCCTTCTTCACAGTCCAACTCTCACATCCATACCTGACCACGGGAAAAACCATTGCCTTGACTAGACGGACCTTGGTTGGCAAAGTAATGTCACTGCTTTTTAATATACTATCAAGGTTGGTCATAACTTTCCTTCCAAGGAGCAAGCGTCTTTTAATTTCATGGCTGCAATCAGCATCTGCAGTGATTTTGGACTTTAACATAATACAGGCCATATACAACAGACACACAGCAAACATTATTTTCAATGGTGAAAAACTGAAAATATTCCCTCATAGATGAGGAACAAGACAAGGATGCCCATTCTCACCACTATTATTCAACATAGTTTTGGAAATCCTAGCTGCAGCAATCAGAAGAAAAAGAAATAGAAGGAATCCAGATTGGAAAGGAAGAAGTAAAATTTCACTCTTTGCAGATGACATGATACTGTACATAGAAAACCCTAAAGAAACTGTCAGAAAGTTACTAGAACTAATCAGTGAATTTAGTAAAGTCAGGAAGGATACAAAATCAATACACAGCACTTTCATTCCTTTATACTAATAATGAAAAATTGGAGAAAGTAAGGAATCAATCCCATTTACCATTGCAACAAAAAGAATAAAAATACCTAGGAATAAACTTACCTAAGGATACAAAAGAGCTGTATACAGAAAACAATAAGACACTGATGAAAGAAATCAAAGATGACATAAACAGATGGAGGGATAGTTCATGCTCCTGGTTGGAAGAATAAATATTGTGAAAATGACTGTACTACCAAACACAATATACAGATTCAATGCAATCCCTATTAAATTACCAATGGCATTTTTCACAGAACTAGGACAAAAAATTTCACAGTTAGTATAGAAACACAAAAGACCCCAAGTAGCCAAAGCAATCTTGAGAAAGAAGAATGGAGCTGCAGGAATCAATTTACCTAATTTCAGACTATACTACAAAGCTACACTCATCAAGACAGTATGGTACTGGCACAAAAACAGAACTATAGACCAATGGAACAAGGTAGAAAGCCCAGAGATAAACCCATGCACCTATGCACATCTTATCTGTGAGAAAGGAGGCAAGAATTTACAACGGGATAAAGATAGTTTCTTCAATAAGTAGTGCTAGGAGAACTGGACAGCTACATGTAAAAGAATGAAATTCGAACACTTCCTAACACCGTACACAAAGATAAACTCAAAATGGGTTAAAGACCTAAGTGTAAGACCAGAAACTATAAAACTCCTAGAGGAAAACAGGCAGAACACTCGATGACATAAATCATAGTAAGATCCTCTATGACCCACCTCCTAGAGTAGTGGAAATAAAAACAAAAATAAATATGTGGGATCTAACAATATTTGAAAGCTTTTGCACAGCAAAGGAAACTAAAACAAGGTGAAAAGACACCTTTCTCTCTTCTTTAGAAGGGGAGAAAATAATAACAAATGAAACAACTGACAAAGGATTAATTTCCAAAATATACAAGCAGTGCATATGACTCAATACTAGAAAAAGAAACAACAAAATCAAAAAGTGTACAATAGACCCAAACAAACATTCTTCAAAGAAGACATAAGGATGGCTAATAAACACATAAAGATATGTTCAACATCACTAATTATTAGAGCAATGCAAATAAAAACTACAATGAGATATCATACCATACCAGTCAGAATGGCCATCATCAAAAAATCCACAAACAAGTGCTGGGGAAGGTGTGGAGAAAAGGGAACACTCTTGTATTACTAGTGGGGATGTAAATTGATACAGCCACTATGGAAGACAGTATGGAGATTCCTTCAAAAACTAGGAATAAAGCCACCATACAACACAGCAATACCACTTCTAGGCATATACCCTGAAGAAACCAAAACTGAAAAAGGTACATGTACCCCAATGTACTTTGCAGCACTATTCACAATAGCTTGGACATGAAAGCAACATAGGTGTCCATCGACGGTTGAGTGGATAAAGAAACTATGGTACATATATACAGTGGAATAATACTCAGACTTTGAAAGGAATGCATTTGAGACAGTTCTAATGAAGGGATGAACCTAGAGCCTATTATAGAGAGTGAAGTAAGTCAAAAAGAGAGAAATAAATATATTAACACATATATATGGAATCTAGAAAATGGTACTGATGAACCTATTCACAGCATAGAACACGTAAATAGATAACTAATGGAAATTTGCTGTATTACTTGGGGAAATCAGACTGGGGATCTGTAATAACTTAGTCTGGTGGGAAAGGGCAAGAGGTGGGAGAGAGATTCAAGAAGGAGGGGACACATGTACACCTATGGTTAATTCATGTTGATATATGACAAATCAAACCAACATTGTAAAGATATTATCACTTAAAAATAAATATATATTTTTTAAAGTATAGAGGTAAAACTGACAAAAATGTCAGAACAATTCCAACAGTGTGCAAAATTTTAGAAAAATATTCACAACCAATTTCTCTTGCATATATACACCAAAAAAAGAACTCAAAATAGGTGGGAAAGAATGCATTTTTGAATCAGTTTAAATGGATGTGAGAGTTGGACTGTGAAGAAAGCTGATCGCCAAAGAATTAATGCTTTCGAACTGTGGTTTTGGAGAAGACTCTTGAGAGTCCCTTGGACTGCAGGGAGATCCAACCAGTCCATTCTAAATGAGATCAGTCCTGGATGTTCATTGGAAGGACTGATGCCAAAGTTGAAACTCCAATACTTTGGCCACCTCATGCAAAGAGTTGACTCACTAGAAAAGACTCTGATGCTGGGAGGGATTCGGGGCAGGAAGAGAAGGGGACGACAGAGAATGAGATTACTGGATGGCATCACCGACTTGATGGACGTGAGTTTGAGTGAATTCCGAGAGTTGGTGAAGAAAAGGGAGGCCTGGCGTGCTGTGATTCATGGGGTCGCAAAGAGTTGGACACGACTGAGCAACTAAACTGAACTGAACATCACCAAAAAAAAAAAAAAAAAAATGAGGGAAGTTTGACTTCTTGGGCAACATTCACATTATAAGGGATGGCCAGATACAGCCTGCTCATGGAATGGAGGAATTAATACTGTTAAAATGACCGTACTACTCAAGTCAATCTACAGATTACGTGGTCTCTGTCAGAATACCAATGATATTTCTCACAGAACTAGAACAAATAATTGTAAAATTTTTATGAAAACACAGAAGATCTCAGTAGTCAAAACAATATTCAGATATAAGAACAAAGCTAGAGATATCCTGCTTCTTGATTTCAAACTAGACACAAAGCTACTCCAATCAAAACACTATGGAACTGACTCGTAACAGGCACACAGATCAGTGCAACAGAATAGAGAGCCCATAGATTAACGCATATCTGTGACAAGAGAGGCAAGAGTATGCATTGGGTAAGACAGCTTCATCAACAAATGGTGTTGGGAAAACCAGATAGCTACATGCAGAAGAACCAAAATGGACTACTTTCTCATGCTATATAAAAAAAGAAGTGAATTAAAAATAAATGAATGGGTTAAAAACTTAAGTATGATACCTTAAACAATATAGAACTTCTGGATGAAAACAGGCAATACATTCTTTGATGAGTGTGTGTGTGTGTGTGTATGTATATAACAATTGTGGATTTTTTTTGGATCTGTCTTCTCAGGCAAGGGGTAAAAAGCAAAAATAAACAAGTGGGACTACATCAAACTAAAGAGTTTTTGCATGGGACTTCTCAGGTGGTCCAATGACAAGCCACATGGTGAGGCCAAAAAATAAATAAAAACTTAAAAAACAAATAAAGAGCTTTTGCACAGTGAAGAAAACTATCAATAAAATGAGAAACTATCTTCTACTGAATAGGAGAAGATATTTGCAAGTGATATATATATAGATAAGAGTTGAGATCCAAAATATACCAAAAATTCATATAACTCAGCATCAATAATCAAGCAACCTAGTTAAAAAATGGGTAGAGGACTTGACACTTTCTCCAAAGATGGTATGCAAAATGACCAAGAGGCGCACAAAGAGATGCTCAACATCACAAAGCAACAGGGAAATGCATATTAAAATCAACTTACACTTGCCAGCATTATTATCAAAAAGTCAATAACAATTATTGACAAGGATGTGAAGGAAAGGGAACCGTCAGGTACTGTTGGTGGGAATGCAAGGTGGTAGTTACTATGGGAAATAGTATGGAGATTCCTCAAAAATCAAAAATAGAAATACCGTATGATCCAGCAATTCTACTCTCAGGGATGTTTATCCAAAGGATAAATAACAGTTTCTAAGAGATATATGCCCTTCTGTGATCATTGCAGCATTATTTATCATAGCCAAGGTATGGAAGTAACCCAAATGTCCATCAATAGATAAATAGGTTTAAAATGTTGTATTTTATAGATTCAATGGAATATTACTTGGCCATAGGAAAGAGTGAAATCTTGCCATTTGCAACAATACAGGTGGATCTAGAGAGTATTATGCTAAGGGAAATAATCCAGACAGAAAGACAAATGCCATATGATTTCACTCATATGTGGAATTTAAAAAGCACAACAAATGGATAAATATAGCAAACGAGACTCATAGATACAGAAAACAAACAGGCAGTTGCCAGAGGGATGTGAATCGGGGGAGAAAGAAATAAGTGAAGGAGATGAAGAGGAACAGCCTTTCAGTTACAAAATAAATCAGTCATGGATATGAAATGTACAGTGTGGAGAATATAATCAATAACTATGTAATATCTTTGTGAAGTGACAGTGAAAGTCACTCAGTGGTGTCCGACTCTTTGCGACCCCATGGACTATACAGTCCATGGAATTCTCCAGGCCAGAATACTGGAGTGGGTAGCCTTTCCCTTCTCCAGGGGATCTTCCCAACCCAGGGATCGAACCCAGGTCTCCCACATTGCAGGCAGATTCTTTACCAGCTGAGCCACATGTTGACAAATGGTAGCTAGACTTATTATGATGATCATTTAAAAATGTACAGAAACATCGAATTACTATGCTGTGTATCAGGAACTAACGCAGAGTAATAGGTCAATTATACTTTGAAAACAAACTAATAAGAAAAGAGATCAGATTTGCAGTTACCAGAAGGTTGGCAGGCTTCCCTCATAGCTCAGATGGTAAAGAATCCACCTTCTATGCAGAAGACCCCAGTTAGAGTCCTGCATTGAGAAAATCCACTGGAGAAGGGATAGGCTACCCACTCCAGTGTTCTTGGGCTTCCCTTGTGGCTTAGCTGGTAAAGAATCTGCCTGTAATACGGGAGACATTAGTTTGATCCCTGGGTTGGAAAGACCCCCTGAAGAAGGGAAAGGCTATCCCCTCCAGTATTCTGGCCTGGAGAATTCCAAGTCCATGGGGTCACAAAGAGTGGGACACGATTGAGCAACTTTCACTTCACTTGGGGTGGGTGAGGGAGGTTGGGGTAATTGGATGAAGGTGGTCAAAAGGTACAAACTTCCAGTTACAAAATAAATATGTACTAGGGATGTTATGTACAATATGATAAATATAATTGATACTGCTGTATGTTATATGTAAAAGCTATTAAGAGAGTAAATCCTAAGAGTTCTAATCAGAAAGAAAAAAATGTCAGTTTTTTAAATATTGTATCTGTATGAGATGATTGATGTTCACTAAACTTACTGTGGAAATAATTTCATGATGCATATAAGTCAAATCACTATGCCGTACACCTGAAATTTACACAGTGTTTATCTCAATAAGAATTTAATTTAAAAAAATAGGATTATAATGAACAGTTTCAGTAACACAGGCCTCTGAAAGGCCTCTTGCATTCACAAAGCAAAGCTAATTAATCAAAGGTCAGTTTTCATTCCAATCCCAAAGAAGAAAAATGCCAAAGAATGTTTCAGCTACCATATAATTGCACTCATTTCACATGCAAGCAAGCAAGATTTTTATTCTAAAAATCCTTCAAGCTAGACTTTAGCAGTACTTGAACTGAGAAATTCCAGATGTACAGTCTGGGTTTTAAAAAGGCAGAGGAACCAGAAATTAAATTGCCGACATTCACTGGATCATAGAGAAAGCAAAGGAATTCCAGAAAATCATCTACTTCTGCTTCATTGGCTAGGCTAATGTCTTTGAACGTGTGGATCACAACAAACGGTAGAAGATAAGAATACCAGACCACCTTACCTGTCTTCTGAGAAACTTGTGTGCAGACCAAGAAGCAATAGTTAGAACTGGACATGGAACCACTAACAGGTTCAAAATTGGGAAAAGAGTATGACAAGGCTGTATAAGGTCACCCTGCTTCTTTAACTTATATACAGAGAGTATATCATGCGAAATGCCAGGCTGGATGAGTCACAAGCTGGAATCAAGATTGCTGGGAGAAATACCAACCACCTCAGATAAGCAGGTGATACCACTCTAATGGCAGAAAGTGAAGAGGAACTAAAGAGCCTCTGATGAGGGTGAAAGAGCAGGGTGAAAAAGCTGGCTTAAAACTCAACATTCAAAAAAACTAAGATCACAGCATCCAATTCCAACACTTCATGTCAAATAGAAGGGGGGAAAGTGGAAACAGTGATAGATTTTCTTTTCTTGAGCTCCAAAATCACTGTGGACAGTGACTGTAGGCATGAAATTAAAAGACGCTTGCTCCTTGGAAGAAAAACTATGGCCAACCTAGATTACAGAGACATTGCTTCACTGACAAAAGTCCATATAGTCAAAGCTATGGTTTTTCCAGTAATCATGGATGGATATGAGAGTTGGACCATAAAGAAGGCTGCATGCCGAAGAATTGATGCCTTCAAATTGTGTTGGAGAAGACGCTTAAGAGTCCCTTGGACTGCAAGGATATCAAACCAATCAATCCTAAAGGAAGTCAACCCTGAATACTCTTTGGAAGGACTGATGCTGAAGCTGAAACTCCAATACTTTGGCCACCTGATGCGAAGATTCAACTCACTGGAAAAGATCCTGTTACTGGGAAAGATTGAAGGCAAAAGAAGGGGGTGACAGAGGATGAGAAGGTTGGATGGCATCACTGACTCAAAGGATATGAATTTGAGGAAACTCCAGGAGATAGTGAAGGACAGGGAAACTTGGCATGCTGAGAGTCAGATCCAACTTAGCGACTGAAAATCAAAACCAAATAAGAGAAATGACAAGATTGAGAAAGAGACATATTTGGGGAACATTTATTTTCCTCTCTTTCCATTTCTCTTCTTTGACAACATAGGTATGAAACACACTGGTAGCATAGTGATTGCTCTGAAAGAGTTGGGATCCTTCTGGGATAGAAAAATACCAACAAAAACTGGGCTGTTCCTTAGAGAATATGGGGCTTACAGAGGTGCTATTCAGTTCAGTTCAGTTCAGTTCAGTCGCTCAGTCGTGTCCGACTCTCTGCGACCCCATGAATCACAGCACGCCAGGCCTCCCTGTCCATCACCAACTCCCGGAGTTCACTCAAACTCACGTCCACAGAGTCGGTGATGCCATCCAGCCATCTCATTCTCCGTCGTCCCCTTCTCCTCCCGCCCCCAACCTTTCCCAGCATCAGAGTCTTTTCCAGTGAGTCAACTTGTCGCATGAGGTGGCCAAAGTATTGCAGTTTCAGTTTTAGCATTAGTCCTTCCAATGAACACCCAGGATTGATCTCCTTCAGAATAGACTGGTTGGATCTCCTTGCAGTACAAGGGACTCTCAAGAGTCTTCTCCAACACCACAGTTCAAAAGCATCGATTCTTCGGCGATCAGCTTTCTTCACAGTCCAACTCTCACATCCATACATGACCACGGGAAAAACCATAGCCTTGACTAGATGGACCTTTGTTGGCAAAGTAATGTCTCTGCTTTTTAATATGCTATCTAGGCTGGTCATAACTTTCTTTCCAAGGAGTAAGCGTCTTTTAATTTCATGGCTGCAATCAGCATCTGCACTGATTTTGGAGCCCCCCAAAAATAAAGTCTGACACTGTTTCCACTGTTTTTCCGTCTATTTCCCATGAAGTGATGGGACCAGATGCCATTATCTTTGTTTTCTGAATGTTGAGCTTCAAGCCAACCTTTTCACTCTCCTCTTTCACTTTCATCAAGAGGCTTTTGAGTTCCTCTTCACTTTCTGCCATAAGGGTAGTGTCATCTGCATATCTGAGGTTATTGATCTTTCTCCCAGCAATCTTGATTCCAGCTTGTGCTTCTTCCAGCCCAGCGTTCCTCATGATGTACTCTGCATATAAGTTAAATAAGCAAGGTGACAATATACAACCTTGACGTACTCCTTTTTCTATTTGGAATCGGTCTGTTGTTCCATGTCCAGTTCTAACTGTTGCTTCCTGATCTGCATACAGGTTTCTCAAGAGGCAGGTCAGGTGGTCTGGTATTTCCATCTCTTTCAGAATTTTCCACAGTTTATTGTGATCCACACAGTCAAAGGCTTTGGCATAGTCAATGAAGCAGAAATAGGTGCTATTAGTTTGTTTATATTAGAGATTCTGCCCAGAAGAGGATGAAACAGCAGTCAAAGGGAAAATGGAAAGCTAAAAATAAGGATATCAAATAAAGGAAAGCTCTTAGGGAAATATTTGGAAATGAAGAGAGGCTCTTTCAGCCTCCATTCTCTAAGATGAGGTTATCTGCATGATGGAGAACTCCCACTCCAGAACACATAAATTCTATATTAGAGCTTCTTGAGTTATGAGATTTTTTTTCTGAGTGATCTGAGGGTGGTCTCTGGGCATTAGCGTGGATTCTCCTGGCACCTGGTAAGGCCTTTTTCTTCCTTGTTAATTTTTCCATTTGCCTTCTTTCCAGGTAATATAAAGTCAGTTTTATGTTGATGGTTAGACTGATCAAGTAGGTTCAAAATATCAAGACATTGTTCTCTGGTATTGTCAGGTCCACATTATATAGTCCAGGGTCATAGACATTATAACTTGAGAGAATTTTGGTTGTATTATGTTTTGATTTACATTGGGATGATCTTAATTGAAGTTATATAATAAGTCAATCCAGACATTGCAGGAACCAACCTCAATAAAAGTTTTATAAAAGGCTTTGAGAGACTAGCTGCCCATCTTGCAGGGTCTAGGTAGTGTTTTTAAAAATAACAACTTTTGAATAGTAATAGTAAGGGAAATGTAACTTCTGCCTCATGAAAGATGAGCCAGAACTCTTTTCTGGCTTCCTCTTCTTATGTCATCTGGTTTGAGGGATACAGAAATATCCATAATATACACAGACTATTAAATGTTTTGAGATTTACTGGAAAAGTAAAAACTTAGAGGAATGTGGTAACAACTTCAGGTGATATACTCTTGCCTTTCATCACTAAAGAAAGGCAATTTTGTTCAAGTTTACAAGATTTCTTTTTGTGTCAGAATAGTATAACAGGATGGTTTCACCTTCCTGTCTGAAACACATAAATAACTGGACCAAACACATGAGCCATTGGAACTTAAGACATTGGACATGGGCAACAAGGTATAGTGACCTTGAAAGATGGGGAAGCAACTAGGTAAGTCTTACAATTGCTTCAGCTTATTGCCAGGAGGACATTTTGAGGAATGGTGAAGGAAAGGGGAACCCAGGCTGTTCCTGTCAGTCTCCATTAGTTGAAAGATGAAGTTGGGGAGTTTAGGGCAGATAGAGTTTGTAGATTTTGCAGGACAGAGAATCTAGAGAAATGGCTGACTGACATAAATCTAATACCTAAAACTATAAAAGATCTGGGAGAAAACAGAAAATCTTCATGACCTTGTGTTTAGACAAGAACTTTTATGTGTAAAAACCAAAAATGTGATCCATAAAAGAACAAATAGATAAATGGCACGTGATCAAATAAAGAATGCATTATTCTCAAAGACACCTAAAGAAAAAACTAGCCACAGATTTGGAAAAATATTTGCAAATGAGCTATCTGATAAAGGACTTATATACATAATATATAAAGAGTTCTCAAAATGCACTAAGAATATAATCAAATTGAAAAATGGCCAAAATATTCAAACAGTTATCCAAAGAAAACTTACAGGTGGCAAATAAGCACATTAAAAGATGCTCAAAATCATTAGTCATTAATGAAATGCAAATTAAAACCATAATGAGGTAACCATTACACACCTATTAATGTGACCAAAATTTAAAAGACTCACTATACCAAGGGTTGGCAAAAATGTGAATGAACTGAAACTCTATACACTGCTCGTGAGACTGTAAGTGATACAAAGTGTTTGGTAAACAGTTTTTCAGATTCTCAAAAACTTAAACATATATATATATACCCATTATATGACCCAGTCATTCCACTCCTAATTATTTGCACAAGAAAAATGAAAGGATATACTCAGACTTCTACATACATATTCATAATAATATGAACATTTACTTGTAATAGCCCCAAGCTGGAGACAACCCAAATGTCCTTTAACATGTGAATACATAAATAAGTTGTATTATATCTATAAATAAAATACCACTCAGCAATAAATGGGAATGAGTTGTTCATTCATCAACAGGAAATGAACCTCAAAATAATTATGCTAATTGAAAGAGGTTATACCCCTCCTCCTGAGAGGGAGAGGCAGGGAGAGGGGAAAAGGAATTTCTATACTTCAGTCATACCTCAATAAAGCCACTTTTAAAACAATTGTAAACTCAACATGGATGTTTCTTTCTCGTTACCTAACTCGTTGAAATAATACTGAACAAAACTACTGCTGCATTCAATGGAAAGATCACATCATAACTTTTCACTCTTCACTCTGTTGTGGTGACAATATTCGGACATTTCTCTTCATTAGAAAATATTTAACCTCAAAAATATTCTTTATGATCATTTTAGAAATATGGAAGCTTTAAATTACTGCTATCATTTTTTAAACTCTAAATTATCAGAGGGAAGATTTTTTAGCATGCGTGCTTAGACATGTATGACTCTTTGTGACCCCATGGACTGTAGTCCACCAGGCTCCTCTGTCCATGGAACTCTCCAGGCAAGAATACTGGAGTGGGTATCCATTCTCTTCTGCAGGGGATCTTCCTGACCCAGGGATCAAACCTAGGTCTCCTGCATTGCAGGCAGGTTCTTTACTGTCTGAGTCACTGGAAGGAAGATATGTCATCACAATTACTGTTATTTTTATTATGTTATTACTTCTAAGACTTTTCAGTTCAGTCGCTGAGTCGTGTCC
Organism: Moschus berezovskii; assembly: GCF_049115385.1. Classification (NCBI taxonomy): domain Eukaryota; kingdom Metazoa; phylum Chordata; class Mammalia; order Artiodactyla; family Moschidae; genus Moschus; species Moschus berezovskii. The sequence continues at coordinate 86,203,884 of NC_142472.1, forward strand.
GATTCTGTGACCACATGGACTGCAGCACGCCAGGCCTCCCTGTCCATCACCAACTCGCAGAGTCCACCAACACCCATGTCCGTCGAGTCAGTGATGCCATCCAACATCTAATCCTCTGTCATCCCCTTCTCCTCCTGCCCTCAATCTTTCCCAGCATCAGGGTCTTTTCAAATGAGTCTTTTCAAACTTTGCATTAGGTTGCCAAAGTATTAGAGTTTCAGCTTCAATGTCAGTCCTTCCAATGAACACCCAGAACTGATCTCTTTTAGGACAGACAGGTTGGATCTCCTTGCAGTCCAAGGGACTCTCAAGAGTCTTCTAAAACACCAGTTTTAGAAGCATCAGTTCTTGGGTGCTCAGCTTTCTTTATAGTCCAACTCTCACATCCATACATGACCAGTGGAAAAACCATAGCCTTGACCAGACAGACCTTTGTTGACAAAGTAATGTCTCTGCTTTTTAATATTCTGTCTAGGTTGGTCATAACTTTCCTTCCAAGAAGTAAATTTCTTTTAATTTCATGGCTGCAATCACCATCTGCAGTGATTTTGGAGCCCCAAAAATAAAGTCTGCCACTGTTTCCACTGTTTCTCCATCTATTTGCCATGAAGTGATGGAACCAGATACCATGATCTTAGTTTTCTGAATGTTGAGGTTTAAACCAACTTTTTAACTATCCTTTTTCACTTTCATCAAGAGGCTTTTTAGTTCTTCTGCACTTTCTGCCATAAAGGTGGTGTCATCTGCATGTCTGGGGTTATTGATATTTCTCCCGGCAATCTTAATTCCAGCTTATGCTTCATCAAGCCCAGCGTTTCTCGTGATGTACTCTGCATATAAGTTAAATAATCATGGTTGACAATATACAGCCTTGGCGTTCTCTTTTTCCTATTTGGAACCAGTCTTTTGTTCCTTGTCTGGTTCTCACTGTTGCTTTCTGACATACAGGTTTCTCAAGAGGCAGGTCAGGTGGTCTGGTATTCCCATCTACTTCAGAGTTTTCCACAGTTTATTGTGATGCACACAGTCAAAGGCTCTGGCATAGTCAATAAAGCAGAAATAGATGTTTTTCTGGAACTCTCTTGCTTTTTTGATGATCCAGCGGATGTTGGCAATTTGATCTCTGGTTCTTCTGCCTTTTCTAAAACCAGCTTGAGTATCTGGAAGTTCATGGTTCACGTATTGCTGAAGCCTGGCTTGGAGAATTCTAAGCATTACTTTACTAGTGTTTGAGATGAATGAAATTGTGCGGTAGTTTGAGCATTCTTTGGCACTGCCTTTCTTTGGGATTGGAAATTTTTTTGGGTTCTCGGCTTTATACGTGTGTTGTGTGCCTAAATTTTCTATTTTCAGATTGATATCTTTCAGAAGCCTCAAGCGTTTCTTTAAAAGGACTAGGGTTTTTGTTAGGAAACATTTGCACATCTGAACCCTTTGTTTGTGTCCTCTTATTTATTATACAGTTTTTAAGTACTGACCAAAATAACTCTAGTACCTGAGGCCTAATTTGCTACCTAACGATTCAGTTCAGTTCAGTTCAGTCACTCAGTCGTGTCTGACTCTTTGTGACCCCATGAACCGCAGCACGCCAGGCCTCCCTGTCCATCACCAACTCCCAGAGTCCACCCAAACCCATGTCCATTGTGTCGGTGATGCCATCCAACCATCTCATCCTCTGTCGTCCCCTTCTTCTCCTGCCCTCAATCTTTCCCAGCATCAGGGTCTTTTCAAATGTGTCTGCTCTTCACATCAGGTGACCAAAGTATTGGAGTTTCAGCTTCAACGTCAGTCCTACCAATGAACACCCAGGACTGATCTCCTTTAGGATGGACTGGTTGGATCTCCTTGCAGTCCAAGGGACTCAAGAGTCTTCTCCAACACCACAGTTCAAAAGCATCAATTCTTCTGTTAAATAAACTTAACAAAAGTTGTTACTTCTTGTTTTAGTTCCATAAATCCTTTAGATCTTTGTGTGTGCTTAGTCTTCAGTCATCTCCAACTCTTTGTGGCCCCACGGACTGTTGCCCTCCAGGCTCCTCTGTTCATAGGGTTCTCCAGGCAAGAATACTAGATTTGGTAGCCATTTTTCCTTCTGCAAGAAATCTTCCTGACTCATAGATCTAATCAGGTCTTCTGCATTGCAGATGGATTCTTTACTATCTGATTCAACAGGCAAGGTAAAGAATCTTCCTGAAAGGCAGGAGACCCAGGTTCAATTCCTGGGTCAGGAACATCCCCTGGATAAGGAAATGGCTACCACTCCAGTATTCTTGCCTGGAGAACCCCATGAACAGAGGAGTCTTGTGGGTTATAGTCCATAGGATTGCAAAGAGTCTGACATGACTGAGTGACTAACAATTTAGATCTTTAGGGAAAATACATAAGTGAATAACTCTGGCTATTTTACAATACATTGAATTATTCTAAACTTTAGATGGCATTTTTCAAATTGAAGTAGGTTTTCCCCAACCTATTTCATATTGGATCTGTGTGACATATACATAATAAAATAAATACACTTACATGGTAAAATTTACACACTATTGTAACTCTTCCATTCTTGGTACTCAGGTTTAACTGCACTGAATAAATAACTTTCACATTTTGTCTTAACCTGTTGCTTTGGATGTGTAACATGCAAAACTTAAAAACTCAGATGCACATGATAACCATAAAGTTGAAGATTTTTATAGCAATTATATAGGAAACGTTGTATTTTCAGATGGAACGTGGTAATTGTTTCATGTCTTCATGGTATTTGCAAAACAATACCCTTTATATACAATTGCTTCCATCTAAATTCTTCATGTAACTTAAAACATCTTTGTGAAGTCATTTCTTTGTCCTGCTGAATAACTATGTGCAGGTAATTCAGGCCATTTACTATTTTCTTGGTCATGAACAACAAGAACATCATGGGTGGAAACAGATTCTAGGTAGGCCAGATTATGGTTTAATCACTTCCTAAAGTAATTTCCACTATGACTTAATTTGATCAACTTAATTCCAGAAAAATGTACCATATGCTATATGTAGATAATCTGCTTATATGAAACCAGATTTCCCCAACAGGGATTATTCCTTCTGAGTGCCATTTCCAACCACTTCTTGGAACTTAATTCTTGGACTCCTCATGGTGAATAGTCCCTACTTAAGTATGATGGTCATGTCCAATTGCTCTGTCAGTATTTCCTGGGTTCAAATATCTCTACTTCAACCTCTGAATCTGATTCTTAGATTTTAGACACCAATAAAAGGAAGCTACTTACATTATCAGAGTAATATTAAAACTTTGATGTACCAGTGGAATTACTTACTAATTCACATGTGTAGGAAAGTGGACAGCTTTTAGATTGTTTGTCTTTTAGAATGTTTGTCCACATTCTCTCAGCATTGCTTTTTCCTCTTTCATATTTTCAGAAAGAACCACTATGTTTACATATTATCTACAGCAGAGAGTAAGTAGAATCATGAAATAGCAAGGATCAAAGTCTCTGCTGATTCTTGACCTTGTAAACTTAATCAAGTAGCTTAACCTTTCTAAGGTTAAGTCTTTGATTCCCCATTTAGAAACAAGTAGGACTTACTTTGGAGAAGGCAATAGCAAGCCACTCCAGTACTCTTGCCTAGAAAATCCCATGGATGGAGGAGCCTGGTAGGCTGCAGTCCGTGGGGTCGCTAAGGGTCGGACACGACTGAGCGACTTCACTTTCACTTTTCACTTTCACACATTGGAGAAGGAAATGGCAACCCAGTCCAGTGTTCTTGCCTGGAGAATCCCAGGGATGGGGGAGCCTGGTGGGCTTCCGTCTATGGGGTCACATAGAGTCGGACACGACTGAAGTGACTTAGCAGCAGCAGCAGCAGCAGCAGCAGCAGGACTTACTTTGTAGGATTATTGTGAGACAGAGAAAAGCAGCCTCTGACAGCCAGGTGCTGTCCTGGAACTCAGCTCAACTCTCTTGTTGCCCATAAACAATTTCACAGAACATAAACATCAAACAAAGTCACTATGAATATGATGAAGCAAGAAAATAACAAAAACACTCTATATATAATCATGTCTGAATACCAAAACAAAAACAAAGAAGAAAAAAAAAAAAAAAAACAGAGAATGAATTAAAAAGGCCAAAACCAATATAAGAATTTTTCTGAACAACAAAAATGACTGAACACCTCCCTTTCTGGCAAATTTGAAAGACTGCTGCTCCCTTACCAATTAGCATTTCAAACCTGCTTAGTTCAACCCACCACCAAGATAACAAGTATATCTATGCATTGAATTTTCCTGCTTCTTGACAACATCCAACGTGGAGGAAAGCCCACTCTTCTTGTACTGTTCCGTAAGTCCCCTGATACAAGGTTGAATCTTACTGGGTTAACCACATTTTCTGTATGTTCTGACTTCTGACACCTTGCTTTTATATGAAAACTAACCAATCCAAAGCCCACTTACCCTCATGTGAAATTACTCCCCTATCCTTATATTCCCAGGGCTAGGCATCGGTCAAATATGGGTGGCCTCTACACCCCAGAGTCCATTGAAATTATTTAAACTGTCCTATCCTTGTCAGCCTGTTCCTTCCTTGGTAAGCCACATTAAAGGCCCTTTCTAGTTTCCCTCACTCTCTCTCTCTTTTGCTGTTGTTGAAGTCATGCCTCTTTGAGACCCTATGGATTGCAACATGCCAGTTTTCCTTGTCCTTCACTATCTTCCGGAGTTTGCTCAAACTCATGTCCATTGAGTCAGTGATGCCATTCAACTATCTCATGCTCTGTCACCCGCTTCTCCTCCTGCCCTTAGTCTTTTTCAGCATCAGGATCTTTCCAATGAGTCAACTCTTCACATCAGGTAGCCCAAGTTTTGGAGCTTCAGCTTTAGCATCAATCCTTCCAGTGAATATTCAGGGTTAATTTCCTTTAGGACTGACTGGTTTGATCTCCTTGCAGTCCAAGGGACTCTGATAGAGAGCATCACAATTCCAGAGCATCACTCAGCCTTCTTTATGGTCCAACTCTCACATCTGTACATGCCTACTGGAAAAATCATAGCTTTGACTATATGAACCTTTGTCAGCCAAGTGATGTCTCTGCTTTTTAATATGCTGCCTAGGTTGTTTTCTTCCAAGGAGCAAGCGTCTTTTAATTTCATGGTTACAGTCACCATCCATAGTGATTTTGGAGCCCAAAGAAATAAAATAAAATAAATAAAATCTGTCACTGCTTCCACTTTTCCCCTTCTAGTTGCCATGAAGTGATAGGACCAGATGCCACAATCTTAGTTTTTGTTTTATTTTTAAACTTACAAACAATGTATATTTACATATCTCACCAGGCTCCTCCGTCCATGGTATTTCCCTGGCAAGAATACTGGAGTGGGTTGCCATTCCCTTTTACATTAGTTTTTTGAATGTTGAATTTTAAGCCAGCTTTTTCACTTTCCTCTTTCACCCTTATCAAGAGGCTCTTTAGTTTCTCCTCAATTTCTGCCATTAGAGTGGTGTCATCTGCATATCTGAGGTTGCTGATATTTCTCTTGGCAATCTTGATTCCAGTTGGTGATTCATCCAGCCCAGCATTTTTCATGTTACACTCTGCATCGAAGTTAAATAAGCAGAGTGACAATATACAGCCTTATTGTACTCCTTTCCCAATTTTGAACCAGTCTGTCATTCCATGCCTGGTTCTAATCGTTGCCTCGTGACCTGCATACAGGTTTCTTAGGAGACAGGTAAAGTGGCCTAGTAGTCCTATCTCTTTAAGAACTTTCTATAGTTTGTTGTAGACGCCGGCCCCGGCGCAACGAACCACGCAAAGAGGTGCGGCCGTGAGGAGCTTCCCCACGCCTGAGGCCAGGGCCGGCGGCCGAGAGGAGCTACCCCACGTCCAACAGGCGGTGGCTGCGCGGGCGCAGGAGGGCCGAGAGGAGCTACTCCGCGTTCAAGGTCAGGAGGGGTGGCCTTGAGGAGATACCCCTCGTCCAAGGTAAGGTACAGCGGCTGCACTTTGCTGGAGCGGCTGTGAAGAGATTTTCCACGACCAAGGTAAGAGAAACCCAAATAAGACGGTAGGTATTGCTAGGGGGCACCAGAGGGCAGACAAACTGAAATCATAATCACAGGAAACTAGCTGATCTAATCACATGGACCACAGCCGAATGTGGTCCCCTGGAGAAGGGAATGGCAAACCACTTCAGTATACTTGCCTTGAGAACCCCATGAACAGTAACAAAGGGCAAAATGATAGGATACTGAATGAGGAATTCCCCAGGTCGGTAGGTGCCCAGTATGCTACTGGAGCTCAGTGGAGAAATAACTCTAGAAGGAATAAAGGGATGGAGCAAAAGCAAAACCAATACCCAGTTGTGGATGTGACCAATGATGGAAACAAGGTCCGGTGCTGTAAAGAGCAATATTGCATAGGAACCTGGAATGTTAGGTCCATGAATCAAGGCAAATTGGATGTGGTCAAACAGGAGATGGCAAGAGTGAACGTCGACATTCTAGGAATCAGTGAATTAAAATGGACTGGAATGGGTGAATTTAACTCGGATGACCATTATATCTACTACTGTGGGCAGGAATCCCTTAGAAGAAATGGAGTAGCCATCATGGTCAACAAAAGAGTCCGAAATGCAGTACTTGGATGCAATCTTAAAAATGACAGGATGATTTCTGTTCGTTTCCAAGGCAAACCATTCAATATTACAGTAATCCAGGCCTATGCCCCAACCAGTACTGCTGAAGAAGCCGAAGTTAATCGGTTCTATGAAGACCTACAAGACCTTTTAGAACTAACACCCAAAAAAGATGTCCTTTTCATTCTAGGGGACTGGAATGCAAAAGTAGGAAGTCAAGAAACACCTGGAGTAACTGGCAAATTTGGCCTTGGAGCACGGAATGAAGCAGGGAAAAGGCTAATAGAGTTTTGTCAAGAGAATGCACTGGTCATAGCAAACACCCTCTTCCAACAACACAAGAGAAGACTACACATGGACATCACCAGATGGTCAACACCGAAATCAGATTGATTATATTCTTTGCAACCAAAGATGGAGAAGCTGTATACAGTTAGCGAAAACAAGACCAGGAGCTGACTGTGGCTCAGATCATGAACTCCTTATTGCGAAGTTCAGACTTAAATTGAAGAAAGTAGGGAAAACCACTAGACCATTCAGATATGACCTCAATCAAATCCCTTATGATTATGCAGTGGAAGTGAGAAATAGATTTAAGGGACTAGATCTGATTGATAGAGTGCCTGATGAACTCTGGACGGAGGTTCGTGACATTGTACAGGAGACAGGGACCAAGACCATCCCCATGGAAAAGAAATGCAAAAGAGCGAAATGGCTGTCTGAGGAGGCCTTACAAATAGCTGTAAAAAGAAGAGAGGCGAAAAGCAAAGGAGAAAAGGAAAGATATAAGCATCTGAATGCAGAGTTCCAAAGAATAGCAAGGAGAGATAAGAAAGCCTTCCTCAGTGATCAATGCAAAGAAATAGAGGAAAACAACAGAATAGGAAAAACAAGAGAGCTCTTCAAGAAAATTAGAGATTCCAAGGGAACGTTTCATGCAAAGATGGGCTCGATAAAGGACAGAAATGGTATGGACCTAACAGAAGCAGAAGATATTAAGAAGAGGTGGCAGGAATACACAGAAGAACTGTACAAAAAAGATCTTCCCGACCAAGATAGTCACGATAATGTGATCACTGACCTAGAGCCAGACATCTTGGAATGTGAAGTCAAGTGGGCCTTAGAAAGCATCACTACGAACAAAGCTAGTGGAGGTGATGGAATTCCAGTTGAGCTATTTCAAGTCTTGAAAGATGATGCTGTGAAAGTGCTGCACTCAATATGCCAGCAGATTTGGAAAACTCAGCAGTGGCCACAGGACTGGAAGAGGTCAGTCTTCATTCCAATCCCAAAGAAAGGCAATGCCAAAGAATGCTCAAACTACCGCACAATTGCACTCATCTCACACGCTAGTAAAGTCATGCTCAAAATTCTCCAAGCCAGGCTTCAGCAGTATGTAAACCGTGAACTCCCAGATGTTCAAGCAGGTTTTAGAAAAGGCAGAGGCACCAGAGATCAAATTGCCAACATCCGCTGGATCATGGAGAAAGCAAGAGAGTTCCAGAAAAACATCTATTTCTGCTTCATTGACTATGCCAAAGCCTTTGACTGTGTGGATCACAATAAACTGTGGAACATTCTGAAAGAGATGGGAATCCCAGACCACCTGACCTGCCTCTTGAGAAACCTGTATGCAGGTCAGGAAGCAACAGTTAGAACCGGTCATGGAACAACAGACTGGTTCCAAATAGGAAAAGGTGTACGTCAAGGTTGTATATTGTCACCTTGCTTATTTAACTTATATGCAGAGTACATCATGAGGAACGCTGGGCTGGAAGAAGCACAAGCTGGAATCAAGATTGCTGGGAGAAATATCAATAACCTTAGATATGCAGATGACACTACCCTTATGGCAGAAAGTGAAGAGGAACTCAAAAGCCTCTTGATGAAAGTGAAAGAGGAGAGTGAAAAGGTTGGCTTGAAGCTCAACATTCAGAAAACAAAGATCATGGCATCTGGTCCCATCACTTCATGGGAAATAGATGGAAAAACAATGGAAACAGTGTCAGACTTTGTTTTTTTGGGCTCCAAAATCACTGCAGATGCTGATTGCAGCCATGAAATTAAAAGACGCTTGCTCCTTGGCAGGAAAGTTATGACCAACCTTGATAGTATATTAAAAAGCAGAGACATTACTTTGCCGACCAAGGTCCGTCTAGTCAAGGCAATGGTTTTTCCCGTGGTCATGTATGGATGTGAGAGTTGGACTGTGAAGAAAGCTGATCGCCGAAGAATCGATGCTTTTGAACTGTGGTGTTGGAGAAGACTCTTGAGAGTCCCTTATACTGCAAGGAGATCCAACCAGTCCATTCTAAAGGAGATCAATCCTGGATGTTCATTGGAGGGACTGATGCTAAAGCTGAAACTCCAATACTTTGGCCACCTCATGAGACGAGTTGACTCACTGGAAAAGACTCTGATGCTGGGAAAGGTTGGGGGCGGGAGGAGAAGGGGACGACGGAGAATGAGATGGCTGGATGGCATCACCGACTCTGTGGACATGAGTTTGAGTGTACTCCGGGAGTTGGTGATGGACAGGGAGGCCTGGCGTGCTGTGATTCATGGGGTCGCGGAGAGTCGGACACGACTGAGCGACTGAACTGAACTGAACTGAACTGATAGTTTGTTGTGGTCCACACTTTGATGCTCTCTCCTGTGGCGTGTCCCCTACTCTTGCACACTGTGCATGATAGACTGTCTTTTCAGTGGCACTTGTATTCTGGCCTGCTGTTCATGACAAAAATTGAGTAAAACCGAAATCCCAGGTACATTTTAAAATATCTATAGTAAGTCCTTTCTAGCATCTTCCTACTTAGACATAACAGTTCTCCATGGCATGTGGTCTCTTTAATTGCAGTGAGCCAATAAACCATGTTTGTTCTGGCAGTCTTTGGCTGGCCCTTGGTTGATCATTTAAAGAAAGATCTCAATCAAAGGGAGAAATGTGAAAGAAAAATCAAATTGAAACTGGTATTGCTAAGGATGGTATTTCTCTAAAATAAAGCTGGGAGGCCACTGAATATCTCCACCTGGATAGAATCTGAACTTTCCACTTCTCATTTTAACAAGGGCATCTAGAACATCTGTCCAAATTTCCATAAACTAAAGATATTTATTGGATCCTTACCCAGAATAACTTGTGGAAGCCTATCCTTTAAGGGCAAATATTTCCTTTTTCCATCACAGCCAATCATAATTCTTGCAAAGCAACTTTAAGAACCTTGTGGATTTACCTTTATAAGCCCTTGACTTTCTCTTCTCCAGATCACTCTTTTGGTTTTGCCCAAGTCTGTGTCTCCCAAACTGCAATTTCTAAGACTCCAAGTAAAACTCTTTGTTCTTTGCAGCCTTGGTTCCAATTGCTGTTTGACAATACACGGCATCACAAGTGGCGTCCTAATTGACTCATCTCTATGTCTGATGCTGCCATGACTTGCGTCAGGCACCAAAAGAGTCCCTTGCACTTGGTTATCATTCAGGCCACCTTGGGTTGTGGGAATAAGTCCTTTCACTTTGGAAACTCCCATTTTTGTAGAAGTTCTGAACCTTTGTTTGAGTGTCCACTGTTGCTGGGTTTATATGGGAAAAGAATACCACATTTGGGTGAATATTCGGTCATGAGGAATTTGGATTCTAAAGGCACTGACAACAGGCAGTGCTGCCCAGAACGCCAGTTCGTTTTTTGTTTAAGGCTTATGGAACCTCCTCTTCTCAGTTTCTGTCACATTGGACTAAAATCACCCATGATGACTAGGAACTCTCTTTGCTCACTTGGAGCTGGAGATTTCTCGATTAGTCTCTTTGCACATTTGGTATTCTGAGCCTTCCAGACATAACAATGAATCTACCAGTACTTCCCTCAGACAAGCTAAACTCGCATTATTTAAAAAGATTTTCAGATTGGGAAAACCCTCTGAGTATTCTGAGACCTCTTTCTCCCTTTGGGTCCTTCTGGTCCTTCCTTTCCCTCCAAACATCCTCCACAATTCTCTATTCCTTTGTATCCATCTCTCTCTGAACTTCCATTTTACAACAATGAGACTGATCCCCTGCAGAAAGCTAGCCATACTATTCCTCCTGTAATGGCAGGCCCTTTGAAAACCCAGCCCAATGAATATGGCACCAAAACCATCACATATGGCCCTAGGACTAAGGTAGATTTGCATACCCTAATTGCATTTCCCAATATTAAAGAGGATTCCATCGAGTTTGCCAAACAATTTGACCTCACTGAAACACATCAGCCTAACTTCTCAGATTTATGTCAATTAATACATGTGCTTATAGGAAAGATTATGGCTAAAGAATGGATGGAAGCTGTTGATTGGAAAGAGCCTACTGATGATTTTTCTGGAGTAGGCACAAAAGGACAAGAGGATACTCAAAATTTGGCTAAAGATCTCTGTAAATTCCCATTCTATTTCCTAAATGCTGTGACTGGCATGTTAGGCAACAATGTATCCAATGGCCTGATGAAAATGTCTATGATTATTAAAGCCATTTGGAAAAAAAAAGTTTTTCCAAATTCTGGCAAAAAAGACCTGATATGAAAATTCCTGTTTACTTAACTTTGCCAATGGAAAGATTGCAAGTTGACTTAGTTAAACCACTTTCCTCAACACGGATTACTCTGAGGTCCTATGTGCTGGTTACTCTAGAACAGCTTTCTTGCACTCTTCTCCATGAAACTAGACAGAAACCTACCAGATCTATGGATTCTCAGATCTAATTTGCTCAACGTATGAATCTTTAAATGAAGTAATAGTCCAGTCCTCTGAATTGGTAGGATATACTAATGGAATAATTTAGACTCAGATGGCAAAGTTAGTTGAATCATTTAAGCTGATTTGGCTCAAAGTACTACCTTTGGTTTTGCTTAATTTTAGATCCACTCCATCAGAAAAAAATAGACTATCGCCAATTGAAATTTATATTGGCAGGCCCTTGCAACTAGATTAAGAAATATATGAATCTGCTATCATTAAAGGAGATCTCCTCACCTACTGCAAAGAACTAACTAAAGCCCTTGAAATTAATACAAAAATCTTAGAGTAATATTTTCACAGCTTGCTCCCAAGAGAGGAAGACCCACGACATCATGACCTTCAACTGGTCACTCTGTTTATTGGGAATGACACCTTCACAAAGATATCCAACGTTGTTGGAGGAACATTACCACATATTGTTAACTAACCACCACACCAATTAACCTAAGGACATTGACTTATGGATTCATGTTTCTCATTTAAAGAAGGCATAATTACTGTCTGGACTTCACAACCATCTAGAAACCTGAAGCTAAAATTAACAGATCAAAGGCCAGGATAATTAAGCAGACTGCTGTTGTGAACAGCTTTCCCAGGATTCAGTATCAAGCCTATGAAATCTTCCTTTTTATTGGTTTTTCCACATATCAATTATTTTGATTTGAATGTTTTTCCCCTTATGGGCACAGCTGTATGCTGATTTTAAAAATGAATCCAATTGGATTTGTGGATAACTTCTGGGTTACCTTGTGGCTATTTCCACTGTAAAGATCCAAATGGTTGGCTTTAAGAAATTGCATTTTAGAAGAAAGGAAAACCAGCAGTTCTCTAGAAACCACATATTCAACAATTGGAATCCACATGAATGGACCATCAAATAAACCTTTAATGACCTTAGACATTAGCATTTGTTTTCTCTTAATGCCCAACCTCAGGAAAGTACTAGACCAGATCCAAAGAATATAACTTCTTACCATTTATGGGTATTGTTCACCAATTATGGGATGGATTTATATAATTTACACTGGGTTAAGGACAGAGTCCCTTGTACAGCAAGTAGATCAAGCCAGTTAATCCTAAAGGAAATCAACTCTGAATATTCACTGGAAGGACTAATGCTGAAGCTCCAATACTGTGGTCACCTGATGTGAAGAACTGACTCATTGGAAAAGACCCTGATGCTGGGAAAAATTGAGGGAAGGAGGGGAAGTGGGTGACAGAGGATGAGATGGCTGAATGGCATCACAGACTCAATGGACATGAGTTTGAGCAAATGCTGGGAGATAGTGAAGGACAGCGAAGCCTGATGTGCTGCAGTTCATGGGGTTGTAAAGAGTTGGACACGACTTAGTGACTGAATAAGGACAATAAGGACATCTAAGTACCAAAACCCCTTTATGTTGGATACTGCTTATCCATACAAAGATAAAGTAAAAGTGAAAGTATTAGTCGTTCAGCTGTGTTAGACCCTTTGCGACCCCATGGGGTGTAGTCTGCTCTTTATCCATGGACTTCTCTAAGCAAGAATGCTGAGGAATCCATTCTCTTTTCCAGGGGATCTTCCTAGCACAGAGATGGAACCCGGGTCTCCTGTTTTACAGGTGGGTTTTTTACCATCTGAGCCACATAATAATAATCTAACACCTTGGCTGGGGCATCACATGATTGTTGTACTGCAGCTATCACTTTGAAAGCTATTGATGGGTTTAAAACAGATTGGGAATGATGACCTTGTATTTATTGGGCCCAAATGGAACCCAATGGCTTTGTGGAACTAATCTCTGACCTCGGCTCCCTGCTCAGTGGATAAGATGTTGTACTTTAAGATTTCCTTGGATTCTAGGGCATATTCACACAACCCTTAAAATGATCCTTTGTTCAAAGCAAGATGGATTAGGTCAGTCTTTCACTGGTGTGATCATTTGGCAGCTATTTTGTTCCCTGACTGGGACTTGAAGATGCCATTACTGATACAAAAGCTTTAACCAAATTTACACAACAAGCCCTGAATGACAGCCAACAAGCTGTAAGTCTTTTAAATTCTGAGTTATCTCTAATGAGATAGGCAGTCTTACAAAATCAGATGGCTTGACTTTATAGCCTCTGAAGTTGGTACCTGTGATATATTAGTCAATTGTGTTTTCAAACCAGATGAATCATCTAATGTCACATACTTAATAAGTCATATGAGAAAGTAAATAAGTTCTATGAATGATGCAACACATAGTCTTGGAGAAATACTAAGATGTTGGTTTCGTTCAGGTGAAAGATGGCTAAAATCTTTACTATAACATGATTATCAATTCTGGTCATATAATTATTGTCTATGTATTCTGTAAGTTTTTAAAAATGCTTTGTATCTCTTCAGTTCAGTTCAGTCGCTCAGTCGTGTCCGACACTCCGCAACCCCATGAATCACAGCACGCCAGGCCTCCCTGTCCATCACCAACTCCCGGAGTTCACTCATGTCCACAGAGTCGGTGATGCCATCCAGCCATCTCATTCTCTGTCGTCCCCTTCTCCTCCCGCCCCAACCTTTCCTAGCATTAGAGTCTTTTCCAGTGAGTCAACTCATCGCATGAGGTGGCCAAAGTATTAGAGTTTCAGCTTTAGCATCAGTCCTTCCAATGAACACCCAGGATTGATCTCCTTTAAATGGACTGGTTGGATCTCCTTGCAGTCCAAGGGACTCTCAAGAGTATTCTCCAACACCACAGTTCAAAAGCATCAATTCTTTGGCGATCAGCTTTCTTCACAGTCCAACTCTCACATCCATACATGACCAAGGGAAAAACCATAGCCTTGACTAGACGGAACTTTGTTGGCAAAGTAATGTCTCTGCTTTTTAATATACTAACTAGGTTGGTCATAACTTTCCTTCCAAGGAGCAAGCGTTTTTTAATTTCATGGCTGCAATCAGCATCTGCAGTGATTTTGGAGCCCAAAAAAATAAAGTCTGACACTGTTTCCACTGTTTTTCCATCTATTTCCCATGAAGTGAAAGGACCAGATGCCATTATCTTTGTTTTCTGAATGTTGAGCTTCAAGCCAACCTTTTCACTCTCCTCTTTCATTTTCATCAAGAGGCTTTTGAGTTCCTCTTCACTTTCTGCCATAAGGGTAGTGTCATCTGCATATCTGAGGTTATTGATATTTTTCCCAGCAGTCTTGATTCCAGCTTGTGCTTCTTCCAGCCCAGCGTTCCTCATGATGTACTCTGCATATAAGTTAAAAAAGCAAGGTGACAATATACAGCTTTGACGTACTCCTTTTCCTATTTGGAACCAGTCTGTTGTTCCATGACCAGTTCTGACTTTTGCTTCCTGACCTGCATACAGGTTTCTCAAGAGGCAGGTCAGGTGATCTGGTATTCCCGTCTCTTTCATAATGTTCCACAGTTTATTGTGATCCACACAGTCAAAGGCTTTGGCAGAGTCAATGAAGCAGAAATAGATGTTTTTCTGGAACTCTTTTGGTTTCTCCATGATCCAGCAGATGTTGGCAATTTGATCTCTGGTGCCTCTGCCTTTTCTAAAACCTGCTTGAACATCTGGGAGTTCACGGTTCACATATTGCTGAAGCCTGGCTTGGAGAATTTTGAGCACGACTTTACTAGCGTATGAGATGAGTGCAATTGTGCGGTAGTTTGAGCATTCTTTGGCATTGCCTTTCTTTGGGATTGGAATGAAGACTGTCCTTTTCCAGTCCTGTGGCCAGTACTGAGTTTTCCAAATTTGCTGGCATATTGAGTGCAGCACTTTCACAGCATCATCTTTCAAGATTTGAAATAACTCAACTGGAATTCCATCACCTCCACTAGCTTTGTTGGTAGTGATGCTTTCTAAGGCCCACTTGACTTCACATTCCAAGATGTCTGGCTCTAGGTCAGTGATCACATTATCGTGACTATCTTGGTCGTGAAGATCTTTTTTGTACAGTTCTTCTGTGTATTCTTGCCACCTCTTCTTAAAATATTCTGCTTCTGGTAGGTCCATACCATTTCTGTCCTTTATCGAGCCCATCTTTGCATGAAATGTCCCCTTGGAATCTCTTATTTTCTTGAAGAGATCTCTTGTTTTTCCTATTCTGTTGTTTTCCTCTATTTCTTTGCATTGATCACTGAGGAAGGCTTTCTTATCTCTCCTTGCTCTTCTTTGGAACTCTGCATTCAGATGCTTATATCTTTCCTTTTCTCCTTTGCTTTTTGCTTCTCTTCTTTTCACAACTATTTGTAAGGCCTCCTCAGACAGCCATTTTGCTTTTTTGCCTTTCTTTTCCGTGGGGATGGTCTTGGTCCCTGTGTCCTGTACAATGTCACGAACCTCCGTCCAGAGTTCATCAGGCACTCTATCTATTAGATCTAGTCCCTTAAATCTATTTCTCACTTCCACTGTATAATCATAAGGGATTTGATTTAGGTCATATCTGAATGGTCGAGTGGTTTTCCCTCCTTTCTTCAATTTAAGTCTGAATTTGGCAATAAGGAATTCATGATCTGAGCCACAGTCAGCTCCTGGTCTTGTTTTTGCTAACTGTATACAGCTTCTCCATCTTTGGCTGCAAAGAATATAATCAATCTGATTTCGGTGTTGACCATCTGGTGATGTCCATGTGTAGAGTCTTCTCTTGTGTTGTTGGAAGAGGGTGTTTGCTATGACCAGTGCGTTCTCTTGACAAAACTCTATTAGCCTTTGCCCTGCTTCATTCCGTGCTCCAAGGCCAAATTTGCCTGTTACTCCAGGTGTTTCTTGACTTCCTACTTTTACATTCCAGTCCCCTATAATGAAAAGGACATCTTTTTTGGGTGTTAGTTCTAAAAGTTCTTGTAGGTCTTCATAGAACCGATTAACTTTGGCTTCTTCAGCATTACTGGTTGGGGCATAGGCCTGGATTACTGTAATATTGAATGGTTTGCCTTGGAAAAAACAGAAATCATTTTGTCGTTTTTAAGATTGCATCCAAGTACTGCATTTCAGACTCTTTTTAATCTTTATTTTATTTTATTTTTTTAAATGAGGCTTTTAATTAATGTTTGACAGAGCTGTTTCAAGTTGAACAGACTAAATTTCTTTAAACAAACTTACTTATACTCCAGAGTCCTTTAAAAACTTAATAGCATTTATACATTGAAGGTATTTGATTTTCTTGTAACTAGCACTTCAAATTGGAGAAGGAAATGGCAGCCCACTCCAGTGTTATTGCCTGGAGAATCCCAGGGACGGGGGAGCCTGGTGGGCTTCTGTCTATGGGGTCGCACAGAGTCGGACACGACTGAAGCGACATAGCAGTAGCAGCAGCACTTCAAATGCAACAAGCATTTGAAGCAATAAGCATTTGACCCAACAAGTAAAACTTTCTACAGTTCATAACTTTTATAAATAAAATAAATTAAATGTACAGTGAATAAGTTCTCTGAAATATTTCAATATTTCTGCAGGTTTAGTAACATCATAAAATACATTTCAACTAAAATTCGCAAATCTAAAAACCTGTTAGGCATTTTTAGGCGTTTTAAGTTGGATATGAAGACCAATGTTACATTGTAATATGCCAATTACAAATAGTACTTCAAATAGCAAATACTACAGTTTGTCCCAAACTTTAAAAACTATTCATGAACTCAACACTGAACTATTGATGGCTATGAGAATTGTTTCCTAGCCTTTTTGAAAATTTCAACCCATTTACGTTTAAGGTAATTATTGATAAGTACGATCCCGTAGCCATTTTCTTTATTGCTTTGGGTTCAAGTTTATACACTCTTTCTGTGTTTCCTGTCTATAGAAGATCCTTTAGCATTTGTTGGAGAGCTGGTTTGGTGATGCTGAATTCCCTCAGCTTTTGCTTGTCTGTAAAGCTTTTGATTTCTCCTTCATATTTGAATGAGATCCTTGCTGGGTATAGTAATCTGGGCTGTAGGGTATTTTCTTTCATCACTTTAAGTATGTCTTGCCACTCCCTTCTGGCTGAAGAGTTTCTGTTGAAAGATCAGCTGTTATCCTTATGGGAATCCCCTTATGTGTTATTTGCTGCTTTTCCCTTGCTGCTTTTAATATTTGTTCTTTGTGTTTGATCTTTGTTAATCTGATTAATATGTGTCTTGGAGTATTTCGCCTTGGGTTTATCCTGTTGGGGACTCTCTGGGTTTCTTGGACTTGGGTGATTATTTCTTTCCCTATTTTAGGGAAGTTTTCAACTATTATCTCCTCAAGTATTCTCTCATGGTCTTTCTTTTTGTCTTCTTCTTCTGGGACTCCTATGATTCGAATGTTGGAGCATTTAACATTGTCCCAGAGGTCTCTAATATTGTCCTCAATTCTTTTAATTCGTTTTTCTTTTTTCCTCTCTGTTTCATTTATTTCTACAATTCTATCTTCTAGTTCGCTTATCCTGTCTTCTGCCTCTGTTATTCTACTGTTTGTTCCCTCCAGAGTGTTTCTGATCTCATCTATTGCATTATTCATTGTATATTGACTCTTTTTTATTTCTTCTAAGTCCTTATTAAATCTTTCTTCCATCTTCTCAATCCTTTTCTCCAGGTTATTTATCTGTAACTCCATTTTGCTTTCAAGATTTTGAATCATTTTCACCATCAAAATTTGAAATTCTTTATCAGGTAAATTCCCTATATCTTCTTCTTTTGTTTGTGTTGGTGGGAAATTATCTCGTTCCTTTACTTGCTGGGTATTTCTCTGCCTCTTCATCTTGCTTATATTGCTTTGCTTGGGGTGGCCTTTCCCTCTTCTTGCAGTTTGTGGAGTTCTCTTTATTATGTAGTTTATTCGCTGTGTGTGGGGTTGGACGGGTGACTTGTCCGGGTTCCCTGGTTAGGGAAGCATGTGTCGGTGTTCTGGTGGGTGGAGCTGGATTTCTTCTCTCTCCTTTAGAAGACAATGGGCTGCTTTTCTGGGAGCCTGATGTCCTCTGCCAGTATTCAGAAGTTGTTTTGTGGACTTTACTCCGCGTTCAAATGTTCTTTTGCTGAATTTGTGGGGGAGAAAGTGGTCTCACCGTCTTATCCCTCCGCCATCTTGTTCCTTCCTCCCCAGAACACTGGATTCTTATATTCCACTTGGTTGTGGAGTATCTCTTCCCAGCTGCTCCAGCAAGGTGCAGCCACTGTACCTTACCTTGGACGAGGGGTATCTCCTCAAGGCCGCCCCTCCTGCTTTGAATGTGGATCAGCTCCTCTCGGCCCTCCGGTGCCCAAGCAGCCACCACCTCCTGGACGTGGTATAGCTCCTCTCGGCCACCGCTCTAAACCTGGGTGCAGGGTAGCTCCTCTCAGCCACGATTCTGCACGTGGTGGGTTGAGCCAGAGCCGGGCGTCTCTCGCGTCTGCGCCGCCAGAGCCGGGTGTCTCTCCCATTTTGGACTCTTTTGTTGACCATGATGGCTACACCATTTCTTCTAAGGGATTCCTGCCCACAGTAGTAGATATAATGGTCATCTGAGTTAAATTCACCCGTTCCAGTCCATTTTAATTCACTGATTCCTAGAATGTCTATGTTCACTCTTGCCATCTCCTGTTTGACCACTTCCAATTTGCCTTGATTCATGGACCTAACATTCCAGGTTCCGATGCAATAATGCTCTTTACAGCACCGGACCTTGTTTCTATCACCGGTCACATCCACAACTGGCTATTGGTTTTGCTTTTGCTCCATCCCTTTATTCCTTCTATAGTTATTTCTCCACTGATCTCCAGTACCATAGTGGGCACCTACCGACCTGGGGAATTCCTCATTCAGTTTCCTATCATTTTGTCCTTTGATACTGTTCATGGGGCTCTCAAGGCAAGTATACTGAAGTGGTTTGCCATTCCCTTCTCCAGTGGACCACATTTGGCTGTTTTCCATGTGATCAGATCGACTAGTTTCCTGTGATTATGATTTCAGTGTGTCTGCCCTCTGATGCCCCCTCGCAATACCTACCGTCTTATTTGGGTTTCTCTTACCTTGGGCGTGGGATATCTCTTCACCGCTGCTCCAAGAAAGCGCAGCCACTGCACCTTACCTTGGATGAGGGATTTCTCCTCAAGGCCGCCCCTCATGACCTTGAACGTGGAGTAGCTCCTCTCGGCTCTCCTGCGCCCATGCAGCCACTGCCTATTGGACTTGGGGCAGCTTCTCTCAAGGGAAGCTATTTTCTGGTTGTCCCTCCAGAATGTAGAAGCAACACTGTGAGCCCGAACATGGTTCAGGAAAGAGCATGAAACAGTTTGGAAGGTGGCAGGCCACAACTTTTGAAAGAAGGACTTAGCCTAAGGGCATGACATAAACCAATTAAATTCAAATGGGTTCAAGATGACAAGCCAAGTTCAACTAGACCTTGATTCTCAATCTTCAAGCTAAAGGACACATCCAGAGGTGTCAGGACAGTTACAAGTCACTGTCAAAAGACTGAAGAGTGGGTGGTTCCCCAATTGTTGGAATGACTGTCCTGCTCATTAGCATATGAAATCACCCAGCTAGTGAAAACTAAACACAACACATTTCATGGCCACTGCACTTCCCTCTGTGATGGCCCACACTCTTGGAGTGTGGCTCTCTCGGAATCTGAATAAATCCACCTCTCGCCTATTGCTGTGTCTCTCACTGAATTTTTGCAATGAGACATCAAGAGCCTGAGCTTCATTAGGTCCTAAAACTAGGCACCCTGGGTTTTGGCCAAGCTCAAGTCACAGTTGGATATGACTGAATGACTAAACATAGCACAGAGTCTCTGCCACATGGGCTTGAGTCCCAATTTTAGGTAAATGGTTTCAAGCACAACTTTCAGAAATGGAAAGATGATAACCTGCCCAATCTTTGTAAGCAGTGGCATAGATAGAGTGAGGAGCTGAAGGAAAAATCAGGGAGAAAAACCTGCTGAGGAATCCTTTTCATAACCTGCCAGAAAATCTGCTAAACACCTGACCTGTGCTCACAGTTTTCATTGGCCTGATCCTTGGCACAAAGAAGATTAGGCCAGAAGAATTAACCCCCACCCACTTGGGCAACAGCTACTAAGTAGCCCCTGCCAGAGTCTCTCCATTGCACCCACTGCCACTGGCCTGTTCACAGGGGATTCAAAGAAACAAGAGATTGTAAAGGAATTAAGATTTTGTTAGCCATGTGTCCTTCTAGCCACAGGAGTGAGGACTTCTTACCTTAACCAGAGGTCTTCTGGAATCTGAGACTGAGCTGCGTGAGCTTTCTACCAAGTTTGTTTTTGCTGTCCTGGTTTCCAGCATGCTGGCCTTCTTCCCATTGGACTTTCTTCACACTCAGCTTGCACTGCGGAAGCTATCACCAACTTGGCTTCTGCTGTGCTTGGCCTCTGCCTTGTGGGGGGCGAGCCAAGGTTGTTTTAGCCAGATTAAATCTGAGAAACGGCACCATATATTTTGGGGGGGAGTGTGTAATTCCCTCGGTTCTGTCTCACCACAGCAAAGATTTGAAATTGTGGACCAGTGTTACAGCTCGGTTACAGCAGGGTTTTATTCAGCAAGCAAAGGAGAGATGTCAGAGCAGGCTGACCCCAAATGAGAGGCTTCAATCCGTATTGCCTTCCTCCTTTTATACATTTGTCTCTTTCCTCCCTTAATCCTGCCCTATGCAAACTGGGCTGGCCATAAAGGGTCATGTTTATTTCATCTGAAGTTCTCACTCTGGTCTGTGAATTTTCTTTTCATTTTTGCGGGCTTTTTCCTTTCTTTGTCTTTTAGCCACCGCCATTTTAGACTTCTTTTTCCTATTCTAAATACCTAAAGAGATCAATCCTGGGTGTTCATTGGAAGGACTGATGCTAAAGCTGAAACTGCAATACTTTGGCCACCTCATGTGATGAGTTGACTCACTGGAAAAGACTCTGATGCTAGGAAAGGTTGGGGGCGGGAGGAAAAGGGGACGACAGAGAATGAGATGGTTGGATGGCATCACCGACTCTGTGGACATGAGTTTGAGTGAACTCCGGGAGTTGGTGATGGACGGGGAGGCCTGGCGTGCTGTGATTCATGGGGTCGCGGAGAGTCGGACACGACTGAGCGACTGAACTGAACTGAACTGAACAATACTTACAAGTTGACACACAAAAAATTTTACCAAAATTTTACAAGTTGCAAAGGATATAATTCCTACTATGTTGTATTGTTGTTGTTCAATTCTATGTCATGTCTGACCCTTTGCAATCCTATGGATTGCAGTACAACAGGCTTCCCTGTCCTTCACTATCTCCCAGAGTTTACTCAAACTCATATTCATTAAGTTGGTAACGCCAGCTTATTCCAACCATCTCATTCTCTGTCACTACCTTCTCCTCCTGACCTCAATCTTTCCTAGCATCAGGGTCTTTTCTGATG
The DNA here is from genome assembly GCF_049115385.1 of Moschus berezovskii. Taxonomy (NCBI): domain Eukaryota; kingdom Metazoa; phylum Chordata; class Mammalia; order Artiodactyla; family Moschidae; genus Moschus; species Moschus berezovskii. The sequence goes on from NC_142472.1 coordinate 86,225,629, forward strand.
AGTCACTTCGAATCAGGTGGCCAAAGTATTGGAGCCTCAATCTCAGCATCAGTCCTTCCAGTGAATATTCATGATTGATTTCCTTTAGGATTGACTGGTTTGATCTCCTTGTATTCCAAGGGACTGTCAAGAGTCTTCTCCAGCATCACAGCTTGAAAACATCAATTTCTCAGCATTCAGTCTTCTTTATGGTCCAACTCACACACCCATATATTGAAGAGGAAAAGTTAAAATTTACAATAACTTCCTGCTCGTTCTGTATCTGTAACTCAATTTCTTCCTTGCAAAGTCATGTAAGTCACTTAATCTTGAGAAAATGAAGACTTACAACAATGGTACAAACTGAAGCTTATCTCACTCACCCTTGTCCTGCTTTTTCATTGCCCAGTCCCAGTAATCCTGCTTAACCGTGCTTGTCTGTGTAAAGGTCAAGCAATCCTTTTCCCTGTCCTAACTGCTGTTCCCATGCACACAAAACCCCCAGTGTAAACCAGGCTATTAACAGTTAGCATCATCCACTATAGTTTGATGTCATGCACTGTCTATAAAAACTTTGTAACCCCTTTGTTAAGGGCTCAGAGCTTGGAATGCTAACTCCTCTGGGTCTGCTGGCATAATAAACCTGGGTTTTCCAATTTTCTGGGTGTGGTGCTTGGTTTCTCAACTGTCCGACTTCTGCAACAACATGACTACTGGAAAAAAAAAACATAGCTTTGACTATACGGACCTTTGTCAACAAAGTGATGTCTCTGCTTTTTAATACACTGTCTAGGTTTGCCATAGCTTTTCTGCCAAGGAGCAGGTTCTATGTTGTATATGTGCTTTCAATATCTTTCTATATTTTCTTCAAAGCCTTGGAACTACACATTTAACTCATTCAGTTTTTGCACAATGTTGGCCATTTTCCATTGGACAGCCAAAGTCAGCCCTCAGGTCAGACCAGTCAGCTAAACAAAAGCATGGTGTTTGGGGGATCAGTTCAGTTCAGTTCAGTCACTCAGTCATGTCTGGCTCTTTGCAACCCAATGGTCTGCAGCACGCCAGGCTTCCCTGTCCATCACCAACTCCCAAAACTTGCTCAAATTCATGTCCATTGAGTCGGTGATGCCATCCAACCATCTCATCCTCTGTCATCCCCTTCTCCTCCAGCCTTCAATCTTTCCCAGCATCAGGGTTTTTTCAAACGAGTCAGTTTTTGGCATCAGGTGGCCAAGGTATTGGAGCTTCAGCTTCAGCATGAGTCCTTCCAATGAATATTCAGGACTGATTTCTTTCAGGATTGACTGGTTTGATCTCCTTGCAGCCCAATCAGAAAGCACCTTATTTTCTTCGCCAACTCACAGAAACACGTCAATACCTTTCTTTTAGACATTCATTTCATTCCTTAATTCTTAGAGCCTGGCTGTGTGTTTGTTGTCATGATGAGAGAAGATGGCTTCAGTACTTCATGTCCAAACTTTCTTTGCCTAGGTGCTCTAGGACTCTCCCTCAGGAGTTTTTTTTTTTTTTTTTTTTTTTATTGTCTCCACTGCACTAGCTACTTCCCCCCAACCAGGAAGAACCATTTTAAGATTTGTGTTATTCTGCTTCTCCTCCTTCTCTCTTCCCTCCTTCTGTTTCTATTTGTACATATTTTTTATTGAAAGCTTGTAAGCTTGAGGTGGGGGTGTTGCACAACCAAAAATATAGAACCTTTATTTTTATGTCTTTCCTTTGTTTAAAGAGGGTGTAAGATGCCCGTGAAAATTAATGAGTCCAAGCTTACTCTGCTCACCATAGGACAATATAATAATTCTACAGAAGAAATGTTGAGGTAAGGACTGAGAAGATGGTAGACTAATGTCTCAAAATAATTATCTTATGGTATCTGGATGCCAGTTTCTTTTATAGAACAGAGAGGGAGATGAGGTGAGGAAATAAATAAAAAGGACATTGATTTTGCAAAAAAAGGAAGAAATGTGTTAATTTCTTCTTTTCTGCAGCCATTCACAGTGGGCAGGATCAGATTGTCTCTCTTAAAGCTGAACAAAACCACTTTAGTTTAACATTCAGGTCATTATGTATGATTTTAATAACAAAAGCAACAAAAAGCAAAGGTTAAAGTCAAAGAAACAGATCTAACATGGAGTCAAATTTGACTCTTTCCTGTTACATGAACACTTATGAGGAAGAGGAAGAAGTGACAGAGAGGACCATGAACCACATCCCCTAACACTGAGTTCCTCTGCCCAGTTTATGGGTAACCTCTGTAACCAAAAGGTTATTACTTTTCTTGTCTTTTACCTGTGCCCTCTCAAGATTGAAGTGTATGGGGGGGTGGGGTGGGAATAGGGGCTCTGGGTGCAGTAGACCTGGGAATGGCATAAGCCCTCTTAGAGGAGTTCGCCATTAACCCCATCATAGAGCTAACAGAACTTACACAGGACTGGGGAATATACTCTTGGAGGGCACAAAAGAACCTTGTGTGCACCAGGACCCAGGAAAAAGGAGCAGTGACCCCAAAAGAAACAGACTTGCCTGGGTGTGTCCAGGAGTCTCCAGTGGAGGCGTGGGTCAGCAGTGGCCTGCTTTAGAGGTGGGGGCACTGAGTATAGCAGTGCCTGCATGGGATCTTTTGAAAGAGATCCCCATTATCTTCATTACCTCCACCATAGTTTCCGTTCCGTTCCGTTCCGTTCTGTCGCTCAGTCGTGTCCGACTCTTTGCGACCCCGTGGACTGTAGCCTACCAGGCTTTTCCGTCCATGGGATTCTCCAGGCAAGAATACTGGAGTGGGTTACCGTTTGGCCATAGGTAAATAGAAGGGAGGCAACACAGCCCCACACATTAATAGAAAATTGTATTAAAGATTTACTGAGCATGGCCCTGCCCATTAGAATAAGACCCAGTTTCCCCCTCAGTCGGTCTCTCCCATCAGGATAAGCTTCTTATCCTTCTCCATCAGAGGGCATACAGACTGAAAAACACAATCACAGAAAACTAACCAATCTGATCACATGGACCACAGTCTTGTCTTACTCAATGAAACTATGAGCCATGCCCTGTAGGGCCACCCAAGATGGATGGGTCATGGTGGAGAGTCCTGGCAAAATGCTACACTGGAGAAGGGAAAGACAACCACTTCAGTATTCTTGTCTTGATAACCCCACGAGCACTATGAAAAGGTAAAATGATAGGACATTGAAAGATGAACTCCTCAGGTCAGTAGGTGTCCAATATGCTACTGGAGATCATTGGAGAAAAAACTCCAGAAAGAATGCAGGAATGGAGCCAAAGCAAAAGCAACATCCAGTTGTGGATATGACTGGTGATGGAAGCAAGGTCCGATGCTGTAAAGAGCAATATTGCATAGGAACCTGGAATGTTAGGTCCATGAATCAAGCCAAATTGGAAGTGGTCAAATAGGAGATGGCAAGAGTGAACGTCAACATTTTAGGAATCAGTGAGCTGAAATGGAGTGGAATGGGTGAATTTAACTCAGTGGGCAGTACTGTGGGCAGGAATCCTTTAGAAGAAATGGAGTAGCTATCACAGTCAACAAAAGAGTCCGAAATGCAATACAAGGATGCAAGCTCAATAACGATAGAATGATCTCTTCATTTCCAAGACAAACCATTCAGTATCACAGTAATCCAAGTCTATGCCCCAACCAGCAATGCTGAAGAAGCTGAAGTTGAACGGTTCTATGAAGACCTACAAGACTTTCAGAACTAACACCCAAAAAAGATGTCCTTTTCATTACAGGGAACTAGAATGCGAAAGTAGGAAGTCAGGAAACAGCAGGAGTATCAGGTAAATTTGGGCTTGGAGTACAGAATGAAGCAGGGTAAAGGCTAATAGAGTTCTGCCAAGAGAATACACTGTTCAAAGCAAACACCCTCTTCCAACAGCACAAGAGAAGACCCTACACCTGGACATCACGAGATGGTCAATACAGAAATCAGACTGATTATATTCTTTGCAGTCAAAGATGAGAAGCTCTATACAGTCAACAAAAACAATACTGGGAGCTGACTGTGGCTCAGATCATGAACTCCTTATTGCCAAATTCAGACTTAAATTGAAGAAAGTAGGGAATACTGCTAGACCATTCAGTTCAGTTCAGTTCAGTTGTTCAGTCATGTCTGACATTTTGCGACCCCATGAATCACAGCACGCCAGGCCTCCCTGTCCATCACCAACTCCCGGAGTTCAGTCAAACTCATGTCCATCGAGTCAGTGATGCCATCCTGCCATCTCATCCTCTGTCGTCCCCTTCTCCTCCTGCCCCCAGTCGCTCCCAGCGTCAGAGTCTTTACCAATGAGTCAACTCTTTGCATGTGGTGGCCAAAGTACTGGAGTTTCAACTTTAGCATCAGTCCTTCCAATGAACACCCAGGATTGATCTCCTTTAAAAATCACTGCAGAGGTTGATTGGAGCCATGAAATTAAAAGACACTTACTCCTTGGAAGGAAAGTTATGACCAACCTAGATAGCATATTAAAAATTCTCCAGTGGTCATGTGTGGATGTGAGAGTTGGACTGTGAAGAAAGCTGAACAATGAAGAATTGAGGCTTTTGAACTGTGGTTTTTTAGAAGACTCTTGAGAGTCCCTTGGACTTCAAGGAGATCCAACCAGTCCATTCTAAAGAAGACCATTCAGGTATGACCTAAATCAAATTCCTTATGATTATATAGTGGAAGTTACAAATAAATCCGAGGAATTAGATCTGATAGACAGAGTGCCTGATGGACTATGGATGGAGGTTCATGACATTGTACAGGAGACAGGGATCAAGAGCATCCCCAAGAAAAAGAAATGCAAAAAAGCAAAATGGCTTGTCTGAAGAGGCCTTACAAATAGTTGAGAAAAGAAGAAAAGCGAAAAACAAAGGAGAAAAGAAAAAATATACCCATTTGAAGGCAGAGTTTTAAAGAATATCAAGGAGAGATAAGAAAGCCTTCCTCAGCAATCAGTGAAAAAAAATAGAGGAAAACAATAGAATGGGAAAGACTAGAGATCTCTTCAAGAAAATTAGAAATACCAAGGGAATATTTCATGCAAAGATGGGCTCGATAAAGGACAGAAACGGTATGGACCTGACAGAAGCAGAAGATATTAAGAAGAGTTGGCAAGAATAAACAGAGGAACTATACAAAAAAGATCTTCATGACCTAGATAATCACGATGATATGAACACTCATCTAGAGCCAGTCATCCTGGAATGCGAAGTCAAATAGACCTCAGGAAGCATCACTATGAACAAAGCTAGGGGAGGTGATGGAATTCCAGTTGAGCTCTTTCAAATCCTAAAAGATGATGCTTTGAATGTGCTGCATTCAGTATGCTAGCAAATTTGAGAAACTCAGCAGTTTCCACAGGACTGGAAAAGGTCAGTTTTCATTCCAATCCCAAAGAAAGGCAATGCCAAAGAATGCTCAAACTACCACAAAATTGGAGAAGGAAATGGCAACCCACTCCATTACTCTTGTCTGGAAAATCCCATGGATGGAGGAGCCTGGTAGGCTACAGTCTAAGGGGTAAAGAGTTGGACCTGACTGAGTGACTTCACTAACTAACACTCGCTAGTCAAGTAATGCTCAAAATTCTCCAAGCCAGGCTTCAACAGTAAGTGAACCTTTAACTTCTAGATTCTAGCCTGGTAGGCTATGGTCCAAGGGGTAAGAGTTGGACACGAATGAGCGACTTCACTAACATATGCTAGTAAAGTAATGATCAAGCTCTCCAAGCCAGGCTTCAACATTTTGTGAACCTTGAACTTCTAGATGTTCAAGCTGGATTTAGGAAAGGCAGAGGAACCAGAGATCAAATTGCCAACATCTGTTGGATTATCAAAAAAGCAAGAGAGTTCCAGAAAAACATCTATTACTGCTTTATTGACTATGCCAAAGTCTTTGACTGTGTGGATCACCACAAACTGGAAAATTCTTAAAGAGATGGGAATACCAGACCACCTGATCTGCCTCTTGAGAAACCCGTATGCAGGTCAGGAAGCAACAGTTAGAACTGGCCATGGAATAACAGACTAGTTCAAAATAGAGGATGGAACACCTCAAGGCTGTATATTGTCACCCTGCTTATTTAACATATGCAGAGTATATCATGAGAAATGCTGGGCTGGAGTAAGCACAAGCTGGAATCAAGATTGCCAGGAGAAATATCAATAATCTCAGATATGCAGACGACACCATCCTTATGGCAGAAAGTGAAGAACTAAAGAGCCTCTTGATGAAAGTGAAAGAGGAGAGTGAAAAAGTTGGCTTAAAGATCAACATTCAGAAAACATCTGGTCCCATCACTTCATGGGAAATAGATGGGGAAACAGTGGAAATAGTGACAGACTGTTTATTTGGGCTCCAAAATCACTGCAGATGGTGACTGCAGCCATGAAATTAAAAGATTTTTACTCCTTGGAAGGAAAGTTATGACCAACCTAGACAGCATATTGAAAAGCAGAGACATTACTTTGCCAACAATGGTCCGTCTAGTCAAGGCTATGGTTTTTCCAGTGGTCATGTAATAATGTGAGAGTTGGACTATAAAGAAAGCTGAACGCTGAAGAATTGATCCTTTTGAACTCTAGTGTTGGAGAAGACTCTTGAGAGTCCCTTAGATGGCAATGAGGTCCAACCTGTCTGTCCTAAAGGAAATCAGTCCTGAATGTCCATTTGAAGGACTGATGCTGAAGCTGAAACTCCAATAATTTGGCCATCTGATGAGAACTGACTCATTTGAAAAGATCCTGATGCTGGGAAAGATTGAAGGCAGGAGGAGAAGGGGACAACAGACGATGAGATGGTTGGATGGCATCACCAACTCAATGGACATGAGTTTGAGTAAACTTTGGGAGTTGGTGATGGACAGGGAGGCCTGGTGTGCTGCGGTCCATGGGGTCACAAAGAGTTGGGACATGACTGAGCAAATGAACTGAACTGAGAGAGGGGGGAATTAAAACTAAATAAGACTATATGTGGCCCTTCTGGGTACCAAAGCCCCTTTGGGTCCCCTTTTCTTGTTTGTTAAGTTAAGGCTTCAGCTTCCTAGCCCTTCCTTGAATTCTCAAGAGCAGATTCAAATGGTTACTAATTAGGGAAAGGAAGGAATGCTGAAGCAAAGGAAAAGTGAAGGAAAGCTACAGGGCTCAAAATAGCCTGGAGTTAAAACTTCCCTCCAGGTCCTCCCCACCATTTTATATAGAATAAAGAACTTTCTCCCTGAAGAAAAGAATGGACATTAAGATTGATTACGTTCAGCTCCCAGCTGATTCCAGTCTCAGGTCTCAGAAATTCCTTACCCCAGTTGTTCAAAGCTAACTAATTAAAATAATCATGAGGAAAAACAGACTCCCTCAAAAATATACATCTCCACATATATATGTTTTCTATATATACCTACTCTCTTCTTGACTTAGTGCAGCACCTCACTAATCTGACTGCTGCCCCTTCTCACCTCACTAAAGGTGATCTCTTTCTATAAAGTGCCAGTCTAGTTTTTTTTTTTTTTTTTCCTCGAATCTCTCCTTCTCTAACTCCCTTAATTTACAAAAAGCAGTCAAGAAGCAATCAGTTTAGTTCAGTTCAGTCGCTCAGTCGTGTCCGACTCTTTGTGACCCCATGAATCACAGCACACCAGGCCTCCCTGTCCATCACCAACTCCCAGAATTCACTCAAACTCATGTCCATCGAGTCGGTGATGCCATCCAGCCATCTCATTCTCAGTCGTCCCCTTCTCCTCCTGCCCCCAATCCCTCCCAGCATCAGAGTCTTTTTCAGTGAGTCAACTCGTCGCATGAGGTGGCCAAAGTATTGGAGTTTTAGCTTTAGCATCAGTCCTTCCAATGAACACCCAGAACTGGTCTCCTTTAGTATGGACTGGTTGGATCTCCTTGAAGTCCAAGGGACTCTCAAGAGTCTTCTCCACCACCACAGTTCAGAAGCATCAATTCTTCGGCCATCAGCTTTCTTCACCGTCCAACTCTCACATCCATACATGACAACTGGAAAAACCATAGCCTTCACTAGACGGACCTTTGTTGACAAAGTAATGTCTCTGCTCTTTAATACGCTATCTAGGTTGGTCTTAACTTTCCTTCCAAGGAGTAAGCGTCTTTTAATTTCATGGCTGCAATCAGCATCTGCAGTGATTTTGAAGCCCCCCAAAATAAAATCTGACACTGTTTCCACTGTTTCCCCATTTAGTTCCCATGAAGTGATGGGACCAGATGCCATGATCTTTGTTTTCTGAATGTTGAGCTTCAAGCCAACTTTTTCACTCTCCTCTTTTACTTTCATCAAGAGGCTTTTGAGTTCCTCTTCACTTTCTGCCATAAGGGTGGTGTCATCTGCATATCTGAGGCTATTGGTATTTCTCCCGGCTATCTTGTTTCCAGCTTGTGCTTCTTCCAGCCCAGGGTTCCTCTTGATGTACTCTGCAGTACCTTGATGTACAACCTTGACGTACTCCTTTTCCTATTTGGAACCAGTCTGTTGTTCCATGTCCAGTTCTAACTGTTGCTTCTTGACCTGCATACAGGTTTCTCAAGAGGCAGGCCAGGTGGTCTGGTATTCCCACTCTCTTAGAATTTTCCACAGTTTATTGTGATCCACACAGTCAAAGGTAATAGTGCAATGTTATAGCAGAATCCCGGTTCCTTCTCACGGAATACACATAATAATACCTTTGAGCTTTTCTATGGGAACTATGGCTCCTACCCAGGTGAAAGAGGGTAACCTCAGGGTGAGCCCAAGATTCCTTGAACACTGCCGTATTTCCTCACCATTCACTAATCAGAAGAAAATCACACACCCTGCAGCCCTCCCTGGGCTTTTAAATTTTACCTTTAAAACTCTTCCCCCCAGACCTCTAGGGAATGCAGATCTTTCCAGCATGAGCTGCCTGTTCTCCTTGCTTGGCCCTTGAGTGACAGGAGGGAAGTGGGCAGGACACAACCATTAAAAGAATGACACAGCAGCTGAGAATGTGACAGAAACTGATTAAAACCAACCAGGCTTGAGATGGAGGAAGATTTGACTCCTAACTGAATTTATACAGACAGAATTATACATTCATTGTAATATGATGCTTTTGAACTGTGGTGTTGGAGAAAACTCTTGAGAGTCCCTTGTACTGCAAGGAGATCCAACCAGTCCATTCTAAAGGAGATCAATCCTGGGTGTTCATTGGAAGGACTGATGCTAAAGCTGAAACTCCAGTACTTTGGCCACCTCATGCGACGAGTTGACTCACTGGAAAAGACTCTGATGCTAGGAAATGTTGGGGGCGGGAGGAGAAGGGAACGACCGAGAATGAGATGGCTGGATGGCATCACCGACTCTGTGGACATGAGTTTGAGTGAACTCCGGGAGTTGGTGATGGACAGGGAGGCCTGGCATGCTGTGATTCATGGGGTCGCGGAGAGTCAGACACGACTGAGCGACTGAACTGAACTGAACTGAAATGACATACTCATAGGTGTCATGTCAGTTCCGAAGCCTACCATAAAAGGTCAAAATGTGAGTTGTGGCCCAGTCCCTGGAAATTCCCACTCCTTCCACAAAGTAGTTGGAATAATCCTCCCACCTGTTAGCCTATGTAATTACTCAGACTATAAAAGCTAACCCGGGGCCGCACTTACCTTCTGAGACAGTCTACATTCTTTTTTTTAAATTTTTTATTTAATAAATGGTACAAAGCACAATGCTAAAAGCATTAACAGTTAAAATTTCACCAAATGAAAAAATACTATAGAATACACAGTTGTAAAAAGCTATATTAAGTTATTTTACAACTGCCTCAAGCTGCCAAAAGAAAATAAACCCAATGCCATACCTAAGTTATCCCTCTCTCAAAATAATGCCATTTATGTTATAAACCATGAGTACCCCATCAAAAGACGGGAACTGCTTTTGTTAATTCATATATATATATATATATATATATATATATATATGACTGTATCATTTTGCTATACACCTGAAGCAAATACAACACTGTAAATAAAATATAGTACAATATAAAATAAAAATAAATTTTAGGCTAATTACTTTACATTATTGTATTGGTTTTGCCATACATTGACACCATAGGCAACACTTTCAGATGTTTTTCAAAGAGTGAAAATAAAAATTTGAGGATCTAGAAAATGATTCCTTCAATTTACTCAAGTCTGTGTGGCCTACGGAAAACTTCATTTCCCTCAAGTGTACAGGGATCTCCCTGTGAGAGTCAATACCATAGCCAAAGGCAGTGATTTTTCACCTGTAGAGAGCATCAGAACCCTCAGAGCTTGTTAAATGCAGCTGCTAGAGCCACCTCTGGAGTTCAGACACTGTGGTTCTCTGCACAGGTCCTGGGAATATGCATTTTAATCAGTCTCAGAGGACGGTGATACTCCAGGCAGCTCTCCCTTTCAGAAACAGTTTCAAACTGACTAGCAGACTCTCCTGCAGAGCTTTAAAAGTGCAGATGAAGGTATCAGAATCAGAAAAACTGCAGAATCAGAGAACATTGGGGAGGGTGTCTAAAGACAAATAAAAATTAAACATAAGAGGATTACTTCTCCTTGTTGAAAACAGGAGGAGATTTGTCTTCCTCCTTTTTCTCAGAACTTATACTTTAGAATGCTTGTAAGTAAGTAGTTTCCTCTCTTTGAAATGTATATAAAGCCTTTTGAAAACTAGATGGGCCTTTTGTCACTTGATGACCCATGAATACTTTTCTCAACGGCCTGGGAGCCATCTCTTTGAAATGTAAACATCAAGGAAAATAGCACTCCAATCTCCCAGGTTTTGTGGGAGGGTAAGAGCCTAGCTGCAAGTTGCTAAACTACCTCCAGTCATAAAAATATGAGAAGCTTGTTTCTCCACTAGATACAGCTGATAAGCTAACACTGATAACACTCAATTTACCATGTGATTCAAGGATGTGTGACAAATAGTGCTGTCAAGACCCCTTACTTGAGTACTAGTGGTTGTCTGAGGACATGTATGTAATGGGTTCTATCTGCTTGGTTTTGCTAGGGGGTGGATTTTTTTGTCTGTGTGTTTTTATCTGTCTTTGAAATCTCTGCCTGTGGTGTGATTCACGTTCTGATCTTTACTCACTAACACACCTGTTTTTTGTCTCCACTACCTTGTGGAGAGGTTTTCCAGTGTAGGAGAAGATTTTGTTTTTAATGCTGTTTCCCCAGCAGGTGCAAATAATCCTTAAGGCAGGTTTCTCAGGGTCAGTAGTGAGCCTGACCCAGGGGTAGAGCCCCCAGGGGTCAGTCTGTGAGGCTCCCCTTGGATCACAGGGTCACATACTCTGACCTGCTCTGCTCCTGCTAACGTGGGCACCAGGGCACCCGTTAGTGAAAGCAGGGCCAGCACTGGCCTGGCTGCCTTTCCTGACACCTGCCTCCCAGCGTAGGCTCTGACAGCATATCCCAGCCCCCAGTTTCTCTGGCTCAGTGGGCGCCTTCCTCATCTCTGCAGGAGCTGCTTCATGGCAACTCTGTGATTTGGATTGTGAAGAAAGTGCTTCTTGAAGAATGATGCTGGAGTGGCCACCTCTTGAGAAGGAAAAGTCTTTTCTCTGTGATATTTCTCTATTTTTTTCCTTCTTCAGAACTTGCCTTTGTCTTATTTCACTGACATGTTTTAAAATCTTTTCTCAGTGGGCATTAAAAGCTAGGAAAAGCCTTACCACCGTGTTTTAAACTCCCCTTTCCTTCTGTGCACCCCGCTTCCTTGAGTGAGGACTCCAGGACTCTTGCTTCCTTTCTAGCTCAACACTTCCCTGGGAAGCAGGTTGGAGCTGGATGCTGGCAGGTGCGGGGGCAGCCACACTGTCTGACTTGAAGAGCGCTGAGCCTGCCCACCTCCAAAGCTCTAATTCAGTATTCTGGAACAGTAGCACTCCAAGAGACTTGCCTCTCAGCACAAGGAGAATTTTCATATGGATTAGCACCTAAGAGGCTAGAGGAGATGGGAGAAAACCTGGGTTCAGATCAAGCTAGCTATTTGCCAACTGGGACAAGTTACTTCATTTTTTTAAACTTATTTTTTCACCTTTAAGATGGAAAAAAGTTACTTATCTTGCTTCTTGTAGCCCTAAATCGAGTAACTGAGATGCTGTTGAGGTTCAGATCAGAACACATGCACAAGCGCCTCCTCGGGTGAAGAGCAGGCCCCTGAGGATGCTGAGTGGGAGAAAGGGTCAGGGAGCCTGGAAGAGCTCCGTCATCACCACCGTCACCACCCAGGGAACTCCTGGGTCAGCATGAAGGGAGAAACCTGCCTCAGGTAGGGAAGAGGCATTGTGGGAGGAAAATCAAAGTGGAGCTGCTATTACTAAGCGAGCTCTCTAAAATGCTGTTGGGAGGCCTTTGGGGAAGTGTGCACATTTCAGCCTGGATGAAATCTGACCTTCTGACCACTACTGTCTTAATGAAGGCATCCAGAATATCTTTTAGAAACCCAAGATTCACCCTAGAACCTTACCCTAAAATAGCTGGTGATTGGACCCCTACTATAAAATAACCTGTGATTCCTTAAGGACAAATATTTTCTGATTCACATTAGAGTCTGTCATAATTCTCACAAGACAACTTTTAACAACCTGTGGACAAAGAATATCACCTGCCATTTCACTGAGCCAAGCATACTGCAGCCATAAAGCCATCAGCCACTGCAGTTACCCTCAACCATGCACGCCCAGGGGATTTAGGATGGAGAAAAACAAGATCCTAGTCGTAAATAGTCAAGATACAAATCAGAGGAATGATTTCAGTGAGTCCAAACTCTTACATCTTCCCACATAGAAAGGCACTGAAGTCATTAACTTGAGATGTCTGCGGGTTTTTTTTGTGTGTGTGATTAGCAGTAACCTTTTGATGTTCAACTACATGGGTTTTTGTGTTTTGTTTTTTTATTTTGTTTTCAGCAAAAACTCCTGGGTCTCCCTTACCTATTTGGAAAAGTTCCTCAGAGCTATCTGAGAGGTTGTTTCCAGGCTACAGCCCTCAGTAATGTCCAGAATAAGATATAATGCTCCTCTTTTAAGTTGTATTTTTTTTTTCCCCAGCTCATAGTTGTGATGACCCGCGAAACGATCCAGAGAAGACTCCTTTCCTTTGCGTGAACTCTACAAAGGTCTGGACCCTGGTAGAAGCAGAGGACCTCCTCAGGGAGTTCAGACAAATTTGGGTGAGTCTCTCCTGGTTCTTGGAGATGTAATGTTATTGGCTGAAGATCCTAGGTAGATTCAGTCTACCTAAGATAGGTAGACTGATAACAGTATGAAGATTCAGTTATATTGTTAATAAATTCCTCTCTGGAGGAGTATGTTATCCTTGAAACTTAGTTTCAAGAAGCAGTACCTGGGTTCAGTTCAGTTCATTTCAGTTCGGTCGCTCAGTAGTGTCCGACTCTCCGCGACCCCATGAATCACAGCACGCCAGGCCTCCCTATCTATCACCAACTCCCGGAGTACACTCAAACTCATGTCCACAGAGTCGGTGATGCCATCCAGCCATCTCATTCTCTGTTGTCCCCTTCTCCTCCCGCCCCCAACCTTTCCCAGCATCAGAGTCTTTTCCAGTGAGTCAACTCGTCGGATGAGGTGGCCAAAGTATTGCAATTTCAGCTTTAGCATCAGTCCCTCCAATGAACATCCAGGATTGATCTCCTCTAGAATGGACTGGTTGGATCTCCTTGCAGTATTAGGGACTCTGAAGAGTCTTCTCCAGCACCACAGTTCAAAAGCATCGATTCTTCGGCGATCAGCCTTCTTCACAGTCCAACTCTCACATCCATACATGCCACGGGAAAAATCATTGCCTTGACTAGACGGGCCTTGGTTGGCAAAGTAATGTCTCTGCTTTTTAATATACTATCAAGGTTGGTCATAACTTTCCTTCCAAGGAGCAAGCGTCTTTTAATTTCATGGCTGCAATCAGCATCTGCAGTGATTTTGGAGCCCAAAAAAACAAAGTCTGACACTGTTTCCACTGTTTTTCCATCTATTTCCCATGAAGTGATGGGACCAGATGCCATGATCTTTGTTTTCTGAATGTTGAGCTTCAAGCCAACCTTTTCACTCTCCTCTTTCACTTTCATCAAGAGGCTTTTGAGTTCCTCTTCACTTTCTGCCATAAGGGTAGTGTCATCTTCATATCTGAGGTTATTGATATTTCTCCCAGCAATCTTGATTCCAGCTTGTGCTTCTTCCAGTACCTGGGTTATACTCCATTAAAAGACATTGAGAAGATTTTTGCTTAGACACAGTAGGGTTGGGCCGGGTAATTAGTGGGAGACTGGCCTGGTTCTCTTCCTTGAGCTAGATACTTTAATAGAATTGGTTGGAATAAAAACGAAGATATATCATGAGAGCTTTTAGCTCTGAATAAGGGAAATCTTCCTGCCAGCTGACAAAAGCTTTCTTAGGAAACTGAAAACGTTTTCAAAGTGGTGGCAGCAAGTCCTCATACCATGCAGCTGTCCCTACAGGGGACTCATTTTAATAAGCAACTTGCTTTGCTGGGGACACACATAAGTCCTGGCTACTCAGAGATCTGGGCAGCCACAGTAGTTGTAAACTACCCAAGGGAGAAGTTGAGACATGTAAGAGGGCTGAAAACCTAGAGAAGTTAAGCTCACAAATAGCACACTGGTCTACCACACGGTCATCACTAGCAATTTATCTTGACAAACTGACCTTGGAATGGGGAAAAAAGCTTTCAAAACAAAAGGAACAACAGATTGCCACTGTCCAACTAATATTCCAGCCAGCCTTTTGTAAGGACAAACATTACACTTACAAGGAAATTTTGCAAGTTAGCTTCAGAAAACATCTTTTCAGAATGCTAACCTTAAAGAAATAAGAACCCTTGTATTTATCTCCCTGTGTCTTTGAGATGTAAATGTTCTAACTGATGTTAGGCATTGTTTTATTTTGTTGTTCTTCCCTTTACAATGTTTTGAGGGCTTTATCTCTGCCATCCAGAAGGTACATATATGGTGTATATTTGGCTACCAGTCACGTAGACTGGGATTCTGAGCAGGGCTCTTTCTGTCTGTGCCAACTCACAGAGGTCTTTGTCACATTGCCTTTTGGTGCATTGCCTATACAACAAGCCCTTTTATAGTCTTAGTTTGGAAGAGTGAGCTTTCTAGATCTTCTGAGGACTGCACTGTCTTATGGGGATGCCACTTGTGTCCTGTTGGTTTGAGCTGCTGTTTAGATATATCATCAGTGACCAGATGAAGGAGTCCTTGAATTGAAAAAAATCCTAAATTGGTAAATTTTTAGAAAACTCTCATTAGAAATAGCTGTTTATTGGTATCTGTTGGTGAAAAAAGCAATTAGAAGAACATTTATATTCATATATATCAAGGGGACGTTTCATGCAAGAATGGGCACAATAAAGGACAGAAACAGAAAGGACCTAACAGAGGCAGAAGAGACTAAGAAGAAGTGGCAAGAAAACACAGAAGAACTGTACAAAAAAGGTTTTAATGACCCGGATAACCATGATGCTGTGCTCACTCACTTAGAGCCAGACACCCTGGAGTGTGAAGTCAAGTGGACCTTAGGGAGCATTACTAACAACAAAACCAGTGATGTGATGGAATTCAGCTAGGCTATTTAAAATCCTAAAAGACAATGTTGCTGAAGTGCTACACTCAATACCTCAGCAAATTTGGAAAATTCAGCCATGGCCTCAGGAATGGAAAAGGTCAGTTTTCATCCCAGTGCCAAATAAGTGTAATGCCAAAGAAGGTTCTGAAGATTGTACAATTGCATTCATTTTACATGCAAGCAAGGTTATGCTCAAAATCCTTCAAGATAGGCTTTAGCAGTATGTGAACTGAGAACGTTTAGATATGCAAGCTGAGTTTAGAAAAGGCAGGGGAACCAGAAGTAAAATTGCCGACATTCATTTGATAATAGAGCAAAAGAATTCCAGAAAAACATCTATTTCTGCTTCATTGACTACTTGAAAGCCTTTGACTATGTGGATCACAAAACGAAAACAAACAAACATGGAAAATTCTTAAAGAGATGGGTATATCAGACCCCCATACCTGTCTCCTGAAAAACCTGTACATGGGTCAAGAAGCAACAGTTAGAATCTGACATGGAATAAGGGAATGGTTAAAAATTGGGAAAGGAAAACGACAAGGCTGTATATTGTCCCCCTGTTTATTTAACTTCTATGCAGAGTACACCATGGGAAATGCCAGGCTGGATGACTGACAAGCTGGAGACAAGATTGCCAGGAGAAATATCAGCAACCTCAGATATGCAGGTGATACCACTCTAGTGCCAGAAAGTGAAGAGGAACTAAAGAGCTTCTTGATGAGGGTGAAAGAGGAGCGTGAAAAAGCTGGCTTAAAACTCAACATTCAAAAAACTAAGATCATGCAGCCAATTCCAACACTTCAAGGCATATAGAAGGGGAAAAAGTGGAAGTATTGACAGACTTTAAAAGATGCTTGCTCCTTGGAAGGAAAGCTATGACAAACCTAGACAGTGTTTAAAAAGCAGAGATATCAATTTGTCCACAAAGGTCCACATAGTCAAAGCTATAGTTTTTCCAGTAGTCATGTATGGATGTGAGAGGTGGACCATAAAGAAGGCTGAGCACCGAAGAATTGATGCTTTTGAATTGTGGTGTTGGAGAAGACTCTTGAGAGTCCCTTGGACTGCAAGGAGATCCAACCAGTCAATCCTAGAAGAAATCAACACTGAATTTCATTGTAAGGACTGTTGCTGAAGCTGAAGCTACAATAATTTGGCCACCTGATATGAAGAGCTGACTCACTGAAAAAGTGCCTGATGCTAGAAAGATTGAAGGCAAAAAGAGAAGGGGGTGGCAGAGGATGAGATGGTTAGATAGTATAAGTGTCTCAATGGACATGAGTCTAAGCAAACTCCAGGAGATAGTGAAAGACAGGGAAGCATGGCATAGCAAAGAGTCAGATAGTGATAGAACAACAACAATAATTATATGTGATGTTATATTATATATAGTGTGTATATTACATATTGTATATATATAGCAGTTTTATATGAATATTGTTATATTGCATACAGTATATATAGACAATAATATATCAATATATGAGTATTATATTATAATATATATAATATAATAAACACTATATTACATATCTTATAAGGTGATTTATGTTAATATCTAAATATTATATATATTTAATATATGTATTATATATTATATGTATATATGTAATATAGGAGCTTCCCTGGTAGCTCAGACAGTTTAAAATCTGCCTGCAATGAAGGAGACCCTGGTTTGATTCCTGGGTCTGGAACATCCCCTGGAAGAGGAAATGGCAACCCAGTCCAGTATTCTTGCCTGGAGAATTCCGCGGACAGAGTAACATGTCTACAGTCCATGGTAACATGGCTACAGTCCATGGTGTTGCAAAGAGTCGGACATGACTGAGCAATTAACACACACACACACACACACGTGCATGTATATATGTACAAATACATATATAAACTATAAATCACATATATCCTATGCTATATATATATTATATATCATATTTTGCATACATTACGTATCATATTGTTATCAGTTGCTAAGATCTGTGCAACTCTTTGTCACCCCACAAGCTGCAGTACACCAGGCTCTTCTGTCCTTCACTATCTCCTAGAGTTGCTCTAACTCTTGTCAAGTTGGTGATGCTATCTAAACATGTCATCCTTTCATCTTCTGGTATCATATCTTTTTGCCTTTTCATTCTGTTCATGGGGTTCTCCAGGCAAGAATCCTGCAGTGGGTTGCCATTCCCTCCTCCAGTGGACCATCTCAGAACTCTTCACTATGATCTTGTCCATCTTCACTATGATCTGTCTTGCATGGCTTGGCTCAAAGCTTCTTTGAGCTACGCAAGCCCCTTTGCCATGACAAGGCTGTGATCCATGAAGGGGGTCAATACTGCTAATGATGGCTAAATGTCTAGATGCAGTCAATCATACATATAACTACATAGAATAATTTTAATAGTGCAACTCTATATATGGGAAGGAGCAATGACGGAAAACATTTCCTGAATCATAGTAGACTAGTAAAACAGGTGATCCAGAGAATTTTAGATTACCAACAGGGTCTAATCCAAAAAATTCACACTTGAGTGGCCTCTCACCAGAATATTTGCCTGATCTAGGAATGAGCTTTCTTAGCACCATGGGACGAAATGGTCATAAAATTCCTCCCAAATGTTGGTTGAATTTATGATCAACAGGAGGCACTATAAACTAAGAATGGTAAATGCCATTTCAGTAACCAAGATATTATGGTCAGAAAGCCAGCAGCCACTGCCTCTGCCCTCAGCAGTGCACACAGAGGGGAATTCCGGATGGAGAAAGACAGGATGCTGCACCTAGTTAGTTAAGATGCCAGAGAAGGCAATGGCACCCCACTCCAGTACTCTTGCCTGGAAAATCCATGGACGGAGGAGCCTGGTGGGCTGCAGTCCATGGGGTCGCGACTGAGAGACTTCACTTTCACTTTTCGCTTTCATGTATTGGAGAAGGAAATGGCAACCCATTCCAGTGTTCTTGCCTGGAGAATCCCAGGGACGGCGGAGCCTGGTGGGCTGCCGATTATGGGGTTGCACAGAGTTGGACACTACTGAAGCGACTTAGCAGCAGCAGTTAAGATGCATTTATGATTTAAATAAGCCCAGTCTCTTGCCTCTTTCCATACATAGAAAGGCACTAAAATTATTGATTTGAGCTGTCTGTGGTTTTTTTTTTTTTTTTATAATTAGTGGTAATCTTTGATGTTCCACTGTCTTTTTTTTTTTCCCAGTAAAAACTTCAATATATCCTGGCTCCTCCCTTACCTCTTTTAACAACTCCTAAGAGCTGTCTCAGAGGCTATATCCTGGGCTTAAATCCTAAGCCAGCCAAATAAAATGCTATTTTCAAATTTTAGGTGGTACATTTCTCCAGTTGACAAACCTTTTGGTGTTTATAAGCCCCTGGCTCTTTGTGTTCCCTGGAACCCTCTTTAAGCTTTACCTGAATCTGTGTCTCCTGAGTTGCAATTCTTAAGACCCCAAATAAACTCTTCTCTTATTTGCGGTCTCCTGCATAGTGATTTTGGTTGACAGTATAGAGAAAAAGTTATGGAAACACTTTTATAGCTTCATAATTTTACCAATCCTAAGGATTTTACAAATCCTAATTTTACCAATCCTGATACATCTATTGTATCATATCTAACTGGCTTATTTTCTGTAGGTTGTCACATTTGTTGAAGTAGTAACTATACAAAAAAGCATGATGGGATGAATGTTTACTTTGCTCTAAGATGCAATTTGAGATGTACACTTTTTTTTTTTCTACAAAATACAATGTTTAATGGGCTTCCCTCACAGCTCAGTCGGTAAAGAATCTGCCTGCAATGCAGGAGACCTCTGGTTCGATTCCTGGGTCAGGAAGATCCCCTGGAGAAGGAAATGGCAACCCACTCCAGTATTCTTGCCTGGAAAATCGCATGGACAGAGGATCCTGGTGGGTTGCAAGAGTCGGACATGGGTTGCAAGAGTCGGACATGATTTAGCTACTAAACCACCACTACCACGTTCAATGATGTATATAAAATAGGGTTTTTCAAGAAAATATTGGTCTAAAACTCCTTATGTATAATTTTGAAATTAAAAACTCTCTAAAAATTTGTTGATAAATTTGTGACAAACTTTTTTGGCAGCAAAACCTCACCAGAAATGACATGAAATTTCACATAGAACTTACTTATCCCATTTAGTGTCAATATGCATATTTCATGGCAGAAATATTAATATTTGATATGCATGCTGCCTCTGTAAAAAATTAATACAATAAAGACCTCAATTAAATAGACTTGAAAAACCAGAAGGGGGAGCTCTCACACCCTGCAACAATAGCAGGGCCCATAAAGAAGAGAGTCATTTTTTTTCCTGGCAAAGACTCAGCCACAGAAAAGCTGAGTACTTTTTGTTTAGTATATCCCTCTCCAGTTCCCTTTTCTCTATGAAAGCATTCTTCTTTCCTGTCAGGACTTGTAGGAGGCTCACCATGACCACAGACCTTGAATTGCAATTCCTTTTGATCCTGAATAAACCCATCTTTGCTGGGGAAATGTCTGGCAGTCTATTATTTTAGGTCAGCATTTCATATACCATTTGAGGGTGTCATGTAATTTAATAGTCTGTTACTTTACTAACATCTAAAAAATTCGGAATTCAAAACACATCTGACCCATAATGTTTCAGGTAAACTATTTTGGGCATAGTTTTATCACAGTTTCTCTTGAATGTGGGAAAATTTTAGTAAAATTTGTCAGGCAACACTAGTATGTGTGTGTGTCGTTTTAAAAATTAATGTAAATATTTTCCCCACAATTGTGAAAACATTAGAAGCATTTTTCATATGCTGTTACTATATGAGATACAGATATATTATCTATCAAAGATATCTCTTTTTATCAGAGTTCATAATTCTGAATCCTCTACCATAATTGCCATACTTATTCAAGTGCTGTACTTGAGGTGCCACATGTGTTCAAGAAAGAGCACTTGACTCGGTCTTCCTCCTAGGATCCTTTGCTCTACCTCCATTTCTATTCCAGTGAATTAATTGGACTATGAGTCATGTCCTGTAGGACTGCCCAAGATGGACGGGTCATGGTGGAAAGTTCTGACAAAATATGGTCCACTGGAGAAGGGAATGGCAAACCACTTCAGTATTCTTGCCTTGAGAACCCCATGAACAGTATGAAAAGGCTAAAAGATAGGACACTGAAAGATGAACTCCCAGGTCGGTAGGTGTTCAATATGCTACGGGAGATCAGTGGAGAAACAACTCCAGAAAGAATGAAGAGGCAGAGCCAAAGCAAAACCAATGCCCAGTTGTGTATGTGACTGGTGATGGAAGTAAAGTCCAACATTATAAAGAACAACATTGTGTAGAAACCGGAAATGTTAGGTCCATGAATCAAGGTAAATTGGAAGCGACAAAACAGGAGATGGCAAGAGTAAACATGGACATTTTAGAAATCAGTGAACTAAAATCGACCAGAACGGGTGAACTTAATTCAGATGACCATTACATCTATGATGGACAAGAATCCCTTAGAAGAAATGGAGTAGCCATCATAGTCAACAAGAGTCCAAAATGCACTCCTTGGGTGCAATCTCCAAAATGACAGAATGATCTCTATTCATTTCCAAGGCAAACCATTCAACATCACAGTAATCCAAGTCCATGCCCCAACCACTAATGCCGAGAAGCTGAAGTTGAATGGTTCTATGAAGACCTACAAGGCCTTCTAGAACTAACACCAAAAAAAGTATGTCCTTTTCATCATAGGGGTCTGGAATGCAAAAGTAGGAAGTCTAGAGATACCTGGAATAACAGTCAAGTTTGGCCTTGGAGTAGGAAATGCAACCCACTCCAGTACTCTTGCCTGGAAAATCCCATGGATGGAGGAGCCTAGTAGGCTTCAGTCCATGGGGTCACAAAGAATCAGACACAACTGAGCAACTCACTTTCTTTCCTTTCTTTCTTTCTTGGCCTTGGAGTACAAAATTAAGCAGGGCAAAGGCTAACAGAGTTTTGCTAAGAAAATGCAGTGGTCATAGAAAACACTGTCTACAAACAACACAAGAACTGACTCTACACATGGACATCACCAGATGGTCAATATTGAAATTAGATTGATTATATTCTTTGCAGCCAAAGATGGAGAAGCTCTATACAGTCAGCAAAAACAAGACCAGGAGCTGACTGTGACTCAGATCATGAACTCCTTATTGCAAAAAATTATTTGGACAATCTAGAAGAAAACTCAGTATACTTGTAAGTCTCAGCAGTAGAGTGAAACTTGGTAGAAGACCCTTTATAGTGTAGCAGAACTGGTTAGTTATAGTGGAAGTTCATAGAATACACCTTAGTCGAGGAGTACAGCTTTGGAGATGGCAGTTGGAAGTTTGAATCTCATGTCTACTACTCCCTGATGAGACATTGCTCACAGATGAGCCTCAATTCAGGGGGCATGATAATCATACTCACCTGAGAGGTTGGTTGTAAGACTTAGTGGAAACAGATACATATCAGATGGTAACTGCTCTTGTCCAGTCTAATCATCCAGTGCCTGACATTTTAAAAAATTGAGGTATAGCTGATATAACATTATGTTAGCTTCTGTTAACTGACATAACATATGTTAGCAAAACACAATGATTTGCTATTTGTACATATTGCAAACAACACCTCTAAGTCACACCCATTACCTTTTTTTCCCAGTGATGAGAACTTTAAAAATTTCTCTTACCACTTTCAAATATACATTATTATTAACTGTAGTCACTATTGTGGACATTACAACTCCATGATGTTTTCATTTTATAACTAGAAGTTTGTACCTTTCGACCAATTTTGTCCATCTAATCCCTGCCCCCTCACCCCCCATTTCTGGCAACCACCAATATATTCTCTGTATATATGAGCTTGCTTTTTCTTTTTTCTAGACTCCACATATGAGATAAATATCCAATCAGTGCCTGGCATTCTTGGCTCTAAACTGAGCCCTCTCACATGCTCAATAACAATGATGCCACATATGTGAAGACTGTCCCCTACTTAGCGACCACAGGGTTTCTATTCCCTCTCAAATCTACTGTCTGTCATACTTTATACTTCAAGGAATCACATGTTGCCACTTACTCCCAGTCCTTTACTGCCTGAATATTCTACATGTTTTCTATTATCAGTTTTAATTCTCTGCTCTGTGTCTTCACTCACTGAGTGAAGACTTATCTTCTTTCTCCCTAGTGAGAGTCAAAATAAGAACTAATAAAGCTTATTGAATAAATTTCTGGAGAAAACTCTTAATTCTGTTTCAGAAGTCAAAATAAAAATTTTCAAAGTATACTGTATATTCTATAGTACAATTTAACAAATAGCAAGGCAATCGTTGACAGCTTTTTAAAGTATTAAACAGCAACTTTTGTCTTTTGAGAATTCATTTAACTAGCACTTTCTAACAATGTATGAAAAACTTACTCTTATTATTAAACTCATGCAATTTCACTTAAAATTATGACATTTTAAATGCACTGTTCTAAAGTGGCTAAATGCAATTAAGTTTCTTATAAACTCTAATTATATTTTAAGGAATATAGAGGCAAAAATAAATTTCAATTTCCATACTTTCTGTAAAATCAATTTAAAAAATACCAAAGGAAATTCTGGAGTTATACACTTGTGTATAGAGACTAAAATCCTGCTCTACAGCTAAATGTTGAAACCCTAGTTTTCCAACTAACGTTGTTTTAGTAAGAATAAGAGAAGTGCTAATGAATCCATTTATCCATCCATCCATCCATCATTTTATTCATTCAGTCACTAATTAAAACTTAGCTTACTTTTTAGACTGCTAGATTATAAAATAATTAACATTATGAGACTATCCTTACAAAGTTTAAGAAAGAAGATGAGATATGGTGCAATTGAGGAAGAATAGATTTCTTAGAACTTGGTGGTAGCAGTTGGAAAGTTAGAGGAGGCAGAAGGACAGAAAAAAAACATGGGCTTTGAAACTAGAAAAACTGAGTTAAATTCCTGTGATACTCTTTACTAGTTGTGTGACCCAGGGCAACCTGCTTAAACTCTGTAAGCATTGTTACTTTGCCTGTAAAATGGGAGATATAGATTTGCCTCACAAGTTTGTACTGAAGGTTAATTAAATTAAAAGAAGCAAATCACAGTACTTTGTATATGCTGTCTCAATAAATTCCATTTCTACCCCCACTCATCTGATTCTTTTAGTTCTGATCTTTTTTTTAATATCTAGCTGTCTGGATTAATTCATTTATTGAGTGATTTAAGTATTCATTGTTTAAACATACAATATGCCTGGCAGTGTGATAGGTGTTGGGAATCCAAAGATAAATAATTTTAAATCCCTTCTGCTGGGTATAATTATTTACTAGAGGACAAAGACCAATAAATAAATCAATACAGTAGAGGGTAATGGAAGAGTAGAACTGTGCTGGGATCCAGAAGAGATCATATTGCCCCTATATGGAAGGGGGGCAGGTATATGTGGCTGCCTTGGCAATTGCTCCTCCATAAATGTCTCCAAATGGAGATTTTTTTCAATCAAGTAGTCCTAGCAGTTCTTTAGCAAATCCTCCCATTTATTAGGCACCAGTGAAAAGTGATAAGGAAGTCCCAATACTGACAATAGAGGATGGTAGAATTGCAAAGTCCAAGTGCTCAGGTGCAAATCTGTTTCTTCCTTTATTAACTTTGTGCCCTCAGGCGGGTGATTTAGACTCTCTGAGCATGTTTCCTCACCTGAGGATAACTGTACCTACCTCAGTGACCATTAAATGAAAAAGAAAATTATGTGAAACATTGCAATCTGTGATTGGCATATGTTAAATAGTCAATATTAGCTGCTAAGAATTCTTGCGAACATTAAAATAGATGGTTTTCTTTTTAAAACATAATGTCTGAAAAAAAGACTCATTCAGCCCTGTTACTCACAAGTTCTCCGGGTTACCTGCTCTCTCTGTGTGTGACACAATACTTCTTTGAGGCAGTGGATTAGCTGCAGCAGCAAGAAGACCCAGTTGGAAGGCTCTGCCATACTCTGTCCTCACGAGTTCACCCGCAGAAAGTGACCTTGCAATAAAGTGGAAAGCCGGTCATACTCAGGGAGTTTTGAGGAGCAGAAGGCTCCATGAACGATGTCTCTCTGAAGGACTTGGCTGTGTTTTGTTTATTTTAATTATGTTTTAGCTGTGCCGGGTCTTCACTGCTGTGGAGGCTTTTCTCTAGTTGTGGGAGCGAGGGCTCCTCTTTGTCCTGGAGCACAGTCTCTAGGGCGCACAGGCTTCGGCCTCGCGGCTCCTGGGGACAGCTCCAGTGTGCTGTCTCAGTAGTTGTGTCCCACTGGCTTAATTGCCCCATAGCACGTGGGATTTTCCAGGATCATGGATGGAACCTGTGTCTCCTGCACTGGCAGGTGGATTCTTAACCACTGAGCCATCATGGAAGCCCCCATAATTGTGTTTTCATTCAAAGCTTAGTTATGAATATTCTGAACACAATTTCCCAGAGGTCTCTATAATATGCCATCTTTTAAACTTAACTTTGTTTTTCATTTTTCCCTGCTACTTGGCATGATGACTAGGTACATAAAAGATGTCCCCAAATGATGGTTAAATACAAAACCAAAGTTATACATACAAAATGTAACCTGCACCTCAGCCATGCTCAGGAATAATTTATTTAAAAATAATTTTTAAAAATCACTTTTTGAGTTGAAGTATTTCAATGCAGACATGTCATTCTCTGGTGCCAGCTGGGGTTTTGTTTCCTTGGCTTTATTTTTCACATCTCCAGTGAGCAGGCTGTGGGCGCAGACACACACATACTTGTCCTTTGTTGTTTTAACAGCACCTGGTGCTGGTGCTTTGAGGTCTGGCTTTGGTTTTCCGTGTCACAGAGTCGACTCTGGGACTATAGTACCACTCTGAGCTCAGAGGCAACAGGGGACAGGGGCCAAAGCCCGAACTCTCGCATAATCATCGGCTCCCTCCTCTCGGGAGCTCACACAATTCGTGGATATGGAGAGGACTGCCACACCTTTTGGCTGTATTAAGCTGTAATTCATCTTCAGAACCGAAGGACTCCAAATGTAAAGGTCAGACTACTCAGAAGCTGCCTTGGCATCTGACAAGATGCTTCTGTGTCCCAGGGCATCTATCAGCCCTCCAGGTGGGCCTGAGCAACCCATTGAAAATTCCACAATGCCCACCCCTGGAACATGGCTGTGAATAGTATTGTCTTATTCATTCTTACAGGCCATCAAACACAGAAGGGGCTTGATCCCACTCTCAAAGCAGAGGGGGACTTTGGCTCTTGTACTGATGGCAGTCTACTCACCCCCCATCCACCCTCCAACCTTCTGGGCGCAGGACCCAGGTGGGTCCCTGACGGGACAAGCTTTTCTTGGCATGGACAGCAAAGCTTCGGGCGCTTTCCATTTGTCACTTGACAAAGGCTGCAGCCGGTGTGCAGTCCAAAGGTCTGGTTTGACAGTGCTGTGTGCTATGGGTTTGCGGTTTGCCTTCACTTGTTCTCGCCGTGTGTGGGAAGCTCTCCTGGGAAACAAGGCCGCGCCTGGGCATGCCAGACTGCTCAGTGATCTTCCGCTGTGGGTCTGAGGCCAGCTCCTCCAGCATGGGGAGAGAGGCCAAGCTCTCCGAGGAGGACTGCAACCTGCCAGCTATTTTCAAAGGCACTTCGGTGTGTGTTCTCTTCTCTAATTCTCAAGTCTGAAGGTGACAAGTTGTTTTTCATTCATTATTTCCCTTCTTTCTTTCTGCCATGGAATTGTAGGTCCCAATTTAACATTTTCTGATTATATGCCCTTTGTCAAAGTTGCAACATAATCTTTCAGATTTGGCAGTATCACCTGTTAATATCTCCTTATGAGTAAGTACTTGTTAATGGACTCCATTCCCCACTTCTCTCCCTGTTCAGGATTTTATTTCTATTTAGCTAGCATCTAGAATATGTCTTTTATTAAAATCAGAAATTTAATTATGCACATATTTGAAACCTGAACGCATTACGTCCCCAGATCCCTTGAAAATGCTGTTTGCTAGATGTGCAGTCACAATGCATGTGCAAAAATGGCACACAGTTAGCTTTTAAAGCTCCCTTAAAACAGGCTGAGGGACTAGCTTTTTAAGATTAGAGAAAAATGGGTCCCTGGACATTAGAAGAAACAAGGAAAATGCATGAAATAAGTGAGGAATGGAATTAAGAGGATTGTATTCAAAGGGAAGATATTGGAGAGAGAGAGACATGAAAAGGAAGGAAGCAAACAGTTTCCGGTGCGAACATGAGCGATTCCTCTTGCTGAGGAAGGCAGAGGCTGCTGGCTCTTCCTCCTCTCTTGCGTCTCCTGGGTCTTATCCATCCCAAGTCAGTGTGTACATAATCATCCCCTCACAATCTCATAATTGTGAGCATGTTTACCTTTATGTGTTTAATATTATGCTTCAATTATCATCATGATTTATTCAGGTCTTTCCCACCAGACTACAGTATCCTCAGGGGCAGGAATCATGACAAGTTTGTAGGACAGAAAGGGTTAGCAGTTGAGAGGGTAGCGAGGTCCGGTGGCTATGACCACTCTGCAGAGGAGGACTTCTCTCCTGGATGACAGCGCTGGCAGTCAGCTGCTTCAGTGCTCAGCCCATCTGAGACCACAGTCACGTCTGTCCTGGGTGGCCGTCTCCAGTGACTGGGCCACCATCCTGGGTTGGCTGGGGAAGTCTGAAGGGCTGCTTTAGCTCTGG
Organism: Moschus berezovskii; assembly: GCF_049115385.1. NCBI lineage: Eukaryota > Metazoa > Chordata > Mammalia > Artiodactyla > Moschidae > Moschus > Moschus berezovskii. The sequence goes on from NC_142472.1 coordinate 86,253,015, forward strand.
AGCTTGGCGTGGCTAAGCTCTCAGGGGCCCACGTCACCACTGACTTCTCTCTGCATCCACTTCTGTTTCCTCTGCTCACTTCCCCAGATGTGTGTGCCAAGGACACTCACCAGTGAAAGAGTCTGTGTCCTGGAGAACTCAGCCTGCTGAGGATACAAAATAATTAGGATACAAAATAACTCTTAGCTTAGGATACAAAATAATTAGGCAGTGGAGGTAGACATTTTAGGGGGAAGTATTTTAATATTTTACATAGTGTGTGGTTTTAGAGGAGTATAACAAAAAAAGAAAGTCTGGTAGAAAGAATCAAGGAGTCCCCAGACTTGGAGCTCTATTAAGAGCTGAGTGTGTGACCTTGGGATGGTCACAGCATGCCCTGGGCCTTCCTCCTCTTCTTCAAAGGGAAGGAGCTGGAACAGAATATCCCCAAAGTTCCTCCCTTAGAAGCAACAACTTGGCTGTGAGCAAAGGGTTTTCAAAGATAACTTCAAAACTGTACAACCAGGTGCAAATCTGAAGGAAAAGAAAATGTACCATTCAGAGTTAGAGGCAGTGATGTAATATCCCTCTGAGACTGTCATTATGACAACTCACAAATGTGTGTGAAGAAGAGATTCCTTTGATGGCTGCTTGTCTAGAGATAACAGACACCTTTCAAGAGGAGAGGAGAGAGGATGAAGAGGGCGTGGACTGTCAGACAGTGGGAATTAGGATAGAAGCACGATGGGAGAGTAAACCAGGTATTAGAAGCCGTAATTACTGACATTTAAAATGAAGAGACTGACAATGAGAAACAATTTGTAATCACGAAAGTAAAACTTACTGCAAATCAAGAAGTTTGGCCCCAAATGAAAGTTTGAATGTTATTCAGTTTATTTCATTTTGGTCACAGGATCTTCTGGCTTATAGGTTAACTTTAATGAAAACAATCGTCATTCACCAAATAATTAAATGCCTTCATTTATCAGCTAGGCTTCTTTGATGCTCTTGATAAAGGAACAAAATAACAAAAAATGAGGTTATGGTCAAGCTAGAGGATGTCTCACAGAGTAAAAGGCAAAGCAGAAACCAAGCAGGTCTCCAGGACAAGACTCATGGATGTTCCAAGGGTCTAACTTCAAGAGAGAGGATTTCCTGGCATCCATGCTTCCAATGTTTGCACCCTGTGAAGATTTAACTTTCCAGGAAAAAAAAGATGGGGAAGTGACTGACTTGAATTACTTTTCACACCTTTGCTGGAAGGATAGAACCCCTTGACTGAGACCTACTAGAATTGCATGCACCCTGGCAGGGGCCATGCCTGCAAAGAAAATCACAGTTTTACAACCAAAAGAAAGGACAAAAGACGGATCCTTGGCCAGTCAAAGTTTCAGACGTCCTTACGCCCCAGGTCTTGCTCTAAGTGATGGCATATGTTGGTGAGAGGCTAGACATGAGCTCTGTTGGCAGGCAGCATACAGTCTAGTAAGTAAGTATAACAGAGTATGATAGACACTGTTAGTTCACTACCACCATTCCCAGGCTAGTTTGTCATTGCTGCTTTTTACACACTTCTACCATTTGACAAACACTTTTCCAATAGCCAAGAGACATAATTTTGGCCAGTATTTATGAGTAGAAGTCTGCAAGATGTTTCAGGGGAAAAAAACCCCAAAACTTTTGCTTTATCTGATAAAAGGGACAGATGCACCTGGCACTGTTGTTTTCTCTTTCTCCTACTTGAGATGTGATGTCTGGTGCTATGGGAGCAATTTTGTGCCCATGGAGATGAAACAAACATCAGTTAAAATAGTGGAGAAGGAATGAGCAAGTCTAGAGTTTTAGTAGTATCATTAAGAGGCTTCTTGGTGTTAGTATTTAACCTATGGCCGCTGAATGCATTTCTAACTTCTCAGAGGGAACCTAATTTAACCGTGAAATCTGGGATGGAATTTCCAAGGAAGTGAATGGGATATCAAGAGGTTATCTAAGTGGCAGATGGGAATTGGAAGGAAAGATGAGCATTTGTGGTTGTCTGTGGGTGAGAAAATCTATACCCACTTCCTACATAATACCTATGGCCTAGACCAAGCTAGCTTTTCTCACTTTAGTCTTATTATGTAGAATCCACCTTTGCAGAATTTCCTCCTTAACTCTAGACTTAGGGAAAACATGACCTTTTTATTCAAGGAAGATCTCTTTACTGCAGTCTAATGCAACTCTCTCCCAGCAATTCTAGGATTTTACTGATTGTTCTTTCTGTTTTTATAGTATCCCCTCCTCTATAATCTCCATCCTTACAGTTTGCCAATATTCTTGTCTCTCTAACATTAAAAAAAAAGCCTCTTCCATCCACTGCATTTTTGTCCCTTGGAAAGTTTACTCTGTCTTCTATTTACCTCCTCCCTTCCCTCTGATGCTGGGAAAGGTTGGGGGCGGGAGGAGAAGGGGACGATGGAGAATGAGATGGCTGGATGCCATCACCGACTCTGTGGACATGAGTTTGAGTGTACTCCGGGAGTTGGTGATGGACAGGGAGGCCTGGCGTGCTGTGATTCATGGGGTCGCGGAGAGTCGGACATGACTGAGCGACTGAACTGAACTGAACTGAACTTCCCTCTGTACCTTATTGCCATCAGACAGCTCTTCTTCACCACTGCATAAAACTGTTCGGAGAAAGGTCACTGTCATTAGAAGGTAATTTCTAAGAGGACACATATCTTCTCCATTTTTGTTCTCCCCTGTGTGTGTCCCCAGAGTAGTGCCAGGTACATAATATCTGCTCAAGAAATGAATAAATAACTTTCTAATCAACAAAGCAAAGAACTCTGCCTTTCTTACCTTACTTAACTTCTCAGTAGTCTTAGCATTTCCGACTACTTTCACTCTCAGGGTTTTTGTAACTTAATTCTTTTTCTTTAAAATTTTTGTTATAAAATTTAATAAATGGATATAAAAGTAAGAAAAATAAAATAATGAAGGCCTGGGTACCCATCGCCCAGCTTCAACTTACAGTCGATCTTATTTCATCTAAACCTTCACTTACTCTCTCTGATATTAATTTGACACAATTCAGATATCATTTCATGCATATTTCAGTTTATATTGCCAAAAGAAAAGAAATATTAAAAAAACAGAACTGTAATATCATCATTGGAGAAGGAAACGGTAACCCACTCCAGTATTCTTGCCTGGAGAATCCCATGGACGGAGAAGCCTGGTAGGCCACAGTCCACAGGGTCGCAAAGAGTCGGACACGACTGAGCGACGGAACAGAACAGAACAGAATATGATCATTATACTAAAAATTAATGATAATTCCTTAGTATCATCAGCTTCATTCTTTCTTGATTTTCTTTTTAACTCCTTTGATTGTTTTATTTCAGGTGGTGGGATACTCTTTTGTTTCTGGGACTTATCTTCCTGGTAAATTGGGGAGTTGGTGCCAGATCTGGTGAGTCTCACATCACTGCCTGGTGAGAAGGAAGCTCTCAGGGCAAGCTCTGCCTGCAGCTTGTCCACCTTGGCCATGCCCGGGCGAGTTTGTTAAATTCAGGGTGAATTTTTAGGGAACTCATCTGTTTTCATCAGTAATTAGCTGATACTTTGATCTTCAGTCATCTGACTCCTGTGCTTGCCTCCCAGTCAGTTCTGAACTCAGAAGGAAGAATGATGTTAAGTCCCATCAACATTATGCTAATATTATTTAGAAGCATTGTGGTAAGCACCAGATCAGTTCAGTTTCAGTTCAGTTCAGTTGCTCCATCGTGTCCGACTCTTTGCGACCCCAAGAATCACAGCATGCCAGGCCTCCCTGTCCATCACCAACTCCCAGAGTTCACTCAAACTCATATCCACAGAGTCGGTGATGCCATACAGCCATCTCATCCTCTGTCGTCCTGTTCTCTTCCTGCCCCCAGTCCCTCACAGCATCAGAGTCTTTTCCAGTGAGTCAACTCTTTGCATGAGGTGGCCAAAGTATTGGAGTTTCAGCTTTAGCATCAGTCCTTCCAATGAACACCCAGGATTGATCTCCTTTAGAATGGACTGGTTGGATCTCCTTGCAGGCCAAGGGACTCTCAAGAGTATTCTCCAGCACCACAGTTCAAAAGCATCAATTCTTAGGTGATCAGCTTTCTTCACAGTCCAACTCTCACATCCATACATGAGCACTGGAAAAACCATAGCCTTGACTAGACGGACCTTTGTTGGCAAAGTAATCTCTCTGCTTTTAAATATGCTATCTAGGTTGGTCATAACTTTCCTTCCAAGGAGTAAGCGTCTTTTAATTTCATACCCCAGATGAAAAAGCTAAATAGTTGAAAGTGATTGCTTCTGAGGAGGGGAGAAGGCATAGAAAATGGGAGGGAGGCAAAGGACTTATTTTTACTGAAGCTTGTTATATGTGACTCTTTAAGGTATATACATGTCATGTGTTGCTAAGTACAAAAATTGATGTAAAAATATCATATCAGAACATATAAACATTCAAAGCCCCCTCCTCACACCTGGCCCTCCTTCTCTCAGGGAGGAAATCTAGGAGGCCTCCTTCTCTCCTTTCTCCTCTTGCCCTGACCTAGATGGTGTCCAGGTCCTTGATGCGTGCTGTGCCCATCACCACTCTTGCATGCCCGCCACTCTTGCCTTGTTCATGCCCCTAACTGTCTCTTTGCCAGACCATTGCATCATGTTCTCCATAAGTCATCTGTTATGGATTGAACTACATTCCCAGAAATTCCTGTGCTGAAGTTCCAACCCCCAGTACCTGAGATGTGACAGTATTTGGAGACTGAGCCTTTAAGGAGGTAAAGTAAAATAAGGTCATATTTGTTGGCTGTAAGGGTTTCACCAGGGGAAGACTGTGTGAAGACAAAGAGAAGGCCATCATCACAATCCATGAAGATGGGCCTCAAAAGCAACAGTCCTGCTGACACCTTTGATCTCAGACTTCAAACCTCCAACTGTGAGAAAAGAAATTTCTGTTGTTTAAGCTGCCCAGTCTGTGGCACTTTGTTATGGCAGTCATGACCAACTAATACATCATCTCCCTTTCTTCCTTGGCCGTGGTCTGGTTCTTCTTCCAAACAATGTGAAAGGAAGCCTCCAGTGATGCACATCTAATCATTATTTCCCTGATTTTAATCCCTAAATGGCTTCCTATCACTGCTAGTTAAAATCTGATTCCTTAGGATGAGATGGACAGTCCTCTCTTATCTTCTCTTGCCTGACTTTTCTTTCCTGAAGTCCCAGCCATAGTGAAGTACTTGCCCTCCTGAAGGTGTCACTTTAAGCTTTACTATCTCTGCAGGTGTATCTTGCTTCCCCAGAAAACCTTCATTCTTATCACTCCTCTTGTCACTAATTTCAAGTCTCAGATCAAGCCCCATTTCCTCTACAGAACCTTCCCTCCAGATAGAATTGACCTCTTCTTTCCCGTTTGTTCACTCTGGACCCTATATAGAATTTATCCTACATTTGTAGCATTTTTATTGCCATTATTTTATCTTGTTCACCTAATCCTTAAAAGCAGAGACTATGTTGTGATGATGTACACTTACATAATACCTGAAATATGCTAGGTGCTCAAAAAATATTGACCAAATAAATGAATCTGTAAAGTTCAAATAATTATGTTAGTATAGCATACGTAGAAGGAATCTTGATCATTCACCGTGGCAAGACTACATTGGAAAACTCTGTACTGCAGTGTGAAACTGCAGGAGTCACAGTACGAACATCAGCAGAATTTTTAATGAAGAACTCAGATTTATATGGTGCCAAGGTATGATCATTTCTTATCCTTTTGGGGAGTAGCTTAGGTTTAAGTTCTAAATAGATAAATAAAATGCAGGACAAGATGTAAACGCATGCTTCTGTTCTCTTTCTTCAGAGAACTTCAGATACTTACACGCATTAAGTTGGCCAGACTCAATTGTATAATGTTCTTATTTAGCATTTTCAAAACAGATTATTAGAAAGACAGTAATGCATCTCACAGTTTCTCTGTCATACCTTTAAAAAAGAGGTTAGACTTTTTAAGTTGTAACTTTGTAAGTGATGTAGTAATTGAGGCTTGTTTGCTGTTTTTAAATCAAATTTTTATTTTGAGATAATTGTAGATTCACATTCTGTAGTAAGAAATAATACAGAAATCACTTTCATGCATTGGAGAAGGAAATGGCAACCCACTCCAGTGTTCTTGCGTGGAGAATCCCAGGGACAGCAGAGCCAGGTTGGCTGCCGTCTATGGGGTCACACAGAGTCGGAAACAATTGAAGTGACTTAGCAGCAGCATAGCATACTTCAGGAAGTAATTCTCCTATAGTATATGTAGAAATTTTAAGCAATATAATTACAGTGTAAGAATTGTTTTTGAACTTCTAAAGATGAATTGAAATTATTGCTTAATGATGAGTTTGCTCATACATTGATAACGAGTCATTTCTGACCCTTAAAATTCAGTTGGTTCTTCTTAAAACATGGAATAATGAAAATATATTGTTGAGAAAAATATTAGAAATGATCTGATCCAAACCTTTCCTTTTATCAACAAGGAAACTGAGACACAGAATGCACACCACCACGCAGCCCCATGCTACCACAGCCAGGACTCTTGATTCTCTGTCTGATACACTCATCTGCCCTCTGATGAAAACAGAAACACTGCAGCTAGATTGGTCTGAAGGAAAGGGAATTTAAATGTAATTCAATGAAGGAAAAAGCCACCCAATTTATATTTATAAAAGTAATAGAAAGACTCAGACTCTTAAATTGTTTCTAAATAAAATATTGTGAATGAACTTCATCCAATATTGATATATCCTATGGCCGTGGGGCATTTTTCAGTATTTATTTGTTATTGTAAAATATTGCATTTGAATAATGTATAACAAGATGTTATCCGAATTGCCTTTGAATAATGTATAACAAGAAAGCTTTTCTTTATTCGTTTAGTGCCTTATTTTCAGGAAACTACACCACAAGTATCTTATGCACTTTAGGTTAGGTGTGGTTTGTTGGGTACATGCTTTTTCACTTAATCTTCACAGTTTGGATACCACAGTAATGGTTTGAGCCTTAAGAGTAGTACTCAATAAACCAAGGACCAACTTCTTGACAAAGTAACACATTTACATTATCTACCCATCCACCAGAACAATTTAGAAGCATCATCCTGGAAATGAAGAATGAGTGAACTTGAAGTTGCATCTGTTGGTGAAATTCAGACATTTCTGAACTTTTAGAGGAGTCTACAGGGCCAGTAGCCCACATGCTTATATGTGCAGGACTGTTGTGGGGCCATAGTGACAATGCATGGCCACAAATGAGAATGGTGAGCATTCTCTCCATTGCTTCAAAACCACAAAGTCCACCTCAGCGAGGGCCTCAGAGAATGTGCTTTGCTGCTTTGCAGATTCAAGAGCTTTGTCTGTCCTTGGCACAGTCAGGGTGTCATTTTAGCGGTAATGGGGCTGGCAGCAGGGGTGAGTGAGAGGTGCCCTCAAGAATCATTATGAACAACAACCATCAGCAGTGCAAAGACCTGAAATGACTATTCATGAACTCACGGGAAACACTCCTGAAGACTTGCCCAAATGACTGTGAAGACTTTCAAAGGGTACAAAAGGTCCTGTGTTGGTACAGTGGGATAGAACTCACTCAATCATTAGCTTATCTGTGCTGAGCACTCTTCTTGGGGCTAGAGATGCTTCAGTGAACAAAATTAGATTTATATTCTTGTGGAATTTACACACAATTTGGGCAAGATGGAGATAATAAGTGCGATGGATTGACCTGTGTTCCCTAATCTTTACATGCTGATCCCCAGTCTGATGGCATTTGACAATGGGGCTTTTAGGAGGTAATTATACTACACAAAATCATGAGAGTGGGGCCCCCGTGATAGAATTAGTGCCCTTTAAGTAGAGACAGCAGATAGATGGCTTCTTCTCTTTCCAGAAGTGAGGACATAACAAGAAGACAGTGGACTTTAAGCTAGGAAGAGGACCCTCCCTTGGAATTCCCAGCTTCCAAAACTGTGAGAAATAAATTCCTGTTTTTCAAGTCACCTAGTCTATCATATATTTTGCTATGGCAGCCCAAACTGATTAATACAATAAATAATAAATATAATATTGTCTAGTTTGCTAGGCAGTGATATGTGCAAAATATTTTAAAGAGCAAAATAGTGAGGTTCTGAGTGTATTTGTGGGGAAAGTAGGTGGTCAGACCGTGAATCAATAAGAAGGGGATTATCTAATGTAGTTCTTTATAAGGATTTGCTCTGAGTGAAAGGAGAGATTGTGTGGGGTTTTGAGCAGAGAATGACATGATTACATTTAAGAGGATCTCTTGGATTGCTGTGCTGAGAATAGTCTCCAGTCTTGGATGGTCAGCTAAGATAACACTGCAGTCACTTAGATGGAAGCTTGTGGTAGTATCAATCAGTTCAGTTCAGTCGCTCAGTCGTGTCTGACTCTTTGCGACCCCATGAATCACACCATGCCAGGCCTCCCTATCCATCACCAACTCCCGGAGTTCACTCAAACTCATGTCCATCGAGTCGGTGATGCCATCCAGCCATCTCATTCTCTGTCATACCCTTCTCCTCCTGCCCAAAATCCCTCCCAGCATCAGAGTCTTTTCCAGTGAGTCAACTCTTCTCATGAGGTGGCCAAAGTATTGGAGTTTCAGCTTTAGCATCAGTCCTTCCAATGAACACCCAGGACTGATATCCTTTAGAATGGACTGGTTGGATCTCCTTGCAGTCCAAGGGACTCTCACGAGTCTTCTCCAACTCCACAGTTCAAAAGCATCAATTCTTTGGCGATCAGCTTTCTTCACAGTCCAACTCTGACATCCATACATGACCATGGAAAAACGATAGCCTTGACTAGACAGACCTTAGTTGGCAAAGTAATGTCTCTGCTTTTAAATATGCTATCTAGGTTGGTCATAACTTTCCTTCCAAGGAGCAAGCGTCTTTTAATTTCATGGCTGCAATCAGCATCCGCAGTGATTTTGGAGCCCCCCCAAAATAAAGTCTGACACTGTTTCCACTGTTTCTCCACCTATTTCCCATGAAGTGATGGCACCAGATGCCATGTTCTTAGTTTTCTGAATGTTGAGCTTCAAGCCAACCTTTTCACTCTTCTCTTTCACTTTCATCAAGAGGCTTTTTAGGTCCTCTTCACTTTCTGCCATAAGGGTGGTATCATATGCATATCTGAGGTTATTGATATTTCTCCCGGCAGTCTTGATTCCAGCTTGTGCTTCTTCCAGCCCAGCGTTCCTCATGATGTACTCTGCATATAAGTTAAATAAGCAGGGTGACAATATACAACCTTGACATACTCCTTTTCCTATTTGGAACCAGTCTGTTGTTCCATGTCCAGTTCTAACTGTTGCTTCCTGACCTGCATACAGGTTTCTCAAGAGGCAGGTCAGGTGGTCTGGTATTCCCATCTCTTTAAGAATTTTCCACAATATATTGTGATCCAGGCAGTCAAATGCTTTGGCATAAATAATAAAGCAGAAATAGATGTTTTCCTGGAACTCTTCTGCTTTTTCCATGATCCAGCAGATGTTGGCAATTTTATCTCTCGTTCCTCTGCCTTTTCTAAAACCAGCTTGAACATCTGGAAGTTCACAGTTCACGTATTGCTGAAGCCTGGCTTGGAGAATTTTGAGCATGACTTTACTAGCGTGTGAGATAAGATGAGTGCAATTGTGCAGTAGTTTGAGCATTCTTTGGCATTCCCTTTCTTTGGGATTGGAATGAAAACTGACCTTTTCCAGTCCTGTGGCCACTGCTGAGTTTTCCAAATTTGCTGGCATATTGCGTGCAGCACTTTCACAGCATCATCTTTCAGGATTTGAAATAGCTCAACTGGAATTCTGTTACCTCCACTAGCTTTATTCATAGTGATGCTTTCTAAGGCCCACTTGACTTCACATTCTAAGATGTCTGGCTCTAGGTGAGTGATCACACCATCGTGATTATCTTGGTCATGAAGACCTTTTTTGTACAGTTCTTCTGTGTATTCTTGCTGCTGCTAAGTCGCTTCAGTCGTATCTGACTCTGTGCGACCCCATAGATGGCAGTCCACCAGGCTCCCCCGTCCCTGGGATTCTCCAGGCAAGAACACTGGAGTGGGTTGCCATTTCCTTCTCCAATGCATGAAAGTGAAAAGTGAAAGTGAAATTGCTCAGTCGTGTCCGACTCTTAGCGACCCCATGGACTGCAGTCTACCAGGCTCCTCCATCCATGGGATTTTCCAGTCTACCTCTTCTTAATATCTTCTGCTTCTGTTAGGTCCATACCATTTCTGTCCTTTATCAAGCCCATCTTTGCATGAAATGTTCCCTTGGAATCTCTAATTTTCTTGAAGAGATCTCTTGTCTTTCCTAATCTGTTGTTTTTCTCTATTTCTTTGCATTGATTGCTGAGGAAGGGTTTCTTATCTCTCCTTGCTCTTCTTTGGAACTCTGCATTCAGATGCTTATATCTTTCCTTTTCTCCTTTGCTTTTCACTTCTCTTCTTTTCACAGCTATTTGTAAGGCCTCCCCAGACAGCCGTTTTGCTTTTTTGCATTTCTTTTCCATGGGGATGGTCGTGGTCCCTGTCTCCTGTACAATGTCACAAACCTCCATCCATAGGTCATCAGGCACTCTGTCTATCAGATCTAGTCCCTTAAATCTATTTCTCACTTCCACTGTATAATCATAAGGGATTTAATTTAGGTCATATCTGAATTATCTAGTGGTTTTCCCTACTTTCTTCAATTTAAGTCTGAATTTGGCAATAAGGAGTTCATGATCTGAGCTACAGTCAGCTCTTGGTCTCGTTTTTGCTAGCTGTATAGAGCTTCTCCATCTTTGGCTGCAAAGAATATAAGCAATCTGATTTCGGTGTTGACCATCTGGTGATGTCCATGTGTAGAGTCTTCTCTTGTGTTGTTGGAAGAGGGTGTTTGCTATGACCAGTGCGTTCTCTTGACAAAACTCTATTAGCCTTTGCCCTGCTTCATTCCGTGCTCCAAGGCCAAATTTGCCTGTTACTCCAGGTGTTTCTTGACTTCCTACTTTTGCATTCCAGTCCCCTGTAATGAAAAGGACATCTTTTTTGGGTGTTAGTTCTAAAAGATCTTGTAGGTCTTCATAGAACTGTTCATCTTCGGCTTCTTCAGCGTTACTGGTTGGGGCATAGGCTTAGATTATTGTAATATTGAATGGTTTGCCTTGGAAACGAACAGAGATCATTCTGTCGTTTGTGAGATTGCATCCAAGTACTGCATTTCGGACTCTTTTGTTGACCATGATGGCTACTCCATTTCTTCTAAGGGATTCCAGCCCACAGTAGTAGATATAATGGTCATCTGAGTTAAATTCACCCATTCCAGTCCATTTTAATTCACTGATTCCTAGAATGTCGACGTTCACTCTTGCCATCTCCTGTTTGACCACTTCCAATTTGCCTTGATTCATGGACCTAACACTCCAGGTTCCTATGCAATATTGCTCTTTACATCATCAGACCTTGCTTCTCTCACCAGTAACATCCACAAGTGGGTGTTGCTTTTGCTTTGACTCCATCTCTTCATTCTTTCTGGAGTTATTTCTCCACTGATCTCCAGTAGCATACTGGGCACCTACTAACCTGGGGAATTCCTCATTCAGTGTCCTGTCATTTTGCCTTTTCATACTGTTCATGGGGTTCTCAAGGCAAGTATACTGAAGTGGTTTGCCATTCCCTTCTCCAGTGGACCACATAGGAAGTGGTAAACAGTGGAAGTCTAAGAAATGGTTATATTCTGGATATATTTTGCAAATAAAGCTAAGACAATTTGTTGTTCTAGAGAGGAAGGGGTAAAGGATGACTGACTGGAACAACAGGAAGGATGTAGTTGCCATCAAATGATTTAAAATATGAGTGGTACAAATTTGAGGGGCTTCAGGAGTTTGTTTGCCCATACTTAGTTTGGAATATAAATACTTGATTTATTTCAACTAGCGTGAACTCCTTAGTACCTCAAGTGATGAATCCTGAGGGAATCTGGGGTTACATTCACAATATTCCCTTAAAATAGCAAGTTCTGAAGGGATATTTGGGGAAATGGTCATGGTGACACGTTAGAAGATGGATGCCTCCATGACACAGTTTGATAAGTGGCTGCATTTTCAGCATTGGGCAATGACATCTCTCTCTACAACCTAAACACTTTGTAAAAAGACTTTGCCTCTCCCTTTTGATGGTAAGCTCCTTGAAGGCAGGGACCATGATTTCTTTATTCTTATATCAAAAGAAATTGGCAATTTAAAGTCTAGAAGGAATGTAAATGTTTCTTGAATGAATAAATAAATGAATTTTTGTCTACATGAAAGTCAACTAATCATTTTACTTAAGTAAACTATTTTTCAAATATTTAAATTTATCCATCCCCCGGCATCACTGACTCAATGAACATGAGTTTGGGTAAACTCAGGGAGTTGGTGATGGACAGGGAGGCCTGGTGTGCTGCAGTTCATGGGGTTGCAAAGAGTCAGACACGACTGAGAGACTGAACTGAACTGAACTGAATCTCCCGCTTAATGTCCTTAATTAGTTTCAATAAAACAAGCCATAAGGTAAAAAAAAAAAAAAAATTAAACAACGTACCATTCTGTTTAGTCACTCAGTCATGTCAGACTCTTTGCGACCCCATGGACTGTAGCCTGTCAGGCTTCTCACCCATAGAATTTTCCAGGCAAGAATACTGGAGTAGGGTGCCATTTCCAACTCCAGGGGATGTTCCCAACCCAGGCATCGAACCTGCAGCTCTGTGTCTCCTGCACTGGCAGACAGATTCTTTAACACTAGCACTACCTGGAAAGCCCCAAACATTATTGCTATATGCCAACATTGTGGATAAATAGTCTATTATTATATCCTACTGAAGTTTACCTCAAGAGAGTCTATATGTTATGTGGCTGATAAAACAGTTGCTCTGCCTTGCTATTCAAAGTGTTATCCTCAGACCAGTAGCAATAGCATCTCCTGGGAACTTGTTAGAAATGCTGACTCTCAGACTCCAATGTAGACCTGCTGAATCTGAATCTTCTTTTCGCTAAATGCTTAGGTGATTGTTTTGCCCATTTAAGTTTGAGATGCAGTGCTCTAGATTAGGAATCAGCAAACTACCGTCTGTTTTTGTAAATAAAGTCTTATTTGAACACAGCCATGTCCTTTGGTTAAGCATTGCCTGTGGCTGTTAAGGTGCCACACCAGAGCTGAGTAGACAGAGTTGCAACAAGGACCGCATAGTCTGCAGAGCCGAAAATATTTACTATTTCACTCTATAGGAATCAGTTTGCAGACTTGTTTTGGATTCCAGTGTCATTATGGAATACTTCCCTGAGAGATCATATGCCCAAGTGTGAGTGTTGTAGACTAAATATAAATATAAAAATTTATTTATTTCTTATTTTTTATTGGGAAAATTGTTCAATGAGTTTGAATGCAAATTATGAATTCATCTAGGGTAATTCTGGATAATGTAAATACCATTCATGTTCCAAAACTTTTTTATGAGTTTATGTTTTTCTGATTACAAAAATAATAATTACTTATTATTGGGATTTAGAAAAGCACAGAAAGGATGAACAAAAGAAAGAAATACTACCTAGCATTTAACACACATTTTTTAACATAAATTAGAATAAAAATGTTATTGTATATTATATTCTGGCTTTTCACTTACTGTGAGTCTTTTCTCAAGATGTGAAAATTATTTTTAAACATCATGCTTAGTGGTGCCTAATCTTCCATCATGTGGCAACTGTTTAGTTTTCTTAATGATTTTTTTATGGTTGGTTATTTAGATCAATGATTATTTAATAATGAAAATTTTTGCTTATTATAAAATTGACTAGCAAACGATGTGTTTCAGCCATTCTACTAACAAGTACAGGGAAGCAGCATGGGATAAAAGTCCAAATTAGTGATGTATCTTTGCATGTATAGGAGAGAGAAATGATGTAGGAGACTTAAAACTGATTGAACATGATGGAAAACGAAGATAAAAGTTGAATCCCCTTATAAAAAATTGTGTGATTTGTGAGAAATAGAGAAAGCATAGCAAACACAATGCAGTGAGGACAGTTTTGACACAACACAAATAAGAAGACATTAAGCCCTGAATTGTAAGATTAAAAAACAAGGCTAGACTACCAAAAGGCAATTAAAATATCATTTCCCAAACGACATTGTATTTACAGGCAAAATAGGCTATTTCTTCCTGTTGACAGTACAGCATCTTGTAAGTTGGTAAATCATCTCCAGGCCATGGTTTGGGTACTTGAGTCAGGTAAATAAACTCACCTCACTTTGATGGGTGTGACCCTTCTCTGAAAGAGCTCAGAAGGAAGTTTAGGGAGAGCAGCTGTGGACTGGCTCTGTGGGCCTCTGCTGTGCTGCCTCACCTGTCTTGTATGCTCTCTGTTGAGACTTGCTAGACCTACCCCTTCAGGGACAGCTGAATCTCTGTCCTAGGAGGAATTGTCATTGTTCACTGTGCTCTTCATGTGGATTTACTTCTCTGCTCTGAACCTGAGCCTACATTCCATCCTCACCCTCTGGAATGATCTTTTGGCTCATGCCCTCTGCTTGGATTTTAACCCAGCTGGGTTACTTGGTATATTGGCTCCCTGCTGGCTGCTCTAAACTCTTGACTCTGGCCTTACATGCTCTTTTGATTTGTAACGCTCACATGCCCTTCCTTGGAGAACCCAGTTTTCTGATGGGATTGTGGATCCTATAGCAGTTAATCTACAAAGTCTATAACCCTATGTCCATGGCCTAACTGGCAATGAATTGTTCATGGCTTGCTGACTGACACTATCAGGATCAGAAAGATTTCTTCAGTCTGCTGTGTCACCGTTAAACACACACCAGAAGGAAGTCTTCACTCAGAGAGACAGATGCAGAACTCTCCTGGGTCCGTGCTTCTGCAGTGCTCTCAGTAGGAGGGCGTGGTCCTGCAGGGCTTAGGGAGTCTTAGTTTCCCAGGGCAGCAGTGAAAAAAAGTACCACCATCTGGGTGGCTTTAGACAATGGGAATTCATTCCCTGACAACTGTAGATCAAAAACCAAGGTCTCGCCAGGGCTTGCTTCCTTTGAAGTCTCTGGAGGAGGATCCTTCCCTACTTCTGGTTGCCCAGGGGTTTATTGGCTTGTGTGGCATAAATTCAATCTCTGCCTCTGTGGTCACATGGCATTCTCTCCCTGTGTCATTTTCCATCTTTATTTTAAAAGGACTAGTTATAGTGGATTAAGGATTTACCCTACCCTTGGACGGAGGAGCCTGGGAGGCTGCAGTCCATGGGGTCGCTACGAGTCAGACATGACTGAGCGACTTCACTTTCACTTTTCACTTTCACACCTTGGAGAAGGAAATGGCAACCCACTCAAGTGTTCTTGCCTGGAGAACCCCAGGGATGGAGGAGCCTGTTGGGCTGCCGTCTGTGGGGTCACACTGAGTCGGACACCACTGAAGTGACTTAGCAGCAGCAGCAGCAGCAGGAGGATGATCTCATTTTAACAAATTACATCTGTGAAAATGTGAAAGTGTCTGACTCTTTGCGACCCCATGGACTGTAGCCCACCAGGTTCCCTGGATGTCAATGGAATTCTGTAGGCAAAAATACTGGAATGGGTTGCCATTTTCTTCTCCAGTGTCCTGAAGTGAAGTGAAAGTCACTCAGTCCTGTCCGACTTTGCGGCCCCATGGATTATACAGTCCATGGAATTCTCTGAGCCAGAATACTGGAGTGGGTAGCCTTTTCCTTCTCCACCAGTGACCTGACTCAGGAGTCAAACCTGGGTCTCCTGCATTGAAGACAGATTCCTTACTGTCTGAGCCACTAGGGAATTATCTCTGCAAGGACTCTATTTGTAAATAAGGTTACATTCTGAGGTATAGGGGGTTAGAAGTTCAGCACATATTTTGAGGGGACAATTCAAAGCAAGATAAAGTAAATGAGTGTGCAAGAAAATATGCCTTGTTTGCAGGCTGAATTCATAGGAGTGTTCTTTACTTCTATGATGAAATAAGATCTATTCCATTTTTCTTTAAACACTCAATTCTCTTGTTCTACATTTCTTTTTTTCCCATGGGTATAGACAAATATTTCATTTTATTTTTATTGCTACCATTGAAAATATTATGCTATAAAAAATTGAAAGTGTAGTAGTGAATGGCAACTAGCATGTATCTCCACGTCAGGGATACTTTAGAATGTAATGAGGATTTGGGCAAATTTGCATGTGCACACATCTTCAAAGAAATAATTGCTACTCAGCTCCTGCAAATTCGCCAAAAATAGACATCGGTCCACTGGTAATCTGTTCTGTAAATGAATTATATATCCTATTCTATGAACTCAGGCATGTGCTATGTGTCAGTTCCAGGCAGAAGCTTTAAGGACAGCGATGGTTTGGTGTGTTCTTTTTCCTTCCTTTCAAATCATGGAGACATGTTTTTGGATAGAGTCCTCTGTCAGTCTCATTGGGTTATAAGATAAACAGAGGCCATTTCAGCCCATTGAGAACTAAGTGTTTTTTTTTTAAGGTTGAGTTTATGGTCATTTGTGTCTTAAACTAGCTCATCTTGACTGATAAAAACCATATATTTTTATTTTTATGTGAAATCTCCTAGTTTTTACATATTGTAACCAATGTAAATTTCTAAAACTAATTATCTTTTAAAATGAAAATAGCACATACCAGTTAAAAAGTTGCACAGTATAGACAATGTATAAAGTGAGTCACTCAGTCGTGAGAAAATGTATAACGAAGGAGAACAATGTCTTGACCCATCCTCTCCCACTCCTGAGTTCTTCTCCCGGGAATGGGTCATGCTCAGCAGCCCTGGGTGCGTTGTGCTCCTAGGGCTGCCCTCAGCATACCTGGGGTCGTCCTGTGTTAGGGGCCCTCTGTCCGGATGCCGCTCCTTCTGTGTCTCGTTCCCTCAACTGCTGTGCTGCCGTGCAGCTGTCCTTGTCTTCTAAAGAAAGTGAGTGAGAAGGACATTTCTTGTCTTTGCATTTTTGAAGATTTCTATTTTCACATTTACTTAGTAGTTTGGTTGGGTAAAAGAATTTGAGTGTGAAAAATATTTTCACTCAGAGTTTTAAAGGCCATCTGACTGGATTTTATCATCCAGTACTATTATTGAGGTGATCCTGATTGGAGCTGATTTGGATCCTGAGGTGACCCAAAGTGATCCTGATTTCTGATTACTGATTCTTTGGGTGGTTTGAATATCTCTTCTAAAAGAGTTCTCTATTCGGGTTGTTCTGAGAGTTCACAATGATGTCTAGGACGTGGGTATCTTTACATTCGCCTGTGCCTGAAAACTCCTGAATGGAAAATTTTCCTGTATTAATTTCTTGATAGTAATGCCCCCTCACCTCTTGGAATGACTGTGGAATCCCCTGGACCGAAAATCTGACTTATCATCTCTTTCCTATTGATTAGCTCTGTATCTTTTGGTTCTGTTTTACTGGAGATTTCCTGGCTTTATTTTCCACCTCTTCTATAGATTTTTAGGAAAAATGTCATCTTTCATATTTTAAAATTTGTGATCTCTTTCTTGATCTCTGATTTTTCATTTTGACAACCATATATCTCATCTTTCTGTTTCTTCTGCTCCTCCCATTGAATTGTTTTCTGGAGTCCTTAATTTTTAAAAATATTTTTATTTGTTTTGATCTCTTGAATGTTGTAGGATTTTCTCAAATGCTTTGGTGCTCTATTGACACAGTGAAACACTGAGAAGTTGTTTGTAAGTAAATATGCACAAGGGTGGGTTTTCTATGGGGTTAGTGGGCAATGTCTGATATTTCTTTGGAGCTCCTCAGTGTTAGCACCATTATGTGTTTGCTTTGAGGTAGTTCAGGTTTCCAGAGAAGACTTCCTAGCTATGTGAGTCTGGCTGCTGTTGCTCCAGGGCTAGTGAGGAGAAGAGAAGATCAGGAGAAGAGAAGAGGGCTTTAGACTTCTCAATAGTTCTGTTTGTAGACTTTCAATCAATCCTCCTGCCTCAGCCCTCCACTGTTGGAATGTCCTAGAGTCTAGAATGGCTCAGACTCAATTCTCCAAAAGAGTGAACATTTAGTCTTCTTTGGGGGCGAGTATAAAGGGAATTGCCTGGCCACACAGACTGGGAAAAGGGCTTGACGGTCCAATTACTCCTGAAAGAGGCTTTCCACTCATTCCAATAATAAGCCTTCAAAGTGCACTCTGAACTCTGTTACTTCTGAGACTTTCTAAATTTTCAAAAAGCAGATTGCATGATATTACTATTGCCCTTCGAAGACACTTAAGTTTCAGCCTTCTCTTTGCTAGGTTAGTTGTTGTCATGGTGGTTAGTTTTTGTCCCTAAGTTGTGTCTGATTCTTTTGCAACCCCATGGACTATAGCCCGCCAGGCTCCTCTGTCCATGGGATTTCCCAGGGGCAAATACTGGAGTGGGTTGCCATTTCCTTCTCCACTGCTAAGTTAGTTATAGCTCCTCAATTCACTTTTTGTCTTACAAAATTTTGTTGGCACATCTTATACTCCATCACCACTCTCTTCCTGTCTTCTTAATCATCAGGGTTCACACTATTTTTATTACTTTGCTATCACTTTAGTGACATTCCATGAGGGAGTGGTGATAAACACGTGTGTTTGATCTGCCATGTCTAACCTTAACTGAATTTAAAAACAAACAAAACAGAATCATTCACTGTCTGGGCCTCCTTATCTTGTGGGCTGCCAGTTTGTGATATCAGGTCTAAATTAATCTTTTGTTTCTACTGAACTTTATCTCTGATAAACATGACTCTAGGTACAACCCGTAGAACTTTATCTCTGATAAATATGACTCTAGGTAAGTAACATAAATTGGAATCTAAAGTATTCTTCAAGTATTTGTTATATGGGTTGCTGGTCTATTTTCTTTCTTTTTTTTTTTTTTTGGATTCAGGGCTGTTGTCATTTTGGTGCCCTTCTGTTTTTTTTTTATTTTATTTTTTATTTTTTTACCTTTTTTTTTTTTATTGGAGGCTAATTATTTTACAATATTATATTGGTTGGTTTTGCCATAAATTGACATGAATCTGCCCCGGGCGTATATGAGTTCCCCTTTCTGAACCCCCCTCCCACCTCCCTCCTCTCCTCATCCTCCCTCTGGGTCATCCCCGCACACCAGCACCGAGGATCCTGTATCATGCATTGACCCTTGAACTGGCGATTTGTTTCACATATGACAATATACATGTTTCAATGCCATTCTCCCAAATCATCCCACCCTCACCCTCTCCCACAGAGTCCCAAAGACTGTTCTATACATCTGTGTCTCTTTTGCTGTCTCGTATACAGGGTTATCATTTCCATCTTTCTAAATTCTATATATATGCGTTATTATACTGTATTGGTGTTTTTCTTTCTGGCTTACTTCACTCTGTATAATAGGCTCCAGTTTCATCCACCTCATTAGAACCGATTCAAATGCATTCTTTTTAATGGCTGAGTAATACTCCATTGTGTATATGTACCAAAGCTTTCTTATCCATTCATCTGCAGATGGACATCTAGGTTGCTTTCATGTCCTCACTATTATAAACAGTGCTGCGATGAACATTGGAGTACATGTGTCTCTTTCAATTCTGGTTTCCTCGGTGTGTATGCCCAGGAGTGCGATTGTTGGATCATATGGCAGTTCTATTTCCAGTTTTTTAAGGAATCTCCACACTGTTCTCCATAGTGGCTGTACTAGTTTGCATTCCCATCAACAGTGTAAGATGGTTCCTTTCTCTCCACACCCTGTCCAGCATTTATTGCATGTAGACTTTTGGATAGCAGCCATTCTCACTGCTGTGTAATGGTATCTCATGGTCTATTTTCTCTGTTGCCTTTAATGTCTTATGTAAATATACCTATTAGGTGAAGAATCTTCAGTTCTCACATCAGCATCTTTGGCATTCAGAAATAAACCAACGATGTACAGCATCCCTTGAGTGCCTGGTATAATTGGGATCAATTAGATTCTACATCTATGGATGCTTTTATGTTGAGAATCTCTGTACTCCTGAATGATTAACAAGGCTTAGGTAATGCTCATCTTGTTTCTGTGTCAGTGGAAAGTTCATGGTAATGGAATCTGACTGGTTTAATGCTAATGAATCACACGCCATGGCCAGGTGCGTGCCTTTTGTCTTAAACACTAAAGTCAGACTTAGAGCTTTGTTTGTTGTTAAGCAGATGCCTTGCCTCACCATCTGTCTTTCAGTTGCAGAAAATACATTTCATTGCAAAATTAAATTGGTATGGTTGTCTAATTAACTGCAAGAATCTGGACAAATTCTTTCCCTCTCTTCTACTTTTATTTCATAATCCTATTCAAAACCACATCCCAGAAGGAGAGACAGCATGTCCTCATTTGCTCAGCCAGCCTTTTGTGAAGCAGGACTTCTTTTGTTACAGGCTCTGCTGCCTGAGCAAAGAGGCAAGATTGTGAATGGGGGTCTGATCTGCTCTCACATCCTGACTTCCTAACCCGTGAGGCCTGGAGATCCCACTTCATCAGGAATCTGTCTGAGAAGAGGTCTCAGAACACTTGTGACCAGTGTCAACTGGTCAACCTAGTTTTCCTGGGAGCCAGGAGCACCTCGGGACCTTCAGTGCTAAAACTAGCAGAGGTTAGTGAGCCTGGAAGTGTCGGGCCAGGGATGACATGTGCCCTTACAGGATGAAGATTTTCCTGAGTCCTGAATGAGGTAGATGGACGCTGGTCTAGAACTGGAGAGACTGGCATTCGGAAGACAAAGACCAAGCCACGCACTGCTCAGCTCTCTGGTGGGTCTGTGCAGGGGCAGCCTTGGGCTGTTGGATGCCTTCAGCTGTCCCCATGTGGAAAGCTCCATGCTCACTTGCTTCATATCCCATCACTAGCTCCTTGGTCCTTTACAGGACATGCAGGATGGGCTGTGGTTACATTTCTCAGAAAGAGGCATAGCAACTAGGTTCAGAGTAAGAGCAAAGAATTTAAGAAAACCCAGTGCTGTGAATTCTTATCCATATATTTTGATGGATTTGAGCTCTTTGAGAATCATGCATTTACTAACTAGATTCAGTAAAAAAGGAAGAAAAAAAAAAAAAAGAGAGAGAGAGAAACAAATGGTAGGGATCTCCTGCTCTGACCTTCTCCTTCCTCACCAATCCCACCCCACTCCACTATACCTGACTCCTCTACGCCAGGCTCCAAGGCAGGAAGTTCTGTTGGTCTGTCAAGAAAGACTTTTTTCAGGACAGATGAGGCTCACAACCAGCGTCACATCACTGATCACCTGGGGTCCCTTTTTCAGGAGTTGTTCTGGCCACAGGCTGTTCCAGTGAGGCATCAGAGCTCAGAGTGACCTCCCAGGGAACACTCCTGCCTGGGGCCAGGTCTGCACAGTATTGATTTCCTGCTTCTCTCTCCATCAGAGCAGGGAGTCACTTCTGATGTGGTGGTTTTGCTCCCATTACATTAGTCTCTCCTAAGGCTCATTCAGAGACAGGGACTTAATTATTACTGGCTTAGTTACACTATCATACCTAGGAATAAAAACACTTTTATAACTGGTCATGCTAACCAGTTCCAAATGCTCTCTGATTCACTGCAATAATCCAAAGTATAATAATCAGAATATAATAAACATGAATCTTATTTTTTCTTACCCCACAGTGTGATAATCATAAACAGAACTTAATAAATCACCTATAAAGAGATAAATGCTAGATAATGTATTACTGTCATGAATACATTCTTAATTGTTTGATCTGTCCTATGAATTAAAAGGAGAAACTGAACAAACATTTACTAAACACTCTTTATATGCCAAACACTATTATTTAAACAGTAGCACTGTCATATCCCCATCTTGTATGAGTGGTTGAGTGATTCACATATGACCACACGCTTAGTAGTGTAAGAGCTCTGCTCCTCCTCTCATGGGCCTACTGCAGAGCTCATCTACAGCATGCTGAGTGGTGCTAGCCCTCCTCCTTGCTCTATTTTTGCATAACCCTAACACACTCAGATGGTAAAGAATCTGCAGTGACCCAGGTTCAATCCCTGGGTCAGGAAGATCCCCTGCAGAAGGGAATGCAACCCACTCCAGTATTCTTGCCTGGAGAATCCCATGGACAGAGGAGGCTGGGGGTGGAGAGGGGCAACTACAGTCCATGGGGCTGCAAAGTATTGGACACAACTGAGCAACTAACACTACTAACATGAGGTATGTGAGGAGATCAGGGTTCTTTCCAATAGAAGTTTGAGAGAAAGAGGAAAGCAGTGGGAAGAAGATGGCAGCTGGAAAGGTTAATTCTGTGTACGCCAACTTGTCTGGGCTAACGGATGCCTGCATAGCCAGTAAAACATTATTCCTGTGTATGTCTGTGAGGGTGTCTCCAGAACAGTTTAGCAATTCAGTCAATAGATGTGGGTGGGAATCTAATCCATGGAGGGTCTGAATAAGACTGGAAGGCAGAGAAAGGGTCACTTTGCTTGAGCTGGGACATCCACCTTCTCCTGCCCTTGGATGTCAGTACTTTAGATTCTTGCATGTTGGACTCAGACCTGGACTTACGCAATTACCCTTCTGATTCTCAGGCCTTTGAACTGAATTACTCTGAAAAAGGGTCTTCCCAGGTGGTGCTAGTGATAAATAACCTGCCTACCAATGTAGCAGACATATGAGATGTGAGTTCGATCCTTGGGTCAGGAAGATATCCTGGAGGAGAGCATGGCAACACATTCCTGTATTCTTGCCTGGAGAATTCCATGGACAGAGGAGCCTAGCAGGTTACAGTCTGTTGTGTTGGATAGAGTCAGACACAACTGAAGCAACTTAGCAGGCACACACTCTATAAAAGTGTGAAAATGAAAGTGTCAGTCACTCAGTGGTGTTCAACTCTTTGCGACTTTGTGGACTGTAGCTTGTCAGGCTCCTCTGTCCATGGAATAAATCCTGGGGTGGGTAGCCATACCCTTCTCCAGGGGATCTTCCCAACCCTAGGACTGAACCCAGGTCTCCTGCAATGCAGACGGATTCTTTACGATCTGAGTCACCGGGGAATTATACATATACCTGTGTATTTTCCTTCATACCCCACTATGTCTCTTTTTATATGGATGTGTGTGTATGTGTGTGTGTGTATAAATAATGATTGCTGTATTAAGTGGGGTTCTCCAGAGACATAGAATCAATAAGGATCTCTTTCTCTCTTTTTCTGATATCTGGGTTTTTTCTGTATTATTCAAAGTCAAGCTTTCCAGCTTGATGTGAATCCTGACTAGATCATGAATATTCATCTCCTTTAATTCCTTAACAGTTATCTAATCCTTTCTCTTGCTCATCTTGCACTTTGCAGTTTGCTCATTTTCCTCTCTGTTCCTAGTTTGCTGAGGGAATTTTGGCTTTCCCTAGAATCCCTGAGAAACTCTCTGGTCCCTTCCTTATTGAAATTTTTTTGTTTGTTTGTTTACATATCAACTAGTATTTTAAGTTGTCACTTCACATAACTGTAAATTCTACCCAGACTCACATTTAAGAATACCCTGTACCTTCCTGGGACACTACCAGTGCATCCTGATTGGATCCTGGGGTCCTTTGAATATATTTTTCTGAGTTCCTGGAATTTAAATTAGTCTAATGGTTACCGTCACCCTGCTTATTTAACTTATATGTAGAGTACATCGTGAGGAATGCTGGGCTGGAAGAAGCACAAGCTAGAATCAAGATTGCTGGGAGAAATATCAATAACATCAGATATGCAGATGACACTACCCTTATGGTAGAAAGTGAAGAGGAACTCAAAAGCCTCTTGATGAAAGTGAAAGAGGAGAGTGAAAAGGTTGGCTTGAAGCTCAACGTTCAGAAAACAAAGATCATGGCATCTGGTCCGATCACTTCATGGGAAATAGATGGAAAAACAGTGGAAACAGTGTCAGACTTTATTTTTTTTGGGTTCCAAAAGCACTGCAGATGCTGATTGAAGCCATGAAATTAAAAGACACTTACTCCTTGGAAGGAAAGTTATGACCAACCTAGATAGCATATTAAAAAGCAGAGACATTACTTTGTCAACAAAGGTCCATCTAGTCAAGGGTATGGTTTTTCCCGTGGTCACATCCCGTGGATGTGAAAGTTGGACTGTGAAGAAAGCTGATCGCTGAAGAATTGATGCTTTTGAACTGTGGTGCTTGGACTGCAAGGAGATCCAACCAGTCCATTCTAAAGGAGATCAGTCCTGGGTGTTCATTGGAAGGACTGATGCTAAAGCTGAAACTGCAATACTTTGGCCACCTCATGCAACGAGTTGACTCACTGGAAAAGACTCTGATGCTTGGAAAGGTTGGGGGCGGAAGGAGAAGGGGACAACAGAGAATGAGATGGCTGGATGGCATCACCGACTCTGTGGACATGAGTTTGAGTGAACTCCGGGAGTTGGTGATGGACAGGGAGGCCTGGCATGCTGTGATTCATGGGGTCACAAAGAGTCGGACATGACTGAGCAACTGAACTGAACTGACTGAACTGAACTGGCTGAACTGAACTGTTGAACTGAATGGTTACCCTTTCAAATTTAATATTTTTAAAATCTAATTTGGTCTTATGCAGTTCTCATTTTACTATTTTCTTTTTACCATTAAAATATGTTAATTCATGTGCTATTTGGTTGTTATTTTATTTTTTTGGATTCATGTAACTGCCATTTATACTTTTCTTCTGTATTTCTGAGGTTTTTGCATATTCTTCCAGTTTATTATCACCTAAATGTTTCACCAGGTGTGTTTTATGTTCCTTTTCCATTATTAGTGTTCAAATTTATGGATCTCTGAGAAGCTCAAGGCCAAGAAATCCCAGGGGAAAACATAGTACAAGTGCTCAGTATGACCTGTTGAAAATGAATCCAGATTAGTAAAATAGTTTAAAAAAGTTTTGCCACTTCCTTTTCTGGTCAATGAAGTATATCAAAACATTTCATTTTCTGATCTTTGACCAATTCTTAGTACTTATGTAGTGAGCGTCAAAGTCTCTAATTTCAAGGGAAACTTCTTCAATATATTTGGGAAAGAAGTTATCTATCATGAATTGTCCACTTCGCAGCAAATTCTCTGAATTGCAAGTTCTTCTGAAACTGCTCTGCAGTGAACACCACTCTCTTTGCTCTTGGTCCCTACTTGGGTTTGCAGGACCATGTCCTACTCAGCGGCTTCCCAGGTGGCATTAGTGGTAAAGAAGCTTCTGCAGTGTTGCCACCACCTTGCTCTTACACCCAGAAGACTAAGCTCTGTTCTTATTTTCTGATCATTGCATTCTCTGCACTCAGCATAGCTTCCATCCTGTAGTCAACTCATAAGAGACATATTTTGGGTGAATAAGTGTTAATTGTCTCCTATTTGTCAAGCACAATGATGCTGGACACTGGGGATACAATGGTATGAAAAAGTTCCTACTTCTTATAGTCTGTAGTTTCACAAGGAAAATGAAGAATTAAATAGACAATTCAGATAATATGTGATAAGTGGTGCATCAGGTTGGTGAGGCAGAAAGAAGATGGGGAGGAGGGATACAGGTTGGGTTGAAGTAAGGATATACAGGCTGTAGCTGGGTAGAGATGTGAAGATAGAGCCTGATGACAGACACAAGCGGTATCTATGACCTGGAGGAAGTGTTAAGTGAAATAACTGGAAAATTGATATTGTGCTCAAATTGATATGGGCTCATTATTTCAAAGGCACAGCAGGTCTGGGAAAACTCTATACTCATGTGCTGAAGAAGAAAGTTACCATCCAGGAATAGGTCAAAGAACTGACAGAGAGCTTGTATCACCTAGTCAATTATCTCCACAGCTGGGTGCTGCACCAACAGCATTGCAAAATGTGATCCAAAGAGTGTTGGCTGAGAGCAGGGAAAAGTGTGCTACCCAGAGGGAAACAGGTATATCAAAAGAAAAGTGAATGGATTCTGGGTGTCTATAACAACAGATACTTACTATTAGAAACAACAGTTTCTCTTATGAAATTAAGAGATACCAACAAAAATTTCAAGAAGTTCAGGAGCTGGATCTTATTTGCTCTTCAGAGTTCAGGGTCAACACCTAGATTCTTCTAATTGAAGATCATCTGCCTTTGTTCCTGATGCTGTGCTTGCTTTGACTTCCTGGAATCTCGGGGTAGCTGAAACACAGTTTGGAAGTTACTGGCTGTGGGTCACACACCTCGCCCTTCAGTAGCCCGTCTGAGCCATGGATGTAGGTGCTCTGTGGCTGTCATAGGCTTCTCCTTCCTGGAAATGCCCTTGAGACACACAGATGAAGTCTTGACAGTGACTTCCGATTCAACTTAACCTTGCAAAGTTTTCCAGCCTCCCTGCTGAAAACAGTTGTCTTGGAGAAAGAAGAATAAAGCCACAGGGAGTTGGGGAGGAGTCTGTGTGTAGAAGTGAAACTGAAAACTGTAAGTAAAGAAGGTCCCCACTAAATTCCAAGGTGACAGGAGAAAGAGAAAGCTTCCCTGGGCAGTGTTATGTCTTGGAAGTTGGAGGCTAAATCTGCTCATGGCATTTAGCCATGTGTGATGATCAGAATTCTTTATAAAATGTAAAAAGCCTCATTAGCAGGGAAAGTAACAAAATCCATTTTAGAAGAACTTAAGCAAATCTTGAGAAGGGGGAAAAAATACAGTGATGGACAAGTTATTATATGAAACAGACATGAGCACATTATCGTAGTCTCCTGGCCGTTATTCTCCCAGGCTTTGAGCCATTTTAATTCTCTTCCAACTTACAAATTACTTTAATATTTCTAAGGGACACAGATGTGTCTTAAATTGATAAGTGAAGTGTCAAGCATCACTTCCAGTAACAGGCAAAGAATCCACAGTCTTTAATTTTTACATCTAATTGACTTCAGTTGAGGTGTAGTGAAATGTATATTATTTCTTAATTTGACACCTTCCATTGGAGAGGTCCTATTTTATATGCATCAGTCACAGGTGTGAAATTAGTCACTGGGAAGGCTAACTGTTGCAGATTCTTTTGACCTTATGGCTGGAAGGAATTTAATTGTAACCTTCATAAAAAGAAAGGAATTCTGGTCACTAGGGAAGATGATTACATGGTCATTGACAATGTGAACTTGAATGGCTACATTAGCTCTTTAATTATAATGAATCAAGAAGAAATGTT
Source organism: Moschus berezovskii (assembly GCF_049115385.1). Taxonomy (NCBI): domain Eukaryota; kingdom Metazoa; phylum Chordata; class Mammalia; order Artiodactyla; family Moschidae; genus Moschus; species Moschus berezovskii. Next base: position 86,280,253 of record NC_142472.1, read on the forward strand.
CAAGGTTGGAGAGGAGGAACTTGATAGGGGATAATGACAGGTGGGATAATGACAGGTACTTATGCAAATAGTACCAACACTGACAGAACCAAGAGGCCAGAGCTTTGGGTGAGTTAGAGATTTCAGCCAGGAGGAAGTGCAAAGCCTTCTGAAGATTCAGCATCTGTCATTAAAACTACCATGTGAAGTGACACGTTTCTCTTTACTAAATCTCAGGATGGAGATTTTCTTTGTTAGAATGGCTGTTCTATTGTCTTTTCCCTCTTAAATTTTTCATGCTAATTTAGTGTTTTTTTAAATTAATTTTTTTTTTTTTGGCTATGTTGGGTCTTCGTTGCTGCAAGTGGGCTTTCTCTAGTTGAGTGAGGGCTGCTCTCTCGTTGTTGTGCTTGGGCTTCTCATCGTGGTGGTGGCGTCTGTGGAGGAGGGCAAGTTTTCCGCACACAGGCTTCAGCAGATGCAGCACTTGGGCTCAGAGGTTGTGGCTCGTGGCTTGAGAGCACAGGTTCAGCAGTTGTGGTGCATGGACTTAGTTGGTTCATGACACGTGGAATCTTTCCGGGCCAGGGTTGAACTGATATCCCTTCTAGTGCAAGGTAGATTCTTATCCACTGGACCACCAGGGAAGCCCCTAATTTTGTGTTAATTCATTTAAATGGGATTGGAGGGGGAAAGAAAAAAATAGCTGAGAACAACATGTCAAAGGCTCTCAGAAACTGTTTTCTTTGTATAGGTCTCAGTAAAAAACAAAGAGACCAATAAAAATTCTTGTTTGTTTCTTCATTCCTAACTCTGGCTTAAACATTCATCATCCCAAAGCTCCCTGGGCAGTTCTTAATGCAGAGAACATACACATTAAGACTAGATGAATAAATTAGTGATTGAACTAATGGATAATTACAGGGATATGAATGTGGTAAAGGGCAAATGAAAGAAACTAACAACTGAGTTAAGGAAACAGCTTTAACATGAGATCTCAATTAATATACCTTTTGTGACACTGCAATTAATGTGTTTCTTGAAACTCTTTAAAGAAGGTCTGTTGAGAATACTTGTGAGATAATCCTTTTTAGTTAGAGATTCCTTAATTAAGGTAAGAATATACAAACAGCTTTTGCCACCCACAGGCAAAGTACTGTTGTTTGTCAGGGTAATGAAACTGGTTTCTGTTTATAGAAAACTAGGCAGTTTTCCCTGGAGTTCCTTCTCAACAATGAAAAAATATCCCAAGAAAAAGTATGTTTCTTCTTAGGATATGGGTAAAGAAGAGTCATTCCTTGGTTATAATGCTTCCTTCCATATGCTACAATAATCTCCCTCTCCTTCCCTTTTTCCTTCTCTCCAGTGCAAGAGACTTTATTTGATATGTCAGTTTGGGAGAAGACACTGACCCTGACCCTCTTTGCCAGAGTCACTCTGCCCACAAGAAGTCTTTAGGTCAGAGGTTCTCAAAGTGTGTTCTTACCAACAGCTTTAGGATTTGCTGGAGACTTGGGAGACTTTGTTGTATAAATGAACTAATGTTGACCTTTGCATATTGGTCCTATGTTGTTTGTTTCTTTATAGCTGTATTTCTTCACAGTTAAAAGTCCACTGGCACCCAGTTTAACTTTTATTTCATTGAGATATGATTGGCATACAGCAGGGTAAGTTTAAAGTATACAGCATAATGATTTGACTTACATACATCATGAAGTGATTATCACAGTAAGTTTAGTAAACACTCATATTCCTTGGTGGCTCAGGAGGTAAAGAATCTGCCTGAATTGTAGGAGACACAGATTTAATCTCTGGGTCAGGAAGATCCCCTGGTGGGGGGCATGGCAACCCAATCCAGTATTCTTGGCTGGAGAATTCCATGGACAAAGGACCCTGGTGTGCTATAGTTCATGGGATTGCAGAGAGTCAGACATGACTGAGCAACTAACGCTTTCACTTTCATCTAGATACAAAATTAAAGATCCAAAAAATTTTTTTTCTTGTGATGAGAGCTCAGGATTTACTCTCCTTACGATTTCATATGTAATATGTATCAGTGTTAATTCATTACATCCCTAGTATCTTTTCTCTTATTATTGAAAGTTCTTACATTTTGAATGTCTTCATTTAATTCTGTCCCCTGCCCTTCTTCCCCACCTCAACCTTTGGCAACCACCAATCTGATCTTTTTTTTTTTTTTTTTAAATTTTGTCTTTGAAGCCTAATTGACCTAGAACACTATGTTAGTTTCTGTTACACAACCTAGTGATTCAACATTTCAAACTGATCCCTGTAAGTCTAGTTACAATATGTAACCATATAAAGATATATAAAGTAATTAACTGTATTCCTCGTACTGTACATTTCACACCCTTGACCCACTTATTTTGTAACCGAATCTATACTCTTAATCTCCCTCACCTATTTCTTTCCTTCCTTTTCACCTCTCTTTCTCTCAGGCAACCACCTGTTCCTTCTCTGTATCTATGATTGTGTTTCTGTTTCATTTGTTCATTTGTTTTGTTTTGGATTTTAGATTTCATATGTAAGTGAAATCACATGATATTTGTCTTTCTTTGTCTGACTTACTTTTCATAACACCAACTGGGTCCATCTATGCTGTCACAAATGGCAAGATTTCATTCTTATTCATAGCTGAGTAATGTTCCATTGTGTTTATATACATTGTATGTATGTATACACCACACTTTCTTTATCATATCCATTTTTTAAGTATAGCCCTCAGTTCAGTTCAGTTCAGTCGCTCAGTCATGTCCGACTCTCCGCGACCCCATGAATCACAGCATGCCAGGCCTCCCTGTCCATCACCAACTCCCGGAGTTCACTCAAACTCATGTCCACAGAGTCGGTGATGCCATCCAGCCATCTCATTCTCTGTCGTCCCCTTCTCCTCCCACCCCCAACCTTTCCCAGCATCAGAGTCTTTTCCAGTGAGTCAACTTGTTGCATGAGGTGGCCAAAGTATTGCAGTTTCAGCTTTAGCATCAGTCCTTCCAATGAACACCCAGGATTGATCTCCTTTAGAATGGACTGGTTGGATCTCCTTGCAGTCCAAGGGACTCTCAAGAGTCTTCTCCAGCACCACAGTTCAAAAGCATCAATTCTTCAGCGATCAGCTTTCTTCACAGTCCAACTTTCACATCCACAGGATGTGACCATGGGAAAAACCATACCCTTGACTAGATGGACCTTTGTTGACAAAGTAATGTCTCTGCTTTTTAATATGCTATCTAGGTTGGTCATAACTTTTCTTCCAAGGAGTAAGTGTCTTTTAATTTCATGGCTGCAATCAGCATCTGCAGTGATTTTGGAGCCCCAAAAATAAAGTCTGACACTGTTTCCACTGTTTTTCCATCTATTTCACATGAAGTGATGGGACCAGATGCCATGATCTTTGTTTTCTGAATGTTGAGCTTCAAGCCAACCTTTTCACTCTCCTCTTTCACCTTCATCAAGAGGCTTTTGAGTTCCTCTTCACTTTCTGCCATAAGGGTAGTGTCATCTGCATATCTGAGGTTATTGATATTTCTCCCAGCAATCTTGATTCCAGCCTGTGCTTCTTCCAGCCCAGCTTTCCTCATGATGTACTCTGCATATAAGTTAAATAAGCAAGGTGACAATATACAACCTTGACGTACTCCTTTTCCTATTTGTACCCAGTCTGTTCTTCCATATCCAGTTCTGACTGTTGCTTCCTGACCTGCATACAGGTTTCTCAAGAGGCAGGTCAGGTGGTATGGTATTCCCATCTCTTTCAGAATGTTCCACAGTTTATTGTGATCCACACAGTCAAAGGCTTTGGCATAGTCAATGAAGCAGAAATAGATGTTTTTCTGGAACTCTCTTGCTTTCTCCATGATCCAGCGGATGTTGGCAATTTGATCTCTGGTGCCTCAGGCTTTTCTAAAACCTACTTGAACATCTGGGAGTTCATGGTTCACATACTGCTGAAGCCTCGCTTGGAGAATTTTGAGCATGACTTTACTAGCGTACAGCCCTAATAAGCAGATTTTTAGCCATATAGGTCCTGCCTGTTTTGCATACCCCATGAAATGTCACCCTTCTGCTAACCATAGAAAAGATAAGATGAATCCTTTAGCTATAAATAAGACTCCAAGCTCCTGCTGACCTTCAGAGCTCTGTGATCCAGAGACTCCCTGCTGGGCAGCAGAACAACAACAGATAAACCCATACTCCCCTCCTGGGGGGTGGCCTCTAAATTGACTTACGCTATGAGAGACCTTCCCCACGTGCAAACATGTAAAAGAGTCACAGAAAGAATGCTTGATGATCTTATGGTCACATCTTTTTCCTGATCAAATCCAACATCCTGAAACTCACCACAGAATCGCCAATTCTCAGGCCCTGCGTCAGATTCACTGAATCAGAAACTCATGGCTGGGGCGCAGAAATCTGTCTTTAATAATCCCTTCAAGATTGCATTTCATGTTGGAGTTTTACTGCTGCCTTGAGTTTTACAGGCCGGACCCTCTCAGTGAGGCCCTCACTCCTCTGGCTTTTTTCTTGCTATGACCTGGTAAGTAAATTTCTGTATTATTAATCTGTTGCATTGTAACAAATTACTCTTAAATTTTTATGGCTTAAAACAATAAACATTTTAACTTTATAGTTTCTGTGGGTCAAGAATTCAGAAGCAGCTTAGCTGGGTGGTTCTGGCTCAGGGTTTGTCCTTGTGGGTACAGTCAGGATGATGGCTGAGTGTCTGACCCAAGGGCCTTGTCCAGGAGGGTCTGCTCCCAGGATGGCTTACTCCCACGGCTGTGGTCAGGAAGACCTAGCTCCTTAACATGTGAGTTTGTCTGTTGGACTGCTTGGCTAACCTCGTGACATGTCCCCCAGAGCAAGAATCCAAAAGAAAACAGGATAGAAATGATGGCTTTTGTAATCTAGCCTCAGGAGTCTCATTTGCCATTTTCATAGTATCTTATTGGTCATGCAAGTCAGCCCCCTTCAATATGGGAGAGGACTTCGCAAGGTGGCAGGTATCCTCAGGGGCCAACCTGGAGGCTGACTACCATATTCTCTCTAAATCAGGAGTGAAACACTGGTAACATACATTTTGCAAATGTCAACCTAAATAGAGAGTTAAACTGAAGCAAGCTGCAATTACAAGAAATTGAGTTTATTCTGGAATAGCCGAGGAATTACAGTTCTGGAAACACAAGCTGCAGCAGGTTGCAGGTGAGTCATATGAAGGCTGGGAATGGGTTGTGTTCATGGAGCACACGGCAGAAGTTCAGGTTGCGCACGAGCAGTAAGTTTACTGACTTGGAGTCGGGAGAGCTTGTTGGCAGATGTTCCTTGGTCAGGAGATAAGTCTCACTCTTTCATAAAATAGGATTTTAACGGACTTCAGTCCTTAAATTCTGTTCTTCTGAGAATGCGTGCGAGGTTCTCTATTTCATATCCTTTGGTTCCATCCTAGGTTGAAATCCTTTCACGTGAACATGGCAGGTATCTGTAATCAAAGTGGATATTTTTTTCTGTCTGTTCATGCCCCTATTATTGACCCTCTCAAAACCGAAGGTATTAAAATGTCTTAAAGCCTGATAATCCTTTTATTGGCATTTTTTTCTAATTAACTGCTTATCTCTATCAGGATGTCCCACAGCACCGCAAGGTCAAAATTTAATTCCTGATATACCCTGCTAAACCTGTTTTTAAAAAAACTCTCCTCTCAGAGTCGAAAGAATCAACATGCATCCAGCTGCCCAAGTCAGGAGTCTGGGAGCCTCTCTGGACTCCTGCATCCTGTGTCAACCAAGTCCTGTCAGTCAGCAAAGCCGGCTTCGTTGGTCCCCTGAGGAGCTCAAACTGCTCCACCTCTTGGTTTCACGACCACAGTCTTTTGTTGTTGATCTAACCTCCTTTATTTATTTTTAAAAATTAATTTAATTGAAGGATAGTTATTTGAGAATATTGTGATTTTTTTTTATACATCGACATACATCGGTCACGGGCACAAGTGTCCCTCCATCCTGACCCCCCTCCCCGCTCTGTCCCCACACCATCCGTCTGGACTGTTCCGGGGCAAGAACGACCACAGTCTTTCTCCCAACACGACCGAGGTGGCAGCCACCGGTTGGCGTCTCATCTTTCCTGAGTTTAGAAGTGGGACAGAGCGAAGGCAGGGAGGCCAGCTGCAGGTTGTGATGTCACTCCTGCTGAAACAAAAAGGTTGTGGTGGTGAAGAAGAGAATGTGAGAGCTAAAATGTGTATGATTTTCAAGATCCTTCTATCCTATGTCTAACCTTATAATACACATAGCAGACAGAAGTTTTATGTTGCCAGTGTTTCTTCCCTGATTTAGAGAATATAGTAGTCAGCCTCCAGGATGACCCCTAAGGATACCTGCCAGCAAATCACAGGACTTGGTTACTTTTCCAAAGTGGTATCTGTTTAACCCCCTAGAGAGTTCATATCTGTCCTGGAAGTCCCAATTCCAAGTATGCATGCAACACCTTCTTGACCCACAGTGGTTTTTATCTCCATTTCCTGTCTCAAACACTACAGTCTAAACTTATTCCAGACCTTTGCTTGCCAATTTCTACTCACATCAAACTCTTACATTCCCCGCTCCCTCTGAAACTCTTCCCAGCTGGTGCTAGTGGTAAAGAACCTACCTGCCAGTACAGGAGATGTAAGAGATGTGGGTTCGATCCCTGGGTTGGAGAGCTCCCTTGGAGGCATGGCAACCCGCTCCAGTATTCTTGCCTGGAGAATCCCTTGGACAGAGGAGCCTGGCCGGCTACAGTCCATGGGGTCACAGAGTCAGACACGACTGAATTGACTTAGCACCCGTGTACATACTCCACCTGAAATGACCTTGATCCCATCCTATCCATTTGCAGAGTTTTGGGGTATTCTTCAGGTCTTGGTTCAGACCTTCTCTGGGAGGTTTTTTTCTGATTCTCAGGTTTAGGGGAGAAGCTTTCCCATGGTCACCCCCACAACCCCCGCCTCCCCGGCGTCCCTGGCTAACTGAGCACAGCATTTACCATCTGAGCATGGAGATGACTTCCCTGCAGCTCTCCTCCACCACCCCACACGGTGACTGAGGCCAGGACCACGCCTTACTAAGTGCTGTGTGCCCAGCACCTGCCGTAGGTTCAGCGTCTAATGTAGCTTACTACTGAATGAAGACTTCTACATTCTTGTTTAGTTACTTTGCTTTTATTCTCAGCGGGAGGTTGTCTCCTGTGAGTGACGGCCATTTTCTTCAATGCTCTCTGTCCTCTCTCCCTCCTGCCTTGCACCTCCTCCCTTCTTTCCCGCTTCCTTTCTCCCCATCATTCTTTCCCAAACCTTTATTGATCTCCTATCATATTCCAGTAAGTGCTCTTGTGCTTTCTATTTCTTCACACTTATTCACTAGATTTCTCAAGTTGCTGCTTCCTATTTTTACCAAGAATATGGGTAATTTTTTGGATCATTCTGTCCCGTATCTAACCTTATAATACGTAGAAGACAGAAGGCTTTGTGTTGAATCAGAGGTGTGATGCCTTTGGCCTATGGTGATGCATACGTCTTGCTTTATTTTCGTTCTTAAATGTATAAACATACCTGAGTGAACAGGTGAAGGAAGTTCTTTCTAGAGGACTCTGCTTGTGAAGAAAATGGTACTAATGTGATCTGCTGAACTTCACAGCATGTGAGTAGAAGTTTATGTGGTTGGGTCCAACATCATAAATCGTGGAGATAGATGTGATAGTAATATAAACTGGTTTTCTGAGAAAGGAATCCCTGATTTATAGCATTTGTCAGTTTTCATGGTATAAATACTCCTACCATGGTTGATATTGAGCTAGAGATGGAATGAATTGGTTTAGCACATCAGTACTGTATCAGGGGTTGTAGGTTTCCCTGAAGGAGGTACTGGCTGATATTATTCATTTTTCCGGAATTTTCTTGCTCTCTTTTCTGTTTTATTTCAAAATAATTTTATTGAAGTATAGTTGATTTACAATGTTGAGCTTGTTCTCTTTTCTGAAACTTGCCCTACCCACTGCAGAGTTGTCAGCTGGATTATTTCAGTGGGATTAGGGATGCTCCACTCAAGCTGGGCTGAGCAAAGTACTTTCTAGAAAACTTGGATTTGGAATTAGTTTGGGTGATTTCATGAACAGAGATATAAATCAGGAGTTAGTCACAGTGGCCATTTCCTTCACATGAGCTTGGAAGAGCATAAACTCCAAGCGGCAAAAGAGACAGGATATGGAGAGAAAGGAATGGCTGGATTTCCATAGCTCTTTGGCATATGATCATGAGAAGAATCTCTCCCTGTCTATGAATGGGAGAGACCCCTTTATTTTACCTTACCTCTGCTTAAGCTGCTGCTGCTAAGTCACTTCAGTCGTGTCCGACTCTGTGTGACCCCATAGATGGCAGCCCACTAGGCTCCCACGTCCCTGGGATTCTCCAGGCAAGAACACTGGAGTGGGTTGCCCTTTCCTTCTCCCATGCTTGAAAGTGAAAAGTGAAAGTGAAGTCGCCCAGTCGTGTCCGACTCCTAGCGACCCCATGGACTGCAGCCCACCAAGCTCCTCCATCCATGGGATTTTCCAGGCAAGAGTACTGGAGTGGGGTGCCATTGCCTTCTCCCTGTTTAAGCTAGTCTCCTGTTATATGAAAACAGAGATGTTAATAACAAAAAAGACGCGGATGGAAACCAGCAGTTTGTCATGCCTCTCTTTCCCGCATTCATCCTCCTAACTATTTATCAACTTCTGAAATCATAAATTCACTTCTGAACCTATAAAGTCTTGAATAAAGGTTTAAGAGAAAGAACGGCTCTTAGAGAGGATTTCTTTCATTATACCAGCTTCCAATGGGTTTTCAAAGTGTCATTCCTGAGAACCTAGCATTTCTCCGAACTGCCTCGGGGTCTGGAAGAACAAGAACAGAAGGCAGAGGTCCAGGCTTCAAATGTAGCACCAATCAGAGCAGCTCTGGGCTTATCTCTTTTAAATGTGTTTTGCTCTATTTATGATTTCATTTACATAAATGTTTGCCCTGCTGAGGCCTTAGGTAAAATCGTGGCAAGATCGGCTAGATTCTAGAGCCCAGTGCTCCCTTCCAGCTCCTGCCCTGCCCTCGGGTATCTGTGTCCCCTCAACTCCTCATTAGATCTGTTCACCTCTGCAACTCTCCGTAGGGGAGAGATAATTCAGAACACACAAATACACAAGGCCTGAAGTTTTACCTTTCTAAGACTAAGCCAAGTGGAGTGCAACTGGAAACCAAGAAAAGCAGCTATAATACTAATCCTACTAACAGTGATAAAAATTTCACCTAATATGTGGAGAAAGTGCATTTTTGGTAGATGTGGGTATGTGATGTGTTAGTGGGGGATGATCTTCTGGAAGCTTTGGAATTTACCAGGTAGGTGATTAACTCTTCTGGAAAGTCATAAGATCTATTCTGAAGTCAAGGGCATGATTCCTCATCCTTTATTGGGAACTGAGCTTGAGATGAACTGGCATCTCCAGTTTTTATGCTGGTTTCACTTAGACAAAGTACGTGCATTATTAGTACTAACATTTTTTTTTTTTAATTTTCACTTTTCAATAGAAAACGAATGTGCTGAGCTGTGGTCTGTCTCTAAGGACTTTTTGTTTTGAGACAACAGTCTTTTTTGATGTTTAACTAGCACTTACTTATCTTTCTTGGCCCAAGATTTGAAAATGCTTTCTAATAGACCTCATATCCTAAGTGGAGGCTGACTCCTCAAAGTTACAGCGTTAGTAAGATAACCAACAGGAAGATGGGCATGCGAATTTGGAAACAGCAATGACAAAATGAAACTAAAACCCAAACCAGAGGGCAGACGTGAGGATAGATGTTCGCGTGGAGGGAAGACAAAGGCGGGAGCGCAGGGGCCAAGGGCTTCTAGCACGCTTCAGGCTTCATGTGTGGTAAAATGACTGCCTCAGAAACCTTCAGGAGAGGAGGGCATATCACTTTTCACGTGTGTAAAGTGTGTGATCGGTTTTCTTTCTGGCCTTAGAAATGTAAACACATGTAATAGAATTTTACATTGAGCCCATCAACTTTGAATGTGTTCTCTTATAGCTGCTGGATTTGATTGTGTGTAACGTAATTAACAAAATATTGACTAGATACAATAGTACATTAAAGGCAATTGGTAGCTGACTGCTTAAAAATTTTAGGGAAAAATAGAAAAGATGATTTTATTGCTAAATAAATATGTAATATAAAATATCTTGCACTTTCTTTCTTTTTTTTATTTGCCATGAATATTTCAGCTCTGACATCCTGCTATGGGTTTTATTTGTGGGCATGATGCCTCATTTGCCTGTCTTAAATATATAGGCTAAATTTTGTTCAATTAACAATCATTGTTTCATTTTTCGTACTTTTTCCTTTGGTAAGTGATTTTCTTTTATAGTTATTTTAATGTCACTGCTTTACTAGAGTGCCTATTATCTGGTGCGATGATTTGATCTTTTCCTATGAACTTTTTCTGCAGTGATTTGACTTTTTTCTGTCATCCATTTGTTTTTATAATTCCCTTTTTTCTTACCACTGAGTGCAATTTGACTGTACATGGACTACTAGATTTTTTAGAGCTTGCCATCTCCTTTCATAAGATTTTGAAAGGCTCCATGAGCTAAGATTACTTAACACATAAAATCTTTGCCATGGTCAGAACTTTCTCCTTTTTTTGTAAGTTCAGCAAAGATGTTGCCTAAGTATTTGCTACCCTTCCTCCCCCTGCCTCTGGGATGAAAATAGCTATGAAGATAAGCTGAAGCAGAATATTTACTGAATATCTACTCCATGGTGACTACTAAGAAACATACCTGCCATTTCTTTACTCTTTATGACAAATACATATTTGAAGTAGTAACATCCTCACTTCACCCTCAAGACAACTTTAGTATGCATCATTGAATCATACAGATTTTATGGGGCTGGGCATTTCCTACATGTTTCTCAACATAGCATAGGAAGGTGTGTTCTTTCGGAATATCAAATAGCATTTCCGACATCCTGATGTCCTTCCCACTGCACTATTTCTGAAATTCCATCTAAATATTGGTGGTGTGTGCATGCGTGCATGCTAAGTCACTTCAGTTGTGTCCAACTCTTTGCGACTCCATGGACTATAGCTCGCTAGTCTCCTCTGTCCATGGGATTCTCCAGGCAAGAATACTGGAGTGGGTTGCTATGCCCTCCTCCAGGGGATCTTCTTGACCCAGGGATCAGACTTGCATCTCCTGTGGCTCTTGCATTGCGGGTGGATTCTTTACCACTGAGCCACTGGGGAAGCCAAAATATTGGTGGTACCTTTGATTTTTTCTTTTCTGTTTGTAAAAAGAGGCTGACATGAATTCAATATAGAAGATTTTTTAAATAGATAACTGTTACTTTTCAATATTTTCACACCTAATATTTTTTTTAATTTTATTTTTAATTTAATTTAATTTTTTTCTTTTACTTTTACTTTATTTATTTATTTTTTTAAAAATTTATTTTATTGGAAGCAAATTACCTTACATTAATATATTGGTTGGTTTTGCCACACATTGACATGAATCCGCCCCGGGTGTACATGTGTTCCCTTTCTTGAACCCCCCTCCCACCTCCCTCTTCCCCATATCCTCCCTCCAGGTCATCCCTGTGCACCAGCCCCAAGCATCCTGTATCATGCGTTGAACCTGGACTGGTGATTCATTTCACATATGATAATATACATGCTACAATGCCGTTATCCCCAATCATCCCACCTTCACCTTCTCCCACAGAGTCCCAAAGACTGTTCTGTATCCCTATGTCTCTTTTGTAGTCTCGTATACAGTCTTAAGGTTACCATCATTCTAAATTCCATATATATGCATTAGTATACTGTATTGATGTTTTTCTTTCTGGCTTACTTCACTCTGTATAATAGGCTCCAATTTCATCCACCTCATTAAAACTGATTCAAATGCAGTTTTTTTGATGGCTGAAAAATACTCCATTGTGTATATGTACCAAAGCTTTCTTATCCATTCATCTGCAGATGGACATCTAGGTTGCTTCCATGTCCTGGCTATTATAAACAGTGCTGCAGTGAACATTGGAGTACATGTGTCTCTTTCAATTCTGGTTTCCTCGGTGTGTATGCCCAGGAGTGCGATTGCTGGATCATATGGCAGTACTATTTCCAGTTTTTGGAGGAATCTCCACACTGTTCTCCATAGTGGCTGAACTAGTTTGCATTCCCACCAACAGTGTAAGAGGGTTCCCTTTTCTCCACACCCTCTCCAGCATTTATTGCATGTAGACTTTTGAATAGCAGCCATTCTGACTGGTGTGAAATGGTATCTCATTGTGGTTTTGATTTGCATTTCTATGATTATGAGGGATGTTGAGCATTTTTTCATGTGTTTGTTAGCCATATTTACATCTTCTTTGGAGAAATGTCTATTTAGTTCTTTGGCCCATTTTTTGATTGGGTCACTTATTTTTCTGGAATTGAGCGGCAGGAGCTGCTTGTATATTTTGGAGATTGGTAGCTTGATAGGGATTGCATTGAATGTATAAATTACTTTGGGTAGTATACTCATTTTCACAATATTTCTTCTTCCAATCCATGAACACGGTATATTTCTGCATCTATTAGTGTCCTCTTTGATTACTTTCACTAGTGTTTTATAGTTTTCTATGTACAAGTCTTTTGTTTCCTTAGGTATATATATTCCTAAGTATTTAATTCTTTTCATTGCAACAGTGAATTGAATAGTTTCCTTAATTTCTCTATTTTCTCATTATTAGTGTATAAGAATGCAAGGGATTTCTGTGTGTTGATTTTATATCCTGCAACTTTACTGTATTCATTGATTAGCTCTAGTTGTTTTCTGGTAGAGTCTTTAGGGTTTTCTGTGTAGAGGATCATGTCATCAGCGAATAGTGAAAGTTTTGCTTCTTCTTTCCCAATTTGTATTCCTTTTATGTCTTTTTCTGCTCTGATTGCTGTAGCCAAAACTTCCAGAACTAGGTTGAATAGTAGTGGTGAGAGTGGGCACCCTTGTCTTGTTCCTGACTTTAGGGAAAATGCTTTCAGTTTTTCACCACTGAGGATAATGTTTGCTGTGGGTTTGTCATATATAGCTTTTATTATGTTGAGATATGTCCCTTCTATGCCCACTTTCTGGAGGTTTTTTTCATAAATGGATGTTGTATTTTGTCAAAGGCTTTCTCTGCATCTATTGAGATAATCATATGATTTTTATTTTTCAGTTTGTTAATGTGGTGTATTACGTTGATTGATTTGTGGATATTGAAGAATCCTTGAATCCCTGGGATAAAGCCCATTTGGTCATGATGTATGATCTTCTTAATGTGCTGTTGGATTCTGATTGCTAGAATTTTGTTAAGGATTTTTGCATCTGTGTTCATCAGTGATATAGGCCTGTAGTTTTCTTTTTTTGTGGGGTCTTTACCAGGTTTTGGGATTAGGGTGATGGTGGCCTCATCAAATGAGTTTGGAAGTTTCCCTTCCTCAGCAATTTCTGGAAGAGTTTGAGTAGAATAGGTGTTAGCTCTTCTCTAAATTTCTGGTAGAATTCAGCTGTGAAGCAGTCTGGACCTGGGCTTTTGTTTGCTGGAAGATTTCTGATTACTTCCTCTAGTTCCGTGCTTGTGATGGGTCTGTTCAGATTTTCTATTTCTTCCTGGTTCAGTTTTGACAAGGTGTTCTTTTCTAGGAATTTGTCCATTTCTTCCAAGTTATTCATTTTATTGCCATATAATTGCTGATAGTATTCTCTAATAATCCTTTGTATTTCTGTGTTGTCGGTTGTGATCTCTCCATTTTCATTTCTAATTTTATTGATTTGGTTCTTCTCCCTTTGTTTCTTGATGAGTCTGGCTAGTGGTTTGTCAATTTTATTTACTTTCTCAAAGAACCAGGTTTTGGCTTTGTTGATTTTTGCTATGGTCTCTTTTGTTTCTTTTGCATTTATCTCTGCCCTAATTTTTACAATTTCTTTCCTTCTACTAACCCTGGGGTTCTTCATTTCTTCCTTTAATAGTTTCTTTAGATGTAGAGTTAGGTTACTTAGTTGACTTTTTTCTTGTTTCTTGAGGTGTGCCTGTATTGCTATGAACTTCCCCCTTAGCACTGCTTTTACAGTGTCCCAGAGGTTTTGGGTTGTTGTGTTTTCATTTTCATTCATTTCTATGCATATTTTGATTTCTCTTTTGATTTCTTCTATGATTTGTTCATTATTCAGCAGCGTGTTGTTCAGCCTCCATATGTTGGCATTTTTAATAGTTTTTCTCCTGTAATTGAGATCTAATCTTACTGCATTGTGGTCAGAAAAGATGCTTGGAATGATTTCAATTTTTTTGAATTTACCAAGGCTAGATTTATGGCCCAGGATGTGATATATCCTAGAAAAGGTTCCGTGTGCGCTTGAGAAAAAGGTGAAATTCATTGTTTTGGGGTGAGATGTCCTATAGAGATCTATTAGGTCTAACTGGTCTATTGTATCATTTAAAGTTTGTGTTTCCTTGTTAATTTTCTGTTTAGTTGATCTATCCATAGTTGTAAGTGGGGTATTAAAGTCTCACACTATTATTGTGTTATTGTTAATTTCCCCTTTCATACTTGTTAGTAATTGTCTTACATATTGCGGTGCTCCTATGTTGGGTGCATAAATATTTATAATTGTTGTATCTTCTTCTTGGATTGAGCCTTTGATCATTATGTAGTTTCCTTCTTTGTCTCTTTTCACAGCCTTTGTTTTAAAATCTATTTTATCTGATATGAGTATTGTTACTCCTGCTTTCTTTTGGTCTCTATTTGCGTGGAATATCTTTTTCCAGCCCTTCACTTTCATTCTGTATGTGTCCCTCGTTTTGAGGTAGGTCTCTTGTAGACAATATATATGGGGGTCTTGTTTTTGTATCCATTCAGCCAGCCTTTGTCTTTTGGTTGGGGTATTCAACCTATTTACGTTTAAGGTGATTATTGATAAGTATGATCCCGTTGCCATTTTCTTTATTGTTTTGGGTTAGAGTTTATATACCCTTTCTGTGTTTCCTGTCTAGAGAAGATCCTTTAGTATTTGTTGGAGAGCTGGTTTGGTGATGCTGTATTCTCTCAGCTTTTGCTTGTCTGTAAAGCTTTTGATTTCTCCTTTGTATTTGAATGAGATCTTTTCTGGGTACAGTAATCTGGGCTGTAGGTTACTTTCTTTCGTCACTTTAAGTATATCTTGCCATTCCCTCCTGGCCTGAAGAGTTTCTGCTGAAAGATCAGCTGTTATCCATATGGGGATCCCCTTGTGTGTTATTTGTTGTTTTTTCCTTACTGCTTTTAATATTTGTTCTTTGTGTTTGATCTTTATTAATTTGATTAATATGTGCCTTGGAGTATTTCACCTTGGGTTTATCCTGTTAGGGACTCTCTGTGTTTCTTGGACTTGGGTGATTATTTCCTGCTCCATTTTAAGGAAATTTTCAACTACTATCTCCTCAAGTATTCTCTCATGGTCTTTCTTTTTGTCTTCTTCTTCTGGGACTCCTATGATTTGAATGTTGGGGCGTTTAATATTGTCCCAAATGTCTCTAATATTTTCCTCATTTCTTTTAATTCTTTTTTATTTTTCCGTCTCTGTTTCATTTATTTCTACAATTCTATCTTCTAGCTCACTTATCCTGTCTTCTGCCTCCGTTATTCTACTGTTGGTTCCCTCCAGAGTGTTTCTGATCTCATCTATTTCATTATTCATTGTATAGTGACTCTTTTTTATTTCCTCTAATTCCTTATTAAACATTTCTTGCATCTTCTCAATCCTTTTCTCCAGTTTATTTATCTGCAACTCCATTTTTCTTTCCAGATTTTGAATCATTTTCACAATTAAAATTCGAAATTCTTTGTCGGGTAGGTTCCCTATATCTTCCTCTTTTGTTTGTGTTGGTGGGCATTTATCCTGTTCCTTTACTTGCTGGGTATTTCTCTGCCTCTTCATCTTGCTTATATTGCTCTGGTTGGGGTGGCCTTTCTGTCTTCTGTCAGTTTGTGGAGTTCTCTTTATTATGTAGTTACCTCGTTGTGTGTGGGGTTGGATGGATGACTTGTCAAGTTTCCCTGGTTAGGGAAGCTTGTGTCGATGTTTTGGTGGGTGGAGCTGGATTTCTTCTCTCTGGAGTGCAATGAAGTGTCCAGTAATGAGTTTGAGATGTCTGTGGGTTTGGAGTGGCTTTGGGCAGCCTGTATATTGAATCTCAGTGCCATTCTCCTGTGTTGCTGGATAGTTTGCGTAGTATGTCTTTCACTGAAACTTGTGAAACAGGTGGTGCCTGGTTTCAGTGTATGTATGGAGGCATTTGATGAGTACCTATCAGTTAATGTTCTCTGGAACAGGAGATATCTGGTGTTCTCAGGATTTGGACTTAAGCCTCTGCCTCTGGTTTTCAGTCTTATTCTTGCAGCAGGCTCAAGGCTTCTCCCTCTGTTACTTCCAAGGCAGTTCCTTCTGTTAAAAAAGCTCTTCTGTTTTCTGGTCTCCTCAGTGTCTAATTCCCATCCTGACACCAGAATGCAGTGGTGGACACTTTTTTTTTTTTTTTCTCCTGGCTCACCGGTTCAGTCCTGCTGTAGGGAGGGAGGAACGCAGCTAACAAATATCCCTGGCGTCTGTGGAGAGTTCTCACAGTGTCTTGGTGGGATTGTTCCCGCTTGAGACGTGTGTGCTTTCCCTGTTTATGCTGCTTAGGCTCTAGGTTGCTCTGCTGGGAGCTGTCCGTGGCTGGCGCTGGGTTGCATGCACTTCCCAGGTCTGAGTGGCTCAGGTTCAGGTCCTTGGGTACTCCACAAAGGCGCAGACTTGGCTGGGCCTGAGTTTTGTGCCTTCCCCGGTCCGGGCAGCTCAGGTGACCAGGTGTTTGGCGAGCGCGGTCGCTGCTACTTATCACCTTCCCAGTCCCTGCTGCTCAGTTTTCTGGGAGTACAACTGGTGTACTTTCTCAGGCGGATATCGACCGGCCCGAACCCAAGAAGTCCTGGCCAGCAAGGAAGCCTGCCTGCAGCTTGGCATGGGAAGCCTCTCTGGGGCCGCATCTGCCCCCGCCCCGGGTCCTGGCTGCCCTCCCTGCCCACCTCGGTGGGGGCTGGGGGATGGGCCGCCCGCTGCCAGCTCGCTCAGCTCAGTGCCCTGTTCTGTGGGCAGGGCTGGCGGAGTCCTGGTTTGGGGCTTTTCACAGGCTTTTCCTAGCCTTTTTGCCTTTTAGCTGCAGCTCAAAAGGCAGAGGCACCAGAGATCAAATTGCCAACATCCGCTGGATCATGGAGAAAGCAAGAGAGTTCCAGAAAAACATCTATTTCTGCTTCATTGACTATGCCAAAGCCTTTGACTGTGTGGATCACAATAAACTGGAAAATTCTGAAATAGATGGGAATACCAGACCACCTGACCTGCCTCTTGAGAAACCTGTATGCAAGTCAGGGAGCAACAGTCAGAACTGTACATGGAACAACAGACTGGTTCCAAATAGGAAAAGGAGTACATCAAGGCTGTATATTGTCATCTTGCTTATTTAACTTATATGCAGAGTACATCATGAGGAACCCTGGGCTGGAAGAAGCACAAGCTGGAATCAAGATTGCTGGGAGAAATATCAATAACCTCAGATATGCAGATGACACCACCCTTATGGCAGAAAGTGAAGAGGAACTAAAGAGCCTCTTGATGAAAGTGAAAGAGGAGAGTGAAAAGGTTGGCTTGAAGCTCAACATTCAGAAAACAAAGATCATGGCATCTGGTCCCATCACTTCATGTGAAATAGATGGAAAAACAGTGGAAACAGTGTCAGACTTTATTTTGGGGGGCTCCAAAATCACTGTAAATGCTGATTGCAGCCATGAAATTAAAAGATGCTTACTCCTTGGAAGGAAAGTTATGACCAACCTAGACTGTATATTAAAAAGCAGAGACATTACTTTGTCAACCAAGGTCCGTCTGGTCAAGGCTATGGTTTTTCCTGTGGTCATGTATGGATGTGAGAGTTGGACTGTGAAGAAAGCTGATCGCCGAAGAATTGATGCTTTTGAAATGTGGTGTTGGAGAGGACTCTTGAGAGTCCCTTGGACTGCAAGGAGATCCAACCAGTCCATTCTAAAGGAGATCAATCCTGGGTGTTCATTGGAAGGACTGATGCTAAAGCTGAAACTGCAATACTTTGGCCACCTCATGCGACGAGTTGACTCACTGGAAAAGACTCTGATACTAGGAAATGTTGGGGGCGGGAGGAGACGGGGACGACAGAGAATGAGATGACTGGATGGCATCACTGACTTTGTGGAGATGAGTTTGAGTGAACTCCTGGAGTTGGTGATGGACAGGGAGGCCTGGCGTGCTGTGATTCATGGGGTCGCGGAGAGTTGGACATGACTGAGTGACTGAACTGAACTGAACTCTGCTTTGCTATTTTAAGTTTGTGCTCTCAGTTTGCCCTGGGGCGTTCAAACCCGGTTCTCCCTCTAAACACCGCCCTTGCCTCCCTGCCTAGCCCTCGCCTGCTAGTGAGGGGCACGGGCGTCTGTGCCACTGCTCCGCTGAGAGTTTCCTCTGGGCACTTAGTCCGTGAGTTTTAAATATTTATGTCTTTTGTCTCCCAGTTATGCTGCCCTCTGAGGTTCCACTTGCCAGTGTTTCCAGGTGTTTGGAAACTTCTCTCTCTCTCTTATTTTAAGTCTCCCTTCCCAGGATGGAGCTCCATCCCTCCCTCTTTTGTCTCTCTTTTTTTATCTTTTATACTATTTCCTACCTCCTTTCGACGACTATGGGCTACTTTTCTGACTGCCTGATGTCCTCTGCTGGTATGCAAAAGTTGTTTTGTGGGATTTAATCAGCGTTCAAATGTTCTTTTGCTGATTTTGTGTGGGAGAAAGTGGCCGCCCCGTTCTATTCCTCCACCATCTTCCCGTGATAATATTTTTTAAATAGTAAAGACTTCTAAAACTCAATGCTGAGTATCCACTGGGGTTGACTGGTTTACAGGAGGGCAAACCATTTATTAATTTAATAAATGTCTACAGAGAATTGACTGTGTGTGCATGTAAAGTTATTTGCTGATTTATTATTTCTAACTTTTGGCTGTCTCTAAAGAGACTGTTCCCAACTGTAAAAAACCAAGAGATAGGCAAATTTTTGGTAAAGAAAAGGGAACTAGAAAGATAGGGGCATATGAATGAGGCTTATAAGATGAAGGTTGGAGGGGTGCATGGGTTGGCAGAGGATGGTCCCAAAAAGCAGAGGTACTGTTTGGGCTTTCCAGGGACTTCGGAAGGAGATATGTGCTTAATCTTCATGGAAACCTGCAAGATAGGTATTATTAGAACCTACCAACAGGAAACTAAGGGACACAGATATATCTGGGGAAAACACTGTGTCAAAATAGCAGGATTTGTGTTTGGGGGTGAGGAGGCACAAAGGTGAATGGTGGATACATTTCAAGAGGATTTACAACATTTTTATTGTGTCAACTGCAAGGCAAACCTTTTGTGTTTGATCACAAAATCAATAGTGAAATATATCATTGTTTTGAATGAGTTTTTCTATGGTGTGTATGAATGTATTTCTTTTTAATGACTTGGAGTTTGGACTATTTAGGGATTGGTTAAAGTTACAAATCTTGCTGTAGGCTGGTCCTGGATAAGAAATGAACTTTGAGAAGTTAAATGTTAGCAATGGCTTGAACTCAGGTCAGCCAACACTGAAGCTGTCGTTTTTAATGACTGTTTTACCCAGAGTATATCAATAGTTATCCACAGGTTTCCCATCAGAAGCATCCCCAATTTTGGTAACCCCAAGGATGTCATGGTCCCACATGAGAGGTCCTTTGCTAATAGGAGCAGTGGTGAGAGGAGTGTACTGCATTCTTTTTTAAAAAAAATCAGTGATTAATCACTTAATGCTTCTTTGTGTTATTCATAAGACATTCAACTGTATTTTCTAGGTATTGATTCATTTCATGTGGAGATGTCCTATCTATCAATTAATCAGTCTACAATAATTCAGTGAATGGGAAAGGAATGGCTTTAGACAGTCTTGTTAGGATAATGAGATCTTTTTCTTTTTTCTTCTTTTTTTGTTAAGAAATGAAATGTAGTGAAATATATCAAACTTGCACCCACTGATGCTTGTTCCCAGATTGTAGTTTAAACCACCCGTTTATTTGGAGTAATTAGTTCTTTGCTCCTCCGTGTGAGCAGCACTGGCATTCCTGGCAGCTTGTTAGGAACCCAGGGTCTCAGCACCACCCAGACCTTCTGGGAGCGAATCTGCATTTTAACAAGGTCCGTAGGTTATAAGGACATAACAGCAGTTTGAGAAGCACTGCTCTAAGGCGATTTTAGGCTCTCGGGTGGATTAAAAATACAAAGGATACTCTTTGCTGGCTTAAGTTTGCTTGTAACCGCAATAAGCCGAAAGTACATGAACTGGCAATTAACCAAAGACGGTAAGAGTTCAGGGCTAAGCCCGTGGTACCAGGAGAAGAGAGCAATCCATCCATTAGGCGAGCAGGGAAGATTTCAAGCTGGCTGCCTTAAGGCACTTCAGGTTCTTTGAGCTTGCACTTGCCCTGAACCCTGTAGCCCTAGGGGGCAGTGTGCCTGCTAATTCGCTCAGTCGTGTCCAACTCCGTGCAACCCTATGGACTGCAGCTCTCCAGGCTCCTCTGTCCATGGGATTCTCCAGGCAAGAACACTGGAGTGGGTTGCCATTTCCTTCTCCAGGGGACCTTCCCAACCCAGGGATCCAACCGTCTTCTCCTGTATCTCCTGCGTTGGCAGGCAAGGTCTTTACCAGTAGCACCACCTGGGAAGCCCCTAGTGGGCAGTGTGCGATAGTGAAATTCAGATTGTGTCGCCTCCCAATGTTCCTTTCAGTAGCCCCGGGAGACCTTGAGAAGTCAGTGGCTAATGCCCCTGAGTCTTCCTTCCCTCCTTGGAGAACTAAAATGAAACAGCTCCTTCCTCACAGGGCTGTGTAAGGATTGAAAGAAAACTAAATACAATGCCTAACACAGACTAGGTACTCAATGTCTTCACCTGGTGTTTTCTCCTTGGCTAATTCATAGTTCCCTCATTCACAATTGCAATGAAGAAAACCATACTTTTATTGGTGCTCAAAGATTGTTAACAGGTATGTTGAAGCAGGTAAGTTTTGAAAGAAGTTTTGGGCAGTGGCTAGCTTGACCAGCAACGAAGTTTCCCAGAGAGCAGGTGCTCTTAAGCAGCTTCTCTGGCTGTAAGCTCAACAAGGAGGGAGAGGTCCAGACCTGTGCTTGAAGCAGCTGCAAGGCCTCAGAAGATGGCTTCAGCATCCTATGATTTTCTTGCCTTTCCAGGCAGGGATAAGCCCAAGAGTATGTTGCAGCCATGGCAACTCCTGGGGTTCAGGTGTCTAGCAGCGGTTCTCCAGCTTGGACTGCACGGTAGAATTCTTGCAGGGATTTGTAAGTAGCACTGGTTCCCAGGGTCTCCCATGAAAACAGGTGAAAAGAATTTCTGGGGGTGGTAATTTCAGAAAGCACCTCAGGTTATTTTAATGTGTAGCCAAGGTTGAGAACCGTGATGAGCTGTGTATTACAGACTTAGTGCCACTGTGAACCACTCATTACAGGCTTAGTACATAAGTGCAGGTAAGCGAGGACTTCCACGCCAAGGCTGTGACTCCTTCAACTGTCAACATGCTCCTGTGGGAATGCAGGCTCCTGAGAAAGATTTCAGCTTAATCTTTTCTCAAGTGTGACAGTTGGGAAAAAACAAAACTGAAATAAAAGCTGAGTTTTATATATCCAGATGATACATTCTTAATTTTCCCCCCAATTTTAAGTGGGATCTTTGGATCCCACTGGCTGGTTTCCTTTTATATATTCTGCAACGTTTGAAATAGTTGGTAATAAAGAGCTTATTTGCTTAGAAATTTGCTTGCATTTCTAGTTTCTATTTATCTCCTTGTAATATAGAAATCGCTTATTCTCAGTCTTTGCTGGGAGAGATATTGATTCATTTCCCCACGTGTTTTCTAAATTTTTGTAGATCTTGATCGGCTATTTTTACCAAAATTAATCAGCAAAGACACTTAAAGATCAAAGCACCTATAACTAGGGCAGGTTAGAACACACTGTTTGATGTCAGTGCGGCTCCAAACTCCTTCTAAAACCTAAAGCTGGGGCAACAATAAATATATTTGAATTCATGTATAGTGATTGGGGATAATTGAGGAACTTCCTTTCAGAGTTAAACCAGTTAAGATTTACAAGTGTTATTAGTGGTGCCTGGCACCTAATTTTTATTATTTTATTATTCTAGGATGCAAGGTCAGAAAGAAATACATGTGTTGGGAAGTAGGGGCACAGATTCATTGGCTGTGGTAATGAAAGTCTTTAATAGTCTACCTATGAAAACTTGAAACTTAGAGAATAAGTAAATTAATGACACATTTTACAATTTATGCAGGTGATTGAAAGTGTTTGTGATATTCTGACATGTTTCTGTTAGTTCTTTTTTTCCCGTTGGAAAAGTTGTGTGCCTTAGAGTGACCTGGGTTATACTGTCAGTGCTATGAATAATCAGGAGGTTTTTATTCTTATTTTTAAATATCTGTAGAACTTCATGGATTTCCCCAATGGCTCAGTGGGTAAAGAATCCACCTGTAGTTCAGGAGACACAGGAGATGCAGGTTTGATCCCTGGGTCAGGAAGATCCTCTGAAGGAGGAAAATGGCAACCTGCTCCAGGATTCTTGACTGGAGAATCCCACGGACAGAGGAGCCTGGAGGGCTACAGTCCAAAGGGTCACATAGAATTGGACATGACTGAGTGACTAAGCATACAAGCACATACAGAACTTTATGAAGACAGAGAAGTATGTTGAAATAACTGAAGCATCCTTAGAGAATGAGAGCTCTATACATTTTTCATATATTATTGATTTATATAGATTTTCTCTGATCTAATTCATTGACACATTTTACTCTTTCTTCAAAACAGAACTCCAGTCTCCTCACTTTATTGCTAACACTGCTACAATCCTAGTTCTACCCTCAGCTTCTCTTCAGATTTACTGTTACTACAGTAGTTTCCAGATTCTCCTATTCACCAAAGAGTCAAGAAATCTTTTATAGCACAAATTGAATCATGTGGCTTCTGCACTTGAACTCATTTTATTTCTTCCTACTGACCTTTGAAAACAAGCATTAAACCTCCTTATCATGGCCCTTGTACTGCAAGGAGATCCAACCAGTCCATTCTAAAGGAGATCAATCCTGGGTGTTCATTGGAAGGACTGATGCTAAAGCTGAAACTGCAATACTTCGGCCACCTCATGCGACGAGTTGACTCACTGGAAAAGACTCTGATGCTGGGAAAGGTTGGGGGCGGGAGGAGAAGGGGACGACAGAAAATGAGATGGCTGGATGGCATCACCGACTCTGTGGACATGAGTTTGAGTGAACTCCGGGAGTTGGTGATGGACAGGGAAGCCTGGCGTGCTGTGATTCATGGGGTCGCGGAGAGTCGGACACGACTGAGCGACTGAACTGAACTGAACTGAAGGCCCTTCATGATCTGGTTTCAGCCCCCTTCTTAATCCATCCTACTTTGACATTCTCAGCATTCTATCATTCTGCTTCTCAATTCTTAGAGGCCAAATCTTCTCTGGTTGTGCTTCCCTTGACCTGGAATCTTCCATCCTCTCGCCCCCAGCTCCCTGCCTGTCCCATTCTTCAAATGGGGCCTTTTCTGCTCTTTCAGATCTGACTTTGCATGCCATCTCTTTGGAGAGGCTCTTCCTAGTCAACCTGTGGAAAGATTCAACTATTCTACACACACCTGTTCACTCTTATTTTCTGTTTAAAAAATTAATTAATTTACTCTTGTTGAAGTATAGTTGACTTATGTTGTTGTACTAGTTTCAGGTGTACAGCAACAAGATTGAATTTTACACACATATGTATCTGTGTTTTTCAAATTCTTTTCCCTTGTAGGTTATTACAAACTATTGAGCATAGTTCCCTGAGCTATACAGTAGGTCCTTGTTGATTATTTTATATATAGTCGTGTGTATATGTTAATCGCAAATTCCTAATTTAGCCCTCCTCCACAAAGATATGGTTATCTTTGGTAACCATAAATTTATTTTCTATGTCTGTGAGTCTGTTTTTGTTTTTTATATAAGTTCATTTGCATCATTTCTTTTGTAGAGTCCACACATAAATGATATCTTAGGATATTTGTCTTTTTCTGTCTGGCTTACTTCACTTAGTATGATAATCTCTAGGTCCATCCATGTTGCTGCAAATAGCATTCTCTGTAATGGCTGAGTGATATTTCACTGTATAAATATACCATATTTTCTTTATCCAATCATCTGTCAATGGATATTTAGGTTGCTTCTGTTTCTTGGTTGTTGTAAATATTGCTGCAATTAACATTGGGTCATATATATCATTTTAAATTATGTTTTTTCTCTGAATATATGCCAAGGAGTGGGATTGCTGGATCATATGGTATGTCTATTTTTAGTTTTTCAAGGAATCTCCACAATGTTCTCGATACTGTCTGTAGCAGTTTACATTCCCACCAACAATGTTGGAGGGTTTCCTTTTATCCACACTCTCACCAGCATTTATTGCTTGTAGACTTTATAATGAAAGCCATTCTGACTAGTGTAAGCTGATAAGTCATTGTAGTTTTGATTTGCATTGTTCTAATAATTAGCGGTGTTGAACATCTTTTCATGTGCCTCTTGCCCATCTGTATGTCTTCTTACAAGAAATGTCTACTTAGATCTGCTCATTTTTTGATTGGGTTGTTTGTTTGATAATGATCTGTATGAACTGTTTGTATATTTGGAGATTATTCCCTTGTTGGTCACATCATTTGCAAATTTTTTCTCCCATTCTGTGGAGAATTTTCACTTTTTTTATGGTTTCCTTTTCTGTGCAAAAGCTTTCAAGTTTAATTAGGTCCCACTTGTTTATTTTTGTTTTTATTTCCGTTACTCTAGGAGGTGAATCCAAAAAGATATTACTGTGATTTGTGTTCCATAGTGTTCTGCATATGTTTTCCTCTAGGGGATTTCTACTATCTGGTCTTACATTTAGGTCTTTAATCCATTTTGATTCCAGCTTGTGCTTCATCAAGCCCAGCAAAGCTGGAAAAAAATTACTGGGAGAAATGTCAATAATCTCAGATAGGCAGATGACACCATCCTTATGGCAAAAAATGAGGAGGAACTAAAGAGCCTCTTGATGAGGGTGAAGGAGAAAAGTGAAAAGGCTAGCTTAAAACTCAACACTCAAAATACTAAGATCATGGCATCTGTTCCCATCATTTCATGGCGAATAGATGGGGAAACAATGGAAACAGTGAAAGACTTTATTTTCTTGGGCTCCAAAATCACTACAGATGGTGACTGCAGCCATGAAGTGAAAAGATTACTCCTTGGAAGAAAAGCTGTGGCAAACCTAGATACTGTATTAAAAATCAGAGACACTTTGCTGACAAAGGTCTGTAAAGTCAAAGCTATGGTTTTCCTAGTAGTCATGTATGGATGTGAGAGTTGGACCATAAAGAAGGCTGAATACAGAAGAATTGATGCTTTTGAACTGTGGTGTTGGAGACCTCTTGAAAGTCCCTTGGACTGCAAGGAGATCCAACCAGTCAATCCTAAAGGAAATCAACCCTGAATATTCACTGGAAGGACTGATGCTGAAGCTGAAGCTCCAATACTTTGGCCACCTCATGCAAAGAACCAACTCATTAGAAAAGACCCTTGATGCTGGGAAAGATCAAAGGTAGGAGGAGAAGGGGATGACAGAGGATGAGATGGTTGGATGGTATCATTGTCTCAATGGACGGGTTTGAGCAAACACCAAGAGATGGTGAGTGACAGGGAAGCCTGGCTTGCTGCAGTCCATGGAGTCACAAAGAATTGAACACAATTGAGCATCTGAACAACAAAAATTCCATTTTGAGTTTATTTTTGTGTGTGGTGTTAGAGTAAGTTCTAACTTCATGCTTTCACATGTACCTGTCCAGTTTTCCCAGAACCACTTATCAAAGAAACTGTCTTTTATACATTGTATATTCTTGCCTCCTTTGTCATAGGTTAATTAACGATAGGTGAGTGGGTTTCTTAACAACACTGTCTACAATTTGCTTGTTTCCTTATTTATTATGCTTCATTCAATAGACTATCAGCTCTGCAAAGGCAGATAATGCCTCAGTCACAAGGAGATGACATTACCTTTTGTGATCTGTCAGATATCATGGAATCGTTTCCATATTTGGGAGTGCTATTGTCTGCCGCTTTCAAGCCTGTAGTAGAAGAACTCCGTCTTCCTTTTATTACCTAAGTGGTAAATGGTGTCAAACACAAGTTACCAGATGAAATACTAAAATGATCATAACAATTCTTTAAATCTTTTGAGTGTTTTACAAAAGGTAAATTTTTCCATTTAATGTTTTATTTTTATCATTTGTATTGAAATCTAAACTTGTTTTATTAAATATTGTCAAAGTACAAAGTACATGTTTTAGACGGTTTCCACTCTTCAACATTTATTTAATTGGAGGATAATTACTTTACTGTGATGGTTTTTGCCATTCATCGACATGAATCAGCCACAGTGTCCCCCCTCATCTTGAACCCCCCTCCCATTTCCCTCCCCACCCTATCCCTCTGGGCTGTCCCAGAGCACCAGCTTTGGGTGCTTCATGCATCAAACTTGTACTGGTTGTCTATTTTACATATGATAATGTATATGTTTCAGTGCCTCTCAAATCATCCCACCCTTGCCTCCACTTTTATTTTGTTTTAGAGAAATAGATCATATACACAGAGGAATATTTAACATATTTGTATAGCTTTAAAATAGCAAAATGAACAGTGAGAACCATTAGTAAATAAAAGAGTAATTTTGTATATCCCTTGTAAATACAAAGGGCTTTCATCCCTTTCCTCTCCTCTCCAGAAGGGAAAGTTCAGTTCAGAATTCTGTTTATTATTTACTTACTTAAAAAAAAATTATTTTTAATCACATAGGTGTTTCCCTAAGTATAGATTAGTTTTGTTCTCGCCTTTTATATATGGAATCATGCTGTCTATGTTCTTATGTGTCCAGCTCTATTCCCTCAACAGAACTCTTTTTTTCCCCCAAAATTTTATTTATTTATTTATGGCTGTGCTGGCCTTTTGTTGCTTGTGGGCTTTTCTCTAGTCAAGGCGAGTGGGGGCTACCTTCTAGCTGCGCGGTGCTCGTGAGCTTCTCTTTATGGTGGCCCCTTTTGTTGTGGAGCAAGAGTTTTGGGAATGCACGCTTCAGTAATTGCAGTCGTTGTGGCTCCAAGTCTCTAGAGCAGTTTCAGTATTTGTGGTACATAGGCTTAGTTGCTCTGCAGCATGTGGAATCTTCTTGGATCAGAGATTGAGCCTGTCTCTCCTGCATTGGCAGGCAGATTCCTTACCACTGTAAAGAATCTTTCTGTTGGGAAACCCCAAAGAATTCTTAAAATTCATCTCTTGATAAATCATATGCCTGGTGTGCTGCAGTCCACAGGGTCGCAAAGAGTTGGACCTGACTGAGTAACTGAACTGAACTGAACTGATAAATCATATAGTTCCTCAAATTTTACTGTTGTACAATATTCCATTGCGTGGCTACAACACAGCTTTTTTTTTTTTTTTCCTATTCTACTCTACATGAACAATTGAGCTGTTTTCAGTTTTTTAATTTTATAAATAATACTGCTATATTTTTATGTATGTCTCTTGGTGGACGTATATGAATTTCCTTAAGATATTATACTCATATGGAATTGCAGAGTCATGAAAAATGCATATATTCAACTCTTAGTGACCCCATGGACTGCAGTCCACCAGGCTCCTCCATCCATGGGATTGTCCAGGCAAGAGTACTGGAGTGGGTTGCCATTGCCTTCTCCTTACAAGATAATGCCTGATTATTTTCCAAGTCAAACTCATTAATAATGTCTCAGATTTTTCTTTATTTTACATCTTAGTCAATGCTTTCAGATTTTTATCACTCATGAGAAGGAAAATGGTATATTGCTTTGTTTTTACTTTGTTTTTCTTGATTAATAATAAGTTTGAATATCTTTTCATATGCTTAATGGCCTCTTGTGTTTTCTTTTCTGTACAGTGCCTTTTTATATATTTTGACTACTTTTAGAAAAGGTTATTTATCTTTTTCATATTGTTTTATAGGAGTTTCTCATATATTCTGGATATAGAACTTTAACAGTTATAGATGTTGCAGATATCTTCTTGTATAATGTGGTACTTACTACCTTTATTGTATGTGTATGTGTGTGTGTGTGTGTAGGTATGTGAGATTTCCTGAATAAAAGTCCTTACTTTAGGTTTAGTTGAATTCACTTATCTTTTTCTTTACATTTTTAAATTTTTGAGTTGTTTAAAAGAAATTCTTCCTTACACTGAAGTCATAAATTTATTCCTTGATATTTCTTCCTGAAAGTTTTAACTTTCTTAGTTCTTGGTCCACCTGGAATTGCTTTTTGTGAATGTTGAAGTAGGTATTACAATCCATTTTTCCCACAGGAGTAACAATGATTCCAGCTTTACTGTTCAGTCCACTCTTTGTCTAACTGGTTCTAATGGTAGCTCTATCTTATATTAGGATTTATGTATGCATGGTCTATTTATAGGTTCTCTACTCTGTTTCAATATTTTATTTCTCTTTCCCTAGTTCAGTACTTTGGTGTCGAAATTATTCTAAAATTAAGCCAATATCCAGAAGAAAAAATATCTTTGATTTTACACCACCCCCGTCTCCCCCATGAACAGCCAGGAGTGTTTTAGTTATTCTTAGACTATTGATTATCCACATAAATTTCAGAATCAGGTTGGCAAGTTCCACAAAATATACTGTTAGTATTTTTATTGCAACTACATTGAACCTATAGAACATTTTGGAAAGATTTATACCTTTACAATATTGTTTATTTCTGTTCATGAACATGATGTATCTCTTTATTTAGGTCTTTAATATTTCAAGCATGTTTTTATGGATTTCTAAATAAAGGTCTTACCAAACTTTTGCTAGATTTATTACTAACCATCTCACTTTTTTGTTGTAGTTTTAAACGACATTGCTTTAAAAGCAGATTTTTCTAACTTCTACTGATTTACTGAAATACAATAGGAATTTATATAATGCTTTCATAGCCATTGATCTTGTTAAACTCTCTTAATATTTGCAATGTGTTATGTGTGGATTCTTTGGGGTTTACTATATAGACAATCTTCTGAAACTGTTTTTTCTGACTAGGAGAGTATACCTTAGTTATTAGGAGCACAGATTCTTGAATCAGTCTGTCTGGGTCAACCCACCTCTGCTATTAACTTCAATCCGACCTTGGGCAAGCTGTAAAACCTGAGTTTTCTCATCTACAAAAATGGATGAAAGTGTATCTACCATACAGGATGTTCTGTGGATTAAACAAATTAAAAAGGTCCATCTAGTTAAGGCTATGGTTTTTCCAGTGGTCATGTATGGATATGAGAGTTGGACTATAAAGAAAGTTGAGCGCCAAAGAATTGATGCTTTTGAACTGTGGTGCTGGAGAAGACTCTTGAGAGTCCCTTGGACTGCAAGGAGGTCCAACCAGTCCACCCTAAAGGAGACCAGTCCTGGGTGTTCATCGGAAGGACTGATGCTGAGGCTGAAACTCAAATACTTTGGCTACCTCATGTGAAGAGTTGACTCACTGGAAAAGACCCTGATGCTGGGAGGGATTGGGGGTGGGAGGGGAAGGGGACGACAGAGGATGAGATGGCTGAGTGGCATCACCGACTCGATGGGCATGAGTCTGAGTGAACTCCGGGAGTTGGTGATGGACAGGGAGGCCTGGCATGCTGCGATTCATGGGGTCTCAAAGAGTCGGACACGACTGAGAGACTGAACTGAACTGAAGGTGCTTAAAACAGTGCCTGGTACGATAATATCTAATAAATGATCAATGCATTTATTAGACCCTCCAGTATGATGTTGAAATAGTAAGTACTGGATTTTATTTTTACTTAATCTAGTTTGAAAATATTTGTCTTTGAATTTTTCAAAGTTTTGAAAAACTCCATGAAGTGAGGGTGTCGCATATTGCCTTTCTCTTCTTTTAGTGGGTTCACTAAAAATTTACAGTTCCTTTGTAACTTAGTCAAGTCTAAAGTTAGTATCATTACATTTTTCTTAGGAAGCATTTTCATTAACAACTAGTGTTATGCCATTGAAGTATATAAGCTTTACTTTGCTTTTAATGAAACCTTTAAAATTAGGCATTTTTTCTGATTGTTATATGGTTGATGCTCACATTTATCATTTTCTGGAATCAGAATTTCTGTTAGCATTTTAGGCCTTCATTCTGAGATAATTTTTCTTCTTTCTGGTGTTCCTTCTTTGGAAATTTCTTTGAAGTTTCTGATGGAACTAAACAATCACTTTTTTTTTTTTTTAATGCAGTTTTCTTGTTTTCTTTTATCATGTTGAAAATACAGCTCTGCTTTCCTCTGGCTTCCATTGTGACTGTTAAGATTCTCTTTCATTCTTTTGTAATTTCTTTTTATGCCATTGGTCTCTCTCTCTCTTTTTTAAATTTCCTGCCTGTTTTTAAGATAGTCTCTTTGTCCCTGGTGTTCTGCAGTTTCAATATAACATGAATTTATTTCCACTTATTTTTGTTTAAGTTATGTTGTTTCTGAATCTGAGGACTAGTCTTATCAATTCTGTAAGAAATTCTGTCATTCTCTCTTTGAATATTCCCTCTAGTCTATTCTTTTTATTCTTTCCATTTGACATTCTCTGCTTTCTACCTCTTCGGTTGTATTAAATTCTGGGTAATTTCTTCATATCTAAGTTCTTATTCTCATTTTTATGCTGTGTTCTGCTAAGTCACTTCAGTCGTATCCGACTCTGTGCGACCCCATAGACGGAAGCCTACCAGACTCCCCCATCCCTGGGATTCTCCAGGCAAGAACACTGGAGTGGGTTGCCATTTCATTCTGCAATGTGTGAAAGTGAAAAGTGAAAGTGAAGTCACTCAGTCATGTCTGACCCTTAGCGACCTCACGGACTGCAGCCTACCAGGCTTCTCCATCCATGGGATTTTCCAGGCAAGAGTACTGGAGTGGCTTGCCATTGTCTTCTCCAATGCTGTGTTTTACTGCTGTTTAATCTACAATTGAATTTTTAATTTAATTTTAGATTTTTACATCTAAGGGTCAGATTTGTGTCTCAGCACTTCTCAAGTGTTTTGTTCCATTGGCATATTTTAGTAAATTCTATTATTTTTAAAATGTATTAAACTAATTGTAGTAAACATAGCTTTGGGAATCTTATTCTACAGTCTGTTATTTTGACTGACTTCTGTTCATGTTACCTTTGTTCTCACAGATTTCCTGAATTTTGATGCTTTCTTATCTCTCTCAAATCTTTGAAGCATGGATGTTTAGTACCTTTTCTCTTGTAGGATTGTATTTGTTTCAAGTACTAGATAATACTACCAACCTGAGTCCATTTTCAAATAATTAACTTGGGCTATAACTTCTAGTTTTAAATGCATGTGATGTGGGCTCTATTCAGACCTAAGCAAGTATCTTCCCCATCTCATTTAATCCAAAGGCACTTTTTGCTAGATAACATACTGACACTGCCTTATGAAAGCCCTAGCTTCATATGATTGTCTTTGATACAAACTTTGCATTCTGAAAGCCCCAGGCTTTGCTTCCGGTCCACTCAGTCATGGGATCCTTTACAATTTGGGATCAAAACCATCAGAAATTGGCATATACTCTCAGAGCAATAACTGCTCCAGGGTTTGCTTACCTCTTAGGAAGCACTTATACTTTTCCCCTGGCATTTGTAGATTTCCTTTAGCTTGTCAGTAGCTCAGTCATGTAGTTAAAATGTGGGGTAAAGATTTTAAAAGATATTTTCAAGTGGCCTATACCAGAAAATATTTCTGGGCATCTAATCTGCTGGACATCAAAATTCTGCTAAGTTATTCCCATGGGTTATCTAATTTAATGCTTACTACAATCCATCCTGGTATATACATTGACAATCTTCATTTTTGAGATGAGAAAACTGAGGTCTAGAAATGTGAATATAATAGCTTCTCCCAGTTCACACTGTTTGACTGTTTTGGAGGCAGAAGATTTTGTTCTTCTTTTCAGCCATCTCTTAAAAATTAATTCGTTTATTTTAATTGGAGGCTAATTACTTTACAATATTGTGATGGTTTTGGCCATACATCGACATGAATCAGCCATGGGTGTACATGTGTCCCCATCCTGAACCCCTTTCCCACCTCCCTCCCCACCCCATCCCTCTGGGTTGCCCCAGAACACCAGCTTTGGGTGCCCTTCTTCATGCATTGAACTTGCACTGGTCATCTGTTTAACATATGGTAATATACATGTTTCAGTGCTATTTTCTCATATCGTCCCACCCTCGTCCTCTCCCACAGAGTCCAAAAGTCTGTTCTTTACATCTGTGTCTCTTTTGCTATTTTGCATATAGGGTCATCGTTCTAAATTCTGTATATATGCATGAATATACTGTATTGTTGTTTTTCTTTCTGACTTACTTCACTCTGTATAATAGGCTCTGGTTTCATTCGCCTCATTAGAACTGTGTTCTTTTTTATAGCCAAATAATATTCCATTGTATATTCCATTCCATAATATTCCATTCCACAGCTTCCTTATCCATTCGTCTGACGATGAACATCTAGGTTGCTTCCATGTCCTGGCTATTATAAACAGTGCTGCGATGAATATTGGGGTACCAGTATCTCTTTCAATTCTGGTTTCCTCGGTGTGTATGCCCAGCAGTGGGATTGCTGGGTCATATGTCAGTTCTATTTCCAGTTTTTTAAGGAATCTCCATACTGTTCTCCATAGTGACTGTATTAGTTTGCATTCCCACCAACAGTGTAAAAGGGTTCACTTTCCTCCACACCCTCTCCAGCATTTATTGTTTGTAGGCTTTTTGATAGCAGCCAATCTGACTGGCATGAGATGATACCTCATTATGGTTTTGATTTGTATTTCTCTGATAATGAGTGATGTTGAGCATCTTTTCATGTGTTTGTTAGCCATCTGTATGTCTTCTTTGGAGAAATGTCTGTTTAGCTGTTTGGCCCATTTTTTGATTGGGTCGTTTGTTTTTCTGGTATTGAGCTGCATGGGCTGTTTGTATATTTTTGAGATTAATTCTTTGTCAGTTGCTTCATTTGCTATTATTTTCTTCCATTCTGAAGGCCGTCTTTTCACCTTATTATAGTTACCTTCATTGTGGAAAAGCTTTTCAGTTTAATTAGGTCCCACTTGTTTATTTTTGCTTTTATTTCCATAATTCTGGGAGGTGGATCATAGATCTTGCTATGATTTATGTCAGAGAGTGTTCTGCCTATGTTTTCCTTTAAGAGTTTTATAGTTTCTTGTCTTACATTTAGATCTTTAATCCATTTTGAGTTTATTTTTGTGTAATGGACTTATACCCTCAACATTCCAATATTGTATATTCATTTTCTCTTTCTCTCTGTATATACATTTTTTTTTTTTTTGCTGTAACATTTGAAGGAAAGTTTTATATATCGTGACACTTCACTTTTCAGTTCTGAGATTTCATTTGCAAACTGAGCTTTTAGCTATCTTCAAAGTGGTCCCTTTGGTAAATTCTTATTACTTTCTTGTCAAAGAGGAAAACTTTTTACTTAAGAAGAGGGAATCTCTTTCTTTGAAAATCAGGGTTTAGCAAAATGCCCAGCACTTAGGGGAATCAATAAACTTACCTAGGTGAATAAGAATATAAGTAAAGATTATCTAAGATAAAAAACATGTTCCAATTTAAATGGCAGAAAAAAGAAATACATTGAAAAGGCTAGTGAGTTGTCCCTGAGAATTGTGATATAGCATTTCACCCTGAGAAGGAATGCAGAGAAAACTTCCATGTGTATCTATGTGGAAACAGTTATTCCATTGTCATGCACTTTTTGTCCTCCAGGCAGACAGTGATCCCCTGGGGTAGGGACTCTGTTTTCTCTGTACCTGGACAATGATATGATTCCTGATACAAGTGAATCAATGAGTTCGTTCCAGTGTACTATTTCTAGTAGATGTAATTTCTACCTTATTATTGCCACTGTTCCTGCTACTGAAGCCAATTCAACTGATACTGTCACTACTAATGAAACTATCACCATTTCTATCATTGATGCTTTTTTAAGCAAGATAGGGCCAAGCCAGGGATGTTATTCCCATCTTATAGCTAAGGAAGAATAGAAGTGAATTAGGTCAAACTTGAATCCAGGTATTCTATCTCCAAGTCTAATGTTTCCTCATCATTCCTTTTGATTCAGCATTTGTTGAACTCTATGCACCAGAAACTATTCTACAGGGTAAACTATCCAAGACACTAAGAGCAAAAACAGTGTGTTTGCAGAACTGTTGATTTTAAAACTCAGGCTGTATAAGTGATCATGCACATATTAATAGAATAAAAAAATATACTTTTAGATGAATATATATTTAGATATGTCACCTGTGAAATATAAGTATTATTTATAAAATGTAATATACTAATATATTCTTATGTTTGTATTCGTGTGTCTCTATGTATACTATGGTGGCTTGTGCATAACTCTGTCTGGGACTGGATGGGAAAATCAAGAGGAAAGGAAAATGATGAATCAGGGAGGGTCTGGGGTTCCTGGGGCTGTAGATGAGAAATGAGGGCTAAGGAGGAGCTGGGTCATTGCCTTGAATGACAGAGTAAAGCTCTAGTCAATGAGTCAAGCTGTACTGTTGGTTAGTAGTTACCTGGTGTCTGAGTTGATTGAGAGTATAGACCTAGAATGTTGCTTGCACCTTTTTACCTCGACTGGCTACAAGGGTCCTGCTCATATCATGGCATGTGGAACATGTGATGGAGATGGTACATGAAGTAGCAGAGAAGACAGTGATCATGTGGAATGACTGTGTTTAATCAGCTGCTGTGTTCAATTTCTGAATCTATTCCTATGTTTATACTATTTCTGCTTTTCTTTTAGAGTTGGAGGGATTTTTAAAAATTCATTTTCAATTGGAGGCTAACTATTGTGTTGGATTCTGCCATAAAACAATGTGAACCAGCCATAAGTATGCATATGTGCCAACCCTCTTGAACCCCACCTCACCCCACCCTACCTCACCCCACCCCACCCCTCTAGTTTGTCACAGAGCACCACATTGAGCTCCCTGTGTTACACAGCAACTTCCCATTAGCTGTCTGTTTTACATATGGTAATGTATACGCTTTAATGTTACTCTCTCAATTCATCCTTTCCTCTCCTTCCCCCACTATGTCCAAATTCTGTTTCCTGTGTCTGCGTCTCTATTTCTGCCCTGAAAATATTAATAGATTCATCAGTACCATTTTTCTGTTTCCATACAAATTGTGAAAGTATTTGTTCTAGTTCTGTGAAAAATGCCATTGATATTTTGATAGGGATTACATTGAACCTATACATTGCTTTGGGTAGTAAAGTCATTTTCATAATATTGATTCTTCCAATCCAAGAACATGATATGTCTCTCCATCTGTTTGTGTTGTCTTTGATTTCTTTTATCAGTGTCTTATAGTTTGCTGTATACAGGTCTTTCATCTCCTTACGTAGGTGTATTCCTAGGTATTTTACTCTTTTTGTTGCAATGGTGTATGGGATTGGTTCCTTAATTTCTCTTTCTGAGGTTTTGTTGATAGTGTATAGGAATGCAAAGGATTTCTGTGTATAAATTTTATATCCTTCTACTTTACTAAATTCATTGATTAGTTCTAGTAATTTTCTGGTGGCTTCTTTAGGGTTTATTATGTATATATTATGTCATTTGCAAACAGTGAAAGTTTATTTCTTTTCCAAGCTGGATTCCTTTTATTTCTTTTTCTTCTTTGATTGCTGTGGCTAGGACTTCCAAAATGACATAAAATAATAGTGGTGAGAATGGACACCCTCATCTTTTTCCTGATCTTAAGGAAAGTGCTTTCAGTTTTTCACCATTGAGAATTATGTTTCCTGTGGGTTTGCCATGTATGGCTTTTATTATGTTGAAATAGCTTCTGTCTATGCCCATTTTCTGGAGAGTTTTTTTTTTTTTAATCATAAATGGGTGTTGAATTTTGTCAAAAGCTTTTCCTGCATATATTGAGATTATCAGATGGTTTTTATCTTTCAGATTACTTATATAGTGTGTTACATTGATTGATTTACATTTATCAGAATCCTTGCATCCCTGGAATAAACCCCACTGGATCATGGTTTATGATAGTGGTTTATAATCAGTTTTTTGTTATTGGATTCTATTTGCTAGTATTTTGTTCATGATTTTTGCACTTAGGTTCATCAGTGATATTGACCTGTAATTTTGCTTTGTGATTTCTTTGTCTGGTTTTGGTATCAGGGTATTGGTGAACTCATAGAATGAGTTTGGGAGTGTTCCCTTTCTCTGCAATTTTTGGGAAAGTTTGAGAAGAATAGGTGTTAATTCTCTAAATGTCTGGGTAGTATAGTCATTTTCACAGTGTTGATTGTGTAAACCCTAAAGATGCCATCAGAAAATTACTAGAGTTAATCAATGAATTTAGTAAAGTAGAAGGATACAAAATTAATACAGAAAAATCTTTTGCATTCCTATACACTATCAATGAAAACTCAGAAAAAGAAATTAAGGAATCAATCCCATACACCATTGCAACAAAATGAGTAAAATACCTAGGAATAAACCTGCATAAGGAGATGAAAGACCTCTATACAGAAAACTATAAGACACTGAAAAAAGAAATCAAAGACAACACAAACAGATGGATATCATGTTCTTGGATTGGAAGGATCAATGTTGTGAAAATGACTATACTACCGAAATATTAGCTCCCTAAATGTTTGGTAGAATTCACCTATGACACCATCTGGCCCTGGGCTTTTGTTTGTTGGAAGATTTTTTTTTTATCACAGTTTCAATTTAGGTGCTTGTGATTAAGACTGATGCTGGGAAAGGTTGGGGGCGGGAGGAGAAGGGGATGACTGAGAGTGAGATGGCAGGATGGCATCACCGACTCTGTGGACATGAGTTTGAGTGAACTCCAGGAGTTGGTGATGGACAGGGAGGCCTGGCGTGCTGTGATTCATGGGGTCACGGAGAGTCGGACACGACTGAACTGAACTGAACTGAACTGATTGGTCTGTTCATGATTTGTATTTCTTCCTGGTTCAGTTTGGGAAAGTACTTTTCTAAGTGTTTGTCCATTTCTTCTAGGTTGTCCATTTTACTGGTATGTAATTGCTTGTAGTAATCTTTTATGATCCTTTGTATTTCTGCATTGTCTGTTGTAACTTCTCTTTTTTCATTTCTAATTTTATTGATTTGAGTCTTGTTTTTTCTTGAGTCAGGATAATGGTTTGTCAACTTTTTCTTTTCAAAGAATCAGCTTTTAGTTTTATTGATCTTTGCTATTGTTTCTTTCATTTCTTTATCATTTGTTTCTTCTCTGATCTTTGCAATTTCTTTCCTTCTGCTAACTTTGGGTTTTGATGCTTTTCTTTTTCTTAGGTGTAAGGTTAGGTTGTTTGTTTGATGTTTTTCTTGTT
The DNA here is from genome assembly GCF_049115385.1 of Moschus berezovskii. Lineage (NCBI taxonomy): Eukaryota > Metazoa > Chordata > Mammalia > Artiodactyla > Moschidae > Moschus > Moschus berezovskii. Next base: position 86,317,961 of record NC_142472.1, read on the forward strand.
TTTTGAGGTAGGCTTGTAAGGCAAACCATTCAATATTACAGTAATCCAGGCCTATGCCCCAAACAGTAACGCTGAAGAAGCCAAAGTTGAACAGTTCTATGAAGACCTACAAGACCTTTTAGAACTAACACCCAAAAAAGATGTCCTTTTCATTATAGGGGACTGGAATGCAAAAGTAGGAAGTCAAGAAACACCTGGAGTAACAGGCAAATTTGGCCTTGGAGCACGGAATGAAGCAGGGCAAAGGCTAATAGAGTTTTGTCAAGAGAACGCACTGGTCATAGCAAACACCTTCTTCCAACAACATAAGAGAAGACTCTACACATGGACATAACCAAATGGTCAACACCGAAATCAGATTGATTATATTCTTTGCAGCCAAAGATGGAGAAGCTGTATACAGTTAGCAAAAACAAGACCAGGAGCTGACTGTGGCTCAGATCATGAACTCCTTATTGCCAAATTCAGACTTAAATTGAAGAAAGTAGGGAAAACCACTAGACCATTCAGGTATGACCTAAATCAAATCCCTTATGATTATACAGTGGAAGTGAGAAATAGATTTAAGGGACTAGATCTGATAGATAGAGTGCCTGATGAACTCTGGACGGAGGTTTGTGACATTGTACAGGAGACAGGGATCAAGACCATCCCCATGGAAAAAAATGCAAAAAAGCAAAATGGCTGTCTGAGGAGGCCTTAGAAATAGCTGTGAAAAGAAGAGAAGCGAAAAGCAAAGGAGAAAAGGAAAGATATGAGCATCTGAATGCAGAGTTCCAAAGAATAGCAAGGAGAGATAAGAAAGCCTTCCTCAGTGATTGATGCAAAGAAATAGAGGAAAACAACAGAATAGGAAAAACAAGAGATCTCTTCAAGAAAATTAGAGCTTCCAAGGGAACATTTCATGCAAAGATGGGCTCGATAAAGGACAGAAATGGTATGGACCTAACAGAAGCAGAAGATATTAAGAAGAGGTGGCAAGAATACACAGAAGAACTGTACAAAAAAGATCTTCAAGACCAAGATAGTCACGATAACGTGATCACTGATCTAGAGCCAGACATCTTGGAATGTGAAGTCAAGTGGGCCTTAGAAAGCATCACTACGAATAAAGCTAGTGGAGGTGATGGAATTCCAGTTGAGCTATCTCAAATCTTGAAGATGATGCTGTGAAAGTGCTGCACTCAATATGCTAGCAAATTTGGAAAACTCAGCAGTGGCCACAGGACTGGAACAGGTCAGTCTTCATTCCAATCCCAAAGAAAGGGAATTCCAAAGAATGCTCAAACTACCGCACAATTGCACTCATCTCACACGCTAGTAAAGTCATGCTCAAAATTCTCCAAGCCAGGCTTCAGCAATATGTGAATCGTGAACTCCCAGACGTTCAACTTGGTTTTAGAAAAGGCAGAGGCACCAGAGATCAAATTGCCAACATCTGCTGGATCATAGAGAAAGCAAGAGAGTTCCAGAAAAACATCTATTTCTGCTTCATTGACTGTGCCAAAGCCTTTGACTGTGTGGATCACAAGAAACTGTGGAACATTCTGAAAGAGATGGGAATACCAGACCACCTGACCTGCCTCTTGAGAAACCTGTATGCAGGTCAGGAAGCAACAGTCAGAACTGTACATGGAACAACCAACTGGTTCCAAATAGGAAAAGGAGTGCGTCAAGGCTGTATATTGTCACCTTGCTTATTTAACTTATATACAGAGTACATCATGAGGAACACTGGGCTGGAAGAAGCACAAGCTGGAATCAAGATTGCTGGGAGAAATATCAATAATCTCAGGTATGCAGATGACACTACCCTTATGGCAGAAAGTGAAGAGGAACTCAAAAGCCTCTTGATGAAAGTGAAAGAGGAGAGTGAAAATGTTGGCTTGAAGCTCAACATTCAGAAAACGAAGATCATGGCATCTGGTCCCATCACTTCATGGGAAATAGATGGAAAAACAGTGGAAACAGTGTCAGACTTTTTTTTTTTTGGCTCCAAAATCACTGCAGATGCTGATTGCAGCCATGAAATTAAAAGACGCTTACTCCTTGGAAGGAAAGTTATGACCAACTTTGATAATATATTAAAAAGCAGAGACATTACTTTGCCAACCAAGGTCCGTCTAGTCAAGGTTATGGTTTTTCCCGTGGTCATGTATGGATGTGAGAGTTGGACTGTGAAGAAAGCTGAGCACCGAAGAACTGATGCTTTTGAACTGTGGTGTTGGAGAAGACTCTTGAGAGTCCCTTGTACCGAAAGGAGATCCAACCAGTCCATTCTAAGGGAGATCGATCCTGGGTGTTCATTGGAAGGACTGATGCTAAAGCTGAAACTCCAATACTTTGGCCACCTCATGCGACGAGTTGACTCACTGGAAAAGACTCTGATGCTGGGAAAGGTTGGGGGCGGGAGGAGAAGGGGACGACAGGGAATGAAATGGCTGGATGGCTTCACTGACTCTATGGACATGAGTTTGAGTGAATCCGGGAGTTGGTGATAGACAGGGTAGCCTGGCATGCTGTGATTCATGGGGTCGCGGAGAGTCGGACACGACTGAGTGACTAAACTGAACTGAACTGTATTGCTACAAAATTCCCTCTTAGGACCATTTTTGCTGTATCCCATAGGTTTTGGGTTGTTGCATTTTTGTTGTCATTTGTTTGTAGAAATTTTTTTTTTAATATCTTTTTTTGATTTCCTCAGTGACATCTTGGCTATTTAGAAACATGTTGTTTAGCCTCCATGTATTGGTGTGTTTTACAGTTCTTTCCTGTAATTGATATCTAATGTCATAGCATTTTGGTCAGAAAAGATGCTTGATATGATTTCAATTTTCTTAAATTAACTGAGACTTGATTTGTGACTCAACATGTGATCTATCCTGGAGAATGTTTCATGTGAACTTGAGAAAAAACTGTATTCTACTATTTTTGATGGAATATCCTGAAGATATCAATTAAATCCATCTGGTCTAATGTATGATTTAAAGTTTGTGTTTCCTTATTAATTTTCTGTGTCAATGATATGTCCATTCATAAAAGTGGGGTGTTAAAATCCCCTAATATTAGTGCATTACTGTCTATTTCCCCTTTATGGTTTTTAGCATTTGCCTTATATATTGAGGTGCTCCTATGTTGGGTGCATAAATATTTATAATTTTATGTTTTCTTCTTGGATTGATCTCTTGATCATTATACAGTGTCCTTCCTTATCTCTTGTAACAGTTTTTATTTTAAAGTCTATTTCATCTGATATGAGTATTGCTACTCCTGCTTTCTTTTGATTCCCAGTTACATGGAATATCTTTTTCCATCCCTTGACTTTCAATCTGTATGTGTTCTTAAGTCTGAAGTGGATCTTTTGTAGGTGGTGTATACACAGGTCTTGCTTTCTGAATCCATTTAGCCAGTCTGTATCTTTTGGTTAGGGAACTTAATCCATTTACATTTAAGTTAGTTATTAATATGTATGTTCCTATTGCCATTTTTGTAATTATTTGGGTTTGTTTTTGTTGGTCTTTTTCTTCTCCTGTGTTTCCCACCTAGAGAAGTTCCTTTAGCATTTGTTGTGAGGCTGGTTTGGTGGTGCTGAATTATCTTAGCTTTTGTTTGTCTATAAAGCTTTTGATTTTGCCATCAAATCTGAATGAGATACTTGATGTGTATAGTAATCTTGGTTGTAGGTTTTTGTGTTTCATCACTTTAAATATATCCTGCCAGTTCCTTCTGACCTGCAGAGTTTCTGCTGAAAAATCAGCTATTAACTTTATGGGGATTCCTTTGTATGTTACTTTTTGCTTTTCCCTTGTTGCCTTTAGTATTTTTTCTTTGTGTTAAATTTTTGTTAGTTTGATTAATTTGTATCTGGATGTATTTCTCTTTGGGTTTATCCTGTATGGGACTGTGGCTTTCCTTTCCCATGGCATGGAATTTTGTTGTGTTTTATTTTGTTTTTTAAAAATTTATTTATTTTTTAATTGAAGGATAATTGCTTTACAGAATTTTTTTCCTGTCAAACCTCAACATGAATCAGCCATAGGTGTGTATATATATATATATATATATATATATATATATATATCCCCTCTCTTTTGAACCTCCCTCCCATCTCCCTCCCCATTTTAACCTTCTAGGTTGATACAGAGTTTGAGTTTCCTGAGCCATAAAGCAAATTCCTGTTGGCTACCTATTTTACATATGGTAATGTAAGTGTCCATGTTACTCTTTTCATACATCTCATCCTCTCCTCCCCTCTCCCCTTTTAAATAAGTCTATTCTCTATGTCTGTTTCTCCATTGCTGCCCTGTAAATGAATTCATTACCATTTTTCTAGATTCCATACATATGTGTTAGGATATGATATTTATCTTTCGCTTTCTGACTTACTTCACTGTGTATAATAGGTTTTAGGTTCATCCACCTCATTAGGACTGACTCAAATGTATTCCTTTTATGCTGAGTAATATTCCATTGTGTATATGTACCACAACTTATTTATCCATTCATCTGTCAATGGACATATAGGTTGCTTCCATGTCTAGCTATTGTAAATAGTGCTGCAGTGAACAGTGGGATACATGTTCCTTTTCAGTTTTGGTTTCCTCAGGGTATATGCCTAGGAGTGGGATTGCTGGGTCATATGGTGGTTTTATTCCTAGATTTTTAGGGTATCTCCATACCATCTTCCATAGTGGCTGTATCAATTTACATTCCCACCAACAGTGCAAGAAAGTTTCCTTTTCTCCACACTCTCTCCAGCATTTGTTGTTTATAGATTTTTTGATGATGGCCATTCTGACTGGTGTGAGGTGGTGTCTTATTGTAGTTTTGATTTACATTTCTCTGATAATGAGTGATGTTGAGCATCTTTTCATGTGTTTGTTAGTCATCTGTATGTCTTCTTTGGAGAAATGTCTGTTTAGGTCTTTTTCCCACTTCTTGATTGGGTTGTTTGCTTTTCTTGAATTGAATTGTATGTGCTGCTTGTATATTTTGGAAGTTAATCCTTTGTCAGTTGTTTCATTTGCTCTCATTTTCTCCCATTCTGAGGGTTGTCTTTTTACCTGGCTTATAGTTTCCTTTACTGTGCAAAAGCTTTTAAGTTTAATCAGGTCCCACTTGTTTATGTATGGAATTTTTTGAGTATAATCTCCTCAAATATTTTCTCGTCCTCTTTCTTTTTCTCTTCTTCTTCTAGAACCCCTAATTTGAATGTTGGTGCATTTGATATTGTCCCAAAGTTCTCTAAGGCTGTCCTCAATTCTTTTCATTCCTTTTTCTTTATTCTGCTCCTCAGGAGTTATTTCTATCATTTTGTCTTCCAGCTCACTTCACCATTATTTTCTTCCAGTTATTCTTCTATTTACACCTTCTAGAGTATGGAGAAGGCAATGGCAAGCCACTCCAGTACTCTTGCCTAGAAAATCGCATGGACAGAGGAGCCTGGTAAGCTGCAGTCCATGGGGGTACTACTAGTCGGATATGACTGAGCGACTTCACTTTCACTTATTGGAGAAGGAAATAGCAACCCACTCCAGTGTTCTTGCCTGGAGAATCCCAGGGACGGTGGAGCCTGGTTGGCTGCTGTCTATGGGGTCTCACAGAGTTGGACACGACTTAAGCGACTCAGCAGCAGCAGCAGAGTATTTTTAATATTGGTAATTGTGTTGGTCATCACTGTTTATTCTTTACTTCTTCTATGTGTCTGTTAAATGTGTTAAATGTTTCTTGCATTTTCTTCATTCTATTTTTGATATTTTAAAACTTCTTTAATATCATTACTTTAAATTATTTTTCAGCTAGGTTGCCTATTTCCTCTTCATTTATTTGGTCTTATAGATTTTTGCCTTGTTCCTTCATCTGTAATTTTTTTTGTCATTTCATTTTTCTTTTTCTTTGATGGGTAGGACTTTGTTCCTGTCTTACTAATTGTTTGGCCTGAGGTTTTCATCAGTGGAATTTGCAGGCAGTTGGGTAGAGGTGGGCCTTGGTGTTGAGATGTGAACCTCTGGGATACCTCACTCTGATTTACCATTACCTGGGATCTGAAGTTCTTTGTTACTTCAGCAGTTCAGACGCAATGCTCCTGCCACAGAGGCTCAATCCTGATCTCTTGTCGCCCCTGATGTTCCTCTCATCAACCTGACCGTTGGAGGTACCCTGACAGTATTTTGTGAGTATGTTAGGCATGGGGAGACATGGACTCCATGTTTTCCCTCACCATTGTCTTGACTGTGCTCCCTCTATTTCTGCTTTTAAGCAGATTTCTGCCAATGCACCAGTTACCACTAGATTATTCCACTCTGACATCTGAATTGATGTTCAAGTTTTTAAAGAAAAGCAAACACTACTGATTTCATAATGAATTTCTTTTGTGACAAATTTGTGCTTAATGCTGATGATCTGGTATATTGGTTCAACACCCAAAGACAAAGGGTTTGTTCTGTTCTTAGATCTTTATACTCATATTTGGAAAAGAGTTTGTTATCTTTCTGTTATTTAGGAATACATTGTCTGTTGTTTACCTCCCTTATCATCATCATCATCCATAGATCTATTTAGTTCAGTTCAGCTCAGTTAAGTCGCTCAGTGTGTCCGATCTTTGCGACGCCATGAATCGCAGCACGCCAGGCCTCCCTGTCCATCACCAACGCCCGAAGTCTATTCAAACTCATGTCCATTGAGTCGGTGATGCCATCCAGCCATCTCACTCTGTCGTCACCTTCACTTCCCACCCCCAATCCTTCCCAGCATCAGAGTCTTTTCCAGTGAGTCAACTCGTCCCATGAGGTGGCCAAAGTATTGGAGTTTCAGCTTTGGCATCAGTCCTTCCAATGAACACCCAGGATTGACTGCAATCAGCATTTACAGTGATTTTGGAGCCCCCAAAAATAAAGTCTGACACTATTTCCACTGTTTTTCCATCTATTTCCCATGAAGTGATGGGACCAGATGCTATGATCTTTGTTTTCTGAATGTTGAGCTTCAAGCCAACATTTTCACTCTCCTCTTTCACTTTCATCAAGAGGCTTTTGAGTTCCTCTTCACTTTCTGCCATAAGGGTAATGTCATCTGCATATCTGAGGTTATTGATATTTCTCCCAGCAATCTTGATTCCAGCTTGTGCTTCTTCCAGCCCAGCGTTCCTCATGATGTACTCTGCATAGAAGTTAAATAAGCAAGATGACAATATACAGCTTTGACATACTCCTTTTCCTATTTGGAACCAGTCGGTTGTTCCATGTACAGTTCTGACTGTTGCTTCCTGACCTGCATACAGGTTTCTCAAGAGGCAGGTCAGGTGGTCTGGTATTCCCATCTCTTTCAGAATGTTCCACACTTTCTTGTGATCCACACAGTCAAAGGCTTTGGCATAGTCAATAAAGCAGAAATATATGTTTTTCTGGAACTCTCCTGCTTTTTCAATGATCTAACGGGTGTTGGCAATTTGATGTCTAGAAAAGGTGCCTCTGCCTTTTCTAAAACCAAGTTGAAAACCTGGAAGTTCACAGTTCACATATTGCTGAAGCCTGGCTTGGAGAATTTTGAGCATGACTTTACTAGCCTGTGAGATGAGTGCAATTGTGTGGTAGTTTGAGCATTCTTTGGCATTGCCTTTCTTTGGGATTGGGATGAAGACTGACCTTTTTCAGTCCTGCGGCCCCTGCTGAGTTTTCCCAATTTCCTGGCGTATTGAGTGCAGCACTTTCACAGCATCATCTTTTAGGATTTGAAATAGCTTAACTGGGATTCCATCACCTCCTCTAGCTTTGTTCATAGTAATGGTTTCTAAGGCCCACTTGACTTCACATTCCAGGATATCTAGCTCTAGGTGAGTGATCACACCATCGTGATTATCTGGGTCGTGAAGGTCTTTTTTGTACAGTTCTCCTGTGTATTCTTGCCACCTCTTCTTAATATCTTCTGCTTCTGTTATACCATTTCTGTCCTTTACTGAGTCCATCTTTGCATGAAATGTTCCCTGGTATCTCTAATTTTCTTAAAGAGATCTCCAGTCTTTCCCATTCTGTTGTTTTCCTTTATTTCTTTGCATTGATTGTTGAGGAAGGCTTTCTTATCTCTCCTTGCTATTTTTTGGAACTTTGCATTCAGATGGGTATTATCTTACCTTTTCTCCTTTGCTTTTCACTTCTCTTCTTTTCACAGCTATTTGTAAGTCCTCCTCAAACAGCCATTTTGCTTTTTTGCATTTCTTTTTCTTGGGGATGCTCTTGATCCCTGTCTCCTGTACAGTGTCATGAACCTCCATCCATAGTTCATCAGGCACTCTATCATATCTAGTACCTTAAATCTATTTCTCACTTCCACTGTATAATCATAAGGGCTTTGAATTAGGTCATACCTGAATGGTCTAGTGGTTTTCCCTACTTTCTTCAATTTTAGTCTGAATTTGGCAATAAGGATTTCATGATCTGAACCACAGTCAGCTCCCAGTCTTGTTTTTGCTAGCTGTATAGAGCTTCTCCATCTTTGGCTGGGAAGAATATAATCAGTCTGATTTCAGTGTTGACCATCTGGTGATGTCCATGTGTAGAGCCTTCTCTTGTGTTGTTGGAAGAGGGTGTTTGCTATGACCAGTGCATTCTCTTGGCAAAACTCTATTAAGCTTTGACCTGCTTCATTCTGTACTCCAAGGCCAAATTTGCCTGTTACTCCAGGTGTTTCTTGACTTCCTACTTTTGCTTTCCAGTCCCCTGTAATGAAAAGGACATCGTTTTGGGTGTTAGTCCTAAAAGGTCTTGTAGGTCTTCATGGAACCATTCAACTGCAGATTCTTCAGAATTACTGGTTGGGCATAAGCTTGGATTACCATGATATTGAATGGTTTGCCTTGGAAACGAACAGAAATCATTTTGTCATTTTTGAGACTGCATCCAAGTACTGCATTTCAGACTCTTTTGTTGACCATCACAGTTACTCTCTTTCTTCTAAGGGATTCCTGCCCACAGTAGTAGATATGATGATCATCTGAGTTAAATTCACCCATTCCAGTCCATTTTGGTTCACTGATTCCTAGAATGTCAACGTTCACTCTTGCCATCTCCTGTTTGACCACTTCCAATTTGCCTTGATTCATGGACCTAACATTCCACGTGCCTATGCAATATTGCTCTTTACAGTTCAGGCCTTGCTTCTATCACCAGTCATATCCACAACTGAGTATTGTTTTTGCTTTGGCTCCATCCCTTCATTCTTTCTGGAGTTATTTCTCCACTGATCTCTAGTAGCATATTGGGTACTTACCGACCTGGAGAGTTCATCTTTCAGTATCCTATCATTTTGCCTTTTCATACTGTTCATGGCTTTCTCAAGGGAAGAATACTGAAGTGGTTTGCCATTCCCATCTCTCATACCTCTCCACCGTGACCCATCCGTCTTGGGTGGCCCCACACAGCATGGCTTAGTTTCATTGAGTTAGAAAAGCTGTGGTCCATGTGATCAGATTGGCTAGGTTTCTGTGGTTATGGTTTCATTATGTCTGCCCTCTGATGCCATCTTACAACACCTACCGTCATACTTGGGTTTCTCTTACCTTGGACGTGGGATATCTCTTCATGGCTGCTCCAGCAAAGCCCAGCCACTGCTCCTTTCCTTGGACGAGGGGTATCTCCTCATGGCTGCCCCTCCTGACCTTGAACATGCAGTAGCTCCTCTCCACCCTCCTGCGCCCACGCAGCCACCGTTGCATAGATCTATTACATGGTAGGAAAGGAATATATATTTTCTATCAGGTATCAAGTTTAGAAACACTGTCTTCCACATTACTGTGGAAAATCAACTGCAAATTGGAAGTTTTATTGTATGCAGTGTTCAACCTTTCAGCAATAGCTATCTCTATATAATTTCTAGACTCTCCTCACTGTAATGCGTTTTCCTAGCAAAAATACGGTAAATGATATAAATGCAATCTGAAAAAAAACTTAGTAATGTTTGTTCAGTTCGGTTCAGTTCAGTCGCTCAGTCGTGTTCAACTCTTTGCGACCCCATGGATCACAGCACGCCAGGCCTCCCTGTCCATCACCAACTCCCAGAGTTCACTCAAACTCATGTCCATTGAGTCGGTGATTCCATCCAGCCATCTCATTCTCTGTCGTCCCATTCTCCTCCCACCCCCAATCCCTCCTAGCATCAGACTCTTTTCCAGTGAGTCAACTCATTGCATGAGGTAGCCAAAGTATTGGAGTTTCAGCTTTAGCATCAGTCCTCCAATCCTTTGTATTATAGACCTAAAACTTAGAGGAATATCAAATATTCGTGTAGCAAGAAGTGCATTCTTTTTTTAAATTTTAGTAAAATACAGTTGATTTACCATGTTGTGAAGAAGTACATTCTTAAAGGCAACCTTATTTCATTTTTAAGCAAAATGGCTCAAGTTAAATGTGTTAACACAGAAATACCACAGGGCGTTCTAGATATTGTACAAACAAGTCAAACAGTAAAACATCATCATAGAAGAGTGAGGAAATGAGAAGGGTTGAGGAATCTTTTATTGGGACTTTATTCATTAGGAACACATGAGCTCCATAGAAAGTAGGAATAACTGCATTCTCTTTAAGGGATGCATCAGGTGGCCATCTAATGAAAGTGGCTTCCTGGGACTCTAGGTTACCTGGTAATAAAGGTACTCTAGGTTACCAGGTCGGAGAAGGCAATGGCAAGCCACTCCAGTACTCTTGCCTAGAAAATCCCATGGATGGAAGAGCCTGGTAGGCTGCAGTCCGTGGGGTCGCTAAGGGTCGGGGACACGACTGAGCGACTTCACTTTCACTTTTCACTTTCCACTTTCACACATTGGAGAAGGAAATGGCAACCCACTCCAGTGTTTTTGCCTGGAGAATCCCAGGGAAGGGGGAGCCTGGTGGGCTTCCGTCTATGGGGTCACACAGAGTCGGACACGACTGAAGTGACTTAGCAGCAGCAGGTTACCAAGTTGGAGAAGGAAATGTCAACCCACTCCAGTGTTCTTGCCTGGAGAATCCGAGGAGAGGCAGAGCCTGGTGGGCTGCCGTGTATGGGGTCGCAAAGATTCGGACACGACTGAAGCGACTTAGCAGCAGCAGCAGGTTATCAGGTAATAAATGGAGACTCTATGACACCCACCCTCTGCTAGTCTTTGTAACCGTTTGTCCTGGGAAAGGGAGTGAAGACACACAGAGGATTCACACCGAGTCTTTGGTTCTCACTGAAGGCAGAGCAGAGAAGACAGAATGCTAGAAAGTGAGGGAGAGAAAATACAAACAAGTAACTGCTATTTAGCTTTTGAACGTTTGAAGTATAAGTTGGGAGCTGAGAGAGGCTAGGAATGTGGGGTTTACCGAGAAGAACTTCATATGACTGTGTTGCTCTTTCATCGAGAACTGGCCATTTCACACCAGAGCGTTGAAGGTGCAAAGCCCGATTTTGAATATTTGCTGTCACTTAATAGCTCTGTGACATTGAAGGGTTTCACAAACATCGATTTTCTCATCCAAAAATGGGGCTATTGATATCTATCCTAGAGTTTCCTTGAAGGTTAATACATGTGCAAAGTCTACCAGTGTCTGACAGAGACCAGGCACATAACACTAGTAGCTATGTTGTATTTGCAGTTGTGAGTGTTCTTTGTCTCTAAATGATGTGTCCTCCTGTCAAAATCACACCTGGCTGGTACACAGCAAGAAGAACAGGAAAGCGTCTTACAGAAGCAAATGTCCTCTGTCCTTTCCCTCTATCTCCCTGGGTAAAGTCCTCTGGACACAGCTGCCCATGGAGTCCCAGGGTGACCCTGTGGTGCTGGCTGTGTGGAGGTGCCGGCTGTGGGGCTCACAGTGCTGCATGCCCTGGCTGACTCACTGCATCACCGCCATGGAAGGGGTTCAAGGCCCTGTCTCTCCTCACTCTCCCTCTTACCTGACACTCAAGCCTAGCCACTCACGTTGCTAAGAAGCTAAGTTTCTTCCTTATGTCTTCAGCTGCTTCTTCTGGAGGTGCAGCGGCAACTTTCTGTTTCCTACTTTCATCTTCTCCCCCTGGTGCCTGAAGAAAGCTCTTCCTCACAGACCCCTTCCCAAAGGATGTCAGCTGCTGTGAAAAGGCCCCCTGCTTACCAACCACTTGAATTTCAGGATGGAAGAAACTCACCCTCAAAGCTCCCTGCAAGCCTGCCTAGGGCCAAACTGCTCTCAACCCCAAACCCTTGTTTTCATCATTGTGACTTCCTTGATTCAAAATGACCTTTGTTAGGATTTTGCTTATTTCCTTCTCTGTACCTATTTTGTAAGCACCTTGAAGGTAAGGACCACTTTTTGTTTTTGTTGTTGTTATTGCTTTTAATCTCACCACTATTATGTTCCTAATGCCAAGCATGGTGTCCAATATATAAAAGTTTGAATGGCTTCACTTGAAGACCCAGCACAGCCAAAAAAATAAAATTATGCTTCCAAAAGTTTGAATGAACAAAGGACCAAATCTTTCCTATCCTCTGTGCCTCAGTTGGGTGACTTCTTTTTTCAGTCCAGAGGAGCTGGGGTCAACGTCACACTGGCCACAGCCCCGCCCTAGCTCTGATTAATCTCCTGCTCGTGTGTCACCTGTGCTTACATGTCACCTGTGCATGTTTCAGGCCCAGCGCTGCTGCAGGAGGCAGGGTGGGATGGAGGAAGGCCCTGGGCTGAGCTGAGGATGTTCCCCTCCCTTCATGGGAACAGGGTAGCTGTTCCAGTGGCTTCTCTCATTTTGGCAAAGGAATGGAATCAGCCATTTCTGAAATCATTTCTAGCACCAATCTCCATGTCTGTATTAAAAGGTTAATTGTGTTACACCTGTACACCCCTACCCTGGCTTCTCCAAGGAAGCAAAACAGTGCGATGAGAGCCACATTTCTATTCTAATGTCATTTACTGCATCAAGAGCTCTGAATCTCTTTTCCTGAGGCCAAGTGCACATTGCCATTTGGGAGGCAGTTACTGTCTGCAGCGCCTCGAGTAGTGGCTGCTGGATGACTTCCTGTTCGGAAACCCTTGACGATATTGCTCAGTCTCCCCATTTATTGCGGGCTGGTGGAGGTGATTCCATGTTTTCTAAGGGCAGTTTTTAATGAGCGCTGGGTGGCTTCAATTTTGCCCTCCCACACACTGTGGGTAAAGGCAGTGCTGGGAGCCATCCATTTTCATTTGCGGAAATATTTAGTATGGAACCCTGTCAAGAATAACACTGCCTTTGAGAGAATCCAGTTTGACAGCAGTGTTCCTGATTTTTTTCCCTTGGACACACTGAATAAGTTAGGGTATATCTTTGAACCTCAGATATTTTTCACCTGGAAAGTAATTTGGGATCTGGCTCTGTGCTGTAAGTGATAATTTGAAAAACTATACTTATAAGCAGTCCTGTCCTGAAATGACCCAAATAAATACCTAGCATTGTAAAGGGTGGGGATGAAAAAGGAAGAAAGTAAATAGTCCATATGTTTTCCTTGGGAACTCTCCATGTGCATAAAGCACTCAGGAATTTAATGAGAACACTTCTCTCCCAACTGCTCCCTGCCCAAAACATCCTTCAATAAAGAGAAAGAAGGATTTGGGGTTGACAAGGGAGGTTCAGGGACCAGAAATTTCTACTTTCTAAACTGGAGACAAATGTTGGGTGAGGGATTGTTTTCCCAGTTCGACAGAGCTCTCATCTCATGTTTTGCAAATAGTCATTCATGTGATTTGTTCATTAATTAGTCAATATGTGTTTAAGTGTCTACTGTGTGTGAGGAAGGGCTGAAAAGATAGCACCTGTAGGGACATAGTCCCACACACCAGCCCTGACCCCTGAGACCAAGCTGCCAGGGGACCCAGCTTTGTCCACCAGAGGACCCAGGACCTGTCCCTGCATACCAGCGTATGCACCAGTAGGCCAATACCAACTCCAGGAACTCCATCCCTTGCAGCCAGAGACCCCAGGACCTGGCTCTGCAAACCAGTCTGCCAGCGTGAGCTCTGGGACCAGCTTCACCCACGAATGAGCAGGTTCCAGCCTCAAGACTCCCTGGGCTCTGGTTCCACCCACTAGTAGGCAGACATACCAATTGTGGGGCCCCTTCCCTGGTTGTTCAGATAGTAAAGAATCTGCCTGTAATGTGGGAAGCCTGGGTTCAATCCATGGGTTGGGAAGATCCCCTGGAGCCCACTCTAGTATTCTTGCCTGGAGAATCTCCATGGACAGAGTATCCTGGCAGGCTATAGTCCATGGGGTCACAAAGAGTTGGACATGACTGAGTGACTAAGCACAGAATGCAGGCCTCTGCAGTCAGAGGCCCTAGGACCCAGTTCCATCCACCAGTGGGCTGGCACTAGCCTTGCGACCTCCGTGCCTCGACCTTGCCCACAAGTGGTTTGACACCAACTTTGGAAACCCTAAGCCCTATAGCAAGCAGCCTTGGGACCCAGCTCTGCCTACCAATGGACCAACACTAGCTTCAGGACCTGACCTCAACCACCAGTGTGTGGCACCAGCCTTGGAATCCCTTTGATCCCATTTCTACTCCTCAGTAGGACAACATCAGCTCTGGGACAGTTTGGAATCCTCAGCCAGTCACTTCAGGATCTGGGCTCATGCACCAGTGGGTTGAGAACAGCTTCAGGACACCCTGAAGCCTACAACTAGTCATGTCAGGACTGGACCCACCTACCAGAGCAGAAATAAATAAAGACTAAAAGAAATAATAGAATAGAAAAAGAAATCAATGAAACTAAGGGATGATATTTTGAAATGATAAATGAAATTGACAAAACATTAGCCAGACTCATCAAGGCAAAAAGAGAGCCCGAATAAAAATAATCACAAATGAAGAAGGAGAAGCTACAACTGACACCAAATAAATACAAAGTATCATAAGAAATTACTGTGAACAATTGTATGAAATAAAATGGAAGACCTAGAAGAAAGGAACAAAATCCTAGATATATGCGATATTTCAAGTATGAATCAGAAAAAATAGAAAATATGAAAAGACAAATTACCAGTAATGAAATTGAATCAGTAATAAAAACATTCCAAGCAAATAAAAGTCCAAGACCAGATGACTTCACAGATGAATTCTACCAAATATTTAGTGAAGATTTTACACTTATCCTCCTCAAATATTCCCAAAAATTGCAGAGGAAGGAATGCTTCCAAACTCATTCTATGAGACCAGCATCACCCTGATACTAAAACCAGACAAAAGTATCACAAAAAAGAAGATTATAAGCCAATATCACTGATGAACATAGATGCAAAAATCCTCAAAAAATGTTAGCAAGGCAAATTAAAAAATACTTAAAAGGATCATGCACCATGATAAAGTGGGATTTATCCCAGGGATGCAAGGATTTTTCAGTATCCACAAATCACTCAATGTGATACATCACATTAACAAATGAAGAATAAAAATCATACGATCATCTCAGTAGATGAAGAAAAAACTTTTGACAAAATTCAACATCCATTTATGATGATAAATCTTTAACAAAGTGGGTATAGAGAGAACATACCTCAACATAATAAAAGCCATATGTGGTAAGGTCACAGCTAATCGTGCTCAATGGTGAAAGATGAAATAATTTCCTCTAAGATCATAAACAAGACAAGGATGCCCAATCTCAACACTTTTATTTAACATAGTATTGGAATTCCTAGCCATAGTAATCAGAGCAGGAAAAGAAATAAAAGGAACCCAAGTTGGAAAGGAAAAAGTAAAACTGTCATTGTTTGCAGACAGTATGGTACTATACATAGAAAATTCTGAAGGCAACATGAAAACACTGCTAGAACTAATTCACAAATTTATAAAGTTGAAGGATTATTAATATATATAAATTAATTATGGAGAAAATTAATATATATAAATCACTTGCATTTCTATACACTAACAATAAACTGTCAGAAGGAGAAATGAAGAAAGCAACTCCATTATAATCATATTAAAAGGATAAAATACTTAGAATTATGTTAAACCAAGGAGCTAAAAGACCTGTATTTTAAAAATTTTATTCTTTTAATATAATATTAAAAGAATAAAATACTTAGAATTATGCTAAACCAAGGAGATAAAAGACCTGTACTTTAAAAATTATGACACTGATGAAAGAATTTGAAGATAAAAACAGATGGAAACATATATGATGTTGAAGAACTGGAAGAATTAATGTTGCTAAATTGACCATACTACCCTCAGTTCAGTTCAGTCTCTCACTTGTGTCCAACTCTTTGTGACCCCATGAATCACAGCATGCCAGGCCTCCCTGTCCATCACCAACCCCCAGAGTTCACTCAAACTCATGTCCATCCAGCCATCTCATTCTCTGTCGTCCCCTTCTCCTCCCACCCCCACTCCTTCCCAGCATTAGAGTCTTTTCCAATGAGTCAACTCGTCGCATGAGGTGGCCAAAGTATTGGAATTTCAGCTTTAGCATCAGTCCATCCAATGAACACCCAGAACTGATCTCCTTTAGAATGGACTGGTTGGATCTCCTTGCAGTCCAAGGGACTCTCAAGAGTCTTCTCCAGCACCACAGTTCAAAAGCATCAATTCTTCGGTGACCAGCCTTCTTCACAGTCCAACTCTCACATAATACCCTAGGCAATCTATAGATTCAATGTAATACCTATCAAAATTCCAATAGCATTTTTCACAGAATTAGAAAAAGTAATTTAAAATTTGTATATAAATAGATAAACTCTGAACAGCTAAAAAAATCTTCAGAAAAAAAGAAAAAAGCTGGAAGCATCAAGCTCCCTGATTAAAATTATACTATAACTCTACAGTAATCAAAATAATATGATACTGTCAGAAAACAGACATTAGATCAGTAGAACAGAATAGAGAACCAGAAAATAAATCTATGCACCTATGGTCAATTAATCTATGACAAAGGAAGGAAGAATTTGCAATAGGGAAAAGGCAGCATACTGTTTAGTAAATAGTGTTGGGAAACTAGACAGCTTTGTATAAAGGAATCAAGCTGGATTACTCTCTCACATAAGGCAAAATAATAAATTAAAAATTGATTAAACACTTAAACATAATATTTAAAATCCTAAAGCTTCTAGTAGAAAACACAAGTGGTATTCTACTTGACTTCAGTAATAATCTTTTGGATTTGTCTCTCCAGGCATGGGAAACCAAAATAAAAATTTTATAAAAGGGGGAGGACGGAGGAAGATGGCAGAAGAATAGGATGGGAAGACCACTTTCTCCCCCACAAATTCATCAAAAGAACATTTGAACGCTGAGTAAATTCCACAAAACAATTTCTGAATGCCCGCAGAGGACATCAGGCACCCAGAAAAGTAGTCCATTGTCTTCGAAAGGAAGTAGGAAAAAGCATAAAAGATAAAAAGAGAGACAAAAGAGGTAGGGACGGAGCTCTGTCCTGGGAAGAGAGGCTTAAAAAAGAGAGGTTTCCAAACACCAGGAAACACTCTCACTGGTGAGTCTGTGGCAACCCTTGGAACCTCAGAGGGCAACATAGCCGGGAGGAAAAAGAAATAAATAATTAAAACCCACAGATTACGTGCCCAATGGTAACTCCCAGCAGAGAAGCAGCATAGACACCGTCATCTGCCACTAGCAAGCGGGGGCTGGGCAGGGAGGAACGGCTGCATTGCCTAGAGTGAGGACCAGGCCTGAATGCCGTGAGAGCAATCTGAGAGAGCTAATTGGAGATAGCAAAGCAGACTGTGGGTTAGCTAACCCGCAAAAAGGCGAAAAGCCCTAACCTAAGACTCCGCCAGACCCGCTCACAGAACAAAGGGCGAACTAGAGTTAGCCGGCTGCGGATGGCTCATCCCCCATCCCCCACCGAGACAGGCAGGGGAGGGCTTCCAGAGCTGCAAGGGGGCAATCACAGCCCCAGAGAGGCATCCGATGCCAAACTGCAAGCAGGCTTTGTTGCTAACCAAGACTTCTTGGGTTTCTGGCCAGTTGACATCTGCCTGAGAAGGTGCACTGGTTGTACACCCAGAACCAAGTGGCAGGGACTGGGAAGGCGATAAGTCCCAGTGACTGCGCTCGCCAAACACCTGGTTGCCTGAACTGCTCGGACGGGGGAAGGGCACAAAACGCAGGCCCAACCAAGTCTGCGCTTTTGTGGAGTACCCGAAAACCTGAACCTGAGCAGCTTAGACCTGGGATGTGCATGCAACACAGCGCCGGCCTCAGACACTTCCTGGCAGAGCAACCTAGAGCCTGTGCAGCGTAGACTGGGACAGCACACACGCTATGAGCAGGGGCAAACCCAGTGTGGCCGAGACACTGCGAGCACTCCCCACAGATGTCAGTGATATTTGTCTGCAGCTTTCCTCCCTTCCCACAGAACGACAGATTAATTGAGCCTTAAAAAGTGTCCACCATCGACCCCTAGTGTCAGCGCAGAAATTAGACACCGAAGAGACCAGCAAACAGAAGAAGCTAAAACAGAGGGAACCACCTTGGAAGTGACAGAGGGAGAAGTCTTGAGGCTACTGCAAGAATAAGACTGAAAACCAGAGGCAGGAGGCTTAAGTCCAAATCCTGAGAACACCAGAGAACTCCTGACTCCAGGGAATGTTAATCAATAGGAGATCATCAAACGCCTCCAAAACTACATTGAAACCAAGCACCACCCAAGGGTCAACAAGTTCCAGAGCAAGACATACCAGGCAAATTCTCCAGCAACACTGGAAAATAGCCCTGAGCTTCAATATACAGGCTGCCCAAAGTCACTCCAAACCCACTGACATCTCATAACTCATTACTGGACACTTCATTGCACTCTAGAGAGAATAAATCCAGCTCCACCCACCAGAACACCTACACAAGCTTCCCTAACCAAGGAACCTTGATAAGCCACCCGTCCAACCTCACCCACAGTGAGGAAGCTCAACAATAAAGAGAAATCCACAAACTGACAGAAGACGAAAAGGCCATCCCAAACACAGCAATATAAGCAAGATGAAGAGGCAGAGAAATAGCCAGCAAATAAAGGAACAGGATAAATGTCCACCAACCCAAACAAAAGAGGAAGAGATAGGGAACTACCTGATAAAGAATTCAGAATAATGATAATGAAAATGACCAAAAATCTTGAAAACAAATTGGAGTTGCAGATAAATAACGTAGAGAAAAGGATCGAGAAGATGCAAAAAGGTTTAATAAGGATCTAGAAGAAATAAAGAAGAGTCAATATACAATGAATAACACAATAGATGAGATAAAAAACACTCTGGAGGGAACCAACAGTAGAATAACGGAGGCAGAAGATAGAATAAGTGAGTTAGAAGGTAGAATGGTAGAAATAAATTAAACAGAGAGGAAAAAAGAAAAACAAATTAAAAGAAATGAGGACAATCTCGGAGACCTCTGGGACAATGTTAAACACTCCAACATCCGAATCATAGGAGTCCCAGAAGAAGAAGACAAGAAGGAAGACCATGAGAAAATACTTGAGGAGATAGTAGTTGAAAATTTCCCTAAAATGGGGAAGGAAATAATCACCCAAGCCCAAGAAACCCAGAGAGTCCCTAACAGGATAAGCCCAAGGTGAAATACCCCAAGACACATAGTAATCAAATTAACAAAGATCAAACACAAAGAACAAATATTAAAAGCAGCAAGGGAAAAGCAACAAATAACACACAAGGGGATCTCCATAAGGATAACAGCTGACCTTTCAATAGAAACTCTTCAGGCAGGGAGGGAATGGCAGGGCATACTTAAAGTGTTGCAAGAAAATAACCTACAGCCCAGATTACTGTACTCAGTAAGGATTTCATTTAAATATGAAGGAGAAATCAAAAGCTTTACAAACAAGCAAAAGCTGAGAGAATTCAGCATCACCAAACCAGCTCTCCAACAAATGCTAAAGGACCTTCTCTAGAAAGGAAACACAGAAAGAGTGTATAAACTCGAACCCAAAGCAATAAAGAAAATGGCAACGGGATCATGCTTATCAATAATTACCTTAAACGTAAATGGGTAGAATGCCTCAACCAAAAGACAAAGACTGGCTGAATGGATACAAAAATAAGACCCCCATATTTTGAACTGTGGTGTTGGAGAAGACTCTTGAGAGTCCCTTATACTGCAAGGAGATCCAACTAGTCCATTCTAAAGGAGATCAATCCTGGATGTTCATTGGAGGGACTGATGCTAAAGCTGAAACTGCAATACTTTGGCCACCTCATGCGAAGAGTTGACTCACTGGAAAAGACTCTGATGCTGGGAAAGGTTGGGGGCGGGAGGAGAAGGGGACGACGGAGAATGAGATGGCTGGATGGCATCACCGACTCTGTGGACATGAGTTTGAGTGTACTCCGGGAGTTGGTGATGGACAGGGAGGCCTGGCGTGCTGTGATTCATGGGGTCGTGGAGAGTCGGACACGACTGAGCGACTGAACTGAACTGAACTGATATGTTGTCTATAAGAGACCCACCTCGAAACAAGGGACACATACAGATTGAAAGTGAAGGGCTGGAAAAAGATATTCCACACAAATAAAGACCAAAAGAAAGCAGGAGTAGCAATACTCATATCAGATAATATAGACTTTAAGACAAAGGCTGTGAAAAGAGACAAAGAAGGACACTACATAATGATCAAAGGATGAATCCAAGAAGAGATATAACAATTATAAATATATATGCACCCAACATAGGAGCACTGCAGTATGTAAGACAAATGCTAATAAGTATGAAAGGGAAAATCAACAATAACACAATAATAGTGGGTGACTTTACTACCCCATTCACACCTATGGACAGATCAACTAAACAGGAAATTAACAAGGAAACACAAACGTTAAATGATACAATAGTCCAGTTAGACCTAACTGATATCTATAGGACATTTCACCCCAAAACAATGAATTTCACCTTTTTCTCAAGTGCACACAGAACCTTCTCCAGGATAGATCACATCCTGGGCCATACCTCTAGCCATGGTAAATTCAAAAAATTTGAAATCATTCCAAGCATCTTTTTTGACCATGATGCAGTAAGACTAGATCTTAATTTTGGGAGAAAAACTAGTAAAAATTCCAATATAAGGAGGCTGAACAACACGCTGCTGAATAATGAACAAATCATAGAAGAAATAAAAAAAGAAATCAAAATATGCATAGAAATGAACGAAAATGAAAACATAACAACCCAAAACCTCTGGGACACTGTAAAAGCAGTGCTAAGGGGAAGGTTCATAGCAATACAGGCATACTTCAAGAAACAAGAAAAAAGCCAACTAAATAACCTAACTCTACACCTAAAGCAAGTAGAAAAGGAAGAAATGAAGAACCCCAGGGTTAGTAGAAGGAAATAAATCTTAAAAATTAGGGGAGAAATAAATGCAAAAGAAACAAAAGAGACCATAGCAAAAATCAACAAAGCCACAAGTTAGTTCTTTGAGAGGGTAAATAAGATTGACACACCACTAGCCAGACTCATCAAGAAACCAAGGGAGAAAAACCAAATCAACAAAATTAGAAATGAAAAGGGAGAGATCACAACAGACAACACAGAAATACAAAGGATCATAAGAGACTACTATCAGAAATTATATGCCAATAAAATGGACAACTTGGAAGAAATGGACAAATTCTTCGAAAAGTACAACTTTCCAAAACTGAACCAGGAAGAAATAGAAAATCTTAATAGAACCATCACAAGCATGGAAATTGAAACTGTAATCAGAAATCTTCCAGCAAACAAAAGCCCAGGTCCAGACGGCTTCACAGCTGAATTCTACCAAAAATTGAGAGAAGAGCTAACACCTATCCTACTGAAACTCTTCCAGAAAATTGCAGAGTAAGGTAAACTTCCAAACTCATTCTGTGAAGCCAGCATCACCCTAATAACAAAACCTGACATAGATGCCACAAAAAAAGAAAATTACAGGCCAATTTCACTGATGAACATAGATGCAAAAATCCTTAACAAAATTTTAGCAATCAGAATCCAACAACACATTGAAAAGATCATACATCATGACCAAGTGGGCTTCATCCCAGGAATGCAAAGATTCTTCAATATCCACAAATCCATCAATGTAATACACCACATTAACAAAATGAAAAATAAAAACCATATGATTATCTCAATAGAAGCAGAGAAAGCCTTTGACAAAATTCAACATCCATTTATGATAAAAACCCTCCAGAAGGCAGGAATAGAAGGAATGTTCCTCAACATAATAAAAGCTATATATGACAAACCCACAGCAAACATTATCCTCAACGGTGAAAATTTGAAAGCGACTCCCCTAAACTCAGGAACAAGACAAGGGTGCCCATTCTCACCACTACAATTCAACATAGTTTTGGAAGTTTTGGCCACAACAATCAGCAGAAAAAGACATAAAAGGAATCCAAATTGAAAAAGAAGAAGTAAAACTCTCACTGTTTGCAGATGACATGATCCTCTACACAGAAAACCCTAAAGACTCTACCAGAAAATTACTAGAGCTAATCAATGAATATAGTAAAGTTGCAGGATATAAAATCAACACACAGAAATCGCTTGCATTCCTATACACTAATAATGAGAAAATAGAAAGAGAAATTAAGGAAACAATTCCATTCACCTTTGCAATGAAAAGAATAAAATACTTAGGAATATATCTACTTAAAGAAACAAAAGACCTATATATAGAAAACTATAAAACACCTGTGAAAGAAATCAGAGGGGACACTAATAGATGGAGAAATATACCGTGTTCATGGATTGGAAGAATAAATATTGTGAAAATGAATATATTACCCAAAGTAATTTATAAGTTCATTGCAATCCCAATCAAGCTGCCAATGGTGTTTTTCACAGAGCTAGAACAAATAATTTCACAATTTGTATGGAAATACAAAAAACCTCGAATAGCCAATGCAATCTTGAGAAAGAAGAATGGAACTGGGGGAATCAACCTTCCGGACTTCAGGCTCCACTACAAAGCCACAGTCATCAAGACAGTATGGTACTGGCGTAAA
The DNA here is from genome assembly GCF_049115385.1 of Moschus berezovskii. Classification (NCBI taxonomy): domain Eukaryota; kingdom Metazoa; phylum Chordata; class Mammalia; order Artiodactyla; family Moschidae; genus Moschus; species Moschus berezovskii. The sequence continues at coordinate 86,340,938 of NC_142472.1, forward strand.
GACAGAAATATAGATCAATGGAACAAAATAGAAAGCCTAGAGATAAATCTATACACCTATGGACCCCTTATCTTTGACAAGGGAGGCAAGAATATTCAATGGAGAAAAGACAATCTCTTAAACAAGTGGTACTGGGAAAACTGATCAACCACTTGTAAAAGAATGAAACTAGAACACTCCCTAACAGCATACACAAAAATAGACTCAAAATGGATTAAAGATCTAAATGTAAGACCAGAAACTATAAAACTCCTAGAGAAGAACATAGGCAAAACACTCTCTGACATAAATCACAGCAGGATCCTCTATGACCCACCTCCCAGAATATTGGAAATAAAAGCAAAATAAACAAATGGAACCTAATTAAAATTAAAAGCTTCTGCACAGCAAAGGAAACTATAAGCAAGGTGAAAAGACAGCCTTCAGAAGGCAGAAAATAATAGCAAATTAAGCAAATAACAAATCTCAAAAATATACAAGCAACTCCTGCAGCTCAATTCCAGAAAAATAAACGACCCAATCAAAAAATGGGCCAAAGAACTAAACAGACATTTCTTCAAAGAAGACATACAGATGGCTAACAAATATATGAAAAGATGCTCAACATCACTCATAATCAGAGAAATGCAAATCAAAACCACAATGAGGTACCATTTCACATCAGTCAGAATGGCTGCTTTCCCAAAGTCTACAAGCAATAAATACTGGAGAGGGTATGGAGAAAAGGGAACCCTCTTACACTGTTGGTGGGAATGCAAACTAGTACAACCACTATGGAGAACAGTGTGGAGATTCCTTAAAAAACTGGAAATAGAACTGCCATACGACACAGCAATACCACTCCTGGGCATACACACCAAGGAAACCAGAATTGAAAGAGACACATGTACTCCAATGTTCATCGCAGCACTGTTTACAATAGCCAGGACATGGAAGCAACCTAGATGTCCATCTGCAGACAAATGGATAAGAAAGCTGTGGTACATATACACAATGGAGCAATTAAAAAGAATACATTTGAGTCAGTTCTGATGAGATGGATGAAACTGGACCCTATTATACAGAGTGAAGTAAGCCAGAAAGAAAAACACCAATACAGTATACTAACGCATATATATGGAATTTAGAAAGATGATAATGATAACCCTGTATACGAGACAGCAAAAGAGACACAAATGTATAGAACAGACTTTTGTACTCTGAGGGAAAGGGCGAGGGTGGGATGATTTGGGAGAATGGCACTGAAACATGTATATTATCATATGTGAAATGAATCACCAGTCCATGTTCGATGCATGATACCGGATATCGGGGCTGGTGTACCGGGATGACCCAGAGGGATGGAATGGGGAGGGAGGTGGGAAACAAAGATCATGGCATCTGGTCCCATTATTTCATGGGAACTAGATAGGGAAACAGTGGAAAAAGTGTCAGATTTTATTTTGGGGGGCTCCAAAATCACTGCAGATGCTGATTGCAGCCATGAAATTAAAAGACACTTACTCCTTGGAAGGAAAGTTAAGACCAACCTAGATAGCGTATTAAAGAGCAGAAACATTACTTTGTCAACAAAGGTCCGTCTAGTGAAGGCTATGGTTTTTCCAGTTGTCATGTATGGATGTGAGAGTTGGACTGTGAAGAAAGCTGATCACCGAAGAATTGATGCTTTTGAACTGTGGTGCTGGAGAAGACTCTTGAGAGTCCCTTGGACTGCAAGGAGGTCCAACCAGTCCATTCTAAAGGAGATCAGTCCTGGGTGTTCATTGGAAGGACTGATGCTAAAGCTGAAACTCCAATACTTTGGCCACCTCATGCGACGAGTTGACTCACTGGAAAAGACTCTGATGCTGGGAGGGATTAAGGGTGGGAGGAGACGGGGACGATAGAGAATGAAATGGCTGGATGGCATCACCAACTCGATGGACATGAGTTTGGGTGAACTCCGGGAGTTGGTGATGGACAGGGAGGCCTGGCGTGCTGTGATTCATGGGGTCGCAAAGAGTCAGACACGACTGAGCGACTGAACTGAACTGAACTGAACTGAATGTGAACAACTGACTCATTGGAAAAGACCTCGATGTTGGGAAAGATTGAAGGTAGGAGGAGAAGGGAATGACAGAGGATGAGATGGTTAAAAGTCATTACTGACTCAATGAACATGAGTTTGAACATGCTCTTGGAATTGGTGCTGGACAGGGAAGCCTGACGGACTGGAGCCCATGGGGTCGCAAAAAGTCAGACACGACTGAGTGACTGAACTGAACTTGCATGAAGTGTACCCTTGGTATCCGTAATTTTCTTGAAGCCTTTTCCATTCTCTTGTTTTCCTCAATTTCTTCGCCTTGATCACTTAGGAAGGCTTTCTTATCTCTCCTTGCTCCTCTTTGGAACTTGGCATTCAGATGGGTATATTAAGTTATAGAAATATTCAGTTGCAAAGCAAATGAGTCATGGGTATGCACTGTAAATTATAGTCAATAACTATAGGGAGTATAGTCAATAACTATTTCATATCTTGGTATTGTGACTTATTGTAGCTAGACTTATGATGATTATTTTGAAATGAATAGAATTACTGAATCACTGTATTATATAACAGGAGCTTGCATAGTGTTGTAGGTCAATTATGCTTTGGAATTAGTAAGCCAAGCAAGCTCATTACAAAAGTTCAGCTTCATGGTTTTCCACAGCAAGGGTTGGGAGGAGGGGGAATTTGATGAAGATAGTCAAGAGGTATAAACTTCCACTTATAAGATAAATAATCACTAAGGATGTACTGTACAACATGATAAATACAATTTACACTGCTATATGTTATGTATGAAAGTTCTTAAAATATTAAATTCTCATCACAATGGAAAATATTTTTTCTATTTCTTTAATGTTCTATCTATATGAGATGCTGGATGTTCACCAAACTTATTGTGATAATCATCATGATGTATATAAATCAAATCAGTTTGCTCTACATTTATACAGTTCTGTATATTAATTACATCTCTATAAAACTGGAAGAAAAAAAGCTCTTAAAACACCCTTAAAAAGTGTAGCTGGAGTTAACTCATAATTTGCGTGGCTAAGCGTCTAATTATGAGAAGCATGAGTTTGGGCTCTAATTGAGTTAGGCTCCAGAAAAACATCTACTTATGCTTTATTGACTATGCCAAAGCCTTTGACTGTGTGGATCACCACAAACTGTGGAAAATTCTTAAAGAGATGGGAATACCAGACCAACTGACCTGCCTCCTGAGAAATCTGTATGCAGGTAAAGAAGCAACAGTTAGAACTGTACATGGAACAACAGACTGGTTCCAATTTGGGAAAGGAGTATATCAAGACTGTATATTGTCACCCTGCTTGTTTAACTTCTCTGCAAAGTATATTATGCAAAATGTCGGGCTGGATGAAGCACAAGCTGGAATCAAGTTTGCGGGAGAAATATCAATAACCTCAGATATGCAGATAACACCGCCTTTATGGGAGAAAGTGAAGAAGAACTAAAGAGCCTTTTGATGAAGGTGAAAGAGGAGAGTGAAAAAGTTGGCTTAAAACTCAACATTCAGAAAACTAATATCATGGCATATGGTCCCATCACTTCATGGCAAATAGATAGGGAAACAATGGAAACAGTGAGAGACTTTATTTTCTTGGGCTTCAAAATCACTACAGATGGTGACTGCAGCCATGAAATTAAAAGACACTTGCTCCTTTGAAGAAAAGCTATGATCAACCTAGACAGCATATTAAAAAGCAGAGACATTACTTTGCAAACAAAGTCCGTCTAATCAAAGCTATTATTGGTTTTCCTAATAGTCATGTATGGACGTAAGAGTTGGACTATAAAGAAAGCTGAGTGCTAAAGATTTGATGCTTTTGAACTGTGGTGTTGGAGAAGACTCTTGAGAGTCCCTTGAACTGAAAGGAGATCCAACCAGTCCACCCTAAAGGAAATCAGTCCTGAATATTCATTGGAAGGATTGATGCTGAAATTAAAGCTCTAATACTTTGGCCACGTGATGCAAAGAACTGACTCACTAGAAAGACCCTGATGCTGGGAAATATTGAAGGCAAGGGGAAAAGGGGACAACAGAGGATGAGATAGTTGGATGGCATCACCAACTCAGTGGACATGAGTTTGAGTAAGCTCCGGGAGTTGGTGATGTACAGGGAGGCCTGATGTGTTGCAGTTCATGGGGTCACAAAGAGTCGGACATGACAGCGACTGAACTGAGAGGTTCAAATTCTGAATCCATCAATTAACTGATGACTTTTGATATACAGTATCCTTCAATTTCTGTATGTGTAAAATGAGGAAAAATATCTATATCATAAGTGTACTATGAAGACATGTTCACCCACCCATTAAAATGCTACTTGGGAGAGAGTAGTTCAGAAAGCATTCCATTTACCAGTTAATGAGAGTACTTTTGTGAAGGTTGAACCAGAACCTTTGAAAAGCTTTGTGGTAGTTCTCATTGTATATCAGAAAGAAAAGTGGGAAAATTGCCACCCAGATACACTGCCTGTATTTGTTTGGGATAACAGAACTTCAGAAGTACATTTAGAAGTCAAAAGGTATAATGGTGATTTAATGGGGATAATGGGCAGAGGTCAGATGTTGGTCAGGTGGTCAGGGGAGACCAAGGGGGTATTGTTACTACAGTAAACGTCAGAGTTAAAATGTTAAAAGAATGATTTGACCCATAGATATTTTTACATAGGCTAATTAATCATAGTGTCTATAGGACTGAAATAGATGAGCATGATATTTAATTTATATTTTTGTTGATTTGAGTAAGTGAAAGTATGCCAGAGCACATGAATTAGTGACTTTAGTCACCAAAGAAGACTGTTACAGTCCTTTAGTTTTTCCTAGATGGAGACAGTTTACAGATCTAGCCTCTTAAATGAAGGGGAGACTGGGTCCCTTTGAGGAAGATTCTTGCTATGATGCCAAAAATTATACTGTAATTCTTTCTCCTAGACTTCTTTATTAAAGGGAGTGTGGTTACTTAGTTCTTGTCTGCTTACTAGGAAAAGAGATCTAACTAGACTTCATGGTTCTTTTGCTGTTCAGTCACTAAGTCATGTCCGACTCTTTGCGACCCCATGAATCTCAGTACCCCAGGCCTTCCTGTCCATCACCAACTCCCGGAGTTCACCCAAACTCATGTGCATCGAGTCGGTGATGCCATCCAGCCATCTCATCCTCTGTCATCCCCTTATCCTCCTGCCCACAATCCCTCATTTCGCATGAGGTGGCCAAAGTATTGGAGTTTCAGCTTTAGCATCAGTCCTTCCAATGAACACCCAGAACTGGTCTCCTTTAGGATGGACTGGTTGGATCTCCTTGCAGTCCAAGGGACTCTCAAGAGTCTTCTCCAACAACCCCATGAACAGTATGGCTCTCAACAGACACTAATTCCTGGAGCCTTTTGATAGGCTCTAATTCCTGGAGACTCCACCTTTGTGGTGCACCTATACAATTAAAGGCTTAAAGAGTTCAGATAATTAATGTTAGTTTCCTTTGTGTCCATCTCAAAGTGGCTTAGTCTGTCCCCCAGCCTATCATTTGGTTATTTCCTCAAGTCCAGAATGTACGGGGGAAGGAGATATATTAGCCCCTGGAAGAATCCCCACACTTGTTTCCTGACTCATGAAGAGAAGACTGGCATGATAGAAATGTTTACGTGGAAGCCACTGGAATTGTTTCTGCCTTAACAAATAGTAAAGCTATGCTGCATTCCTGGAGGGATTGCAGAAATTTGTGCCATGATCAAGGACTTGAAGAATTCAGGAGTGGTAATTCTTACCACATCCTAATACAGTTCACCTATTTTACATTTGCAGAGGATAGATGGATCTTGGATCTTAGAGGATGGCAGACAACTTTTATAAACTTACTCAAGTGATGAGTCAAATTCTAACAGCTGTTTCAGACATGGCTTCATTACTGGAGAAAATCAACATCCTCTGGCACCTGATATGCAATTGGGTAGATAATGGTCTAGTTTCAGACTAGACCTTAAGGTAGATGTTGTCATAAGGGTAATTTGTAGGTGTGATGAAAGTCCAGAACCGGTTGATTTTAAGTACAGGAAATTGTTCTAGATCATCTGGGTAGGCCTGATTCAGTCGACTGCAAGGTCTTAAGAACAGAACTGAGGCTTCCCTATTGAAGAAAACTTCCTCATGTGACAGCAGCTTGGGAGTTCCAGTCTGCCCTTCTCTGCAGCCTGCCTTATAGAGTTGACTTGTCTAGCCAGACTTTACAATCATATAGGCCAAAACTTGCCCTCAGTCTTATTATATATCTTCTACTGGTTTTGCTTCTTTGGTTAAAGCTTTACTGATACAGAAATTAATGTTGTGAATGCTTATCCATTGTATATGTTAATAAATAGTATCAGAAACAGTTTGCTTTCAATAGTCAAGACCAACAATATTCCTTCAGTGTATTGCATTATCTCATAGCTAAAATTTTTCTCCAATTCTGTCATAATCTTATCCATAGGGACTCACATTTTCATTCCACAAGACACCATGAAAGTGAAAAAAGTGAAAGTGTTATGCAGTTAATACCGGGATAAGGACATCTAAATACCAAATCCCCTTTATGTTGGGAACTGCTTATTCATACAAAGATAAAGTGAAAAGTGAAAGTGTTAGTGGCTCAGTCATGTCTGACTCCTTGCACCCCCATGGACTGCAGCCTGCCAGCCTCCTCTGTCCATGGAATTCTCCAGACAAGAATACTGGAGTGGGTAGCTATTCCTTTCTCCAGGGGATCTTACTAACCCAGGAATCAAACCCAGGTCTCCCATTTTGCAGGTGGATTCTTCACCATCTGAGCCACCAAGGAAGCCCATAAGACACCATGGAAGTAGTAAAAGTGAAAGTTGCTCAGTCGTGTCCAACTCTTTGCAACCCCATGGACAATACAGTCCATGGAATTCTCCAGGCCAGAAGACTGGAGTGAGTAGCCTTTCCCTTCTTCAGGGGATCTTCTCAACCCAGGGATTGAACCCAGGTCTCACACATTGCAGGTGGATTCTTTACCAGCTGAGTCACCAGGGAAGCATAAGACAGCATGCTTCTCCACTAATTTGATGGTATCATGCTAATTGAACTAGTAGAAAGTAGCAACTACTGTAGATATCTTGGTAAAACATACAAAACAGAGAGTAGGAAAAAACTCCTTCCACTCCACCAGCCCTAAGGTAGAGGCCTGTGAGAGTTCTAGGAATATCGTCCCAGCACAGAGACATATCCCTTCCAAATTGAAGGACAGGTGGATAGGAACATACAGCAAAGATAGGGACATAGCACCTAATGAGTCTCTGGGTTTTGGAGGCAACGTGTACCTATAACTCGTTTTGGCATGCTGCTCAGACTCATTGATCAGGTAACCTAAAAAGCTCTTGGTTTTGAGGAGCTCCAGACCAAGAGAAATCCTGTAGCTGCCACTTAGGCTTTATGGCCCAATAGAGTCATTTGATTGTGCTTGAAGTAAATGTGGCAGATAGTAATGCTCTATGGAGCCTTTGACAAGACACTCTAGGTGACTCACATCACAGGTTTTTAGAATTTTGGATCAAAGCTATGCAACTTTCTGCAGATAAGTATTCTCCTTCTCGAGAAACAACTTCTAGCTTGCTATTGGGTCCTACACTTGATTATGGATGACCAAGATAACCACCATGCTTATTGTCTGACTCAAGAAAAGATAATGGTAGATTTGTTCATCAGGGTTCTATAATCCATTGTAGGTGATGGATACGAGATGAGGCTTGATCTTGAAGGCTCAAGTAAACTTCATGGGTACATAGCCCAGCTACCCATGGTCACTACCCTTTCTGCATTGCCTTCTCCCTCTGACTGGAACTTATGGCCTCATGGGAAGTTCCCCATTAGCTGATGATTGAAAATGAAAAATTAAGGCCTAGTTTATAAGTGGTACAGTATGCTGCAAAGGATGCTGGCATCAGTTCAAAATAAAAAATGACAGCACTGGAACCCAACTCTGGGGAGGGGGGGTCCTTGAAGAATAGTGGTGAAGAGAAATCTCTTCAATAGGCAGAATTTTTAGAACTACCCTTGTGTTTCTCATTTTCTTGCAAGATGAAGTGGTCAGAGGGAGGTAGAGATATACATTATTTCATGGTTAGCGGTTAGAATTTGCCTTGGTGGTCAGGGGCTTCAATGGGACATGATCGGAAACTAGGTAACTGGGATATCTGGGCAGAGATTTCCGAGTGAGTATCTCAAAAAGAGGAGAGAATTTTTGTGTTCTTTGTAAATACTCAACAAAGAAAATCCTGAGCAGAGAAGGATTTTACTTACTTGCCCTGTTTTGTGGATGTTTCCTGGATACATTTAGTCTTCCCAATGATCCCATGAACAGATGGCCATAGTAGCAGGGGTTTTGCATGGGCCCAGCACCATGCACTCTCACTCGCAAAGGGTGAGTTGTCTACAGCCACTGGTCAGTGCCCAACGCGCCAACAGAAGAGACTGACACCGAGCCTTTGGTCTGTCACCACTTTCTGGATTGATTATTCTGAACCATATCCATCCATCCAAGAGGCATCACTATGTTTTAATTACAATAGGCACTCTGTGTAGACTTGCCTTTACTGCTTACAGTTCTTCTGACGAATCTGCCACCCATGGATTAAAGAAAACCTTATTCACTGTCTTGGTATTTCATATTGCATTGCTTTTGGCAAAGCAACTCACCTTACAGAACTAGGCTTGTGCTCAGGGAGTTCACTGATCTTCCCATCAACTCTCAGCCTAGTAGCTGCTCCAATAGTCTGGTGGGATATTCTTTAGAAGACTCAGTTAAAGCATCATCTGGTTGGTGAGACGAGGGTGGGGATGTGAAGAATGCTCTGAAATGTCAAAGAATATATGGTGCTGTTTCTACTGTTTAGTATTATGAAAGAGTTTATTTCTTTATTTCCAGTCACTTGACAATTCAGTGTTTCTCATGTCAGTGAGAAAAACAACAACAACAACAAAAAAAAAAAACTGGCCAAAAAAAAGAAAAGAAAGAGATTCTTTCTGTATTAGGGTAATTTGTCCTATTGAGAAAATACGTCTTAAACAATTAGGCCATGGAAGAGTATGTGTAAAATACTAAAGATCCATGAAGCACCTTTTGGTACTCTCAGGTTCTGTGATAAAAGTAGTGGAAAACCACCTGTAACTGTCAAGGATTTCAGAAATGAAGCTTTGTGTCACTCCACATGCAAGGAACCATGGCAAGCTGAAGAGGGTGGTGAAGAATTTAGTATAAAGCAGGTTGTAGAAGAAACAGGTAGTGGAGGTTCACACTCATGATGAACACCAGTATGACTATGGGACTGGTTGTAGAATTTGTAGAGTTATAGGTTTTACTTACTTATTTTCACATGAATATACTTGTATATAAAATGAAATAATTTCTTCCCTTCTACTTGGTTATAGGTTGATTATTATAGCAACTTCTTATACTCCCCCTGTTAACTAAGATTTTCCTATTAGTTTATATAAGATTGAGTGTGTGCTAAGTCACTTCAGTCGTGTCCAACTCTTTGCGACCTTTGGACTGTAGACCTCCAGGCTCCTCTGTCCATAGGATTCTCCAGGCAAGAATGCTGGAGTGGGTTGCTGTGTCCTCCTCCAGGGGATCTTCCTGACCCAGTGATCAATTAATAGTTCATGCCTGAAGAATCCCCTGGACAGAGAAGCCTGGTGGGCTAGGGTCCATACGGTAGCAAAGAGTCAGAAATGACTGCCAACAACTTAGCACAGCTTAGCTCAATTTTATATCTCAGTAATTACAAGATATCAAAGTGAGAGTGTGACTCAGGTGGAAGAGAAATGAATATTAACTGAAGATGGATTAAGTATCTTTGGGGAAGAGAGTTAGCTGATTTTGCTTGTGCCATAGTTGCCTCATACTAAGCAGATGCATCATCTGGCCACTATCTTTATTTGAAAGCTGTTGTTGTTGTTCAATAGCTCAGTCATGTCCAAATCTTTGTGATCCATGGACTGTAGCATGCCAGGCTCCTCTGTCCTCAACCAACTCTTGGCATTTGTTCAAATTCATGTCCATTGATTCAGTGATGCTGTCTAACCATCTCATCCTCTGCCACCCCCTTCTCCTTTTGCCTTCAGTCTTTCCCAGCATCAGAGTCTTTTTCAGTGAATCAACTCTGCATCAGGTGGCCAAAGTGTCAGAGCTTCAGCTTCAGCATCAGTCCTTCCAAAGAATATTCAGGGTTGACTTCCTTTAGGATTTACTGGTTTGATCTCCTTGCAATCCAAGGGGTTCTCAAGAGTCTTCTAAGCACCACAGTTTAAAAACATCAGTACTTCAGTGCTCAGCCTTCTTTATGGCCCAAGTCTTATGTCTGTAATGACTACTGGAAAAACCATAGCCCTGACTATATGAACCATTGGCAAAGTGATATATCTGGTTTTTAGTACATTGTCTAGATTTGTCATAGCTTTCCTTCCAGGAGTGAGGGTATTTTAATTTCATAGCTGCAGTCACCATCTAGTGATTTTGGAACCCAAGAGAGTAAAATCTATTACCACTTCTACTTTTCCCCCCTTGTTGATGCTTTTGAACTGTGATGTTGGGTAAGACTCTTGAGAGCCCCCTGGACTGCAGGGAGATCCAACCAGTCCATTATAAAGGAAATCAGTCCTGAATATTCATTGGAAAGACTCATGATGAAGCTGAAACTCCAATACTTTGGCCACCTGATGTGAAGAACTGACTCATTGGAAAAGACCCTGGTGCTGGGGAAAATTGAAGGCAGGAGGAGAAGGGGATGAGATGAGAAGGGGATGAGATGAGAAGGGGATGAGATGAGAAGGGGATGAGATGAGAAGGGGATGAGATGGTTGGATGGCATCACCGACTCAATGGACATGAGTTTGATTAAGGTCTGGGAGTTGTTGATGGACAGGGAAGCCTGGCGTGCTGCAGTCCATGGAATTGCAAAGAATCAGACATGACTGAGTGATTGAACTGAACTGAAATGAACTGATGGGACCAGATGCCATGATCTGAGTTTTTTTAATGTTGAATTTCCAGCTAGCTCTTTCACTCTCCACTTTCACTTTTAGCAAGAGGTTCTTTAGTTAATCTTTATTTTCTGCCATTAGGATGGTATCATCTGCATATCTGAGGTTGTTGATATTTCTTGTGGCAATCTTGATTCCAGCTTGTGATTTATTCAACCTGGAATTTTGCATGATATACTCTGCTTATAAGTTAAATAAGTAGGGTGACAATATACAGCCTTGATGCACTCCTTTCCCAATTTTGAACCAGTCAATTGTTTCACATCCAGTTCTAACTGTTGCTTTTTGGCCTGCATACAGTTTCTCCGGAGCCAGGTTAGATGGTCTGATATTCCCATCTCTTTAGAAAGTTTCCACAGTTTGTTGTGATCCACAGAAAGGCTTTAGCATAGTCAGTGAAGCAGAAGTAGATGTTTTTCTGGAACTTCCTTGCTTTCTCCATGATCCAACAAATGCTGGCAATTTGATCTCTGGCTCCTCTGCCTCTATGAAACCCAGTTTATACATCTGGAAGTTCTTGGTTCAAATACTGCTGAAGCCTAGCTTGAAGTGTTTTGAGCATGACCTTGCTAACATGTGAAATGACTGTATGGTAGTTTAAACATTATTTGGTATTGTCCTTCTTTGGGATTGAAATGAAAACTGACCTTTTCCAGTCCTGTGACCTCTGCTGAGTTTTCCAAACTTGCTGACATATTGAGTGTAGTACTTTAATAGCATATTTAATCCTAATAATATTTTAGGATTTTAAATAGCTCCGCTGAAGTTCCTTTACCTCCAGGAGTTTTGTTTGTAGTAATGCTTCCCAAGGCCCAGGTGACTGCATATCCCAGGATTTCCACCTTTAGGTGAGTGACCACACCATAGTGATTATCCAGGTCATTAAGAACTTTCTTGTATAGTTATTCTGTGTATTTGTGTCACTTCATCTAAATCTCTTCTGCTTCTGTTAGATCCATACAGTTTCTCTCCTTTATTGTGCCCCTCTTTGAATAAAATATTCTCTTGATAGCTTCAATTTTCTTGAAGATATCTCTAGTCTTTCCCATTCTGTTGTTTCCTCTATTTCTTTGTATTGCTCATTTAAGAAGTCCTTCTTATCTCTCCTTGATATTGTTTGGAACTCTGCATTCATTTGGGTTTTTCTTTACCTTTCTCCCTTGCCTTTCACTTCTCTTCTTTCCTCAGTTATTTGTAAAACCTCCTCAGACAACAACTTTGCCTTCTTGCATTTCTTTTTCTTTGGAGTGGTTTTGGGCACTGCCTCCTGTACAATGTTATGAATATCTATAGCTCTTTAGGCACTCTCTCCATCTGATTGAATCCCTTGAATCTATTTATTACCTCCACTGTATAATCATAAATAATGTGATTTAGATCATACCTTAATGACCTAGTGCTTTTCCCTACTTTCTTCAATTTAAGTCTGAATTTTGTAATAAGGAGCTCATGATCTGAACTACAGTCAGCTCCATGTCTTGTTTTTGCTGACTGTATAGAGCTTCTTTGGAACATTATTATATATGAAGCCTCTGTAAAACCCCTAAAGGAAGGGTGATCTCCCAAGTTGGTGAACTTGTAGAGATTTGGGGAGAGGGGTGCTCATGAACCAGTGAACTGGTACACTTTATGCTTGGGCATACCAGCAAAGTAGCCCTCTTGGAGAAAGTCATCATTAGCCCCACCATAGAGCTGCTGAGCAGATGACCCACAAACTGCAGAGCAATTATACCAAAGAAATTCTCACAGTTAAGAAAGTTCTAGGACCCACAGCAGATTTCCCAAACCGAGGATCTGGCAAAGGGACTGAGAAACCCCAGGGAATTTTACTTTGGAGGCCAGTAGGATTTGATTACAGAACTTCTACAGGATTGGGGAAAAAGACTCTTGGAGGGCACAAACAAAACCTTGTGTGCACCAGGGCCCAGGAGAACGGAGCAGTGTCCCCACAGAAGACTGAGCCAGACATGCCCATGAGTGACCAGGAGTCTCTGGTGGAGGCCTGGTTCGGCAGTTTGGACTCAGGCCAAACAACAGGGAGGGAACACACCTGCCCATCAACAGAAAATTGGATTGAAGATTTACTGAGCATGGCCCCGCCCATCAGAACAAGACCCAGCTTCCCCCACAGTCAGTCTCTCCCATTAGGAAGCTTCTATAAGCCTCTTATTCATCAGAGGGAAGATAGAATAAAAACCATAATCACAGAAAGCTAACCAAACTGATCACATGGACCACAACCTGGCCTACTTCAATGAAACTATGAGCCATGCCATGTAGGGCCACCCAAGCAGACGGGTTATGGTGGAGAGTTCTCACAAAATGTGGTCCACTGGAGAAGGGAATGGAATTCCCTTCTTGCCTTTAGAACCCCATGAACAGTGTGAAAAGGCAAAAAGGACACTGAAAGATGAACTCCCTAAGTTGGTAGGTGCCCAACATGCTACTGGAGATCAGTGGAGAAATAACTCCAGAAAGAATGAAGAGGCTGAGCCAAAGTGAAAAAAAAAAAAGCCCAGTTGTGGCTGTGACTGGTGATGGAAGTAAAGTATGATGCTGTAAGAAAAATATTGCATAGAAACCTGTAATGTTAAGCCCATGAATCAAGGTAAATTGGAAGTGTTCAAACAGGAGATGGCAAGAGTGAACATCAACATTTTAGGAATCAGGAAACTAAAATGGACTGGAAAGGGCGAATTTAATTCAGTTGACCATTATATCTACTATTGTGAGCAAGAATCCCTTAGAAGAAATGGAGTTGCCTTCATAGTCAACAAGAGTCCAAAATGCAGTACTTGGGTTCAGTCTCAATGACAGAATGATCTCTGTTCATTTCCAAGACAAACCATTCAATACAACAGTAATCCAAGTCTATGCCCCAACATATTGAAGAAGCTGAATGGTTCTATGATGAGACCTACAAGACCTTCTAGAACTAACACTAAAAAGATGTACTTTTCATCATAGGGGGCTGGAGTGCAAATATAGGAAGTCAAGAGATACCTGGAGTAACAGGCAAGTTTGCCCCCGGAGTACAAAATGAAGCAGGGCAAAGGCTAACAGAGTTTTGCCAAGGAAATGTACTGATCATAGAAAATACCCTCTTCCAACAACACAGGGGATGACTCTACACATGTACATCACCAAAATCAGATTGATTATATTCTTTGCAGCCAAAGATGGAGAAGCTCTATACTGTCAGCAAAATCAAGACCAGGAGCTGACTGTGGCTCAGATAATAAATTCCTTATTGAAAAATTCAGACTTAAATTGAAAAAGTAGGGAAAACCACTAGACCATTCAGGTATGACACAAACCTTACAATTATACAGGGGAAGTGATAAATAGAATCAAGGGATTAGATCTGATAGACAGACTGTCTGAGGAACTATGAACAGAGGTTCATGACATTGTAGAGGTGGCAGTGATCAAAACCATCCCCAAGAAAAAGAAATTCAAAAAGGCAAAGTGGTTGTCCTGGAGGCCTTACAAGTAGCTGAGAAAAGACGACAAGCTAAAGGCAAAGGAGACAAGGAAAGATATACCCATCTGAATGCAGAGTTCCAAAGAATAGCAAGGAGAGATAAAGATTTCTTCAGTGATCAGTGCAAAGAAATAGAGGAAAACAATAGAATGGAAAAGACTAGAGATCTCTTCAAGAAAATTAGAGATACCAAGGGAACATTTCATGCAAAAATGGGCACAATAAAGGACAGAAACAGTATGGACCTAAGAGAAGCAGAAGATATTAAGAAAAAGTGGCCGGAATACACAGGAGACCTATACAAAAAAATCTTAATGACCCAGATGACCACGATGGTGTGATCACTCACCTAGAGCCAGACATCCTGGAGTCCGAAATCAAGTGGGCCTTGGGAATCATCACTACAGACAAAGCTAGTGGAGGTGATGGAATTCTAGCTGAACTCTTTCAAGTCCTAAAAGATGATGCTGTGAAAGTGCTGCACTCAATATGTCAGCAAATTTGGAAAAGTCAGCAGTGACTACAGGACTGGGAAAGGTCGGTTTTCATTTCAGTTTCATTTCAAGAAGAATGTTCAAACTACTGCACAATCACACTTACCTCACACGCTAACAAAGTAATGCTCAAAATTCTCCAAGTGAGCCTTTAACAGTAAGTGAACAAAGAACTTCCAGATGTTCAAACCGGATTTAGAAAAGGCAGAGGAACCAGAGATCAAATTGCCAACATCCATTGGATTATTGAAAAAGCAAGAGAATTCCAGAAAAACATCTGCTTCTGCTTTATTGACTACACCAAAGCCTTTGACTGTGGGGATCACAGTGAACTGTAGAAAATTCTTAAAGAGTTGGGAACACAAGAACACCTTACCTGCCTCCTGAGAAGTCTGTACACAGGTCAAAAGCAACAATTAGAACCAGACATGGAACAGGATAGTTCCAAATTGGGAAATATACATCAAAGCTGTATATCGTCACTGTGCTTATTTAACTTATATGCGAGTACATCATGTGAAACACAAGGCTGGGTGAAGCACAAGCTGGAATCAAGATTGCCGGGAGAAATATCAATAACCTCAGATATGCAGATGACATCACCCTTATGGCAGAGAGCGAAGAGGACCTTAGGAGCCTCTTGATGCAAGTGAAAGAGGAGTGTGAAAAAGCTGGCTTGAAACTCAACATTCAAAAAACTAAGATCGGGGCATCTGGTTTCATCAGTTCATGGCAAATAGATGGGGAAACAATGGAGGCAGTGACAAACTTTATTTTCTTGGGCTCCAAATTCATTGCAGATGGTGACTGCATCATTTGCAGAGGCATCTCTTGGGTTGTTGGAAAACTGTGTTTGCTATGACCAGCGTTTTCCTTTGACAAAACTATTAGCCTTTGCCCTGCTTCATTTTGTACTCCAAGGCCAAACTTGCCTGGAGTAATAGTACTCCTGATATCCCGTGACTTCCTATTTTTGCATTCTAATTCCCTATGATGAAAAGTTAATCTTTTATTTTATTCTATTTGGTATTACTTCTAGAAATCTTTGTAGAGCTTCATAGAACCAGTCAACTTCAGTTTCTTCAGCATCAGCAGCATCAGAAGTATTTGGGCATAGACTTAGATTACTGTAATATTGAATGGTTTGCTTTGGAAATGAACCAAGACTATTTTGTCAATTTTGAGATTGCATTTCAGACTGTTCTGTTGATTATGAGGGCTACTCCATTTCTTCTAAGGGATTCTCAGCCACAGTAATAGATATAATGGTCATCCGGCATGGTTCATAGCTTCACTGATTTATGCAAGTCCCATTGCCACAAAGGGACTGTGATTTATGAAGAGGATTTAAAAGTTAATTATGGTTAAAAGTAGTGTATATGGATGCTTTGTTGAAAGGGTTGAGAAGTCCTGCATTGTGCTACTATAAATTTATGAACCACATTTGCTAGAATCCTTTGTATGGCTAGATTAGAAGTGGCCAAAACAGGAACTTGCATAGATTTACTAGGCAGGAGTGAATCAGTGGCCATTACAGTTGGAAGGCTCTGGTGCTCAGATACTGCGATGCTAGAATGTGGAGGTATCTCTTGGGTCTCAGCTGGTCTTTATCCTCCTGTACTTCACATCCAGCTCATCTTTCTAACACTGGCCCTGTTGACCAACAATGGCCCCAGGCTCAGCACCAGATGCATGGCTGCAAATCCACACAGGTGATAGCAGCACAGAAAGTCTGACTTCCCATAGATCTCTTCATGGGCTCTAATTTGGCAGTGGGAATTCTTGGCTTCTTGGATTTCCCTGCAAGCTCCAAATTGTCCCCTCACGCCAGCTAGGCAGGCTGACTAGTAAGTCTTACTCTTGCTCTGCTGCTGCTGCTAAGTCACTTCAGTCGTGTCCGACTCTGTGTGACCCCATAGATGGAAGCCCACCAGGCTCCCCCGTCCCTGGGATTCTCCAGGCGAGAGTACTGGAGTGGCTTGCCATTGCCTTCTCCAACTCTTGCTCTAGCCCAGCAAATTTCCCGTGAAGACCTTCACTTCCTCAGAAACTTCTATGTAAGTCTAAGTTCCAATTTATGTAAGGAATTCTCTACTTCAGAGACTGAACCCTGAATGATGCTCTTCAGGATAGTGGCATTGCAACTGCCTCTTCTTTCTTCTACATAAAAAACTGTCTCCTCTTTAGCAGACCATTTCCACCCGACAAAGCACGATTTTCTTTCATTTAAACAACAAATAGGCTTCCCTGGTAAAGAATCCGCCTGCAATGCAGGAGACCTCAATTCAATTCCTGGGTCGGTCTACCCACTCCAGGATTCTGGCCTGGAGAATTCCATGGATTGTATAGTCCATGGGGTTGCAAAGAGTCGGACATGACTGAGCAACTTTCACTTTCAGTAACACCAAGCACTTTTAATTCCACACCAATTTTCAGCTACACCCTTATTTATTTTCTCTCGGTTATTAGCGAAACTCCTTAAGACATTTGTCTGTCATCAAATGTGCCCAATTCCTGTCCTTCCTGGTTTTCGGAATTCCTTTCAGTCAGGTTTCTCCCCAGCACCTTCCACTGAAATTCATCTCAGCTTCCCACTGACTCCCTCATTGCTAATTTCAACAGGCAATTATAATTTTTTATATGACTTTACCCATTGATTTATCATTTATTCTTTCTTGCAACTCTTCATTTGGTCAAGGTCTCTCTGTCTCTCGTTGTCTGAAATATAGACTATTTCTTCTCCATCTGTTTTTCTCTTTATTCCTTATCTTTTCAGACTTTATTGGTGGGGTGTCCCTGGGTTCTGGTTCTGGATTCTTTCTGTCCCTTTACCACTTCTCAGATAAGCATACCTAGTCTCATGACCACCTCTCCTTTCTGTGTGCTAATGTTGCCAAAATTTAATCCTCCAGCTCAGGCATCAGCTCTCCAAAATCCTTTCTCTAGGAAGTCACTTGACATCTTAATTTGGATGTCTGACAAGAGCTTAAAATTTTGTCCAGAACCAAAGTTCTCATCTTCCCTCTCATCCCCCAAACTCTTCCTTCTATAGCCTTTCCCTTTTCAGACTTTCAAATGTTTAGCCCCAAAATGTGGAGTCTTTTTGTATTTCATTCCAAAATCATCAGAAAATTCTGCTGACTCTACTTTCAAAATGCATACGGAATTCAACCTCTCTCATACTGCTCCCAAACTGGTCTAAACAGTCATCATACTTTGCTGAATAATTGCCATCAACTCATTGGTACAATTATTCCTCCTGGTTCCGCTCTTCCTCCCCCACCCCAATCTATTCTCAGGTACAGCTAGAGACAGTTTATTGATGTGTTTGATTAAATTTTCTGCTCCAGATTTTCCAGTAGCTTCTCATCTCATTTCATCTCACTCATGGGTAGGGATAGACTACCCAGTCCAGTATTCTTGTGCTTCCCCTGTGGCTAAGCTGGTAAAGAATCCACCTTCAATGCAGGAGACCTGGGTTCGATCCCTGGGTTGGGAACATCCCCTGGAGAAGGGAAAGGTTACCCACTCCAGTATTCTGGCCTGGAGAATTCCATGGGCTTTATAGTCCATGCAGTCACAGAGTCAGAACTGACTGAGCAACTTTCACTTTCCTCTCATCTCATTCAGATTAAGGCCCAAAATCTTTACAAAGTCCTATAAACACCTAAAAATCTACTTAACCTACCTCTCTGCCCTAAAACCCCTGGTTCATTCCATTCTAGCAACACTGGGCTTCATGTTATTTTTGGAAAATGCTAAGCACATCATTGCTTCAGGGACTTCATACTTGTTCCTTCTTGGAAGGCTCTTTCCCAGATATTAATACGGCTCACTGTCCCTCCTTGAGGTCTCTGATGAAATGCTACTGAATCAATGAAACCTTTCATGATTGCTCTATTTAAAGACTGCTTTAAAGAGCAACCCCACTCTTCACTGCGGTTTCCTAACCCTTTCTTCTATTGTATTTTTCCCTCCATAGAATGAATGTGTATACCAAGCATCTATATATATATTGGAAATAATATACCAATAATATTATATAGTGCATCTATTATTTCTACCACAGAACATAGAATTAAAAGATGGAACCCACCTCAAGGATCTCCTGCATTCCACATAAACTCTTCTCTGACACAAATATTAATAGCTATTCAATATTTTTGTGATATCAGAATCAATCACCTCAGTATGTAACAGCTTCTTGTTCACCTCTTCTCTTCCCGTTTACTTTCCCTGCTGCTCCTCCTTCTCCTCCTCTTCCTCTCCTGTTTCTTTTTTGCCTTTTAGTTCACTGGCAATTTAGACAAAAGTTTTGTTTAAAATTCATCTTTCTTTTCTACAATGTAAGCTCCCCATCCTATATGTAGTTTCCTTCTTCTCTAAAAAGACAAGAAACGTTTTTAATAAAACATTTTGATGCAGCTTATTTTATTTTATTCTACAAGATTTATGGTTTTATTTATTCTTTTTAAAATTGTAGTTGACAGAAAATATTATATTCGTTTAAGGTATACAATAGGATCCAACATTAGTGTACATTAAGAATTGATCACCATAATAATTCTAGTAACCATCTGTCACCATAAAAAGTTGTTATAAAGTTATTTATTATATTTTCTATGCTGTCCATTGTATTTCTATGACTTACTTATTTTATAGTTGGAACTTTACGCCTCTTAATCTTGTCATCGCTTTCTCTCCCCTCCCCTCATCTGGCAACCATCTGTTGGTTCTCAGTATCTGTGACCATGCTTCCATTTCATTATGTTTGTTCACTTGTTTTATTTTTTAGATTCCACAAGTGAGTGGAATCATACAATATTTACCTTTCCATATCTGACTTTTATCGCTGAGCAGAATATCCTCTAGGTCTATCTATGTGGCTGCAAATGGAAAGATTTCATCTTTTCTATGGCTGGGTAATATTCAATTTTTTATGTATCCTGTTCATTTCAGTTCAGTCGATCAGCCGTGTCCGACTCTTTGCGACCCCATGAATCACAGCATGCCAGGCCTCCCTGTCCATCACCAACTCCCGGAGTTCACTCAAACTCATGTCCATCGAGTCGGTGATGCCATTCAGCCATCTCAGCCTCTGTCGTCCCCTTCTCATCCTGCCCCCGATCCTCCCAGCATCAGAGTCTTTTCCAGTGAGTCACCTCTTCTTATGAGGTGGTCAAAGTATTGGAGTTTCAGCTTTAGCATCAGTCCTTCCAATGAACACCCAGAACTGATCTCCTTTAGAATTGACTGGTCGGATCTCCTTGCAGTCCAAGGGACTCTCAAGAGTCTTCTCCAACACCACAGTTCAAAAGCATCAACTCTTCGGCTATCAGCTTTCTTCACAGTCCAACACTCACATCCATACATGACCACGGGAAAAACCATAGCCTTGACTAGACGGACCTTTGTTGGCAAAGTAATGTCTCTGCTTTTAAATATGCTATCTAGGTTGGTCATAACTTTCCTTCCAAGGAGCAAGCACCTTTTAATTTCACGGCTGCAATCACCATCTACAGTGATTTTAGAGCCCCCCCAAAATAAAGTCTCACACTGTTTCCACTGTTTCCCCATCTATTTCCCATAAAGTGATGGGACCAGATGCCATGATCTTCATTTTCTGAATGTTGAGCTTCAAGTCAACTTTTTCACTCTCCTCTTTCACTTTCATCAAGAGGCATTTTAGTTACTCTTCACTTTCTGGCATAAGGGTGGTGTCATCTGCATATCTGAGGTTATTGATATTTCTTCCGACAATCTTGATTCCAGCTTGTGCTTCTTCCAGCCCAGCGTTCCTCATGATGTACTCTATGTATAAGTTAAATAAGCAGGGTGACAATCTACGGCCTTAATGTACTCCTTTTCCTATTTGGAACCAGTCTGTTGTTCCATGTCCAGTTCTAACTGTTGCTTCCTGACCTGCATACAGGTTTCTCAAGAGGCAGGTCAGGTGGTCTGGTATTCCCATCTCTTTCAGAATTTTCCACAGTTTATTGTGATCCACACAGTCAAAGGCTTTGACATAGTCAGTAAAGCAGAAATACATGTTTTTCTGGAACTCTCTTGCTTTTTCGATGATCCAGCAGATGTTGACAATTTGACTCTGGTTCCTCTGCTTTTTCTAAAACCAAGTTGAACATCTGGAAGTTCATGGTTCACGTATTGCCAAAGCCAGGCTTGGAGAATTTTGAGCATGACTTTACTAGCGTGTGAGATGAATGCAATTGTGTGATAGTTTGTGCATTCTTTGGCATTGCCTTTCTTTGGGATTGGAATGAAAACTGACCTTTTCCAATCTTGTGGCCACTGCTGAGTTTTCCAAATTTGCTGGCATATTGAGTGCAGCACTTTCACAGCGTCATCTTTCAGGATTTGAAATAGTTTCACTGGAATTCCATCACCTCCACTAGCTTTGTTCGTAGTGATGCTTTCTAAGGCCCATTTGACTTCACATTCCAAGATGTCTGGCTCTAAGTGAGTGATCACACCATCGTGATTATCTTGGTCATGAAGATCTTTTTTGTACAGTTCTTTTGTGTATTCTTACCACCTCTTCTTAATATCTTCTGCTTCTGTTAGGTCCATACCATTTCTGTCCTTTATTGAGCCCATCTTTGCATGAAATGCTCCCTTAGTATCTCTAAGTTTCTTGAAGAGATCTCTTGTCTTTCCTATTCTGTTGTTATTCTCTACTTCTTTGCATTGATCGCTGAGGAAGGCTTTCTTATCTCTTCTTGCTGTTCTTTGGAACTCTGTATTCAGATGCTTATATCTTTCCTTTTCTCCTTTGCTTTTCACTTCTCCTCTTTTCACAGCTATTTGTAAGGCCTCCCCAGATAGCCATTTTGCTTTTTTGCATTTATTTTCCATGGGGATGGTCTTGATCCCTGTCTCCTGTACAATGTCACAAACCTCTGTCCATAGTTCATCAGGCACTCTCTCTAGCAGATCTAGTCCCTTAAATCTATTTCTCACTTCCACTATCCTGTAGCATTATTCATATATCAGTAGGCACTTACGTTGCTTCCATATGTTGTCTATTGTGAATAATGCTACAATGAACATAGGGATGTGCATATCTTTTTGATTTAGTGTTTTTGCCTTTTTTGGAAATATATTTGGAATTGGTGGATCATATGGTAGCTTTATTTTTTAATTTCTTGAGGAATCTCCATATCATTTTCCATAGTGTGCACAGCAATTTATACACCCAGTAACAGTGCAAGAGGGTTCCCTTTTCTTCACATCCATTCCAGCACTTATTATTTGTTGTCCTTCTGGTAATAGCTATATTGACAGGTGTGAAGTGATATCTCACTGAGGTTCTGATTTGCATTTCCCTGATGATAAGAGTTATTAAACATCTTTTTAGGTGCTTGTTGGTCATCTGTATGTCTTCCTTGGAAAAAAGTCTACTCAGATCCTTTGTCCATTCTTAAATCAGGTTGTTTGATTTTGAATTGTATGAGTTCTTTATATACTTTGGATATGAACCCTTTACTGGGCATATGATTTGCAAATATCTTCTCCCATTCAGTAGGCTTTTTCACTTTGTTGATGATTTCCTTTGGTATGAATAAAGTACAGTTTTAGGTCTACAGAAAAATTGAGAATTAGGTCCAGAGATTTGTATTTGTTGCCCTCACACATACATAGTCTCCCCCATAATCAATGTCATGTGCCATGGTTTACATTAGAGTTTTTTCCTGGTGTTATATATTTTCAGTGGGTTTTGACAAATGTATGAAGTCATGTATCCGTTATAATATCATAAAGCGTAGTTTACTGTCCTACAAATCCTCTGTGGTCTACTATTCATCTCTCTCTTCCCACCAGTTCTTGACAACCACTGGTCCTTTAACTTTTCATAGTTTTTCCTTTTCCAGGATGTCGTATAGTTGGAATTATACCGTATTTAGCCTTTCACATTTACTTATTTCACTTAATAATATGCATTTTAGATTTCTCTATGTCTTCATGTGGCTTAATAGGCCATTTATTTTTAGGGACTGATGCTAAAGCTGAAACTCTAATACTTTGGCCACCTCATGTGAAGAGTTGACTCACTGGAAAAGCCTCTGATGCTGGGAAGGATTGGGGGCGGGAGGAGAAGGGGATGACAGAGAATGAGGTGGTTGGATGGCATCACTGACTCGATGGACATGAGTTTGAATGAACTCTGGGAGTTAGTGATGGACAGGGAAGCCTGGCATGCTGTGATTCATGGGGTCGCAAAGAGTCGGTCACAACTGAGCGACTGAACTGAACTGAACTGAAGTGAATATTCCATTGTCTGGATGCACTATAGTTTGTTTCTCTGTTCACCGGGTGACAGTGAAGTTTTGCTCATTGTTGTGATAGAAAGTGAAAGTGAAATCGCTCAGTCGTGTCCGACTCTTTGCGGCCCCATGAACTGTAGGCCACCAGGCTGCTCCGTCCATGGGATTCTCCAGGCAAGAATACTGGAGCGGGTTTCCTTTTCCTTCTCCAGGGGATCTTCCTGACCCAGGGATTGAACCCAGGTCTCCAGCATTGAAGGCAGACGCTTTAACCTCTGAGCCACCAGGGAAGCCCCCATTGTTGTAATCAGTTCAGTTCAGTTCAGTCGCTCAGTCGTGTCTGACTCTCCACGACCCCATGAATCACAGCACGCCAGGCCTCCCTGTCCATCACCAACTCCCGGAGTACTAGTAGCTCCTAAAACACCACCTGGTACATAGGAGGTGTTCAATACACGTTCCTTATCCTCATTATGCAATTATTCTTTTAGTGAATGACATCACCCTCAAGTAATTTGCCCAATCCTGTAATCAACTGGAGCCAAGTTTTCAGGAATTTGAGATTCTCGCATGCGCCCGTTCACTCCCATTCTCTAAAATCTACCTCTTGACCACCGCTTGAATTCATCTTTTTTCTTTATCCGCATTGTCAATGACATGACTCAGGCTTCATTAACTTATCCTCAAATGAGACAGTAGCCTTCTGACTTGTCTTTCTTCTTATGCATAACCTATGCTCCTAAAACACATATTTATGTTGCTCTCTTTCTCAAATATCCAACAAATTAAAGTTTAAACTCATTTACAGTGATTATTCTTTATATTCGTACTTACAATGTACACAAACACCTATTCAGTCACTCTTTTCCCAAACTTCCACCTCCTACTCTGTGTGTTCTGAATTATTTAGAATATTCAAAGCAAAGTGTTCTTGTTTGCCAAGTCAGGAGCCTTTGTGTGAGTCCTAAACGGCTCCCTGTCTTCCTTACTCGGCTATTCTTAAAACAGTCAATTATACTATCAATTCCATATTTAGGAGATGAATTACAGATTAACCATAGAGAAAAATATGGAACTTTTGAAATCTGAGGATGTCTACTTGTTCTCTGTATTTCTGCAAATAGTTCAGAAGTGGCCATTTCATTAGGTCACAGGCTAGAAGATAAAAGTTCTGTAAACTCATGGAAGCTTTGTGGCTGGTACCCACAGTAGAACTATACAAGGAAGGACTCTAGATTTTTCATTGGCATCACAGTGAACATTTATAAACTGGATGGATCAAGCATTTAAAATGCTTTTATCATTCATCTTCCTTTATTATAATACCCTTTTACTGATGTCAAGTTTTTATTTTTAAGTGAAGCAGAAAGAAACTTGCTGAAAAAAGTATCTTAAAATGACTAGAATTCCTGCTGTGAAAACAAGAAAGGGTAGGTTTCTCAGATTTTTTGAGCTCCCACCTTCTTTCAGTTTTCACACACACACACACATGTGTACACATATATCATTAAATCTAAGAAGGTTTGGAATAATGTTAAGAGCCAAATGTACAAGTTAATAGAAAGTGAAGGGAAGAATGTCAGCCTATCTTCTGAACAGACAGGGTAATCATTTCTTCTTGTAGTAGTTCCACATCCTAGTAACTAAAGGATCTCATATAAGGAGAAACAGTTGAGCTTTGGGAAATTGCATCAACTATTTGATTGCAAGTGATTTCATTCTGTCCTTAACTTAAACAGCATTGGACTTTGGCATTGAAATAGGAATAGAACATCAAATCAGATATTTTTCCTGTTAACACTTGCCATTTCAAAGAACTTTACACTGCTACTGCATCCCCAAGAAGCAGGCAGGATTAATAGCCTTACAAAGTTCTTTGGTTTTCAATAGAGAATAAAAAATTCTAAAATGGTAAATTGACTTGGACATTAGGATAGAGAAAATGAAAGCCAGATTCACAGTTCTTGGTTTCCAGGATTATAGCTACTCAACTGATCCATTTTCCTCTATAACTTCCTGGAGTATAGTACCTTGGGTCCTGTATGGTTGAAGTTAATGTCCACTATGGAGAAGACTCTTAAGAGTCCCTTGGACTGCAAGGAGATCCAACCAGTCCATTCTAAAGGAGATTAGTCCTGGGTGTTCATTGGAAGGACTGATGCTAAAGCTGAAACTGCAATACTTTGGCCACCTCATGCGACGAGTTGACTCACTGGAAAAGACTCTGATGCTGGGAGGGGTTGGGGGCTGGAGGAGAAGGGGACGACAGAGAATGAAATGGCTGGATGATGTCACCTACTCGATAGACATGAATTTGAGTGAAGTCCGGGAGTTGGTGGACAGGGAGGCCTGGCGTGCTGTGATTCATGGGGTCGCAAAGAGTCGGACACGACTGAGCAACTGAACTGAACTGAAGCCTATTTTATCGAGTCAGGAATTTTGAGTTCTAATTCTCATTTCACCTGTTATTTTCATTAACACTAATATTTCTGAAATTCAGTTGTATATTCTGTAAGATAAATATTTTTTGATATATTGATTGGCATTCAAAACTTTTTTTCTTCCAGTTTCATTGAGCTATAATTGTAATGCTGCTGCTGCTGCTGCTAAGTCTCTTCAGTCATGTCCGACTCTGTGTGACCCCCATAGACAGCAGCCCACCAGGCTCCCCTGTCCCTGGGATTCTCCAGGCAAGAACACCGGAGTGGGTTGCCATTCCCTTCTCCAAGGCATGAAAGTAAAAAGTGAAAGTGAAGTCGCTCAGTTGTGTCCGACTCTTCGAGACCCCGTGGACTGCAGCCCACCAGGCTCCTCCCTCCATGGGATTTTCCAGGCAAGAGTAGTGGAGTGGGGTGCTATTGCCTTCTCCATAATTGTAATACAGCACTAAATAAGTTTAAGACATAGAGCATAGGGATTTGTCCTACATATATCGGAAATGACTTTCACAATAAGTTTAGTGAATATTTGTCATCTCATATAGATAGAGCATTAAATAAATTAGAAAAAATATTTTCCTTTTGATGAGAACTCTCAGGATATACACTCTTAACAACTTCACTATATAACTTACTGTAGTGTTAATTACATTTCTTATGTTGTACATTATGTCCGTAGTATGTATTTATCTTATAACTGAAACTTTGTATCTCTTAATTGTCTTCATCCAATTCCCTTTCACCCCCACCCCAAACTCCCCCACCTCTGACAACCAAATTTCTTTTTCTCTGAGTTTGTTTTAGTATTTGCTATTTGAAGTACTATTTGTAATTGGCATATTTCGATGTAACATTGGCCTTCATTTCCAACTTAAAACGCCTAAAAATGCCTAACAGGTTTTTAGATTTGTGAATTTTAGTTGAAATGTATTTTACAATGTTACTAAACCTGCAGAAATATTTAAATATTTCAGAGAACTTATTCACTGTACATTTAATTTATTTTATTTATAAAAGTTATGAACTGTAGAAAGTTTAACTTGTTGGGTCAAATGCTTGTTGCTTCAAATGCTTGTTGCATTTGAAGTGCTAGTTACAAGAAAATCAAATACCTTCTAATGTATAAATGCTGTTAAGTTTTTAAAGGACTCTGGAGTATAAGTAAGTTTGTTTAAAGAAATTTAGTCTGTTCAACTTGAATCAGCTCTGTCAAACATTAATTAAAAGCCTCATTAAAAAAATAAAATAAAATAAATCACACAAAAAAATAAATTAAAAAAAATATGAATGAAAAAAAAAAAAGATGGCAAAGGACTCTTGCAGATGTGATTAAGGTTACTAATAAACTGAGTGTGAATTAATCAAAAGGGAGATTATCCGAGTGCATCTAATCACAGACTTCTTCAGTTTGGATCTAGAAGTCAGAGACAGAAGTCAGGGGATTTGAAGTAGGAGAAACCTTTAGAAGGGGCCACACGGTTAGGAACTGTGAGTGGCCTCTAGCAACAGCAGTGGATCCTGGCCAACAGCAAATGACAAATGAGGACCTCTACCCTACAACTTCAAGGAACTAATATCTGCCAACATCAGCATGAACTTGAAAGAGACCCTCAAGCTCCAAAAAGTAACATAACCCTACCAGCGCTGTGATTTCAACCCTCCCAGAGCTTGCAGATCCTGAACACAGTGCCCATATTAACGACCTGCAGAGAGCAGCAGTGGAGACACAGACGTTGAGAATAGACTTGTGGACACGGCTGTGGTGGGGAGAAGGAGAGGGTGGGAGGTGTGGAGAAAGTCAATGGAAACATGGATTTCCACATGTAAAATAGATAGCCAGTGGGAATTTGCTGTACGACTCAGAGAACTAAAACTAGGGCTCTGTCACAACCTAGAAGGCTGTGATGGGGAGGCAGGTGAAAGGGATGTTCAAGTGGGAGGGGACATGGGTAAACCTATGGTTAATTCATGTTGATGTTTGGTAGAAACCAGTGCGATACTGCAAAGCAGTTATCTTTCAATTAAAAATAAATAAATCAAACAAGAAAAATAAATAAATAAATAAAAATAAATAAATACATGAATACACCTAAAAAAAAAAATAGAAATAATTCAGTAAGTCATGTTGTACAGCAGGCTCTTATTAGTTATCTATTTTATATATAATACTGTTTATAGTTAGTCTCAATCTCCCAGTTTATCCCTCTTACTTTACCCCCTGGTAACCATAAGTTTGTTTCCTACATCTGTGATTCTACTTCTGTTTTGTAAATAAGTTCATTTGCATCTTTTTTTTAAGATGCCCCATGTAAGTGATAAATATGATATATGTCTTTCTCTGTCTGCCTTACTTCACTCAGTATGACAATCTCTAGAACAGGGCACTCTACTCAATAGTCTGTAATGGTCAATACGGGAAAAAGAACCTAAAAAAAAAAAAAGAGAGAGAGGGAATATGTATATATATAACTGATTCACTTTACTGTACACATGAAACTGACACAACATTGTAAATCAGACACCAATAAAAAAGATTAAGTAAAAAAAAAATAAAATAAAATAAAAAATACAGCCGCAAAAAAAAAAAAATATATAATTGACCCACAAAACACCATGTAATTTCCTGTTATAGAACATATTGATCTGGTATTTCTATACATGTCACACTGATCACCATGATAAATCTAATTATATCCCTATACAAGGATATTGCATTTTTAAAAATTTATTTTTAAAATTTTTAAATAAGTTTTCATTGGAGTAGTTGTTTTACAATGTTGTGTTAGCTTCTGCTGTACAGAAAAATGAATCAGTCATTCACATACATGTATCCACTCTTTTTTCAATTTTCTTCCTGTTTGAATCACCACAGAGCATTCAGTAGAGTTCCCTATTCTATACAGTAGATTCTTTAGTTATCTGCTTTATACATAGTAGTGTATATATGTCAGTCCCAATCTTCCAATTCATCTCACTCCCCTTTCCCCTTTTGGTAACCATAAATTTGTTCTCTACATCTGTGACTCTATTTCTGCTTTGGAAATAAATTCATCTCTACCATTTTTCCAGATTTCACATATAAGCAGTTTTACACACTATTTTTCTCTTTTTGACTTACTTCACTCTGTATGGCAGTCTCTAGGTCTATTCATATCTCTCAAATTGTATTATTTTGTCCCTTTTTAAGGCTGAGTAATATTCCATTCTATAATTACATGGTTATTGACTACATTCCCCAAACTTTACAACTTCCAGTTGTGAAATAACTTTGTTATTTTTGCAACCTTACTACAAGACAAAATTCAGTATCTAATTTTAGGATGGAACTGTAAATTTAACTGAAAACAGAGTTACTACCACCTGCAAACAACCTCTGCAGAGTTAACAAGAATAACAAACAACAACGCTCATAATATTAACTATGAATAATTCATCAAACATTTACTGCTCTATGTGGATTGTATACATCGACTCATTTAATTCTCATAACATCTCTATGAGGTAGTTCCATTAAATTAGCCTCTCCACAGGTGAGGAAATAGAAGCACATTGATTTCAGTAATTTTCCTATGGTCATATACCTAATTAAGGTCGATCTGGCCTTTCTGAAAAGTGGAAAGCAGTTTCCAAAACCCAAGTTCTTGGCCACTATCCTAAATCGTTGAGCCATATAACTTAAATACTACAGATATTCTAAGTTGTGTTGATGTGGGCCCATAATCTATACAAAGAATAGAAATAAAGGATATAGGCATATGATCTAGAAGCATATTAAATAAATGTGCAAAGAGAAATTATACACATGATAAATGCATATCAAGGATGGCATTCACAATAATTTAGCTCCACAACGGAAGATGATAAGAATTCTGTTTATTCCTGATTATGTAGAGAAATTAAAATTCTAAAAACTGTGAAGTCAGTATTTCCATACATGTCAAATTCCAACTGAATACAAAACATTTGATAAATGTTTTCCTCTGTAAAAAGCAAAGAACTAGAAAAAAAATCTAACTATGGCTCTTTAGAAATCACTTCCTTGGGGAGACCTTCCAGTATTGTCCTAATCTGAGCTAAATGTATCTCTACCTCATGTTTACCTGTCTGTCTCCTTCTCTGGTCTGACCTTCAAGAGAAGGATTATGTCTTATTGATCTTTGCAGCCATCTGTCTAGTAGATGCTTTGTTCATAGTGAAGTGAGTGAAAGTCACTCAGTCGTTTCTGACTCTTTGTAACCCCATGGACTATATAGTCCACAGAATTCTCCAGGAGTGTATGGCAGAATTCTCCACAGAATACTGGAGTGGGTAGCCTTTCCCTTCTCCAGGGGATTTTCCCAGGGATTGAGTCCAGGTCTTCCACATTGCAGGGGGAATCTTTACCAGCTGAGCCACCAGGGAAGCCCTGGTGTCCATAATAGGCACTCAATAAATGTTTCAGTTCAGTTCAGTTGAGCTGCTCAGTCGTGTCCGACTCTTTGTAACCCCATGAATCGCATCACGCCAGGCCTCCCTGTTCATCACCAACTCCCAGAGTTCACTCAAACTCATATCCATCGAGTTGGTGATGCCATCCAGCCATCTCATCCTCTGTCGTCCCCTTCTCCTCCTGCCCCCAATCCCTCCCAGCATTAGAGTCTTTCCCAATGAGTCAACTCTTCACATGAGGTGGCCAAAGTATTGGAATTTCAGCTTTAGCATCAGTCCTTCCAATGAACACCCAGGACTGATCTCCTTTAGAATGGACTGGTTGAAATGATTGTATACTAAAATAAAATAAATGTGTGTTGAAACTTCTGTAAAGAAATTAGAAGTAGCTTAGTTTAGGCTAAGTTAGATTGTGGTAACAAACACATCTTTACATGCCAGTGACTTAACACATAAAACTTTATCTCTCAGTTATGCAAAATGCACTCCAGATCTGATGATTCTCTAGAGCAGCTCCCTTCCAAATGGTTCTACAAAGTTCAAGCCTCAGCATCCTGTAGCTCTGCCATCCAAAACAGGAGGCTTCCAGGTCCCCATGGCAGAAAAAGAGAGAGAGAGCTGTGCACTGGCTCTCAAAGCTTTGCTCTGGAAATGACACAAGTTAATACTGCTCACAGACCTTTGGTAAGCATTAGTCACTTGGCTCTGCCTAACTACACTGGGGCAGAGAAATGGGGGGAGAACAGCTAGAAATGCCTCTGCAATAGAGGGAGAATGTGAAGTATAATCCAAAGATCAGTATTTATATTTGACTTTCAATATCATGTCTTAAAATGAAAATTAAAAATTAAAAAAAGAAGAAAATGTTTTTATGTTTTGGAATAGGTAATACATTATTTCAAAGGAATTTGTGACCTAAAAACCAGGAACTACTCCTGCACCTTCTTTTTTCTTTTCTTTTCTTCTTTTTTCTTGCCTGGAGAATCCCATGGACAGAGAAGCCTGGCAGGCTATGGTCTACGGGGTAGCAAAGAGTCAGATAGGACTTAAGCGACTTAGCATGCATGCAGGCAAACACAGCTCAGTTGGAGCCAGCAGACTTGGAGTGTGTGGGAGGACCAAGTGTCGGTCCTGATAGAGGTGCAGGGAGAGGATGGGCTGGGATTCTGTGAGAAATCAGGGCCTCTCAGGGAACGGCAGAGTCAGGCCTGAAACACTGCTGCCGCCATAGTCTTCCCAGAGGAAGCCCAGTCCCACAGCATCTTGGGAGTTCTAGGGTGGTCCCCATGAGCATCCTGGAATGAGATACACATGGTGCCCTGGGTATTGGAGACCCGTGTCTGAAACTCAGCGCTAAGGAATTTGTCTCACACCACCTATCAAGCAAAGCTCGATGCTCTTAGACTCCTCACCATTGCCCTCTACTCCAGTCACAGTGCCACGGTGTCCTGTCCCAGAGGCCCAGCCAGGTCGGTGGGAAATAGGCTCTGGACCAAAGGCTGGGTAGTGGAGTGACTGTCTGAGACCAGACTGAGGGAGTAAACTGCACATGAGCAGGCCTCCCATCTGTAACTCCAGAAACAAGAAGTGTCTGGGGCAGGTTTGTGGACATCTAGGTCTGAGCTCTGTGAGGACAACCCACCAGGGTCCAAGGCATCACTCCATTGCACATGTCTGGGTCCCATTATTTCTACTGGCAGATATGAGCTGTCTACAGTTTATCCTAGGAAAGTGTTACTGCCTGCCCCCTTTCCCTAAATAGACTCTGACTCAGCCCATTCGTCATCACTCTGCAATGGGGCAGGGGTGGGGGTGGGGAGGGTGGGGAATGCCAAATTCACCGAAAACCCTCCATCAGGGGATGGCCCAATGAAATTATCAGTGGGAACATGGCCATCTGCAGTATTAAAAAATGCATTATATATTGAAACAATATAGACATTAATCATTTTTTAATGAGATAGCAAATGAAAAAGACAAATATAAGTTGGAATTTTTCAGTCTCAAAGCTTTTCTGGTAGAAACCAACACAATTCTGTAAGCAATTATTCTTCAATTAAAAAAAAAAGATAGTAAATCAATAGACATTACATGTAATACTGGTTCTTAGCTCCCTGATGAGGTTTCTGTCTAAGCAAATATTTCTGACTGCTCTCCTATCTTCAAAATCCTGAGAATACCTCATATGTTATTTTTGCTTTTCCCTTGTTACTTTTAATATTTTTCTTTGTCTTTAATTTTTGTCAGTTTGACTAATGTGAGTCTCAGCATGTTCCTTCTTGAGTTTATCCTGTATGGGATTCTCTGCACTTCCTAGACTTGAGTGAGTGTTTCCTGTCTCAGGTCAGGGAAGTTTTTGGCTATCATATCTTTAAATATTTTCTCAGGCCCTTTTTATTTCTCTTCTTCTAGGACTCTTATAATATAAATATTGGTGCATTTAATATTTTCCAGACGTCTCTGAGACGGTCCTCATTTTAAAAAATACTTTATTCTGTTCTGTGGCAGTGATTTCCTACACTCTGTCTTCTAACTCACTTGCTTTTCTGCTATTTATTCTTCCTGTTGTATTTTTCATTTCAGGTATTGTATTGTTCATTGCTCTTTGTTCTTTAAATGTTCTTGCTCCTTGTTAAACATTTCTTGTATCTTCTTGATCTGTGCCTCCATCCTTTTCCAAGATTTTGATTAATTTTATGATCATTACTCTGTGCTGTGAAAACTGGACAGTTAATGTAAAATAATGAAAGTAGAACATGCTCTCACACCATTGCTGTGGTTCAGCCTCCAAGTCATGTCCAACTCTGCGATCCCACAGACTGTAGCACATCAGGTTCCCCTTTCCTCCACTATCTCTTAGAGTTTGATCACATTCATGTCCATTGAGTTGGTGATGCTCTCTCTAATCATCTCATCTTCTGTCACACCCTTCTCCTTTTGCCTTCAATCTTTCCCAGCAAAAGGGTCTTTCTAATGAGCTGGCTCCTCACATCAGGTGACCAAAGGATTGGAGCTTCAGCTTTAGCATCAGTCCTTCCATGGGTATTCAGGGTTGATTTCCTTTAGAGCTGACCGGCATGATTTCCTTCCAGTCCAAAGAACTCTCAAGAGTCTTCTCCAGCACCACAATTTGAAAGCATCAGTTCTTTGGTCCTCAGTCTTCTTCATGATCCAACTCTCACATCCATACATGACTATTGAAAAACCATAGCTTAAATGATACAGACCTTTGTCAGCAAAGTGATATCTCTGCTTTTTAATATGCTTTCTAGGTTTGTCATACTATTCATACTGTTTTTTATACTGTATACTGAATATTTTATATTTTATACAATATACTGAATATTCAGGACTGAATATTCATTGGAAGGACTGATGCTGAAGCTGAAACTCCAATACTTTGGTCACCTGATGTGAAGAACTGACTCATTTGAAAAGACCCTGATTCTGAGAAAGATTGAAGGTGGGAGGAGAAGGGGACGACAGAGGATGAGGTGGTTGGATGGCATCACCAACTCAATGGACATGAATTTGAGTAAACTCCGGGAGTTGGTGATGGACAGGGAGGCCTGGCGTGCTGCAGTCCATGGGGTTGAAAAGAGTCAGACATGACTGAATGACTGAACTGAACTCAGGTTTGTCATAGCTTTCCTTCCGAGAAACGAGGGTATTTAAGTTTATTGGCTGCAGCCACCTGCTCTAGCTATTTTGGAATGTAAGAAAATGAAATCTGTCACTGTTTCCACTTTTCCCCTTCTATTTGCATGAAATGATAGGTCTGGATGCCAAGATCTTGGTTTTCTGAATGTTGAGCTTTAAGCCAGGTTTTTCACTCTCTTCTTTCACACTCATCAAGAGGCTCTTTAGTTCCTCTTCACTTTCTGCATTAAGGTAGTATCATCTGCTTACGTGAAGTTGTTGATATTTTTCCTGGCAATCTTGAGTCCAGCTTATGGTTCATCCAGCCCAGCATTCCACATAATGTACTCTGCATGGAAGTTAACTAAACAGGGTGACAATATTCAGTCTTGTCATACTCCTTTCCCAATTTTGAACCGGTCATTTGTTCCATTTCTAACTGTTGCTTCTTGATTCGCATATATGTTTCTCAGGAGATAGGTAATGTGGTCTGGTATGCTCATTTCTTTAAGAAGTTTCGACAGTTTGTTGTGATCCACCCAGTAAAAGTTTTTTCATAGTCAATAAAGCAGAAGTAGATGTTCTTCTTGACCTTCTTTGCTTTCTCCATTATCCAATGAACGTTGACAATTTGCTCTCTGCTTCCTCTGTCTCTTTGAAAGCCAGCTTATACATTTGGAAGTTCTTGATTCACGTACTTCTGAAGCCTAACTTGAAGGATTTAAAAAAATTTTTTTCTCATTATTTTTTTTGGAGGATGTTGAATATAACCTTGATGGCATGTGAAATAAGTGCAACTGTATGGTTGAATAGTTTGAATGTTCTTTGGCATTACCCTTATTTGAGATTGGAATGAAAACTGACTTTTCCATTCCTGTGACCACTGCTGAGTTTTCCAAATTTGCTGACATACTGAAGACAGAGATTAAAATAGAATGTATACTTCCCACAGAGTGTAAAATATAAAATTATAAACTCTAATCCTTGTGGTTGTTGTTGCTAGTTATCTGATGGGCCCAGAATGGCCTAAACTTTGCACTTTTGTACTAGTGGCCATTGCCTAAATCTGTTAAAAGAAACATGGTGAAATGGCAAATGACCAAGAAAGTGGTGCCCTCAGCCTGCTTCTTCCTGATTGTCAGAGTTCCCAAGACATCATGCAGGAGCATAAGTGTCATCAAGACCTTTAATTTTTCAGAGCACATGGCTGAACTACATTTCCCAGTTAGTACACCACAGTGGGGTCACGTCACTGAAATGTGATCATGATGGCAGTTAAGACAGGCTGTGCCTTTCCCATCCCTCTTTCTCCCAATGGATACTGCAGTAAATGAAGGAGTTGGCAGATGGAAACAGTCTGTGTTCTTGAGTCACCTTGTGGAGGTGCCACAGGCAGTAGTCTTCTGGTCCGCATCAGACTCTGATGTCAATGAGAAAGAAACCACTGATGTGTTAAGACTCTGAGACTTCAAAGCTAATTGATCATAACACAATTCAAACTTTTCACTAATAAGTATGTGACATCTGCAGGACATGCAGATGCACAAAATTCAAGATGTTTTAAAGGTCGCACCATCCCCTTTGCAAGAGGCAAACTCTATTATTAATTTTTTATGTATATTTCAGAGATATGTGCTAATAACCAAAACAATAATCATTTTGATAATAGAAACAAACAGTAAGAGACTTCCTTAACAATTGACCCTAAAAAGTTATTATTCTTCAAACCCAACAGAATGCTATCTAAAGTCGTCAACGTATGTGTGGTGAGCACAGTCAATCTTGAAATGACCCTCCATAGACAGGCTTTGCAGTCTCCAAGCTGTGTCATGAGACTGATCTGGCAAAAGGACGAAGAGCACAGAAGACAGAATGTTAGAAGCTTTCCGTGCCTGCTAATCGCTGACTAGAATTCAGTCACATCCTCATCTCACTGTAAACAGAAGCTGCAAATATTGTCTAGTGTGTACCAGAGTGAAGAGGAAATGTATTTGGGGGATCAACTAATAGTCCTTGCCTCACTTATATATTAATTAATTTTTACAACAGTGTTCTATGACCTAGCGACAACTATTATACCCACTTTACATATTGATAAACTGAGGAACATAAAATTGGCAAGTGACAGAGCCTAGACGTCAGAGCGGGGCCTAACTATTCTGCTATATCCTTTCTTTATACAATGTAGTATATTATATAGACCATTCTACATCTTATTATTTTTTTCCCTGGAGTATATTTAGTTGAGATTATTCAATGCTAGAACGTATAAGGGCATGCAGTTGACCCTTGAACAATGTAGGGGTTGGGGCTTTGACCCTCACAGAATCTAAAAATCCATTTATAACCTCTGTATACTTGGTTTCTCTGTATCCACAATTTGCATCTATAGATTCAACCAACTATGGGTCACATAGTGCTGTAGTATTTACTACTGAAAAAGTCTGCAAGTCAGGGGACCTGTCCTGTTCAAATGTGCGCTGTTTGACGGTCAGCTATAAATATCGTTTTAAAAGCTATTTACTATAGCGATGCAGTGAACAGATTCAAAAGATTGTATTTGCACAGATGTGCATGTATGTGGAGAAAAATAATTTCTGGAAGTAAAACTTCCCAGCCAAAATGGTATACCCATATCTATTTTTTAAATAAATGTTTCCAAATTTCCCATAGTGAGAGAAGCTTTATGTAAAAAGTACATTTTACATTCCCATGAGCAAAGTATGCAAGTATATATTTATCCACACTTACAAAGTATGCAAGTATATATTTATCCACACTTATGCCACATAATGGCAACCCACTCCAGTGTTCTTGCCTGGAGAATCCCAGGGATGGGGGAGCCTGGTGGGCTGCCGTCTATGGGGTCACACAGAGTCAGACACGACTGAAGTGACTTAGCAGCAGCAGCAGCATGCCACATAAAGAGGACTTCCCTGGTGGCTCAGATGGTAAAGCGTCTGTTTACAATGCGGGAGACCTGAGTTCGATCCCTGGGTCGGCAAGATTCCCTGGAGAAGGAAATGGCAATCCACTCCAGTACTATTGCCTGGAAAATCCCATGGACAGAGGAGCCAGGTAGGCTACAGTCCATGGGGTCGCAAAGAGTTGGACACGACTGAGCGACTACCCTTTATGCCACATAAAGACTTTCAACTTTTTTGTTATTTGCCAAATTATAAGTAAAAATAGTTTTTATTAGTTTCAAGTGCTTTTTAATACAATAAATGTTAAACATTTCTAGGTATACCAAAGTGCCATTTGAATTTCTTTGTAAAGTAGTTCATGTCCTTTACTCATCACACTTTTGGATTATTAGATATTATCTTACTGATTCACAGAATATCTTTATATACATGTTTACCTATGATATATGTTGCTAATTACTTTGACCAATTTTTAATTTCTCTTTAGTTTTAAGTCATGGTGGATTCTTTCCTGTCATAAAATGCCACTTTATTACATGTTAAATTCCATTTGGCTCTATTTCTAGAGAGTTCATAGATCTATTTATACTTTACTACCACACATTTTCTACACATTTCTGTAGATTTATATATGTTTCAATATCTTACTGTAAATGGGGGGTTTTAATACCTCCATTATTTGGAATCTTCTTGTTTTTTCTTTTCATTTTCCCATATGAGTTTTGAACATCAGTTAGAGTAGTTCTTAATAAAGAAGCTTATTGCTGTTGTTCTATAGATACATTTTTAGATTGACTTAGAATTGATCTTCTCTCCCAAGAGAGTGTTACATCTTTCTTTGCGTGGAGTCTTCCTTTTGATTTCTTCTGTTGCACTTTAATGTTTTACTTGTCTAAAATTTTTATGCATATTACATTTAATCTTTTTTTCTTTGTTTTCTTTCTTACTCTTCCACTGTATTTTTAATTGCCTGTTATTTTTGTATAAATAAAGTAATTAAAAGCTACTTATTTTTGTATGTAAATTTTGTCCACAGTCACATTGCAATGATTCTAATTAAAAGGCTGTGAGTTTAGTGGGTAAGACCACATAACTCTGTGCCAGATAACCTGAGTTTCAATCTCAGTCTTGCCATATCCTGACTGTTACCATAAAGATTAAAGATAATTCATGAAAAATACTGGGAACAGTGCTTAATCAATTTAATCATTCTTAACCAGACACTGGCATAGAAGTTTTCTTGCTTCTGAAAAAGAATTTTAAGGCTTTCTAGTTTCTATATTTGGGGAAAATTTAAGATGTTCAGTTCAGTTCAGTCGCTCAGTTGTGTCCTACTCTTTGCGACCCCATGAATCACAGCACACCAGGCCTCCCTGTCCATCACCAACTCCCAGAGTTAGTTCACCCAAGCTCATGTGCATCGAATCAGTGATGCCATCCAGCCATCTCATCTTCTGTCGTCCCCTTCTCCTCCTGCCCCCAATCCCTCCCAGCATAAAGGTATTTTCCAATGAGTCAACTCTGCATGAGTTGGCCAAAGTATTGGAGTTTCAGCTTTAGCATCAGTCCTTCCAATGAACGCCCAGGACTAATCTCCTTTAGGATGGACTGGTTGGCCCTACTTGCCATCCAAGAGACTCTCAAGAGTCTTCTCCAACACCACAGTTCAAAAGCATCAATTTTTTGGCCCTCAGCTTTCTTCACAGTCCAACTGTCCCATCCATACATGACCACTGGAAAAACCATAGCCTTGACTAGATGGACCTATGTTGGAAAGTAATATCTCTGCTTTGATGAGTAGGACACAATTTCTCCCTTGGTGGGAAACTCTATTTTCATTTGCCAGTTCATTTTGTTGCTAGCCAAAACCTTGGCTTTCTCCACTCACCGAAGCTGAATAAGAAATCTGGAGAGGAGTTTGGAGGAGACAGAAAGGTGGCACTAATCCTCAGCTGGAGAGAGGGGACACAGTAGACTCACGCCTTGAGACCTATGCCTCCTCCACGATGAGTACAGGGGCTCATGTACAATGACGGCTCACAGTCAGGAGCTGGTAATGAGGAACAAAGTTGTGAGGATCTTGTCTTCTTCCTCCTGCGCTGTTTAAAAAATAGTCAAAGGCTGGCATCACAAACCAGTAACTGAGTCTGTGGGTTCCGTAGCTCTGTGGCCATCTTTCTGTTACATAAAAAGGAACGGCAAGGGGCAGAGAGTGTCGCAAGGGTAAGCAGAAGTTACAGGAGGTGTTTAGCATAGAGTCAAAGGATAATAGGTGTGAAATGTAACTTTTTTAAAGTCAAGGGGCAGAAAAGCAAATTTAGTTTTAGACGTGCAGAGTTAGGAGCAGTTAAAGTAAAAAACTAGGACTGTTCAGTCTTGATCACTTTTCTCTATCTTCTTTGTTCTCAGGAAAGGAAAGAAAACTCATTCTTTTTCTTCTTCTTTTTTTTTTTCCTTTCCATTGCAACAATTTGATTCCCCATTTCTCCCTTGATAGAAGAATAATTATTCTAACTTTATAAATGGGGATTCTATTACACAGAGTGGTTAAAAAAACATCTGAACTAAAAACTGAATCCAGGTTCCCCTTCTCTAAAGTGGAAACCAAGATTTAAACACACTAATGTAGTAAAAGAAAACATTGGAGACTTATTTGAAAATATATGTTTTCCTAATTGCAGAATTTATAGTATTCTTATACTTCTACTTTCATTAATTCATGGAATATTTTTCTTTAACACACTTTAATATAAAGTGTACTTTACATTTAAGTTCAATTTATGAGAAACTCTTAACTATGGCTTCAGAGAAAGAAAAAATAATAAAAGTAGTACTGCCAATTTTGACACTTTCATATCTTTTCCTTTTTTTGGTATCTTTCCCCTCCTCTATCCCTATTACTACTCATAACTCTAGTCCGTATAATACCTGGACTGGGTTACTACAACTGCCAGTTAAGGGCTCTCTTAG
The DNA here is from genome assembly GCF_049115385.1 of Moschus berezovskii. Lineage (NCBI taxonomy): Eukaryota > Metazoa > Chordata > Mammalia > Artiodactyla > Moschidae > Moschus > Moschus berezovskii. The sequence goes on from NC_142472.1 coordinate 86,380,685, forward strand.
ATTCTTTTTTTTTTTTTTTTAATTTTACAATATTATACTGGTTGGTTTTGCCATACATTGACATGAATTCGCCTCGGGTTTACATAAGTTCCCCCTCCTGAACCCCTCTCCCACCTCCCTCCTCCCTTTATCCTCCCTCTGGGTCATCCCCGCATGCCAGCCCTGAGCATCCTATAACATGCATTGACCCTGAACTAGTGATTCGTTTCACATATGACAACATACGTGTTTCAATTCCATTCTCCCAAATCATCCCACCCTCACCCTCTCCCATAGAGTCCCAAAGACAGTTCTATACATCTGTGTCTCTTTTGCTGTCTCGTATACAGGGTTATCATTTGCATCTTTCTAAATTCCATATATATGCGTTAGTCTACTGTATTGGTGTTTTTCTTTCTGGCTTACTTCACTCTGTATAATAGGCTCCAGTTTCATCCACCTCATTAGAACGATTCAAATGTATTCTTTTTAATGGCTGAGTAATACTCCATTGTGTATATGTACCAAAGCTTTCTTATCCATTTGTCTGCAGATGGACATCTAGGTTGCTTCCATGTCCTGGCTATTATAAACAGTGCTGCAATGAACATTGGAGGACATGTGTCTCTTTCAATTCTGGTTTCCTCGGTGTGTATGCCCAGGAGTGTGATTGCTGGATCATATGGCAGTTCTATTTCCAGTTTTTTGAGGAATCTCCACACTGTTCTCCATAGTGGCTGTACTAGTTTGCATTCCCACCAACAGTGTAAGAGGGTTCCTTTCTCTCCACATCCTCTCCAGCATTTATTGCATGTAGACTTTTGGATAGCAGCCATTCTGACTGGTGTGAAATAGTATCTCATTGTGGTTTTGATTTGCATTTCTCTGATTATGAGGGATGTTGAGCATTTTTTCATGTGTTTGTTAGCCATCTTAATGTCTTCTTTGGAGAAATGTCTGTTTAGTTCTTTGGCCCATTTTTTGATGGGGTCATTTATTTTTGTGGAATTGAGCTGCAGGAGCTGCTTGTATATTTTGGAGATTAATCCTTTATCCGTTGCTTCATTTGCTATTATTTTCTCCCATTCTGAAGGCTGTCTTTTTACCTTACTTATAGTTTCCTTTGCTGTGCAGAAGCTTCTGATTTTAATTAGGTCCCATTTGTTTATTTTTGCTTTTATTTCCAATATTCTGGGAGGTGGGTCATGGAGGATCCTGCTGTGATTTATGTCGGAGAGTGTTTTGCCTATGTTCTCCTCTAGGAGTTTTATAGTTTCTGGTCTTACATTTAGCTCTCTAATCCATTTTGAATTTATTTTTGTGTATGGTGTTAGGAAGTGTTCTAGTTTCATTCTTTTACAGGTGGCTGACCAGTTTTCCCAGCACCACTAGTTAAAGAGACTGTCTTTTCTCCATTTTATATTCTTGCCTCCTTTCTCAAAGATGAGGTGTCCATACGTGCGTGGATTTATCTCTGGGCTTTCTATTTTGTTCCATTGATCTATTTTTCTGTCTTTATGCCAGTACCATACTGTCTTGATGATTGTGGCTTTGTAGTAGAGCCTGAAGTCCAACAGGTTAATTCCCCCAGTTCCATTCTTCTTCCTCAAGATTGCTTTGGCTATTCGAGGTTTTTTGTATTTCCATATAAATTGTGAGATTATTTGTTCTAGTTCTGTGAAAAATATCGTTGGTAGCTTGATAGGGATTGCATTGAATGTATAAATTACTTTGGGTAGTATACTCATTTTTACAATATTTATTCTTCCAATCCATGAACATGGTATATTTCTCCATCTATTAGTGTCCTCTTTGATTGCTTTCAGTAGTGTTTTATAGTTTTCTATATACAAGTCTTTTGTTTCCTTAGGTAGATATATTCCTAAGTATTTAATTCTTTTCGTTGCAACAGTGAATGGAATAGTTTCCTTAATTTCTCTTTCTATTTTCTCATTATTAGTGTATAGGAATGCAAGGGATTTCTGTGTGTTGATTTTATATCCTGCAACATTACTGTAATCACTGATTAGCTCTAGTAGTTTTCTGGTAGAGTCTCTAGGGTTATCTGTGTAGAGGATCATGTCATCAGCGAACAGTGAAAGTTTTACTTCTTCTTTTCCAATTTGGATTCCTTTTATGTCTTTTTCTGCTCTGATTGCTGTAGCCAAAACTTCCAGAACTATGTTGAATAGTAGTGGTGAGAGTGGGCACCCTTGTCTTGTTCCTGACTTTAGGGGAAATGCTTTTAGTTTTTCACCATTGAGGATAATGTTTGCTGTGGGTTTGTAATATATAGCTTTTATTATGTTGAGGTATGTCCCTTCTATTCCCACTTTCTGGAGGGTTTTTATCATAAATGGATGTTGAATTTTGTCGAAGGCTTTCTCTGCATCTATTGAGATAATCATGATTTTATTTTTAAGTTTGTTAATGTGGTGTATTACATTGATTGATTTGCGGATATTGAAGAATCCTTGCATTCCTGGGATAAAGCCCACTTGGTCATGATGTGTGATCTTCTTAATATGTTGTTGGATTCTGATTGCTAGAATTTTGTTAAGGATTTTTGCATCTATGTTCATCAGTGATATTGGCCTGTAGTTTTCTTTTTTTGTGGGGTCTTTACCAGGTTTTGGGATTAGGGTGATGGTGGCCTCATAGAATGAGTTTGGAAGTTTCCCTTCCTCAGCAATTTTCTGGAAGAGTTTGAGTAGAATAGGTGTTAGCTCTTCTCTAAATTTTTGGTAGAATTCGGCTGTGAAGCCGTCTGGACCTGGGCTTTTATTTGCTGGAAGATTCTTGATTACAGCCTCTAGTTCCGTGCTTGTGATGGGTCTGTTCAGATTTTCTATTTTTTCCTGGTTCAGTTTTGGAAAGTTGTACTTTTCTAGGAATTTGTCCATTTCTTCCAGGTTGTTCATTTTATTGCCATATAATTGCTGATAGTATTCTCTAATAATCCTTTGTATTTCTGTGTTGTCAGTTGTGATCTCTCCATTTTCATTTCTAATTTTATTGATTTGGTTCTTCTCCCTTTGTTTCTTGATAAGTCTGGCTAGTGGTTTGTCAATTTTATTTACCTTCTTGAAGAACCAGCTTTTGGCTTTGTTGATTTTTGCTATGGTCTCTTTTGTTTCTTTTGCATTTATCTCTGCCCTAATTTTTACGATTTCTTTCCTTCTACTGACCCTGGGGTTCTTCATTTCTTCCTTTTCCAGTTGCTTTAGATGTAGAGTTAGGTTATTTAGTTGACTTTTTTCTTGTTTCTTGATGTATGCCTGTATTGCTATAAACTTCCCCCTTAGTACTGCTTTTACAGTGTCCCAGAGGTTTTGGGTTGTTGTGTTTTCATTTTCATTCATTTCTATGCATATTTTGATTTCTCTTTTGATTTCTTCTATGATTTGTTCCTTATTCAGCAGAGTGTTGTTCAGCCTCCATATGTTGGCATTTTTAATAGTTTTTCTCCTGTAATTGAGATCTAATCTTACTGCATTGTGGTCAGAAAAGATGCATGGAATGATTTCAACTTTTTTGAATTTACCAAGGCTAGATTTATGTCCCAGGATGTGATCTATCCTGGAAAAGTTTCCGTGTGCACTTGAGAAAAAGGTGAAATTCATTGTTTTGGGGTGAAACGTCCTATAGATATCTATTAGGTCTAACTGGTCTATTGTATCATTTAAAGTTTGTGTTTCCTTGTTAATTTTCTGTTTAGTTGATCTATCCATAGATGTAAGTGGGGTATTAAAATCTCCCACTATTATTGCATTATTGTTAATTTCCCCTTTCATACTTGTTAGTAATTGTCTTACATATTGCGGTGCTCCTATGTTGGGTGCATAAATATTTACAATTGTTATATCATCTTCTTGGATTGATCCTTTGATCATTATGTAGTTTCCTTCTTTGTCTCTTTGTTTCTTTTTATCTGATATGAGTATTGCTACTCCTGCTTTCTTTTGGTCTCTATTTGCATGGAATATCTTTTTCCAGCCCTTCACTTTCAGTCTGTATTTGTCCCTCGTTTTGAGGTGGGTCTCTTGAAGACAACATATATGGGGGTCTTGTTTTTGTATCCATTCAGCCAGCCTTTGTCTTTTGGTTGGGGCATTCAACCCATTTACATTTAAGGTAATTATTGATAAGTACGATCCCGTAGCCATTTTCTTTATTGCCTTGGGTTCGAGTTTATACACCCTTTCTGTGTTTCCTGTCTAGAAAAGATCCTTTAGCATTTGTTGGAGAGCTGGTTTGGTGATGCTGAATTCTCTCAGCTTTTGCTTGTCTGTAAAGCTTTTGATTTCTCCTTCATATTTGAATGAGATCCTTGCGGGGTACAGTAATCTGGGCTGTAGGTTATTTTCTTTCATCACTTTAAGTATGTCTTGCCATTCCCTCTTGGCCTGAAGAGTTTCTGTTGAAAGATCGGCTGTTATCCTTATGGGAATCCCCTTGTGTGTTATTTGCTGTTTTTCCCTTGCTGCTTTTAATATTTGTTCTTTGTGTTTGATCTTTGTTAATTTGATTAATATGTGTCTTGGAGTATTTCGCCTTGGGTTTATCCAATTGGGGACTCTCTGGGTTTCTTGGACTTGGGTGATTATTTCTTTCCCTATTTTAGGGAAGTTTTCAACTATTATCTCCTCAAATATTCTTTCATGGTCTTTCTTTTTGTCTTCTTCTTCTGGGACTCCTATGATTCGAATGTTGGAGCGTTTAACATTGTCCCAGAGGTCTCTAATATTGTTCTCATTTCTTTTAATTTGTTTTTCTTTTTTCCTCTCTGTTTCATTTATTTCTACAATTCTATCTTCTAGCTCGCTTATCCTGTCTTCTGCCTCTGTTATTCTACTGTTTGTTCCCTCCAGAGTGTTTCTGATCTCATCTATTGCATTATTCATTGTATATTGACTCTTTTTTATTTCCTCTAAATCCTTCTTAAACCTTTCTTCCATCTTCTCCATCCTTTTCTACAGGTTATTTATCTGTAACTCCATTTTGCTTTCAAGATTTTGAATCATTTTCACCACCAAAATTCAAAATTCTTTATCAGGTAGATTCTCTATATCTTCCTCTTTTGTTTGTGTTGGTGGGCATTTATCTTGTTCCTTTACTTGCTGGGTATTTCTCTGCCTCTTCGTCTTACTTATAATGCTTTGCTTGGGGTGGCCTTTCCCTCTTCTGGCCGTTTGTGGAAATCTCTTTATTATGTAGTTTCCTCTCTGTGTGTGGTGTTGGACAGGTGACTTGTCAAAGTTCCCTGGTTATGGAAGCTTGTGTCGGTGTTCTGGTGGGTGAAGCTGGATTTGTTCTCTCTGGAGTGCAATGAAGTGTCCAGTAATGAGTTATGAGATGTCAGTGGGTTTGGAATGACTTTGGGCAGCCTGTATATTGAAGCTCAGGGCTAGTTTCCTGTGTTACTGGAGAATTTGCGTGGTATGTCTTGCTCTGGAACTTGTTGACCCTTGGGTGGTGCTTGGTTTTAGTATAGGTATGGAGACGTTTGATGAGCTCCTATCGATTAATGTTCCCTGGAGTCAGGAGTTCTCTAGTGTTCTCAGGATTCGGGCTTAAGCCTATTGCCTCTGGTTTTTGGTCTTATTCTTGGAGTAGCCTCTAGACGTCTCTATCTGTCATTTCCAAGGTGGTTCCCTCTGTTTTAGCTTCTGTTTGCTGGTCTCTTCAGTGTCTAATTTCCACCCTGATACTAGGGGGTGGGTGGACACTTTTTAAAGCTCAGTTGTTCAGTCCTGTTCTGGGAAGGGAGGAATGCTGCAGTCGAATGTCTCTGGCGTCTGTGGGGAGTGCTTGCAGTGTCTCGGCCACACTGGGTTTGCCCCCGCTCAGAGCACGTGTGCTGTCCCAGTCTATACTGCACAGGCTCCATGTTGCTCTGCCGGGAACTGTTTGAGGCCGGCGCCGGGTTGTATGCACTTCCCAGGTCTGAGCGGCTCAAGTTCAGATTCTCAGTTCAGTTCAGTTCAGTTCAGTCTCTCAGTCATGTCCGACTCTCTGTGACCCCATGAATCAAAGCACGCCAGGCCTCCCTGTCCATCACCAACTCCCGGAGTACACTCAAACCCATGTCCACAGAGTCGGTGATGCCATCCAGCCATCTCATTCTCGGTCATCCCCTTCTCCTCCCGCCCCCAACCTTTCCCAGCATCACAGTCTTTTCCAGTGAGTCAACTCGTCGCATGAGGTGGCCAAAATATTGCAGTTTCAGCTTTAGCATCAGTCCCTCCAATGAACATCCAGGATTGATCTCCTTTAGAATGGACTGGTTGGATCTCCTTGCAGTATAAGGGACTCTCAAGAGTCTTGTCCAACACCACAGTTCAAAAGCATCGATTCTTCGGCGATCAGCCTTCTTCACAGTCCAACTCTCACATCCATACATGACCACGGGAAAAACCATTGCCTTGACTAGACGGACCTTGTTTGGCAAAGTAATGTCTCTGCTTTTCAACATACCATCCAGGTTGGTCATAACTTTCCTTCCAAGGAGCAAGCGTCTTTTATTTTCCTGGCTGCAATCAGCATCTGCAGTGATTTTGGAGCCCATAAAAATAAAGTCTGACACTGTTTCCACTGTTTTTCCATCTATTTCCCATGAAGTGATGGGACCAGATGCCATGATCTTCGTTTTCTGAATGTTGAGCTTCAAGCCAACCTTTTCACTCTCCTCTTTCACTTTCATCAAGAGGCTTTTGAGTTCCTCTTCACTTTCTGCCATAAGGGTAGTGTCATCTGCATATCTGAGGTTATTGATATTTCTCCCAGCAATTTTGATTCCAGCTTGTGCTTCTTCCAGCCCAGGGTTCCTCATGATGTACTCTGCATATAAGTTAAATAAGCAAGGTCACAATATACAACCTTGACGTACAACTTTTCCTATCTGGAACCAGTCTGTTGTTCCATGTCCACTTCTAACTGTTGCTTCCTGACCTGCATACAGGTTTCTCAAGAGGCAGGTCAGGTGGTCTGGGATTCCCATCTCTTTCAGAATGTTCCATAGTTTATTGTGATCCACACAGGTTCTCAGGTACTCCACAAAGGCGCAGACTTGGTTGGGCCTGCGTTTTGTGCCTTCCCCAGTCCGAGCAGCTCAGGGGACCAGGTGTTTGGCGAGCGCGGTCTCTGTGACTTATCGCCTACCCAGTCCCCGCCACTCAGTTTTCTGAGTGTACAACCGGCGCACCTTCTCAGGGGGATATCGACTGGCCCGAGCCCAAGAAGTCCTGAATAGCAACAAGCCTGTCTGCAGTTTGTATCAGATGCCTTTCTGGGGCCGCGGTTGCCCGCTCCGGCTCTGGCTGCGCTCCCTGCCTGTCTTGGCGGGGGATGGGGGATGAGCCAGCCGCAGCCGGCTCGCTCTGCTCAGTCCTTTATTCTGTGAGCGGGGCTGGCCGAGTCGTAGGTTAGAGCTTTCCGCCTTTTCGTGGGGAAGCTATCCCACAGTCTGCTTTGCTCTCCCCAGTTCTCTCAAATTGTTCTCGTGGCATTCAAGCTCAGTCCTCTCTCTAAGCAGTTCAGCCGGCTCCTCCCTGCCCAGCCCCCGCTTGCTAATGGCGTATGCAGGCGTCTGCGCTGCTTCTCCGCTGGGAGTTACTGTTTGGCGCGTAATCTGTGGGTTTTTAAAAAATCTTAAAAAAAAAGAGGGTTATGTGGCCCTCTGAGCTTCCAAGCCTCGCCACAGATTCACCAGTGAGAGTGTTTCCTGGTGTTTGGAAAGTTCTCTCTTTTTAAAGCCTCCCTTCCTGGGACGGATCTCCGTCCTTACTTCTTTTGTCTCGCTTTTTATCTTTTATGTTTTTTCCTACCTCCTTTCGAAGACAATGGGCTGCTTTTCTGGGTGCCTGACGTCCTCTGCCAGCATTCAGAGGTTGTTTTGTGGACTTTACTCCGCGTTCAAATGTTCTTTTGATGAATTTGTGGAGGAGAGAGTGGTCTCGCCGTCCTATTCCTCTGCCATCTTGTTCCTTCTCCTCTCTTAGATTCTAATCTTGTCCCCCTTAAAGCTATTCTCTGCACTGTCACCAGAGCTATATATTGGGAATCATATTTCCCCTCAACCAGAGTTAGAGCTCACTAGGTTGGCCTCAAGCTCTCCCAGGTTAAATCTCTTAGCCCTTCAGCCTGGAGTCTTGCTAGAATGCTCTAGCAATGTCAGATGTTCGAAGTTCTCCTGGACTCACTGAGGGGCCTTTTCTTCTTTGTGAATTTGACTCATTGACCTACTACCTTCTTCTTCCCCCAGTAACTAGTACTGTGCCTTATATATGGAACACTTTCAATAAATGTTTGTTCCTGAAAAAATAAATGAATATCCCCACCTCATACTTTTTTCAACCTTAAAAAAATAAAAAGCAGTTGTGTTGTGGAAAATCTTAAATTAAGATTAGTTAAATGTCAGGAGTCCTAGCGTTTAGTCCTTATTCTATCTTTGACTCACTGTGGGACCCTGAATTGTTTTTCTTTATCACACTTTAATGTCGAGACCAGCTCCACAAGCAGGGTTTCTGAAAGCGCAATATGGTGAGAGAATGAGAAACAAGACACGAGAATGCAGAGAAAATCGAGGATCAGGGACCAACACCGCTCCAAGGTGAAGGTGCCGAAACTGAATCCAAGCCAGCTTTATTATACTTTAAGCCGTGAATGAAAGAATATGCGGGGAGTTAAGCTATAACTCATGTAACCTTCAGGGCCAAAGAACAAAATGATCATTAACCCTTGAGTGATTAGGAAACAGTAATCAGTAACAAATCAGTAACTAAGACTAATATTCTCATCTATAGATTTTCCACCAGATACGTAAAACATGTGACTCTGAGACGCCAGCTGAGAAACAGTCTGGGGTCAGTTTTCAGACCCCAGGATCATATTTAATTTTCAAAATTATGAACAGTTCCCTCTGGACTTGTTCTAAAAGTCTTGTGCCTTATAGCATACAATTTATCAATAGTTATAAATTTCTTTTTCAGCCCTTGCCAGGGCCTGCTTTTCTTTTATTCTTCCTGTCTCCTACACTTTAATATAAAATGTACTTTACATTTAAGCTCAATTTATGAGAAAGTCTTAACCATGGCTTCAAAGAAAGAAAAAAAACAGTAAAAGTAGTACTGCCTATGTTAACACTTATCTCTTTTCATTTTTTGTATCTTTCTTGTGTGTTTGGGCACGTAAGTCTCCAAGTAGATTATTGGGGTAAAATTAGGAGAGCACCAAATAAGCAGGGAAGCCTTGAATATCAGTCAGTACAGTTCAGTCACTCAGTTGTGTCCGATTCTCTGCGACCCCACACATCGCAGCATGCCAGGCCTCCCTGTCGATCACCAACTCCTGGAGTTCATTCAAACATGTCCACTGAGTCGATGATGCCATGCAACCATTTCATCCTCTGTCGTCCCCTTCTCCTCCTACCCACAATCCTTCCCAGCATCAGGGTCTTTTCCAGTGAGTTAACTCTTCGCATGAGGTGGCCAAAGTGTTGGAGTTTCAGCTTTAGCATCAGTCCTTCCAATGAGCACCCAGGACTGATCTCCTTTAGGATGGACTGGTTAGATCTCCTTGCAGTCCAAGGGACTCTCAAGAGTCTTCTCCAACACCACAGTTCAAAAGCATCAATTCTTCAGCGCTCAGCTTTCTTTATAGTCCAACTCTCACATCCAGGCATGATTACTGGAAAAACCATAGCTTTGACTAGATGGACTTTTGTCAGCAAAGTAATGTCTCTGCTTTTTAATATGCTGTCTATATTGGTCATAGCTTTCCTTCCAAGGAGCAACCATCTTTTGATCTCATGGCTGCAGTCACCATCTGCAGTGATTTTGGAGTTTCCCAAAATAAAATCTGTCACTGTTTCCATTGTTTCCCCATCTATTTGTCATGAAGTGATAGGACCAGATGTCATGATCTTAGTTTTCTTAATGTTGAATTTTAAGCCAGCTTTTTCACTCTCCTCTTTCACTGTCATCAAGAGCATCTTTAGTTCTTCTTTCACTTTCTGCCATAAGGGTAGTGTCACCTGCATATCTGAGGCTATTGATATTTTTCCTGGCAATCTTGACTCCAGCTTATGCTTCATCCAGCCTGACATTTTGCATGATGTACTCTGCATATAAGTTAAATAAGCAGGGTGACAATATACAGCCTTGACATACTCCTTTCCCAATTTGGAACCAGTCTTCATTCAAAGTCCGGTTCTGACTGTTGCTTCTTGACCAGTATACAGATTTCTCAGGAGGCAGGTAAGGTGGTCTGGTATTCTCGTCTCCAAGAATTTTCCACAGTTTGTTGTGGTCCACTCAGTCAAAGGCTTTGGCATAATCAATAAAGCAGAAGCAGATATTTTTCTGGAATTCTCTTGCTTTTTTGATGATCCAACGGATGTTGGCAATTTGATCTCTGGTTCTTCTGCCTTTTCTAAATCAAGCTTGAACAACTGGAATTTTTCAGTTCACTTACTGTTGAAGCCTAGCTTGGAGAATTTTGAGCATTACTTTGTAACATGTGAGAAGAGTGCAATTGTGCAGTAGTTTGAACATCCTTTGGCATTGTCCTTCTTTGGGATTGGAATGAAAATTGACCTTTTTCAATCTCTGCGGCCTCTGTTGAGTTATCCAAATTTGCTGGCATATTAAGTGCAGCCCTTTCACAGCATCATCTTTTAGGAATTGAAATAGTTCAACTGGAATTCCATCACCTCCACCAGCTTTGTTTGTAGTGATGCTTCCTAAGGCCCATTTGACTTCACATTCCAGGATGTCTGGCTCTAGGTGAGTGATCACACCATCGTGGTTATCTGGGTCCTGAAGATATTTTGTGTGTGTGTGTGTGTATATATATATATATATATATAATATATATATTTATTATTCAATTCTTTCAACAACCTTTGAGGTTGGAATTAATATCCTTATAATGCCAATGGAGAGTGGGGATGCAAATAAATATTGTGCTTAAAAAGAAGAGGAAAAGCTCTTCTGATGCAGGGGCCTAGCAGAGGGAAGAGAAGAAAATTCAGGCTGAGTGTCTCATTCCTGAATCTGTTCACCTACAAGTAAACCTTTGGGAAAATGCAGTATATAGGGAGAACCAGAGAGATTTGGAGAATCCTAGAGGGAGAGGCATCTTTGTTTCTCAGGATAGCCTGAGGAAATTGCAACCTCTTTCATGAAGTCAAAGTTTCAGAGTATTCCGGTGTGCAGAGCAGTGAACAGTGGTGGATTTGCAATGCTTGAAGAAGATTCTAGGCAAATGAGCCCATGTTGGCACCTCTGGTTCCCATAATATGTGTGTGTCATTTGAGAGCCAAAACTTTCTTGTGCACTTCTGGGTGGTGCACAAATGCTAAGAGTGGAAGAGACATGAGGTTTGGACAGGAAGGCTGCAGAGAGAGGGACTGTGGAACCGGAGTCTGGAGTAGGGTCTGCCCATTTAGTGAGCACAGGTTGGAGATAGGTGGGACCAGTCTCACTTCAGCAGAATGCCCAGTCAGTTGGGCAAACCAGACCACATTAATTCCTGAACATCTCTGCCTCAAATGTGCAAGGACTTAAAATGTCCCTGGGGGAGGAGGTCATCAGAAGGAGGGAGAAAGAAAAAAAGATAAAATTCATTGAGTTTAAATCTTGAAGAAACTGAGACAATACATGAAAAACATTGGCTGAAACTAGAAGAGACTGAGGTATATTCATTGAGGAGCTGAAGATATTTGTTTCTGTTGTGTGGGCTCAAAAGCAACATGAGATTCCTTGTAGAAAATAATTATCATGTTTTGCACACTTGAACTGTAACATGTGTCATCAGTTCTACTATGTGTTTAATAATTATTTTGGTTATTTAACAGCTACTTATTATTTATCCACTGTATACTAGTTTTTCTGCTCATAACTTTTGCTGATGTTTTCAACACCCTTTTTGAAACAATCCTTCCTGTGGCCATATGCTGTCTTGGAGACTTATATTTAGGTATTTAGGCCTCCTAAAACCCAGCTTCTGGAAATCCTGCCTTTTGTTATAGCAGAGTAAACGTCATAACCCTCCCTTTAACATTGCTTTTCTGGGAATTTCCATTATGATTTTCAAGTATCTTAAACAGAAGATATCATAGGTATATATATATATATATATATATATATATATATATATATATATATACATGTGATGTAAGTCAGAAACTTTGGTTGCCATGTACACATAGGTTCCCTTTGTATCAGCTCTGTGGTGTCCCCACTTCCTTCCCTGGTTTCTAAGGCTAGAGGTTTTGTAATGCAACTCAAACCCGGAGAAGGAAAGGCTAGTCCTTTAGCAAAACAAGATGGCGTGGTCAGGCTCTGTCCCTCCATGGCCTCTCACTCGTACCCCACGTTTTGTGAATAATGATTATGTAACAGCTGGGATCACTTACAGAACTGCACATCAACGTCACAAGGTATTTGCTTGGTCATGAGGTACTCTGTGCTGTAGGGATATATGGGCTCCACCCAGAAAGTGACAGCATTTCTGCTGTGTTACAACTGTCTCCGTTGGGTCAGCCACGAGAGGAGAGACTGTAATGTGTCTACTGCCACAGCTGCCTCGTCAGCCGGAAGAGAGGTTGTGTTGTGTTAGTTTATGTTATGTCTGCTGCTACAGCTGCTACACCACCCAGGAGAGAATAAACACGACTGCAGTTCCTATGGCTCCTCACATTTTCTTCCAGCCTCTCAGCTCACACATTGCCTACCATGAGTTCAGCAAACAGTGCACACAGCGTGAACAGCAAGACCATTGGCACAATGAACAGGATCAGTGATACAGGAGGTATGCCAGCAGGAGGTTCTCTTTCCTGCTACAGCACCACCTGGGTGCCTTTTGGATATTCTACTTGAAGGTCATCCATTGTGGAGAATCCAAAGTATCTTTTCTGCCTGAGCAATGAGAGAACTGGAGGAAGAAGGGATGGATTAAATCCATTCTCTGGAGACCAACTAGAAGAGAACACGGGACCTCTGATTGGGATGTGGAGGGTGAGGGGTGACCAGGAGTGAAGGGCGGTAGGACAGTTTGTGGAGGGGTCTGAGGGTGAGACTCCTTTGGTCAAGGGAGAGCTCATACTGTACCCAAGGGCTGAGGAATGTAGTCCCATGCCATAGGTAGGACTCCTTTGCAGGAAACCTTCTAGATCTCTAGGTCCCCATTGTAGATTTTGTATCATTTGAACATACAGTAAATGACTGAGTATATGTAAAATTTTCTGGTATATGCACTTCATGGTCCAAAAAAGTGTAAGTTCTCTTTTCTTCTCCCTCCCCAGATGATGTTCAGATTCCCTCAGAGTGAAAGGCAGGATAGTGAAAGACCTCAATGGGTCCCTGTCAGACCATGGTAGACAGACTGTGCCACTGCCTTCTACAATAAGAGGATTAGTGGCCAGGTTACCTCGTGGCTCAGAGATTAAAGTGTCTGCCTGCAATGTGGGAGAGCTGGGTTCGATCCCTGGGTTGGGAAGATTCCTTGGAGAAGGAAATGGCAACCCACTCCAGTATTCTTACCTGGAGAATCCCATGGATGGAGGAGCCTGGTGGACTATAGTCCATGGGGTCGCAAAGAGTCAGACACAAATGAACGACTTTGCTTTCACTTTCAATGCTGTTGAGGGGCTTTCCTCGTGGCTCAGATGGTAAAGAATCTGCTTGCAATGCAGGAGACCTGAGTTCAATCCCTGAGTTGGGAAGATTCCCTGGAGGAGGGCATGGCAACCCACTCCAGTATTCTTTCTTGGAGAATCCCCATGGACCTAGGAGCCTGGCGGGCTACAGTCCACGAGGTCGCAAAGAGTCGGACATGACTGAGTGACTAAACACAGTACAATGTAGGGAGCAGCGAAGAGTAACACCTACAGCAAGGTGTTAAACTTAATTCAAGAAAATGGCTTCCTATCGCCCATTTTCCTCTAATTTAAGCATTTGTAGTTGGTTCAGCCTTCAAAATTGTCATTTCATCAAATTATACTTTCATAGAATACATAACAATATATTGCCATGCCAATTTTTTTTATTGTTATGGAAGTTAGGAATATAGAAAGGAAAAAACGATAAAATAAAATCATCTGAAACATTTCCAACTTCTTGTTTTTTACATGAAATGATGGAGTAGTGAAGCTAATTATTTTCTTCATGTCAGTACAAAGTATAATTTTCCCAGTATAGTTTTTCTATTACTTGATCATGGTGCCTGCAGTGAGTACAGCAACACAATTCTGTAACAATACTGTGATAAGAAATCTGAACACACAGCGATTTAGGACAAATAGGGTACTTTCTGCTAAAGTCTGGCCTCTGCTTCCATATCCTTGAAGATTTCACTCTAGGTGGAAGGTGGAGGTTCAGTCCCTTTGTGACTGAGTAGACAGGTCAGAAAGATCCCCAGGAGAAGGAAATGGCAATCCACTCTGAATTCCTGTCTGGAGAACCCATGGACAGAGGAGCCTGGCAGGCTACAGTCCATGGGGTTGCAAGAATTGGACACGACTTAGTGAATAAACCACCACCAATGTTATATACGAGGCTTCCCAGGAGGCACAGTGGTAAAGAACCTGCCTGCCAATGCAGGAGAGGCAAGAGATTCAGGTTTGATCCCTGGGTGGGGAAGATCCCCTTAGAGTAGATATTTAGCGGAAAGTTTTCACTTTTGTCTCAGGTTCAAAGGATTTGTTAATAAAATAAGGAAACTCATTCTATACAAATAAATAATACCAATATTTATTAGAAAATTATCTAGTTTCCTTTCAATACACTAACATTAAAAGATAAGAGAAATACAAACAGTAGAGGATACATCACCTAATTGGGTTTTGACCAACATCCAGGCTCAAACAGTCCTGGGAAGTCCCATGACACAGCACATCTAAAGTCTCAACTGAGAAAAGGTCCCAGGCAGAGCATCCGATCTGTGGGTGAGACTTCAAAGATCGCAGTTCAGGCTTTGTGCTTATAATCCCAGGATGCAAATTGATATCATCATCAATCTGTGAGCAAATTTCAGGTCTGATTTCATGTTAATGTACTTAAACCTGATTCTTTGAGATCATTAAAATAGACAAACCATTAGCCAGACTCATCAAGAAAAAAAGGGAGAAGAATCAAATCAACAACAACAACAACAAAAAAGAAATGAAAATGGAGAAATCACATCAGACAACACAGAAATACAAAGGATCATAACAGACTACTATCAGCAACTATATGCCAATAAAATGGACAACTTGGAAGAAATGGACAAATTCTTAGAAAAGTATAACCTTCCAAAACTGAACCAAGAAGAAATAGAAAATCTTAACAGACCCATCAAAAGCATGGAAATCGAAACTGTAATAAAAAAGCTTCCAAAAAACAAAAAACCAGGGTCAGATGGCTTTGTAGGTGAATTCCATCAAACATTTAGATAAGAGTTAACACCTATATTACTCAAACTCTTCCAGAAAATTGCAGAGGAAAGTAAACTCCCAAACTCATTCTATGAGGCCACTATCACCCTAATACCAAAACCTGACAAAGAAACCACAAAAAAAGAAAACTACAGGTCAATATCACTGATGAACATAGATGCAAAAATCCTTAACAAAATTCTAAAAAAACAGAATCCAACAACATATTGAAAAGATCATACGTCATGACCAAGTGGGCTTTATTCCAGGGATTCAAGTATTCAATATTCGCAAATAAATCAATGTGATACACCACATTAACAAGTTGAAAGATAAAGACCATATGATATCTCAATAGATGTAGAAAGTCTTTGACAAAATTCAGCTTTCATTTATGATAAAAACTCTCCAGAAAATAGGTATTGAAGGAACATACCTCAACATAATAAAAGCCATATATGACAAACCCACAGCAAACATTATCCTCAATGGTGAAAAATTGAAAGCATTTCCCCTAAAGTCAGGAACAAGACAAGAGTGCTTACTCTCACCACTACTATTCAGCACAGTTTTGAAAGTTTTAGCCACAGCAATCAGGGGGAAAAAAAAAAGAAATAAAAGGAATCCAGATTGGAAAAGAAGTAAAACTCTCACTGTTTGCAGATGACATGGTCCTCTACATAGAAAACCCTAAAGACACCACCAGAAAATTACTAGAGCTAATCAATGAATATCATAAAGTTGCAGGATATAAAATTAACACACAGAAATCCCTTGCATTCCTATACAATAACAATGAGAATACAGAAAGAGAAATTAAGGAAACAATCCCATTCACCATTGTGACAAAAAAATAAAAATACTTAGGAATAAATCTACCTAAAGAAACAAAATA
The DNA here is from genome assembly GCF_049115385.1 of Moschus berezovskii. Classification (NCBI taxonomy): domain Eukaryota; kingdom Metazoa; phylum Chordata; class Mammalia; order Artiodactyla; family Moschidae; genus Moschus; species Moschus berezovskii. The sequence continues at coordinate 86,396,977 of NC_142472.1, forward strand.
CAGAAAACTATAAAACACTGATGCAAGAAATCAAAGATGACACAAATAGATGGAGAAATATACCATGTTCATGGATCAGAAGAAACAATATACTGAAAATGAATATAATACCCTAAGCCATCTATAGACTCAGTACAATCTTTATCAAGCTACCAATGGTATTTTTCATAGAACTAGAACAAATAACTTCACAATTTGTATGTAAATACAAAAAACCTCAAATAGCCAAAGAAATCTTGAGAAAGAAGAATGGAACTGGAAGCATCAACCTGCCTGACTTCTGACTTCTAATTTAGACTATACTACAAAGCTACAGTCATCAAGACAGTATGGTACTGGCACAAAGACAGAAATATAGATCAATGGAACAAAATAGAAAGCCCAGAGAAAAATCCACACACCTATGGACACCTTATCTTTGAAAGGAGGCAAAAATATACAATGGAGAAAAGAATATCTCTTTAACAAGTGGTGCTGGGGACACTGGTCAACCAATTGTAAAAGAATGAAACTACAACACTTTCTAAACCATACACAAAAATAAACTCAAAATGGATTAAAGATCTAAATGTAAGACCCCAAACTATAAAACTCCTAGAGGAGGACATAGGCAAAACACTCTCTGACATAAATCACAGCAAGATCCTCTATGACCCACCCACCAGAGTAATGGAAATAAAAGGAAAATTCAACAAATGGGACCTAACTAAACTTAAAACTTTTTCACAACAAAGGAAACTATAAGCAAGGTGAAAAGACAGCCTTCAGAAAGGGAGAAAATAATAGCAAATGACCCAACTGACAAAGAATTAATCTCAAAAATATACAAGCAACTCCTGCAGCTCAATACCAGAAAAATATATGATCTAATCAAAAAATGGGCCAAAGAACTAAACAGACATTTCTGCAAAGAAGACATACAGATGGCTAACAAACACAGGAAAAGATGCTCAACATCACTCATAGTCAGAGAAATGCAAATGAACCACAATGAGGTACCATCTCATGCCAGTCAGAATGGCTGCTATCCAATGGCTGCTACAAACAATAAATGCTGGAGAGGGTGTGGAGAAAAGGGATCCTTCTTACACTGTTGGTGGGAATGCAAACTAATACAGCCACTATGGAGAATAGTGTGGAGATCCCTTAAAAAACTGGAAATAGAACTGCCATATGACCCAGCAACCCCACTGCTGGGCATACACACTGAGGAAACCAAAATTGAAAGAGACATGTGTACCTTAATGTTCATCGCAGCACTGTTTATAATAACCAGGACATGGAAGCAACCTAGATGTCCATCAACAGATGAGTGGATAAGAAAGCTGTTGTACATATACACAATGGAATATTACTCAGCTATAAAAAGAACTCATTTGAATCAGCTCTAATGAGGTGGATGAAACTGGACCCTATTATACAGTGAAGTAAGTCATAAAGAAACACTAATACAGTATATTAATGCATATATATGGAATTTAGAAAGATGGTAATGATGATCCTATATGTGAGACAGCAAAAGAGACACAGATGTAAAGAACAGGCTTTTGGACTCTGTGGAAGAAGGCAAGGGTGGGGTGATTTGAGAGAATAGCATTGAAACATATATATTACCATATGTTAAATAGATGTGCAGTCCAAGTTTGATGCATGAAACAAGGAACTCAAAGCCAGAGCACTGGGATAACCCAGAGGAATGGGATGGGGAGGGAGGTGGGAAGAGGGCTTGGGATGGGGGACACATGTACACCTGTGGCTGATTCATGTCAATGTGTGACAAAAACCACCACAATTTTGTAATTAACCTCCAATTAAAATAAATGAATTAATTAAAAAGTTAAAAAAAAAACAACCCAGAAAACTTGGAATGTTGTTAAGCCCGGGGTTTGGTTGGCCAGCCCACTCCAGGGGCTCAACAACTTCAGTTACTGCAAGTCTGGCACTCACAGCAGGCAGTCACTCACAGTCAGGGCAGTGTCCAGGCAGGTTAGAAGGAACATCAGAGGCCTGTTCTGCCTTGTCTCTGAAGCCTAAATAAGATTATTTAATTTTCCTAACAGTAGGAAATAGCAACCCACTCCAGTATTCTTGCATGGAAAACTCTATGGACAGTGGAGCCTGGCAGGCTACAGTCCATGGAGTCGTGAAGAGTCACGAATGAAGCAACTTACACATGCAAGTAATGGTCATATAGCAGAATAAATGTTTTATTATTTCCCTTTATTTACCATTCTTTGGAGGGATCATTTAATTTTTAATAATTAAGATATTATTAATTAATTAATGTATGCATATTTATTTCAGTACATGGGAATTTTTTTTTTTTATTGAAGATAAATTATCTTTGGCTGGTGGAAATCTCATAAAGTTGGCTACTGAGTCTTTTTGCCTTGTTTCTAGTAGTCTCTGCTACTTTTCTGACAAGGTACACCAGACTCATCTTGTACATATCCTCCCCCAGATATAGAAATCAACTGTTTACCCAAGAAACTCTGGTCCCTTTTATAAGAAAAGGCAACTCACAACCCTATTTATCTTCAGTTCAGTTCAGTTCAGTTCAGTTCAGTCGCTCAGTCGTGTTCGACTCTCTGCGACCCCATGAATCACAGCACGTCAGGCCTCCCTGTCCATCACCAACTCCTGGAGCTCACCCAAACTAATGTCCATCGAGTTGGTGATGCCATCTAGCCATCTCATTCTCTGTAGTCCCCTTCTCCTCCGGCCCCCAACCTTTCCCAGCATCAGAGTCTTTTCCAGTCTTATCTTATTGCTAATACTGCTTTTCTGATTTCACAGTACTCTTCCTTTCATTGTTTTTGAGTAGTGTTCATAATCTGACGGCTTGTTTTCTGAGATCTCCTGCATCTAAACATTCACATTCCTTATTTACCTTGTTCTGTCAAATTTTGATTCAGTTTCCACCAGCTTCTTTTCAGCATGGGCTCTGTTTTTGAAGAAAACTCTGTCTGGTCAATTTCATAGGGTCTAGACTGCTCCAGCTCCTTAGTTTTTAAATGAAGTTTTTTTACACTCTCCTAGAACTGATGCTAAAGCTGAAACTCCAATACTTTGGCTACCTCATGCGACGAGTTGACTCACTGGAAAAGACTCTGATGCTGGGAAGGATTGGGGGCGGGAGGAGAAGGGGACGACAGAGAATGAGATGGCTGGATGGCATCACCGACTGGATGTACATGAGTCTGAGTGAACTCCAGGAGTTGGTGATGGACAGGGAGGCCTGGCGTGCTGTTATTCATGGGGTCGCAAAGAGTCGGACACGACTGAGCGACTGAACTGAACTGAACTGTTGGAGCAAAAAAAAAAAAAAAAAAATCCCTTTCAGAGTCAGGTACTGTTTCCAGATTCACTTGTCATGATTTTCAGTAAACATGTTTTGTCTATCGTTAGCATTCCTTATACTTATTGCCATCAAACATCTTATTGTCTTCCTTGGATTTTTCCTTCACAAACACTAATACCATGCATATATTGAAGTTTTTTCGTGTTTTGTCCCCATTTTTTCAGAATTTAGGGTCTTTGGGAATGCCTTGTGCTCTATGACCCCTCATAAAAACAAATGTCTGTGAATTTTTTTTTGTATCTAGATACTTTACATGACTATCTAGGAAGAGGCAAAAACTATGTAGCCACTACCTTCCTGGAATATTTCTTTTCTAATGGGATAAGAATAGGAAGAGAAATAGTCTCAATAACTTTGCTCCTTTACTTCTAGGCATTTTAGATCTTTTGCCTGGGTTTACTAGTTAGTTCTATGACCAGTATGACTAATATTCAATTAATGCATAGTCATAGCATGACTGATAATACAGTCAGTAAAAAAAGATATTTTGAAATCACAGGATCATCATCAGCCATATCACTGTTGTATGTCACCCATTATTTTGCTTTTCTTTTTTCTCTCTTTCCAGATAGTGTCCTACTACTTTCTGGGTGATATATACAAATTCCAAAGCTCTATAGCTTTCTTGGAGCAGCATATGAAAATCTACTGATGTTCTTCTTGTGCTTCTCCCTAATTCAACCCAAGCCTGTCTTTATATAGATAGGTAAGGTTCCTCATAGTTTAAAATAGTGACTTTATTTGATTAGTCTTGTCCAAGATAATTAAGAAAAATTAGCTTGGTCTATAAACATAGAAATCAATTTGCTTTGCTTCTCCCCCTGTTTAAAATTTAAGTTTAGCCATTATGTGTTTGTGTCCAAGTTGGAGAATTATGGCAAAGGAAATATCTGAGGAAGGCTGTTTCTCTTGGTCTCTGTAAATAACTTGACAAAGAGACTTGCTGTTTAACCAAAGCCTAATGTGTGCATTTGGAATGCTCAATTTTATTAGGTACTTACAAACCAAAAGCTGTTTTTCCCCTGCATTGCAATTAGTGTAATTAGAGTTTATCTGTGAAATATCATTTATCTATTGTTTTGACTTTCCTGGTGGCTCAGACGGTAAAGTGTCTGCCTACAATGTTGGAGACCCGGGTTTGATTCCTGGGTTGGGAAGATCCTCTGGAGAAGGAAATGGCAACCCACTCCAGTACTCTTGCCTGGAGAATCCCACGGACGGAAGGGTGTGGTAGCCTACAGTCCATGGGGTCTCAAAGAGTCAGACACGACTGAGTGACTTCACTTTCTTCACTTCAGAGTTTATCTGTGAATTATCATATATATATTGTGGATATTTCTCAGAATAACAAAGATGCTGAATCATATCTCTAAGACTGTTGGTTTAAATAATTAATCTGTGTGGTATATTTCATAATACTGCACATGAGAAAATTAAAGTCCCTCCAATCAAAATAGCATTGAGTGATTTGGAACAAGAATATATTCTTGCTTATACTCCTGATACTCCAGGCAGACTGAACATAATATTTATGTATAAAATGAAAAAGAGACCAGAGCAAGATTACAGGATGATGTTTCTCTGTGAGAGGCTAACAAGAATAAGCAGGTGTCACGCCATGCTAACCTGCAGAACAAAATTGTAAATACAGAGAGGAGAAACAGGTTTCTGAATTTATATTGCTGCTATCTTATGGGGATCAGCTTCCACTGGTACCATAATGTGTTATGTTGAAAAGGGCAGACAAAGTGGCTGAGTGACTGCTTGGAGAGTCCCCAAGAGATTACCTGGAAAATTCAGTTGCACCACATGTTGGAGCAGCCTCACAAGTGAAAAATAAATCCATGGTATGCGGTTATTTGCCTAAGAGTACTTTTCATTCACTGCATTGTTCATCAGAATGAAGTACCAGCATATTTCTTTTTCAAATCATGAAATGCAAAATGTTATATGTTGTGCAGACCAGCACTGTGTCTCCAGTTTTCTAAACATGATGTAAAAGTAGGGTCTGTATATGGTAACCAAGTGCTCTTTTGGCTTTTTAGAAGAAAACACACTCTTTTAGACCAATGTTTAATTGATACGCTTAGCCTATTTTCTTTTTGCTCCCAAGTACCACTATTAATCAAAAATTAAATTGGACCAAGTTGCTATGCACAACATATTTTCAGTTCTGTTAGCCAACATTTCCCCCCCCAATCTTTGTGCCCTTAATTACGCTTATCAAATCACTGCTAAATTAAATTCACAAAGAATTAGAGTTCATATGTAGATTTCTTGCTGTTGCAAATTTCAGAGAGAGAAATACTTTGTAAGAACATGCACATAATTCAGATGAGTGGGTAGAAAATATTGTGAAAGCAGTTAGTGATATGTTCTGTGGAGACATGAGAAGTTTCTTGTATCCTTTCATTCTGTCTGAAGTTAATGAGTTGTTGCATGACATTTAAGAAGATTTAATGATTATAACTTTTAATCTGTTTCTAGAAAAATTTAAATCTTACTTTTACTTTTACCATGACAAATATTTCAATCCCAATTACCACTCTTGGAAATGCCTTTGTTTTTTAGTCTTGTTCAATAGAAGGGGCAACTGACTAGTCTCTGTAATTTTTTTCCATGTAAAATGATTTTCCTTAAATGTAGACTGAATTATTGGAAGACTATAGCACAATACTCAAACTTTTTGAAATAACTTAGGCAATAATGCTTTTTAAATAGTGCATATCCTCTCGATTACTGACCACTTGAAAGAGTTCAGAATGTTTCATTAGATCTATTCAGTCCTTTTGGAATTGCCAGAAAAAAGAAAAGGGTCAGAGGCAGAAGTTGATGTCACTAAAGCCTTTTAAAATACAATTGTGAAACCCTTTAAATTTGGTATCCAGAACTACAGGTTTCTGTTGAGATCATGATCAGGCTCTTTGGGAGAAAATGAGTAGGCATAGAACCCTTCTAAGTATAAACTCTATGATGTATTAAAGGCCCACTTCACTGTTTTAAACTGGAAGTGCTATGGAAAACACATACTATGCTCCAGGTGGTTAAAATGCTGATTTCTACCACTTCCTATGCATCTGAACTAGTAGTCCCAGGGAACTAGAAAATTATATTTTCAACTGAACTGTAACATTGGATCACTTCTGGGTGATGTCACAAATAATGGTCATTTTCAAAATTGCTTATAGCAAATGAAAAAAAAAAATCAATTTTCTTCAGTCATGTTGAGTATCTCATGTTTTCTTATTCAACATGAGTCTCAAAGGTAATTTATGGGTAACCTGAAGGTGACAGCATCGGTCAGGAGCATCCAGTCACAGTCCCAGGCTGCCTTGGATCTCCTGTTTCTGATGAGGAAACATGTGTGGCAGAGACATGGTGCTGTTCTTTCCTGCACCTTACATGTTGTAGCACTGTCAGTGAGAAGGGGCTGCTCAGCTGGGGGCTACATATTCCATGCGCCCCTTGCAATTAAATGCAGCCATTGATTGAGTTTTAGGAGACAGAAAGTAATTAGAGGAGATGTATATCATTTTCAAATCTGACTCATAAAAGCTGCTGTCACTGTCTTCTCCAGGTGGGAAAGAATCCCACCAGCTAGTTGGGAAGATAAGAACACCCAGAAGAATGTACTAGCTCTGAGGTGAAGATCACAGAATTTACTTGATCTTGAGGTCTCAAGACCTCAGGGAAGGACTCCTCCTCCTATTTTTTAGTATTATTAGGTGAATAAGAAATCAATTTAATTTTGTTTTGTCTCTGAAGTTTTTGGTTTTATTTGTTACAGCAACTTTTCATACTGTTCATGGTGTTCTCAAGGTAAGAATACTGAAGTGGTTTGCAGTCCCTTCTCCAGTGGACCACATTTTTGTCAGAACTCTCCACCATGACCCATCCATCTTGGGTGGATCTACATAGCACGGCTCATAGTTTCATTGAGTTAGACAAGGCTGTGGTCCATGTGACCAGTTTGGTTAGTTTTCTGTGATTGTGGTTTTCATTCTGTCTTGCCTGTGATGAATAAGAAGCTTATGGAAACTTCCTGATGGGAGAGTCTGATTGTGGGGAAACTGGGTCTTGTTCTGACGGGTGGGGCCAGGCTCAGTAAATCTTTACTCAAATTTTCTGTTAATGGGTGGACCTGTGTTCCCTCCCTGTTGTTTGACCGGAGGCCAAACTGCCTTGGAGGCAGTGAAGAAAATGGCGACCTCCTTCCCAAGGTCCCATGCGTGCACTGACGCACTCAGTGCCCCCGACCCTGCAGCAGGCCACTGCTGACCCACGCCTCCACATCTACTCCTGGACACTCAGGGGCAAGTCCGGGGCAGTCTCTTGGGAGGTCACTGCTCCTTTCTCCTGGGTCCTGGTGCACACAAGGTTTTGTTTGTACCCTCCAAGAGTCTTCCCCAGCCCTGTGTAAGTTCTGAGGCTCTGTGGTGGAGTTAATGGTGACCTCGTGCAAGAGGGCTTACGCCACACCCAGGTCTGCTGCACCCAGAGCCCCTGCCTCTGTGGCAGGCCACTGCTCACCTGTAGCTCTGCAGGAGACTCTCAAATGCTCAAAGGAAGGTCTGGCTCAGTCTCTGTGGGGCCTCCTGGTGCACACAAGGTTTTGTTTGAGCCCTTGGAACATCTCTGGCAGGTATGGGGTTTGTGCATTCTAAATGTGATTTTTCCTCTCCTACCGTCTTTCTGGGGTTTTTCCTTTGCCCTTGGATGTGGGGAATCTTTTTTTGGTGGGATGATGCTAAAGCTGAAACTGCAATACTTTGGCCACCTCATGCAACAAGTTGACTCACTGGAAAAGACTCTGATGCTAGGAAAGGTTGGGGGCGGGAGGAGAAGGGGACGACAGAGAATGAGATGGCTGGATGGCATCATCGACTCTGTGGACGTGAGTTTGAGTGAACTCCGGGAGTTGATGATGGACAGGGAGGCCTGGCGTGCTGTGATTCATAGGGTCACGGAGAGTCGGACACGACTGAGTGACTGAACTGAACTGAACTGAACTGAACATTCTCCTGTCAATGGTTGTTCAGCAGTGAGTTGTAATTTTTAAGTTCTCATAGGAGATGAGAACTATTCGCCTTGGTGGATCTCCTGCGGAGGCAGCTGTGGCTTACTGTGGGGACAAGGATGAGATGGTTGGATGGCATCACTGACTCGATAGACATGAGTTTGAGCAAACTACAGGAGTTGGTGATGGACAGGGAAGCCTGGCATGTTGTAGTCCGTGGGGTCACAAAGAGTTGGACATGACTGAGTGACTGAACTGTTACAGCAACTAGAGTTTTTCTAACTTATAAACCATGTAAAATCTTGGATATAAGCATATATAGGTTAAACCTAATAACTGAATTAAAGGTGTGGAAAGGTTGGTAGAGAAGGAAAAAGAGTTTATTTGGGGTTCTAAGTTCAGATATACAGATGACACCACCCTTATTGCAGAAAGTGAAGAAGAACTAAAAACCCTCTTGATGAAAGTGAAAGAGGAGAGTTAAAAAGTTGGCTTGAAGTTCAACATTCAGAAAACTAAGATCATGGCATCTGGTCCCATCACTTCATGGGAAATAGATGGGGAAACAGTGGAAACACTGTCAGACTTAATTTTTGGGGGTCCAAAATCACTGTAGATGCTGTTTGCAGCTATGAAATTAAAAGACGCTTACTCCTTGGAAGGAAAGTTATGACCAACCTAAATAGTATATTAAAAAGCAGAGACATTACTTTGCCAGCCATGGATCATCTAGTCAAGGCTATGGTTTTTCCAGTGGTCATGTATGGATGTGAGATTTGGACTGTGAAGAAAGCTGATCACCGAAGAATTGATGCTTTTGAACTGTGGTGCTGGAGAAGACTCTTGAGAGTCCCTTGGACTGCAAGGAGATCCAACCAGTCCATTCTAAAGGAGATCAATCCTGGGTGTTCATTGGAAGGACTGATGCTAAAGCTGAAACTGCAATACTTTGGCCACCTCATGTGACGAGTTGACTCACTGGAAAAGACTCTGATGCTGGGAGGGATTGGGGGCAGGAGGAGAAGGGGACGACAGAGAATGAGATGGCTAGATGGCATCATTGACTCGATGGACATGAGTTTGAGTGAACTCCGGGAGTTGGTGATGGACAGGGAGGCCTGGGGTGCTGTGATTCATGGGGTCGCAGAGAGTCGGACACGACTGAGCGACTGAACTGAACTGACTGAAGTTGCTGATGGTGTACCATGGAAGTTTAATGCATTTTAATTCTAAGATAAGAAAAGCTATTATAAATTAGTTTAGAGTTGGGGCCACTGTAGGATTCAAACATATTCATTCATTCATTCATCCAACAAATGCATTCTATGGGTAGACACTATACTAGGCATTTAGGATAACTCAGTGAGAATGAGAGGCCAAAAATTTCAGCCTATCTTCAAACTCTACTCCTTCTTCTCAATTCTTGTTTTTGTTTTCGGGTTAACAAGGGAAATTATCATAATATTTTTAGTTACAATTGTCATAAGCCGGTAAATCCCACTATTATTTGCTTTTATAATTTCAGTTCTTTTTGAATGTTGAGTGGTTTTGGTTATGGCCCCTTCTGAAGGGGAAGGCAGTGCTGGACCAGGATTTCTATGGCTCCTTTTTTCTGGTTCTAGCCTGGTTTTGATAGCAAAGTAAATGATGATATTCATGAGGCTGTGAAACAACTGCTGTTAAAATATGCAGAGTTCAACATTTGAAAGGAACTGCATTTCAGTACATGATAAAATTTCCAGATTACCTTGAGAATTGGGGCTGCTACTGTCAGTTATATTGAAAGAATTCCAGCATGCTAAATTATGTGAGAAGTTGTGTTTTATGTGATGTATTGATATCAGAGTATTTTTTTCGCTTCAGTGGGTACTTATTTGCTTCTTCTTGACAATGTACTAGAATTAATTCAGAGCGTTATGAAGCTGCCTCCCCTTGAGAGCAAAAGCTGGTTCTTTTAGCCCTGGTGCAACATTTGAATGTTTAGCCCACAGTTTAAATATATTCAATTAAGATTATGAATTACTTTTAAAAGGAGAGAAATTATAGCCTTTCCATCGAAGAGAAGATTTCAAGGTTTCAAGATGAAATGGGACAACTGTAGGAAATGGGGGCTATTATCAGAATCAAGGTTATGAGGCTCATGGGAACGGGGCTCTCACTGGAACGGGTACAACTCAAAGCACAAGTGTTTCCATTAGCAATTAAAAATTATTTTCCACATAAATAAAGTGAAATTTCTGGCTGAGGTCCTTTGTGCAAAACATGAAAGACATAGATTGAATTGACCAAAGATTTTATAAACACTTGGTGTTTTAGATTTCCATAGGTATTAGTCTATGGGATAGGTGAATTAATATATTTATAAACATTTTTATTTATTTTTTATTTTTATTGGTGGCTAATATTTTACAATATTATATTGGTTGGTTTTGCCATACACTGACATGAATCCGCCCCGGGTGTACATGAGTTCCCCCTTCCGAAACCCCTCCCACCTCCCTCATCCCCTTATCCTCCCACTTGTAAAAGAATGAAACTAGAACACTTCCTAACAACATACACCAAAATAAACTCAAAATGGATTCAGTTCAGTTCAGTCACTTAGTCGTGTCCGACTCTTTGCGACCCCATGAACCACAGCACGCCAGGCCTCCCTGTCCATCACCAACTCCCGGAGTTCACTCAAACTCATGTCCATTGAGTCGGTGATGCCATCTAGCCATCTCATTCTCTGTCGTCCCCGTCTCCTCCTACCCCCAATTCCTCCTAGCATCAGACTCTTTTCCAGTGAGTCAACTTGTTGCATGAGGTGGCCAAGGTATTGGAGTTTCAGAGTTAGCATAAGTCCTTCCAATCAACGCTCAGGATTGATCTCCTTTAGAATGGACTGGTTGGATTTCCTTGCAGTCCAAGGGACTCTCAAGAGTCTTCTCCAGCACCACAGTTCAAAAGCATCAATTCTTGGGCCATCAGCTCGCTTCACATTCCAACTCTCACATCCATACATGACCATGGGATTAACCATAGCCTTGACTAGACGGACCTTGGTTGGCAATGTAATGTCTCTGCTTTTTAATATGCTATCTAGGTTGGTCATAACTTTTCTTCCAAAGAGTAAGTGTCTTTTAATTTCATGGCTGCAATCAGCATCTGCAGTGATTTTCAGTTCAGTTCAGTCGCTCAGTCGTGTCCGACTCTCCGCGACCCCATGAATCACAGCACACCAGGCCTCCCTGTCCATCACCAACTCCCGGAGTACACTCAAACCCACGTCCACAGAGTCGGTGATGCCATCCAGCCATCTCATTCTCGGTTGTCCCCTTCTCCTCCTGCCCCCAACCTTTCCCAGCATCAGAGTCTTTTCCAGTGAGTCAACTCATCGCATGAGGTGGCCAAAGTATTGCAGTTTCAGCTTTAGCATCAGTCCCTCCAATGAACATCCAGGATTGATCTGCTTTAGAATAGACTGGTTGGATCTCCTTGCAGTATAAGGGACTCTCAAGAGTCTTCTCCAATACCACAGTTCAAAAGCATCGATTCTTCGGCGATCAGCTTTCTTCACAGTCCAACTCTCACATCCATTTTGGAGCCCCCAAAAATAAAGTCTGGCACTGTTTCCACTGTTTCCCCATCTATTTCCCATGAAGTGATGGGACCAGATGCCATGATCTTCGTTTTCTGAATGTTGAACTTCAAGCCAACTTTTTAACTCTCCTCTTTCACTTTCATCAAGAGGCTTTTGAGTTCCTCTTCACTTTCTGCCATAAGGGTGCTGTCATCTGCATATCTGAGGTTATTGATATTTCTCCTGGCAATCTTGATTCCAGCTTGTGCTTCTTCCAGCCCAGCGTTCCTCATGATGTACTCTGCATAGAATTTAAATAAGCAGGGTGACAATATACAGCCTTGACGTACTCCTTTTCCTATTTGGAACCAGTCTGTTGTTCCAAGTCCAGTTCTAACTGTTGCTTCCTGACCTGCACACAGGTTTCTCAAGAGGCAGTTCAGGTGGTCTGGCATTCTCATCTCTTTCAGATTTTTCCACAGTTTATTGTGGAAAGGCTTTGGCATAGTCAATGAAGCAGAAATAGATGTTTTTCTGGAACTCTGTTGCTTTCTCCATGATCCAGCGGATGTTGGCAATTTGATCTCTGGTGCCTCTGCCTTTTCTAAAACCTGCTTGAACATCTGGAAGTTCACGATTCACATATTGCTGAAGCCTAGCTTGGAGAATTTTGAGCATGACTTTACTAGCGTGTGAGATGAGTGCAATTTTGAGGTAGTTTGAGCATTCTTTGGCATTGCCTTTCTTTGGGATTGGAATGAAGACTGAGCTTTTCCAGTTCTGTGGCCATTGCTGAGTTTTCCAAATAGAGTTTTGCCAAGAGAACGCACTGGTCATAGCAAACACCCTCTTCCAACAACACAAAAGACTCTACACATGGACATCACCAGATAGTCAGCACCGAAATCAGATTGATTATATTCTTTGCAGCCAAAGATGGAGAAGCTCTATACAATTAGCAAAAACAAGACCAGGAGCTGACTGTGGCTCAGATCATGAACACCTTATTACGAAATTCAGACTTAAATTGAAGAAAGTAGGGAAAACCACTAGACCATTCAGATGTGACCTAAATCAAATCCCTTATGAGTATACAATAGAAGTAAGAAATAGATTTAAGGGTCTAGATCTGATAGATAGAGTGCCTGATGAACTCTGGATGGAGGTTCGTGACACTGTACAAGAGACAGGAACCAAGACCATCCCCATGGAAAAGAAATGCAAAAAAGCAAAATGGCTGTCTGAGGAGGCCTTACAAATAGCTGTGAAAAGAAGAGAAGCAAAAAGCAAAGGAGGAAAGGAAATATATAAGCATCTGAATGCAGAGTTCCAAAGAATAGCAAGGAGAGATAAGAAAGACTTCCTCAGTGATCAATGCAAGGAAATAGAGGAAAACAACAGAATAGGAAAAACAAGAGATCTTTTCAAGAAAATTAGAGATATCAAGGGAACATTTCATGCAAAGATGGGCTCGATAAAGGACAGAAATGGTATGGACCTAACAGAAGCAGAAGATATTAAGAAGAGGTGGCAAGAATACACAGAAGAACTGTACAAAATGGATTAGAGAGCTAAATGTAAGACCAGAAACTATAAAACTCCTAGAGGAGAACTTAGGCAAAACACTCTCTGTCATAAATCACTGCAGGATCCTCCAAGACCCACCTCCCAGAATATTGGAAATAAAAGCAAAAATAAACATTTTTATTGTTAAATCACTTAGTCGTGTCTGACTCTGTGACCTCATGGACTACAGCACGCCAGGCTTCCCTGTCCTTCATTACCTCCTGGAGCTTGCTCAAACTCATGTCAATTGAGTCGGTGATGCCATCCAACCATCTTATCCTCTGTTGTCCCCTTCTCCTCCTGCCCTCAATCTTTCCCAGCATCAAAGTCTTTTCCAGTGAGTTGGCTCTTCATATCAGGTGGCCAAAATATTTATAAACATATTAATATATTAATAATTGTAAGTTCTTTAGCAAGTGAAAACAAAACCCAGAAAGTTAAATGTTGATGTTCTTTCAGTTCAGTCAGTTTAGTTCAGTCGCCCAGTCATGTCCGACTCTCCGCGACCCCATGAATCACAGCACGCCAGGCCTCCCTGTCCATCATCAACTCCCGGAGTTCACTCAAACTCATGTCCACAGAGTCGGTGATGCCATCTAGCCATCTCATTCGCTGTCGTCCCCTTCTCCTCCCGCCCCCAACCTTTCCAGAATCAGAATCTTTTCCAGTGAGTCAACTCGTCGCATGATGTTCTTTATTTAGTGCTAAAATGCCAGATGCCAAAGTTTTTGTTCTCTTTTATCTGGAATGTAATTCAGAATACCAGAAAGGTAAAACAATATCCTATAGATATTCATAAGATTGTTTTTTCCCTTTATGAGGCAATGAAATTCTAGAAAGAGAAAATTTACTTCCACTTCCACGGTTGTGACTCTTTACTGGGTAAGCAATATTTCCTAATCAAAGCAACACTGATGAGTCAGCTTTCATGGTCAGAAATCAAAGCTTTAAGTAAGGACCCATTCTATCATGAGCTTTCCAGGTGATGCTAGTGTAAAAGGACTCACCTACCAACTAGGGGCATGTAAGAAGTGCAGGTTGGATTCCTGGGTCGGGAAGATCCCTTGGAGAAGGAAATGGCAACCCACTCCAGTATTCATGCCTGGAGAATACCATGGACAGAGGAGCCTGTGGGCTACAGTTCACAGGACATGACTGAAGTGACTTACCATGAACACATAGACTTGTGTTAGCAACTTTGGAAGGAAATAGTTGTCCTCCTAATTTACCTTTTGATGAACTCATAAAATGCATTTCTATTTGATTCTTAAAAATAATACTCTTTTAGTAGAGATCTCAGCAGAGGCTGTTTTTGAGGGAAAATATCTATATGAATAAGTCTTCCTATGATTTTCTGAAGTGAGTATTCAGTAGACACTTGCAGAAAGAGAAGAAAAAGAAAAGATGCTCCTACATTCATATAAAACATGGGTGATTTTTCCTCTATTATAATATTTGCAGAAACAAGCTGGGTTATATAGGTCAAGAAGAATAATAAATAAAATTGTTACAAAATTGAAGAAAGATAATCAGCCATTTTTTGTACTCCTAGTGGAGCCAGCATTCTATATATTTTATGATGGTAACAATTGTCATGACAATAATTGCACGTGGAACTGAGACCCAAGATTCCCCTGTCAGCTCTGCTTTTCCAGCTTGTTCTTTATTGTGAAGTGGGTTTCAACAAAATATTGACAGTATTGAAACCTAGCCCCTGCTTTGTTTGGAGAAAGTGGTCTTATGTTAGTTCTGTGGTTCTACATGTAGTTGAAAAATCGCATCTTTTGAAAATGGAGAGCCCATTCAGAAGTCTGTCACTATGTTTGTTTGCCAAAAAGAGCTAACTATGCCATTTTTTGGGGGAAAAAAAGGAAGCACATAGGCAGGATATTCGAATTGACATCTCAAATTCATGGTACTTAAATATTTCTTTCCAAGTTCAAGAATTTTTATTGTTGGGGAATCAATAAGAAACTTGTCAAAAATGTAGGATTAAATGCTAAAGTGAAACTAATAAACATTTTAGATAAAGCACTATTTTGAGACTAGTTATATTTTTCTTAGAGTGAATGAATTTTTTAAATGTTCATATAAAAGATGGTGACTTTTATACATCTGTCTGGTATATTTGAAATAGAAAACCAGAAATATATTCTACTATTATGTTATGTAGAAATTGGTGAATGGGATTTTAGTAAATGGAATTAGTAGTTCCTTATGATAAACTTTGGAAAAAATGTTTTCAGATAGTTTTCAGTTTCAGATATTGTAAGAAAAGAGGCAAAAGAAATAAGTATGGTGTAAAAATAACTATTTGAATCACTTATGCTATTCTACCTGACAATAGCTATAGTAATAGTCTCAGAAGAATTTTTCATATACTGGAGTTAGTTATACTATAATCCATTTATGTATACGGAGTTCTTTTTTGTTTAAGAGAAAATAAGAGTGTGATATCATTCCTCTCAACATATTAATAGTAAGTTTTATAATATAATCTTTTATGTTAATAGACACTAAGCTATAATAAAACAGTCTTCTACTAATTTAGCAGTTTAGTTATGGAAATTTGTTTTCGTTATACACATCTGTAAAGAATATTATTAAATCAGCAAAGGAGCTTGGCTGATTTACAAAGTGGGATTGAGGTGGCCATTTGAGTACATCTTTTTTATTATATTTTCATTTCTCCAGCATTGATATATCTTTCCTATGAATTATTTTCTTAGGAGCTGTGTAAATATCAGGACAGTGAAAAAAAACGTGAGTGATAAGAAGGCAAACCTTTTTACTTATGTAATTCTCATATCAAAAGTGCCTATTGACAAAAAGGGAGTAATTTCACTGTAAGAGGAACTTTTTTTATTGGAGTACAATTGCCTTACAATGTTGTGTTAATTTCTGCTGTACAGTCAAGTGAATCAATTATACATATACATATATCTGCTCTTTTTCCTTTCCACTTGAGTCACCACAGATCTCTGACTTGTAGAGAGCTCCCTGTGCTATACAGTAGGTTCTCAGGAGTTATCTATGGAATATTACTTAGCCATAAGAAAGAACATAGTAGTGTCATTTTCAGAGATGTGGGTGGACCTACAGATTGTCATACAGAGTGAAGTAAGTCAGAAAGAGATTAACAAATGCATAAAATCAATCGTATGTAGAGTCTAGAAAGTGGTACAGATGAACATTTTTGCAAAGCAGAAATAGAGTCACAGATGTAGCAAACAAACTTACCAAAGGGTTAACAAGGGGGGAAAGGAGGGGTGAGATGAATTGGAAGATTGGGATTGGCATACACACACTACTACTATCATAGTATTTTAAAATCCTGTAGCAACTCTGTTTCTTGAATTTTACCAATTAATTTTCTCCAGTGATATGGTCTGTGTTGGACAAGCTTCATATTGAAGAGCTTACAATTTACCTTTTAGTATGTTCTGTTCACCTACCTTTCTGCTGGTCATTTATCCCTGTGCCCTTTCCCTAATCTGTTATTGAGCATTAACTCTGATGGGCAGCAAATACACAGAGATAGAATGTCCTAAGATTCAAACTTAGGACAGCAAGGAAACCACTTAATGATCTTTCCAAAATGGGTATTGGATCATGACACTCTTTGGTTTGTAATCATTTAGTGGTTTCCTCACTGTCCTGAGTCTGAATTCCCGAAGCTCTGCTCTGTTTTCTGTCCTCCTGCTTATCAGTCCTCAATGATCCTCATCATTTATGGAATAGAATTTGAGTAGGAAATACTGCTTGGAGTCAGGTTAGAGGACTCTGTTGTCAAACCAAAGCTTTTATTTCATCCAACATGTCTTCATGTAAGCTCCAGTCAAAATGAATTCACTATTTTCCTCAAATTTTGCATCTTTTCTCTTGTCAGAAGTTTACTCATGAAGTGAACAGTCTGTCTCAGTGGATTACCAGAGTCAAAAGATCTGTGCATATTTAAATTCATGAAGTATTGTAAAATTAGTCTTCAAACGGATTATACCAATTTACTGTCAATATAATGTATACAAATTCCTGTTACTTCATAATCGTCTCAATACCCCATGAATCACAGCATGCCAGGCCTCCCTGTCCATCACCAACTCCCGGAGTTCACTCAAACTCATGTCCATCGAGTCGGTGATGCCATTCAGCCATCTCATTTTCTGTCGTCCCCTTCTCCTCCTGCCCTCAATCCCTCCCAGCATCAGGGTCTTTTCCAGTGAGTCAACTCTTAGCATGACCAAAGTATTGGAGTTTCAGCTTTAGCATCAGTCTTTTCAATGAACATCTAGGACTGATCTCCTTTAGAATGGACTGGTTGGATCTCCTTGGCAATATTAGATGATGTGAAATGTTAACTTGTTTTAGTTTTCTTATGTATTTCCCTAATCTCTTGTGAAGTTGAACATCCTTTCTCTTCCATGATTATCTTTTAATATTGTGCTCATTATTATTTTTCTTTTGGTTTGTTAATCCTGGATATTGGTCTCTTCTATCTTAAGCTGGTTACAGGTATCTTCCTTCAGTCTAAGGCTTGTCTTTTGACAGTTTTTATTTAATACTGACATTTGATATGCGGAAATTTCTAATTTTAATGTAATCTAACTTATTAACCTTTTTCTTTATTTTTTGGGTCTTTTAAAACATGCTATTTTATCGTTTTTTCTTAAAATGTTCCAAAGTCTTTAAACTACTTGGAATTTATTTTTGTTTATGTGGTAAAGCAGAAAATCCATTTCCCCCCATGTATCTCATCAACTGTATGAGCTCCATTATTGATTTGTCCGTAGTTCCTTGATTCATCTGCAAGTTTCCAGTTATGCATAGATCTGTTTCTGGGTTCTCTATTCCCTCCCATTAGTTTAGTCATCTGTCTCTGCTTCAATATTGTACTGTCTTAAATAATATAGTTTGTAACAAGACTTGTTATATGACAGAGTAACTCTCTTCTTCCCTTACTTCAAATTGCTTTTCTGTTCTTTAATACAGATTTTAGAATGAACTTGTCAAAATCCAGACTCAAGGCTTACCCATTGGGATTGTGTTTGAAATTGTGTTGAATTTATAGCTTTCTCCTTCCGAACTGTAGGAAAAAATGGGTATGATTGCACTTTATTTCCTACCTATCCTCCTAGGAATAGCTTTGCATCTTGCATTCAAAGAGCCTACAACCACCCTCGAGGGAAGTTGCCTGGAATCATCAAAGGAGATTTGCTCTGTTAGAATGAGCAGTGAGGACTTTTCCACAACTCTTCTCTAACTAACTCAAAGGAGAAAAACCAAAGGAGTTATTCTCTGGTGAAGCACATCATTAGGAGATCAAATGAAGGCTGGGAAAAATAAATCAGCACAAATCAGTACAATTAGGACAGAGGTGATATTGAGATTTCATCTATATTCTTTGCAAGCCTCCCTGCTTCCTATCATTACCAACAAATAATATCATTACTATAGGGAGGGAACGAAGGGCTAAGAGTAGTGAGATGTAACTTTAAGAAGAGAAGGATGAGGTATGAAATTGACTTATAAAAAAGTTTATATTTAGGTGTAATTCTACAGACTGCATGATCTAACTGATCATTTTATAGATCAGTAGAATGGTGGCCCAGAGAGTTTAAGACAAATACTTCCATAATAAAAATGCATTGGTTATCTCAAAGTTTGAGAAAAGTTAAGTTCAGGTGGAACTAGGTGTTGTCATGACTACACAGAGTTTTAAAGAAACCTCCTTTTAATTTTGTAGAGAGAAGGGGGGAAAAGTCTTATACTTGTAGTTTGTTTCCCCCTTCTGATTACCTCTCATAGGCGCCTTCTGCAAGATGATGCTCCAGAGCTGAATCTTTCTCTTCTGATGTACTTATGAATTCTAGGGGGACACACTGCATGCTCAGTCACTCAGTCTTGTCTGACTCTTTGCAGCCTCATGGGCTGTAGCCTGCCAGGCGCCTCTGTTCAGTGAATTTTCCAGGCAAGGAGATTGAAGTGGGTTGTCATTTCCTATTACAAGAAAATCTTTGCAACCCAGGGATCATACTTGGGTCTTCTGCATTGGCAGGTTGATTCTTATGACTGAGCCACATGGGAAGTTGCAGGGGACACCTTAGGGGAACTGATAACAGTACATGTCTCCCCAATTAACCTTCCTCACAGCCTACTTGTTGCTGTGAGGGACCCTGCACCTGGCACATAAGTTTCTTTGTCAAAATCATTCAAGATGACCCATTCCTAGCCACCCTCTGATGCACTTGTCAGTCTCATGGGGTAGATTTCACTCCTGTACCCCAGAAAATTCTGGAAATTCAGTTCATTTTAAATAACTTCCCCTTCCTCCCACTTTCTTCTGCTCTGGTTTCAAGTTCATTTTGGACTTTTTCAGGCATCAGACTTTGCACCTTTCAAATACTAGGCTTATGTGTCAAAGTCTCTAAATGGTTCTCTTGGGGGAGCCATCTGGCTTGAGGCAGCAGTGGGGGTGGGAGAAAGTCCCCAACATCCAGCATGTCTACAGCTTTCCATAAATTATTCTTAACACAGCAGTCTTTACTTATCCATCTCCCACTGGCATTTTCATCTAGTGGGGACTGAATTAAAGGTTGCCCAACTAGCTTTGGGCCAGCTCTTAGCAAATCATGCATAAGTGTTTTGGCATATCTTTGGGGGGGGGCACTTTATAATGTTTTTCCTTAGCTTTAAGGCTGCAGCTAAACCTTTGAGACAACAGGAAAATCTCTACTAAGTACACTGCTGTGTATACGAAAATGTTTTTGAGGTTGTTTCGGTATCCAACATTTGAAGAAGTAAAAATTCATTTTGAGGATGAAGGTAGAGTTGCCACTGCAGACAGCACTGTGATATTTGGGATTTGTAGCCCCAGGTGTGTGTGTGTCCATGCTTGTGTGACTAAGAGCAGGTAGTGGACCTGCTTTGATTTGCTGTTATATCCTCAGAGCGAAAATTTACTGTTTTTGAAACTGTCCAGCCAATTACAGTGGGGTAGAAAAGCAGGCAAAGGCAGAGACCTAGGAAAAGACAAAGAATAGGAATTTTGTATAGAGTCCCCCATGTTTCATTCCTCAACATTGAACAGGGAAGCTGGCAGATAGGGCAATTATTCACAGAGAGGACCCTTAATAAACAAGTTGCTCAAGTATTTTTTTTTTTTTCCATTTCCTGGTCACTATACATTAAAAGAAGCAGAGAAAAATTACAATGAGCAAACAAAGGACGGTATTTCTTTAATTTATAAACTGAGGATTAGGGTCCACTTGTTAAAACCTGAAGAGGAAGAATGTTTGTTGCAAAGGGCTTTTGAAGTTAAGCTGTTTAAAACCTGAGAAGTCAAGGAATCAAGAAAATGGGGAAAGTATTGTGTATATGCCCTAAAGATGTTGGGGCTGATGGATGGATCTGAGGCTATTATGTTCTTTGTAATCATTGCATGAGAAGAAGTCATGAGATTATAGGAAATAAATCAGACTTTCATGCTCTTTCTGTTTGTATGCACTAATTCCTTTAGTCCCTATTCCATTATATTTCCTTTAAACACCCTTTTACCACCACCTAATACAGAAACAATAAGGAACAGAGGATAGAAAATAAGTGACAGAATAGATTGGCTTGGGTTTTCTGGAATCAGTATTTTAGGAACTCAGACTTATTCCCAGGCCACCCTCCTTTTGCCTCCGGCAGCAAGTTGTTCACATGGAGAGGAAGTGCTGCATGGTTACTGTGGAACCCACAGTTGTCTTCAAAGACAGGTGATCACAGCTTGTATGAGTCTTAGCCAATGAGAAAGAGTTTACCAGCTAGAGATAATTCAAAGGGAGAAAACACATCACATAGAATCACGTGATGAAAAACACAGAAAAAGAAAAAATATGATGTCTGGGTGAAAATAAGGTAGTTAATGGTTGACTTATTTTTTTTCAAAGAATCACTTTCTCTATGTGTCCTTAGTCATTTCCGATTTTCCGCCACATATTTTGGAAGCCATTCTGAGTTATGAATTGATAACAGAGAGAAGAACAATGCAGAAGGCAGAAGGAACGTCACGACCATTTCTTTTTCTTTTTTAAATTTTGTTTAGGATTTTTGCATCTATGTTCATCAGTGATATTGGCCTGTAGTTTTCTTTTTTTGTGGGGTCTTTACCAGGTTTTGGGATTAGGGTGATGATGTCCTCACAGAATGAGTTTGGAAGTTTCCCTTCCTCAGCAATTTTCTGGAAGAGTTTGAGTAGAATAGGGGTTAGCTCTTCTCTAAATTTTTGGTAGAATTCAGCTGTGAAGCCTTCTGGACCTGGGCTTTTGTTTGCTGGAAGATTTCTGATTACTTCCTCTAGTTCCATGCTTGTGATGGGTCTGTTCAGATTTTCTATTTCTTCCTGGTTCAGTTTTGGCAAGGTGTACTTTTCTAGGAATTTGTTCATTTCTTCCAGGTTGTTCATTTTATTGCCATATAATTGCTGATAATATTCTCTAATAATCCTTTGTATTTTTGTGTTGTCAGTTGTGATCTCTCCATTTTCATTTCTAATTTTATTGATTTGGTTCTTCTCCCTTTGTTTTTTGATGAATCTGGCTAGTGGTTTGTCAATTTTATTTACCTTCTCAAAGAACCAGCTTTTGGCTTTGTTGATTTTTGCTGTGGTCTCTTTTGTTTCTTTTGCATTTATCTCTGCCCTAATTTTTATGATTTCTTTCCTTCTACTAACCCTGGGGTTCTTCATTTCTTCCTTTTCTAGTTTCTTTAGATGTAGAGTTAGGTTATTGAGTTGACTTTTTTCTTGTTTCTTGAGGTATGCCTGTATTGCTATGAACTTCCCCCTTAGCACTGCTGTTAGAGTGTCCCAGAGGTTTTGGGTTATTGTGTTTTCGTTTTCATTCATTTCTATGCATATTTTGATTTCTCTTTTGATTTCTTCTATGATTTGTTCATTATTCAACAGCGTGTTGTTCAGCCTCCATATGTTGGCATTTTTAATGATTTTTCTCCCATAATTGAGATCTAATTTTACTGCATTGTGGTCAGAAAAGATGCTTGGAATGATTTCAATTTTTTTTTTTTAATTTACCAAGGCTAGATTTATGTCCCAGGATGTGATCTGTCCTGGAAAAGGTTCCGTGTGTGCTTGAGAAAAAGGTGAAATTTTTTTATAGAGATCTATTAGGTCTAACTGGTCCATTATATCATTTAAAGTTTGTATTTCCTTATTAATTTTCTGTTTAGTTGATCTATCCATAGATGTAAGTGGGGTATTAAAATCTCCCACTATTATTGCATTGTTGTTAATTTCCCCTTTCATACTTGTTAGTAATTGTCTTACATATTGCGGTGCTCCTATGTTGGTACATAAATATTTATAATTGTTATATCTTCTTCTTGGATTGATCCTTTGATTATTATGTAGTTTTCTTCTTTGTCTCTTTTCACAGACTTTGTTTTAAAGTCTATTTTATCTGATATGAGTATTGCTACTCCTGCTTTCTTTTGGTCTCTATTTGCATGGAATATCTTTTTCCAGCCCTTCACTTTCAGTCTGTATGTGTCCCTCGTTTTGAGGTGGGTCTCTTGTAGACAACATATATGGGGTTCTTGTTTTTGTATTCATTCAGCCAGCCTTTGTGTTTTGGTTGGGGCATTCAACCCATTTACGTTTAAGGTAATTATTGATAAGTATGATCCTGTTGCCATTTACTTTATTGTTTTGGGTTCGAGTTTATACACTCATTCTGTGTTTCCTGTCTAGAGACGATCCTTCAGCATTTGTTGAAGAGCTGGTTTGGTGATGCTGAATTCTCTCAGCTTTTGCTTGTCTGTAAAGCTTTTGATTTCTCCTTTATATTTGAATGAGATCCTTGCTGGGTACAGTAATCTGGGCTGTAGGTTATTTTCTTTCATCACTTTAAGTATATCTTGACATTCCCTCCTGGCCTGAAGAGTTTCTGTTGAAAGATCACCTGTTATCCTTATGGGAATCCCCTTGCGTGTTATTTGCTGCTTTCCCTTGCTGCTTTTAATATTTGTTCTTTATGTTTGATCTTTGTTAATTTGATAAATATGTGTCTTGGAGTATTTCGCCTTGGATTTATCCTGTTGGGGATTCTTTGGGTTTCTGGGACTTGGGTGATTATTTCTTTCCCCATTTTAGGGAATTTTTAAACTATTATCTCCTCAAGTATTCTCTCATGGTCTTTCTTTTTGTCTTCTTCTTCTGGGACTCCTATGATTCGAATGTTGGAGCATTTAACATTGTCCCAGAGGTCTCTAATATTGTCCTCATTTCTTTTAATTCTTTTTTCTTTTTTCCGCTTTGTTTAATTTATTTCTACAATTCTATCTTCTAGTTCTCTTATCCTGTCTTCTGCCTCCGTTATTCTACTGTTTGTTCCCTCCAGAGTGTTTCTGATCTCACCTATTGCATTATTCATTGTATATTGACTCTTTTTTATTTCCTCTAAGTCCTTTTTAAACCTTTCTTCCATTTTCTCAATCCTTTTCTACAGGTTATTTATCTGTAACTCCATTTTGCTTTCAAGATTTTGAATAATTTTCACCATCAAAATTCGAAATTCTTTATCAGGTAGATTCCCTATATTTTCCTCTTTTGTTTGTGTTGGTGGGCATTTATCTTATTCCTTTACTTGCTGGGTATTTCTCTGCCTCTTCATCTTGCTTATATTGCTTTGCTTGGAGTGGCCTTTCCCTCTTCTGGCCGCCTGTGGAGTTCTCTTTATTTTATAGTTTCTTCGCTGTGTGTGGGGTTGGACGGGTGAGTTGTCAAGGTTCCCTGGTTAGGGAAGTTTGTGTTGGTGTTCTGCTGGGAGGAGCTGGACTTCTTCTCTCTGGATTGCAATGTAGTGTCCAGTAATGAGTTATGATATGTCAGTGGGTTTGGAGTGACTCTGGGCAGCCTGTATATTGAAACTCAGGGCTATTTTCCTGTGTTGCTGGAGAACTTGCGTGGTATGTCTTGCTCTGGAACTTGTTGACCCTTGGGTGGTGCTTGGTTTTAGTGTAGGTATGGAGGCGTTTGATGAGCTCCTATCGATTAATGTTCCCTGGAGTCAGGAGTTCTCTGGTGTTCTCAGGATTCGGGCTTAAGCCTCTTGTCTCTGGTTTTTGGTCTTATTCTTGGGGTAGTCTCTAGACTTCTCTATCTGTCATTTCCAAGGTGGTTCCCTCTGTTTTAGCTTCTGTTTGCTGGTCTCTTCAGTGTCTAATTTCCGCCCTGATACTAGGGGGCAGGTGGAAACTTTTTAAGGCTCAGTTGTTCAGTCCTGTTCTGGGAAGGGAGGAACGCTAGAGACAAATATCTCTGGCGTCTATGGGGAGTGCTCGCAGTGTCTTGGCCACACTGGGTTTGCCCCCGCTCACAGCGCGTGTGTTGTCCCAGTCTACACTGCACAGGCTCTAGGTTGCTCTGTCGGTAACTGTCCGAGGCCAGCGCTGGGTTGTATCTACTTCCCAGGTTTGAGCGGCTCAAGTTCAGTTTCTCGGGTACTTCACAAGGTGCAGACTTGGCTGGGTCTGCGTTTTGTGCCTTCCCTGGACTGAGCAGCTCAGGTGACCAGGTTTTTGGCTAGCGTGGTCTCTGCAACTTATTGCCTCCTTAGTCCCTGCCACTCGGTTTTCTGGGTGTACAATCTGCGCACCTTCTCAGGTGGATATCAACCGGCCTGAGTCCAGTTCAGTTCAGTTCAGTTGAGTTCAGTCACTCAGTCGTGTCCGACTCTCTGCGACCCCATGCATCACAGCACGCCAAGCCTCCCTGTCCATCACCAACTCCCGGGGTTCACTCAAACTCATGTCCACAGAGTCGGTGATGCCATCCATCCATCTCATTCTCTGTCGTCCCCTTCTCCTCTTGCCCCCAACCTGTCCTAGCATCAGAGTCTTTTTCATTGAGTCAACTCGTCACATGAGGTGGCCAAAGTATTGCAGTTTCAGCTTTAGCGTCACTCCTTCCAATGAACACCCAGGATTGATTTCCTCTAGAATGGACTGGTTGGATCTCCTTGCAGTCCAAGGGACTCTCAAGAGTCCTCTCCAACACCACAGTTCAAAAGCATCAATTCTTCGGCGATCATCTTTCTTCACAGTCCAACTCTCACATGTATACCTGACCATGGGAAAAACCATAGCCTTGACTAGACGGACCTTGGTTGGCAAAGTAATGTCTCTGCTTATTAATATACTATCAAGTTTGGTCATAACTTTCCTTCCAAGGAGTAAGCGTCCTTTAATTTCAAGGCTGCAATCATCATCTGCAGTGGTTTTGGAGCCCCCAAAAATAAAGTCTGACACTGTTTCCACTTTTTTTCCATTTCCCATGAAGTCATGGGAACAGATGCCATGATCTTTGTTTTCTGAATGTTGAGCTTCAAGCCAACCTCTTCACTCTCCTCTTTCACTTTCATCAAGAGGCTTTTGAGTTCATCTTCACTTTCTGACATAAGGGTGGTGTCATCTGCATATCTGAGGTTATTGATATTTCTCCCGGCAATCTTGATTCCAGCTTGTGCTTCTTCCAGCCCAGCGTTCCTCATGATGTACTCTGCATATAAGTTAAATAAGCAAGGTAACAATATACAGCCTTGACGTACTCCTTTTCCTATTTGGAACCAGTCTGTTGTTCCATGTCCAGTTCTGACTGTTGCTTCCTGACCTGCATACAGGTTTCTCAAGAGGCAGGTCAGGTGGTCTGGTATTCCCATCTCTTTCAGAATTTTCCACAGTTTATTGTGATCCACACAGTCAAAGGCTTTGGTATAGTCAATGAAGCAGAAATAGATGTTTTTCTGGAACTCTCTTGCTTTCTCCATGATCCAGCGGATGTTGGCAATTTGATCTCTGGTGCCTCTGCCTTTTCTAAAACCTGCTTGAACATCTGGAAGTTCACGGTTTACATATTGCTGAAGCCTGGCTTGGAGAATTTTGAGCATGACTTTACTAGCGTGTGAGATGAGTGCAATTGTGCAGTACTTTGAGCATTCTTTGGCATTCCCTTTCTTTGGGATTGGAATGAAGACTGACCTTTTGCAGTCCTGTGGCCACTGCTGAGTTTTCCAAATTTGTTGGCATATTGAGTGCAGCACTTTCACAGCATCATCTTTCAAGATTTGAAATAGCTCAACTGGAATTCCATCACCTCCACTAGCTTTGTTCGTAGTGATGCTTTCTAAGGTCCACTTGACTTCACATTCCACGATGCCTGGCTCTAGGTCAGTGATCACATTATCGTGACTATCTTGGTCGTGAGGATCTTTTTTGTACAGTTCTTCTGTGTATTCTTGCCACCTCTTCTTAATATCTTCTGCTTCTGTTAGGTCCATACCATTTCTGTCCTTTATTGAGCCCATCTTTGCATGAAATGTTCCCTTGGAATCTCTAATTTTCTTGAAGAGATCTCTTGTCTTTCCCATTCTGTTTTTTCCCACTATTTCTTTGCATTGATCACTGAGGAAGGCTTTCTTATCTCTCCTTGCTATTCTTTGGAACTCTGAGTTCAGTTGCTTATATCTTTCCTTTTTTCTTTTGCTTTTCGCTTCTCTTCTTTTCACAGCTATTTGTAAGGCCTCCTCAGACAGCCATTTTGCTTTTTTGCATTTCTTTCCATGGGGATGGTCTTGTACATTGTCTCCTGTACAATGTCACGAACCTCCTTCCAGAGTTCATCAGGCACTCTGTCTATCATATCTAGTCCCTTGAATCTATTCCTCACTTCCACTGTATAATCATAAGGGATTTGATTTAGGTCATATCTGAATAGTCTAGTGGTTTTCCCTACTTTCTTCAATTTAAATCTGAATTTGGCAATAAGGAGTTCATGATCTGAGCCACAGTCAGCTCCTGGTCTTGTTTCTGCTAACTGTATATAGCTTCTCCATCTTTGGCTGAAAAGAATATATTCAATCTGATTTCGGTGTTGACCATCTGGTGATGTCCATGTGTAGAGTCTTCTCTTGTGTTGTTGGAAGAGGGTGTTTGCTATGACCAGTGCGTTCTCCTGCCAAAACTCTATTAGCCTTTGCCCTGCTTCATTCCGTGCTCCAAGGCCAAACTTGCCCGTTACTCCAGGTATTTTTGACTTCCTACTTTTGCATTCCAGTCCCCTATAATGAAAAGAACATCTTTTTTTGGTGTTAGTTCTAAAAGGTCTTGTAGGTCTTCATAGAACCGTTCAACTTCGGCTTCTTCAGCGTTACTGGTCGGGGCATCGACCTGAATTACTGTAATATTGAATGGTTTGCCTTGGAAACGAACAGAAATCATTCTGTCGTTTTTAAGATTGCATCCAAGTACTGCATTTAAGAATCTTTTGTTGACCATGATGGCTACTCCATTTCTTCTAAGGGATTCCTGTCCACAATAGTAGATAAAATGGTCATCTGAGTTAAATTCACCCATTCCAGTCCATTTTAATTCATTGATTCCTAGAATGTGTATGTTCACTCTTGCCATCTCCTCTTTGACCACTTCCAATTTGCCTTGATTCATGGACCTAACATTCCAGGTTCCTATGCAATATTGCTCTTTACAGCACCGGACCTTGCTTCTATCACTGGTCATATCCACAACTGGGTATTGGTTTTGCTTTTGCTCCATCCCTTCATTCCTTTTAGAGTTATTTCTCCACTGATCTCCAGTAGCATAGTGGGCACCTACCAACCTGGGGAATTCCTCATTCAATATCCTATCATTTTGCCCTTTGATACTCTTCATGGGATTCTCAAGGCAAGTATACTGAAGTGGTTTGTCATTCCCTTCTCCAGTGGACCACATTCGGCTGTGGTCCATGTGATCAGATCGACTAGTTTCCTGTGATTATGATTTCAGTGTGTCTGCCCTCTGATGCCCCCTCGCAATACCTACCGTCTCATTTGGGTTTCTCTTACCTTGGGCGTGGGATATCTCTTCACAGCTGCTCCAAGAAAGCGCATCCGCTGCACCTTACCTTGGATGAGGGGTGTCTCCTCAAGGCCGCCCCTCCTGA